>NC_091117.1:100856250-101490000 GCF_040183065.1 Periplaneta americana
ATTTGCTTAATTTTGTATTTTTATTTCTGCTCATAATTGTAAATACGTGTATATCATTAAAAGAAAATTTATTATAATCTTACGAAGCCATACTAATACATGTACTTGAAAGCATAAATAACATGTACAGGTAAGACGAGTATCTAAAGACACTCGTATTCAACAATATAAATCATATAAATATTTTATTTTATCTCTGCCTCTGTGTGCAACATCACAGTTTGTGGTGAGGGGGAAGGGATATACCAAAAGGTTGTAATGCTTTTTTATACTGTGATGCCCACGACTAAGATAAGCCACTTGAAATTTAACAGTCACTCACCGGCGAGATATAATGAAACATCTGTAATACATGCAAAATTCATTATGTCCGAAGTCATCCCACATTGAGAGGTGACTACGGACAATATTTATATTTGTTTATTCATTGTTAAGAGCAGAAATGAATCATCAGATGACTGAAAGAAAGTAATGGTCTCTTAAACCAAATTATAGTAATTTAGCAATTACCGTACTTCTGATACCCAAAATTTTGTCAAGAGGTAGTGAGGTCATTATTAAAATTGTTTACAATTTACATTACCAGTAACTTATTTTAAATTTGGTGTATTATTATTATTATTATTATTATTATTATTATTATTATTATTATTATTACACAACGCAGAACTGCATGCATTGTATTCTTCACCTGACATAATTAGGAACATTAAATTCAGATGTTTGAGATGGGCAGGGTAAGTACTACGTATGGGCGAATCCAGAAATCCATATAGAGTGTTAGTTGGGCGACTGGAGGGAAAAAGACCTTTGGGGAGGCCGAGTCAGAGAGGGAGGATAATATTAAAATGAATTTGAGGGAGATGGGATATGATGATAGAGACTGGACTAATCTTGCACAGGATAGGGATCGATGGCGGGCTTATGTGAGGGTAGCAATGAACCTGGAGGTTCCTTAAAAGCCATTTGTAAGTAAGTCTTATTATTATTCGGGCTTAGGTAAAGGCGGCAGTGAACCTCTGGTTCCTTAAAAGACATTTGTAAGTAAGTACCTATTATTATTATTATTATTATTATTATTATTATTATTATTATTATTATCATTATCATTATTATTATTATTATTATTATTATTATTATTATTATTATTATCATGTTACGGTATATTTATTAATATTATACTATGTTCTAATAGAACATAATCATGAATATCCTTATAAAAACAATGAAAAGTAATTTTTTCACAGTCATCAAAGTTTAACAAATTTTAACTTCTGTTTAATTTTATATACCGGTAATAAAAAATGCTTGTGTCATTATTACACTTATACAATAATTATATATATGAGGGAGTCAGAAGCAAAGAGGTACAAGAAACATTTCTAAAAAATGAGTTAAGTGCACCCAGGGTACGCTAAAGTATAAAAAATTTTAGCGGCAAAGGGATATATATTTTAAGGACATCACATATTAAAATTTAAAACCAAAACTTCACGGAATTTACGAGCGTTTAATCATTTTCAACCACATTTTCTCAAAAGTAACTGCCGTATATATATATATATATATATATATATATATATATATATATATATAGTCAACAGTTATTTGTATATGCCAGGCAAGACATTTCACTTTACAACTTACTTACAAAGGCTTTTAAGGGGAGAGGGTGGTATTTCTTAAAACTTTTTTCCTATTTGGTGTAAAATATTAATTTTTTGTATGTAGAGAGCTCATAGCTGTGGCAACTCAACCAAATAAAAATATTTTGAAAAAGAAATTATTTGGGGACCCAAATTTGAAAAAAATATACCCAATGCAGGATTGTACTAAAACCGATATATCTAAACCGTTTTTAAAGATAGATTCAAACAATTTTTTGCAATGTATTTGCAAAAGAATTTTCTACAAACAGTCTGTAACAGAATTTTGATATTAGTTCCTACGTTTGTAAAATAAACAATTAAAATTTAATAATAATTTTCTGATTTCCTTTCTTGCAAACAAACGGACATATTTTTTAAATGAAATCAATTAACAAAATTCCGTTACAGAGAAAAGTTTCCTAATAGTCTAAAGAATGTATGTTCTAAATTTCATGCATGTATCTTTAACAGTTCAGAAATTATATCCATTTTTGTCTGGCAATGTAGCAAAAAAAATGAAGTTACTGGAAACCGATAAAAGCGGGCGTGTGATTTAAAAATCCATAGTGCAGAAAATTTAAAAATGACGCCTTAACATTCGATAAGGGCACAAATACCCACAAAATGTTATGCATTGCATTCCACACATATGAAAGGGTATTTTAAAGAAAAAAATTTTTTTTTTTTATTTAATTTACCTGAAACAACAATAAAAATGGGCGAGTGATTTAAAAATCCATAATGCAGGAAGTTTAAAAATGGCGACTCAACATCCGATAAGGGCACAAATACTCACAAAATGTTATGCTATGCATTCCACACATATCACAGAGTATTTTAAAGAATTTCTTTGTTTTTTGAAAATTTACTAATTTTTCACCAAAAAATACCATCCTCTCCCCTTAAGGAACTTGGAGGTTCATTGCCACCCTCATATAAGCCCGCCATCGGTCTCTATCCTAAGCAAGATTAATCCAGTCCCTATCATCATATCTCACCTCCCTCGAATCTATTTTTATATTATCCTCCCATCTACGTCTCGGCCTCCCCAAAGATCTTTTTGGGCATGATTGCGTACAGGGGCAGTGGCATTTTCTCTAAGGTTGGAGCACAGTTTAGGTGTGTGTATATTACTCGAAAATTAGGAGCTAGAAAATACTGAGAATAGGACGCATGTCTATATGACATTTTTTTTCGATTAATACACACACACACACACACACACACACACAAACACACATACCTAAACTGTACGGAAGTGCGCCCGTCTTTTTCCCTCTGGCCTCCCAACTAACACTCTCTATGCATTTCTGGACTTGCCCATACGTGCTACATATGCTGCCCATCTCAAACGTCTGGATTTAATATTCCTATTTACTATTATAGATTTTTTATTAATTTTTCCTACAGAATAATATCTGTAATATTGACAATTAATATTTGAGGAGAAAAATTTGCTCCGGCACCAGGGATCGAACCCGGGTCCTTGGTTCTACATACCAAGTGCTCTGACCACTGAGCTACGCCGAATCCAATCCACAGCACCGGATCGAACCTTCCTCCTTCAGTGTTTCCCTTTGTGACCTGACTCCAAGTTAGACATATATGTTGACGTCCTCAAATACTAATTGTCAATATTACAGATATTATTCTGTAGGACAAATTAATAAAAAATCTATAATATTCTCATAGCTGCAGTGCATATATTTGTACAGATTACTGTGCACGTAACTGCGGAATCCCGGCCAAACAAGTCACTCAGCTGAGTCCACTCCTAGTATAATGGCAGTTGACATTTGACATACCGTCAACCGGGTATACTTTACACATTTCTAGAAAAATGTTTAGAAGGCAGCACATTACAATGTATAGCAACTCCGTGGAACTGATTCTATGTGACAAAAGCTCACATGTGTGGTAGACTGAATTGTGTGCCATTATTAAAACTGTTATACACCATTTTTCTAGAAATGTGTAAAGTTACCCCCCCTTGTGTAAAGTATACCTGGTCGACGGTATACGTCAACATATATGCCTAACTTGGAGTCAGGTCACAAAGGGAAACATTGAAGGAGGAAGGTTCGATCCGGTGCTGTGGATTGGATTCGGCATAGCTCAGTGGTCAGAGAGCTTGATATGTAGAACCAAGGACCCGTGTTCGATCCCCAGCGCCGGAGCAAATTTTTCTCCTCAAATATTAATTGTCAATATTACAGATATTATTCTGTAGGACAAATTAATAAAAAAGCTATAATATTTTCATAGCTGCAGTGCATATATTTGTACAGATTACTGTGCACGTAACTGCGGAATCCCGGCCAAACAAGTCACTCAACTGAGTCCGCGCCTAGTATAATGGCAGTTGACATTGGACATATACGTCAACATAGGCTATATGCCTAACTTGGAGTCAGGTCACAAAGGGAAACATTGAAGGAGGAAGGTTCGATCCGGTGCTGTGGATTGGATTCGGCGTAGCTCAGTGGTCAGAGTGCTTGGTATGTAGAACCAAGGACCCGGGTTCGATCCCTGGTGCCGGAGCGAATTTTTCTCCTCAAATATTAATTCCTAATTACGTCAGGTGAAGAATACAATGCGTGCAGTTCTATATTGTGAAACTTTCTCCATTCTCCTATAACTTCATCTCTCTTAGCCCCAGATATTTTCCTAGGCACCTTCTTCTCGAACACCCTTAATCTCTGTTCCTCTTTCAAAGTGAGAGTACCAGTTTCACAACCATACAGAACAAATGGTGATATAACTGTTTTATAAATTCTAACTTTCAGGTTTTTTGAGAACAGACTGGATGACAAAAGCTTCTCAACCAAATAATAACAAGCATTTCCCATATTTATTATGCATTGAATTTCCTCCCGAGTGTCATTTATATTTGTTACTGTTGCTTCAAGATATTAGAGCTTTTCCATCTTTTCAAAGGATAAATTTCCATTTCATACTACATTCTGGTCACGAGACATAATCATATACTTTGTGTTTTCAGTATTTTCCAAACCTGTCTCATTTCACTTTACATAACAGGAAAATCCATTGAACGAATGAAATATATTGAAATATATGTAATTTTTTAAGTTCAAGGTTCAAACCCTGTAACCTCCTCTTGCGTGCACCCCTGGTTGAGAGACTGTAAACTATGGTTTTAGTCCATAAACATATTATTATGCAGGCATTGGTGATACTAAATTTGTTTGCATGTTATTTTACTGTTAATATTAAGAATGCCGAGTTTATAAAAGCATAAAAAATCGCCCCAGATTACTACCATTTCACTATCACCAATTCCATTAACACTAAGAATGCTGGGTTTGCAGTGAAAGACCTCCCCTTGGACAGAAAACTATGAATGAAATGAGTGTGATCACTGATAGGCCTATATGCAATGGAGGGGGGGGAGGAACTGACCATTCTACTCCATTATCTCCTGGCTTAGTTGCTTCATATGTGATGCCTTATTCGTATCACTTCTGAGATTCCAATATATCTTCGGACAGCTGACTAAACAACAACATATTCAAACATAATGTTTTATGTCTGTTTCAGATCACAGTTCATCCGTCTTTCAAAGTATTGTGCATAACAGGACCAGCAGGACAACTGGAAGAAGGAAGAATAAACATTTTGCAGTCTTACATGAAGATCAAAAACACGAAATAATGTGTTCCATGCTGTAATTATTATTATCTGAGTTCTCAATCTGAGGAAATTGCAGAAATTCATGGCAGTAATTAGGACATTGAATTTAATTCAGAAATTATTTTCAATTATGATTTTCTGCTTTGAAAATCGATGCTTCACCCCTGTACTTATAATAGGAATCAAAGCCATAAAAAGTTCTGGAAAACTAGCTGAAAGAGAATAAATTTTTCACTATGAATAGAGAAGTTCACTTAATTCTGTGGCTTTGAGATCCCATGACTAAGAGTCGATTGCATACTTAGAATCGATCATGCATGTACTAAGAAACTGTCTTTGCTGTGTAACAGCTTCAGGGTCATTCCACGAAATTAAGGACAAAATCACTGAATTTTTAAATAATTTTGTATGGAACTTTCATATTTCCTTGAAGTACATTGAATGAACTTTCAGAACATTAACATATTTTCTTCTGGAAATGTGTTATTCTTTTATTGTTCCGCGAGCTTGATAATAATATATATATCACTGGTCAACAATGATTTTGTTAAATAAATAATTTCGGGTGTTTCTTATATATTGCCACCTGGTGATTCCAAAAATGAAGTCAGAAATTTTCTATCGTACCTTTTTTTTTATTTTGAAAATAATTTTTTTCCTCTTTATTAGCATTTCTGGTATATAATATGCTGATTGGAAGGAGTATTTTACCATAAAGTGGGGTTACTTTGTTTTTTAGCTATTTGTGTAGAAATTCAAAATAATAGGTCCACTAACAAAATTTCAACGAGATAATGGTACACATAAATTTTAGAATAATTTTTAGAGGTAGTATCATTGTTTCAAAGTGTGTGCTGCATATTTGCTAATAGAAAAACACATTCGAATGAGTTGTACGATACAAAGTTGACCCCTGTTTGAGGTTACTTTGTCTCACTTGATAATTTCAATTGTTCTTTGAGACTGTGGCAATGTGAGACAAAGTTGTACCATAAGAATTAATTCTACAGCTTGTAAATTATCTTATCTTGTACCGTATTGAAATTCAAAATCTACAAAAAAATCTTCATCATCAGATGATTCTTCTGGTGAACTCTTTACTACACGTCTTATTTTACTTCTATCCTTGTGTCATGGGCCTCATAGTACTAGTGCTGGGGCCATTTCCATTTCTAACATCTGAATCGGGGCAAATGTTTTGTCCTGTTTTTGTTTTTGCTAGACAGCTAGAGAGTTCAAAATCTTTATTGGTCGAGATTATCTCTTCCAAGAACGACTCCCCAATCATGTCAACTGGAACCTGCTCATTTTGTGTTTAGGCGATCAATAATCTAGTGTTTATTTATTGGAAACACACTAGCTTTTCGAAAACCAGACTTTAGCTTTTCTTTTGTTGTCGGTTTCAGTGAATCTAAAGCTTCCTTCAATAAGGTTGGAAACAAGTCCTTAGGAAAAGTGTTATTTCTTACCCCACTCTCTGATGTTTTCCATGACCTTAAGACATCTCTCTATTTCATTCTGAGTGGCCGAAAATAGGCAATGTCCAGTAGCCGGGTAAGGTGAGTGGAATTTGGAGGTAAGCATACGAAGGAAATATTTTTTGACAGGTTTTTGGAACAAATTGGCTGATATGACAATTCAAATTATCACCTATGATGACCTTTTTTCCTGCTTTTTCAAGACAGGAATCAAGTGTGTTCTCAGATGCCTTTCTTTAACTATATTGACCCGACTTAAAGGCATATAAACAATTTTGAAGTTGTTCAGGACTATAGTTCTTGTAGTACCTGGAACCGGGACTTCTTTTGTATTTTCGAGATATGTTGGATCTAAACCAGGACCCCCTTTTCAAAAGGAGAACTAAGTAGTCCCGCGGGGTGTTGTGAACACCCCAGTCAGATATTACGGAACTCGTAACTATATATTCAGTAAGCATTAACTTCTGAAACTTTCAGTACCTTTATTGGAATTGGTAAGGCAACAATAACCGTAAACATTTTTGAAATCGGAATTCACATACTCGAGATAATAACGGTTTAATTGGGTAGGGTGGTTAAGCACGACTGCTTAAGGGTTAAGTGCGATGTTTATGTTTAAGTGCTCACTCTGTCTCGTAATTATTGCAAGCACCCTTCAACGAGTTCGTACCGTTGCTTACGAGATTATACAAGCTGGCGCATAGAGCTTGAAAAACGAGTCTGAAGTGGTTCCCTCGTAATGCCAATTCCGCCGCTCGGAGCGCTGTTCTGCCCTATATATTCATAGCAGAACACTTAAAAGACATTGACATTTGGGACATTTAAAGGACTCATCATTGCTTATTAAATGCTTCGTACAATATTTTATGGACAATAGACGTAATTTGCAAACTTCTACTCCTCAATTATATTACAATAAAAGGCTGTCATTCTTGATATTAAAACATATTACATATAAACTGAGGGGCTGTCTGCTCTGTACTTCAGTTCATACACCAAACATTTCCGGAAATAAATTAACTTGACATCTTACATATACGCACTATAGCCTACCCTTTTCACCTAATATTATTAATATTGTTATTAAATAAGATATTGCAACTAATTAAGGTACTGCATTATCTTTAATTTCCTTGAATTCATAATTACGCATTTGCAAGAAGGCCTAACTTTTCCCTCTCTTTTAAAAAAAAATACGGACGTCACAATAACTGAGAAGTATAATTATTGCGCGATTTTTTCTTGCAGTGGTGAAAACATTTCTATAGGCCTACTGATTAATCTATTGAGCATAGTAATAGTAAACGCTGTAGTATTTTAGTGCGTGTACGCCTACTCAGCTCTTGTAAAACGAAATTTTCACTTTCACTTTCAACGGAACACTTACTTACCTGGGTATATTCAGTTCTTGTATCTTGCAGTAAATTATCCATTTGTGATCATCTTTCCAATATAACCTCCCATTGAAACGACCACTTAAAATCATGAGCTAGAATTTATTATTTTAAAAACATTTCCACGTACATACTGTTATAATTATTATGAACCACAATACAAAAGACAACACTGTGAAATTGGACTAATTTACCAAGATCAACATCAATACCGGTAGTATAAAATCACATATAGGCCTAGGCTATATTATTTCATTACTTTATGGTATTAATTAGAAGAATTAATTTTGAAGAATTTACAAATATGCTGAAATAATTTATGACACCTCTTATAGAAATGTAAAAATATGTATGTACATTTTGAAACAATGGGTATAGCACCACTTGAAAATGTTGAGCATTTTAACAGTAACTTGTAAATTGTTCCATCACGTTGTCTATAGTGTTCATTTATTGTAGCACTTTTAGAACGAACGTGGTTCACATACATAAGAAGAAATGACGATGGAATGAGTCTAACACATACAGTTTTTCTTTAATTTTTAGCAAATGATGAAGTTGAATATATACTGTTACTTCATATCCTAACATAAGTAGAGTTGCCACCATAGATGTAACACCTGAAATGAATATTATAAAATAAATTAATGTATTGGTAATGATACAAGAATAAAAAGAAATTAGGCTAGACATAACCTCACAAAATTACAAACACATGCTAAAACAAAACAAAAAAAAAAACTTTACGTATCCGTATATAATAAAACTAGATATTCCAGATATAATTTGTTTCACACGATAACCACCTCAGCCTATTTCGGCAGCAGCCATTATTAGTTACAGTTTGAGGTGCATACCTAATCTCATACTAACCTTGTTAAGTTCTCTAACCTAATTCACTGATAATTACGTAACAATACACAGGTCTAAAATACAGACAAATACACATTAATTACCTAATAAGTACAGCATGAAGATAATTCATTAATTTTGTCGGTATTTTCTAAAAGAGAAAGGGAAAATAGTAACAACATTATCTTCAATGTTTACATCACGTCGTTCACATTTTCATTAGGCCTATATCAGTAATGCTTGGTAAGTGAAACAATGCATGAAATTATTTTACATTTCGGGTCACATCATTCGAGAGTCGGAAAATGCAATTCGCCACTTTTAACATAGCATTGCTTGTTATACGAGAGAACTTTGACATTTACCTTAACCTATAAAGATACGACCTGTTGGTACCGAGTTCTTCACATAGCAAAACACAGACAATTTTCGAATATAACTTAGCTGAACAAACTTCAAATAACACTGTAATATGCTTGGCATATTTATAATATTCGTACTCAATCAGTAATGCACAATTAATCGAACTATTTTCACGATGCACAATGCTTTGTAATGGTACTATTCATCATTTCATAGGGCAGAGAGGCGAACCTAGCGGCAGAAATTGTCATGACTCACAGAGACCTACTCTCGATCGTGCTATGCGCCAGCTTGTGTAATCCCGTAAGCAACGGTTCGTACCATTACACCATCTAGCTTGTTGCCTTATACCAAAGACGTTGTAGTTATATATCTAGACACACAATTGGCGCTGGTGTCGTGTACAAATTTGAAACCTCTCGCTCAGGTTCGCGCGACGCCATGTTTGGGGAGCATTCGGAGTTTAGAAAATACCATTGAGTATATAGGCGTTTTCTTAGTGGATTTCCCCCTTCACTGTAATATAACTAAACTTATTTACGTATTTTCTAACGTATAATATAAAATAACAGAAGTAAATCTAAATATTGTAACTAAGCATTGTTTTAAATATAAACGCCTTATATTGCTCATAAATAGACTTATTAGTTTATTTCTATTTCCTAAGACCGAATACATGGAATATTTTTACTTATGTTATTATATACGTTAGAAAACACGTAAATAATTTATTTAAATTATATTACTAAGAGAGGAATGTCCGTTAAAAATGTCTATATACCCAACGGTATTATCCAAACATCTAACGCACTGTAATAATAATCCTCAGTGTTTTGAGAATCAGAGGCGATATGACTCTTCTACTGCAGACATTGATTGCAATTCCCTCATTCTTACATCATTCTCAATGACACAATATTGTTAAAATGTGATTGTATTCATTGCTGGCTTAGTTGTTAAATCATTAAGAAAAATATGGTGTAATAAATCTAAAGACTCAATTTATGGTACAGTTTCCCTAGAAAAGGATGAGACGATTGAATATTCCTAAGTCTCAGATGTAAGACACTGCGCATGATCAGAGACCAGAGCACTGATACACAAGATAACGAATATTGGGAACAACTGGATAATACGCACGGCAGACCAATATCGATAGTCGACTCTACTCGCTGGCCACTAGTCACCGGGCCGTACCGAGCCGTATCAAACAAAATATAATCGAAATGGTGGAAGTCAAATTCGCGACTATATTCTTAAATAATTCACTCCATTAGTCAAGTTCAAGGTTTTATGTAGTACAACGGCGGTTTTTTGAATGCATTAAAAGAAAATGAAGATGTAATAAGATAATAAACTAGGTTATCACAAGGAAATTAACAGGATAAAGGTGTGTTTCACGGAATACAATTAAAATGACGGAAAGTAAATTTCAGGTTAATGTTCGCCAAAGCGTAAAGTACGTAATTATGACGGCGTTGCTGTTTTATTTCTGGCCTATAGAAAAATACTTAGCCTTTTACGAAAAAAAATTTAAGGACCATGAAATTATTCACCGCTTTCATTATAGGCCTATTATTTTTTAACCAAAGCTAATCTAACCTAACCTAACCTATCCTAACTTAACCTATCCTAACCCAACCTAATTTATTCTAAACTAACCTAACCCAACCTAACCTATCCTAACCTAACCTATCCTAACCTAACCTATCCTAATCTAACCCAACCTATCCTATCCTAACCTATCCTAACCTAATCTATCCTAACCTAACCTATCCTAACCCAACCTAACCTATCCTAACCTAACCCAACCTAACCTATCCTATCCTAACCCAACCTAACCTATCCTAACCTAACCTTACCCAACCCAACCAAACTTAACCTAACCCAACCTAACCTAACCTTCTCCCATTCCTCGACCTCATATCACTTATCACATGCGGCTCGCGACAGGATATTGCCTGTCTGCGCATGCGCGGACTTGGCTAATAAAAACCTAAACTAACCAAACCTAACCTTCGTATATCCAAGGTCTGTAACCGGAACAAGAAGGGATCTCAATCATTTAATCTTCAATGTACACGCGAAAATAATTTCAAGGATCACGCTTCCACTGCATGAGAGGTCCGCGCATGCGCTACAGCAAAACTGTTTCTGTCGCGAGCCTCTCATCTAAGCCACTCGTCATAATTTACCCGCAATATTTGCGCAAATACACCTTGTACCTAACAGTGGTGCTTAACATTTAATAAAAAAAACAAATATAGCAAAACTGTTTTGTCTCGAAACTCTCATCTAAGTCATGTAATAAGTTTCAAACAATTATAAAATACGATAATTTGGTCCAGGGAGCATCCGTTTTTGATGCAAAGATAATTCGTTTGGCTTGTTTCTTAAATGAAATTACGAAATGGCGTTCCTGTGCTTAAGTCACGTAATCTACTTGCAATATATTTGCGCAAATATACCTTGTAGCTAACAGTGGTGCTATCTCTCAGTAATGTTCAGAACGAAGGAGGCACAGAAAGAAAAGAAACAAATTTCTCTCTCTAATGAGGCCACACACCAACATCGTGTTCTTATGTTGGCGAGATTGTGTATTTAGTAAAATTTGGCGCTAAACGTAACGGCACGGTTCAATGATACCGTGGGAATTCTCCAGTATAGCGGAATATTGAGTTACTTAAATTCAGGCTATTTGGTTTCTTACTAGCATCGTTCCGAAATTCACTTCAAAAACTGCAAAAATATGATAATATTACGTAAATAAAAGATAAATATATACATAAATCGTGTAGTTAAATCGACCATGGACCTTCATGACTAGATTGACACTCCGCACAGAAAGGAAAGCTTTCGTGTCGTTTCCATTGCTCAGACTCTAAGACTTCTGCGTCTCGTGTAGAAGAGTGCGAGTTCGATTCCTACTCTACACAACGATTTTTTTTTTTTTTTTGTTTAAATAACTTTGAAATAGAGTTTTACAAGTTTTAAGTGTTAATGATCACAGACAATACAAAATTACAAGTTATAATATTGTAAACGTTAATCTAATGAATGCATTTATACATACACACACATACAATGTAAATGCATATATATTAAAAATTAACAATTAAAATGAAATTAAAAAATATTCCTAAGCCACACAGACAAACTTTTACAAAGGTTTAGAGTCCTTAGGCTATGTCATTTGTTGAGTAGTTATTACAATATTTTATTAGTAGCTTTCCCATATGTGTAAGAAATGCACTCGCACAAAACAATTTTTGTTAAAACTGTGGCTTTGGATTATTTCATTCTCACCACTTCAGTTGATTTTAACTATTTTATCTACGTGTTTGCAAAAGTGTTTAATTTAATGTTCATTCAATTTTATTCATGTTATGATTGAATGAAAAAGCACTGTTGCAGTTATTGACTAATTACATATATTAATACTAATTATTAAATGCATCTCTTAAATAACCAATTGCAGTATCTTTTGCAAAATCTTGAATGTTTAAGTTGTCAATAATATTTCTGGACTATATACTATAAGACATTAAATGAATTTGCAATAGATTTGGGGTTCTCTAGTTTATAATCACTGGTTTTAATGAAAAAATATTTTCTTTCTTAGAATATCTACAAGTTTAACTTCAATAATATTCCGAATAGCCTTAATTGCATTATCTGAATGTTGTACTTTTCTATTCGAATGTACTCTATTTCCCTCTTTCATAATTTTTTATAAATTACACCGTACTTCTTGTAGTATTTAAGAACATGAGGATCATTACATTGCAACTCATTACATATAGATTCTTCCTTTTAATACATGAGATTTTTAAGTCCCTGCGTTATCTACATGTTTTTACTTTTGAATTTTTTCACAACATTGAGTGGAGAACATCCGCCAAAGTGATTCTGAAATTAAAGTGAAAAATACAATACATTTACTCTTAATATCAGTAGTACCAGTATCATATACGTTTTTCCAAGATTCATGTTGTAGACATAAATATGAATAGTCACTAGATACAGCATTTACGACCCTTTTTTAGTTTTTAAATTAATATTTTGAAATTGTTCAGTGACATTGGAAACACTTAGGATTTATTTATCATGTTCAGACAAGCCATTGATTATAGGTTCTGTCGAATAGGAATTCAGTCTAATTCTGTGTACAAAACTTTTATCAATGGCTGTGCTACTTCAGCTTTATACTGGTGGGAAAATGGCTCTACGACTAAGGTTTCCAGTTTCAAGGAGTGAATTTAATTTACTTTTACGGAAAAGTTCCGAGAGATAATCCATGTTTATGTCACTACAGATCACAAATTCCATATGAGATTTCTAAAGTCTTTTCTTTACAAATTCAATGTTGGCTATAAATAATAATAAATAATGTAAGAAATATGAATGATTGTACTTAGAAGTCTGATTTACATTATAAAAAGATAGAAGTTACATTCCGCGGCAACATTCGAACTTTCGATGTTTGGTTTTGTCGTCCAACGCATAAGCACAGACCTATTCAATGCTTATGTTAATAACATACAATTTAGCTGTAGCAATGTGGTGTCATAACTTGGGATTTGTTTACTTAACGTAATTAGATTTATTTTGATTAGTTTCGCAACAATAATTGGACTTCCTGTTATATCCTGTTATTTAAATATTTAATTTAGGGTTGATTTATTAACTCTTACTGTACAAAATGCCCCTTATTTCAATAATTCTATATCACGCTAAATAGTCATTGTCTACACTAAAGTATTATCGTCATCCCTCATTTCTCCATATTTTTCGACAAATTATACAGTCGAGGAACTCTGAACAAATTAATTACACCTCAATAAAAAAAGAGTTTTATGTGGGATCGAACACGAAACATTTCGGTTATACTGTGGAACCGGCACGCTACTATATGAGCTACCGAGACAAGACAGTGACAGCAGCAGTCCAGAATGTAGATCCGATAGGCATTTGCCATTCGGTACAGAGAAGCAATGATATTTTGTTACCCGAGCTATATTGTGAAATCGTGGCCTTAAATGGCTGTCTTCTTCGTGATCCTTATTCTGATCCTTGTCCTTGTTGTGGTCCTTGTAACAATTCTTGTTCTATTTGTCATGGTACTTATCGTTATACGTCGATATCGAGTGAACCGCGCTGTAGAACTTTAACTTCCGACAACCAAGAATCGTCTCATTCTTTTTAAGGGTAACTGTACGTAGGCTACCACCAGTAAACAAAATCTCTTTTATTTTTTAACGAAAGAATAATGGGAGTCTTGTCATACCATCATCTGAGATTATAGAAATATGTCGCTTAAGTGAAAGAGTGATTATACAGATGCTGACAGTTCAATGGCATATTACCATTCACTCTTACATCGTGTGAAAGCAATGTGCTCTAAAAGTGGAATACTTGTGCAATATTTCTGTACTTATAGGAACATATTTTATAAAATGGATCCCAGATTCCTCCCGATAACCATATTTTAAACTTGCTAAACTGACCATAAAAGTGCATAAAGATCTACTGACGTAGCTCAGTGGGCTAAGGACTGTCAGTCCGGAGTCGCGCTCGGTCGCAGGTTCGATTCCCGCTGATTTCCTGGTTGGGTTTTTTCTTATATCCCCAACCGTAAGGTGAATGTCAGGTAATCTATGGCGGATCCTTGGCCTCGTCTCGCCAAATATCATCTAGCTATCATCAATACCATCGATGCTAAATAATCTAGTAGTTGATACAGCGTCATTAAATAACCAAATAAAAGAAAGTACTACATCAAGAGCAGATGTTAGCACACACTTAAGGTTACCAGTACAACACGACTTTACATAAAAATGTTGTAAGACAATATTTAACGGAGTCAATAATAATAATAATAATAATAATAATAATAATAATAATAATAATAATAATAATGAAGAATCAATAGGCAAGAAGTTATGTACACTAGGCCTGAGTTTTATTACATGACTAATTGACTAATTCATGCCTGTGACGTTTATTTCATACTACAGCTGTGATAATAAGCTATTGCACGGTAGGCCTACTTATATTTCTAACTAAAACATTAGGGACGTGTTTCTATTTTACAGGTGTAGGCCTATATTATGTGATATGGAAGCGAATAAATAATCATTGTTTATTTCTCGTCCACATCAAAGCAAACGTGTTTACAATATAGGCCTAATGTAATGTCTTACACAGGCAGTGTTTTGTTAATAATAGTTAACACTAACAATTTTCTTTTCATCTAAACTATTACTATAATATGCATTTGTATTTCTGTTCGCTCTATGTTGTCAAATAACTATACATCTTTAGTTACGGTATCAAATTGTTGCAGTTTTCTTTCGTTTCATGTCAAACTAACGGTAACTAAGCTTGATTATGTCTTTAACGTGGTCGCTATAAATGTTAATTTTCATTTATTCATTCAGATTGATTTATAAGAGACACCAAACATATATATTAAACATTCAGCATTGTATAGTGCAGCTGTCTGCTAGCCGGTGCTTCTCCCAAAGCATGGCGGCGGACGCAAGCTTCAATTTGTCCCTACTCTAAACTTCTGCGCAGCCTCGGCTGTAGGGGCTCGCCTTATACATACAGACGCTCAACTCCGACACAAACAACTACATCACTCTGCTCCCTGGTAACCATGACATCAGTTCAACAAATAAGATAGCTGGTTAGCGGATTTTTTAAATTTGACTAGAACGAGCGAGGGGAGCCTAATTTGGAGAAGTTCTACCCACCATAGACAAATAAATAGCTACCCACCGCTTACAACTGTACTGCCTATAGTCACAGTCTAGTAGATAGATAGATAGATAGATAGATAGATAGATAGATAGATAGATAGATAGATAGATAGATAGATAGATAGATAGATAGATAGATAGATGGATGGATGGATGGATGGATGGATGGATGGATGGATGGATGGATGGATGGATGGATGGATGGATGGATGGATGGATGGATGGATGGATGGATGGATGGATGGATGGATGGATGGATGGATGGATGGACAGACAGACAGACAGATTTATTTGTTCCATAATATTCTTACATTTGCTTTACAGCATAGAATAAAGAACATGTCCAATTCTTACATTTAACAATAAAATGCAATACATATAAAATGCAAATATGAAATATGTACAGAATGAATACCTTAATAACAATAATATTTTATACAATGTAATATGTTTACCATTTAATATTATTATAATATTTACACAGTACTGTGAAATGTCAAGAATTCATCTACAGAATAGAAAGTGTGAGATATTAAGTAATTTTTTAGTTTTGTCTTAAATAATGCAGGGTTATGGCTATGATTCTTAATGTCTTCAGGAAGACTATTGAACAATTTTATCGCCATGTAACGTACTCCCCTTTGAAAGCATGATAAATTTGATGATGGCGTATGAAAATCATTCCTTCTGCGGGTATTTATATTATGTATGGCTGAGTTAGTTGGAAAATTTTCTTTATTACATAAGAAGAAATTTATTGTAGAGTATAGGTATTGATTTGTTAAGGTTAGAATCTCTAATTTTTTTTTAAATAATCTACATGATTCTCTAGCCTTTGCTCCAACTATTATTCTAAATGGCTCTTTTTTGTAATAAGAATATATTTTTACTATCTGCAGAATTTCCCCAAAATATTATTCCGTAGGACATAATGGAATGAAAATAGGCAAAATATATTGTCTTTAAGATACTGCTGTTTAGAAATTGTTGTAACGACCTAATTGCGAAGCATGCTGAGCTAAGTTTGGGGGTTATTTCTTTGATATGATTTTTCCAATTAATTGTATTATTAATATGCAAACTAAGAAATTTGGTTGTTGATGTTTCTAGTAGAGGTATATTGTTGATAGTTGTGTCCAATGTTTCAGAGATTAAATTTGAAGTGGCTTTAAATTGAATTATGTTAGTTTTATTAATGTTTAATGCTAGTTTATGGCAAAGTTCTTGTCTGTAATTATGATACTTGTGTCATCTGCAAATAGAGTAGGATAACCTATTCCTTTTATTATGGGGGCCAAGGTCATTTATAAAAATTAGAAAAAGAAAAGGCCCTAATATAGATCCCTGTGGGACCCCTGTATGAACATTTCCCCATGTTGAAGTAGATTTAAAGGAGTTATTAAATGCGTTGATTTCCACTTTTTGTTTTCTGTTTAGGAGATATGACTCAAACCACTGATATGCTATGCCTTTAATACCATAGTATTCTAATTTTTGTAGTAGAATTTTATGGTTAATACAATCAAAAGCTTTGGAGAGATCACAGAATATCCCTCCTACTTGTAATTTTTTATTAATAGCTTCCAGAATTTTATCAGTTAAATTAAACGTCGCTTGCTCAGTTGATTTATTCTTTCTGAATCCAAATTGTTCCGGAATGAGAATGTTGTATCTATCAAGATGATGATATACTCTCTTATATATAACTTTTTCGAAGACCTTTGAGAAGACTGGTAGAAGGGGTATGGGCCTGTAGTTGTCGGGCGAGGTTCTGTCTTCTTTCTTGAATAAAGGAATAACAACTGAATATTTCAGTCGCTCTGGAAATACACCATTAAACATTGAAAAGTTACATAAATAAGACAGAGGCTTGGCAATTATTTGTGAACTGGCTTTTAATATTTTGCTAATAATTTCATCATATCCCGAGGAATTTTTAAACTTTAATATGTGTTGTAATGTATTTTCTAGTAGATGAAGAAAATGTTTGAAATCTCCAGAGGGCGACCTGTATATACCTATAACTATAAGATTACCAGATTTTAATTCTAATTCTACCGCACACAGTTCTAAATCTTTTTCTCTGCTAATTTTTGAAAGGCTGATATTTTTAAAGTTTATATCGTTTCTAAGAAATATGCACACACCTCCTTTCTGTAGATTCTGTCTACAATAGCTATCTCCTAGTTTGTATCCTTCCAGTGAAAGTGCCGATAATTCCTGTTGTTTCATATGATGTGCAGTGACTCATATTATATATGGGTTTATTTGTTCTATTTCTAAGAATTTAATAACTCTGGTGACTTGTTTCTAAGGCTTTGTATGTTTTGATAAAATAAACTAAACTGAATTCCGGTATCTTTTGGTTTTGAATTTGAATTAACCCTACAAATTTTACGATTTGTATTTACTTCACTGTTCTGATTACCTGAAGAATTTCGCAATATTTAATCGAAATAAAGGCAGGTATTACACATACGAACAACGTAATTTTCACAGCAAAAATAATGTTACTGGCAAGTGAATTATGTCTGAAGTGTCTCATAATCATTGTTTTAAATTTTATTAATTGAATTACACTACATTTTAGAGAAACACATGTTACAGTTTATGCATTCCAACTAATTTATATGGTTGAAACGCCGCCCTTCGTGATCGGGCTAAGCGAGTTACATGGTCTGCCTTACGTCTTGAATTAGATCACGATGGCTGTGGCACAGTTTATTGTTCCTAGTACTCACAGCGCTCCAAGCGGCTAGCAACTATTGCGAGATTTGCAAAAAATAATCCCAAGCTTCGTGACTGTATATGGTAGACTGTGTTATAGTCACAGTTGATTTCGGCTGTGTTGGGAAGCTCTCTTTCTTTTTCTCTTCTTGGTTTTAGAAATTTAAATCACGTGTTGTTAGTTTTCTCTCCCTGCGTGAATGTTTTATGTTAGATTTTTCTCTTGTTTGCGGGTGTCCCTGTTACATTTTTTTCTTTTATGTTACGAGACGTATTTATTTATACAGAATTCATGGGCAAATGCAGATTTGTCTCTAGCTTCTTCTAGTAGCAGGTGTTCACTATGTTCTGATCTAATTGATGGGTTTGCGAAGAAAGAGGATCGTCGAGTTAATTTGCTGTAAAATTAGACTATGTAATAGTAATGAGCAGGGAAAGGATTTATATGTAAATACATATTTACTTATAAAGCTAATATAATTTATATTTTGCATTATCTTTATGTTTCACAATGTGTAGGGTTGAAAAATCCTACTTTTATTTTCCATATTTTTCCATATTTTAGAGTTTAGTACATATTTTCGTTAATTTCCATATATTTTCCATATTTCATATAAAACAGTCCATATTATATTAGGTTTAACAATAAAACAAAACAAAATTCCATTAACTTTTAAAAATACATTTCAACAATAGAGATTTAAACACATGTTCAGTAATCCCTTTAACATCAGAGTTATTTGAAAATTAGCAGTCCTATCAACAATGGGAAAGTAAGTTACAAAACTGTATTAATTTAATTTAAAATTTTTAACAGACTTCAGTTGTGCAGCTCAACAGTTAAATGCCAGTCAGAGTACACATAGGTTCAGTTTTGTAAATCATACTATAAAGACGGTAAATATGCCAAAAGTACGTCATTCAGTCAATTTAAAATCAAAACTAACAAGTTACATTTCAGAATTTAAAGAAGATGGTTTATCAACTGACAATAAAATATTATTTTGTAATTTGTGTCAGTGTGCAGTATCATCTACACAAAAGTTCCTGGTGCAACAACACATTACAACTAGTAAACATCAGGCCAACAAACAACTAAATTCCAAGCAGAGACAATTGTTTTTAACACAACCAACAACATCGAATGTAAGATCTGAGTTTAACATCGACCTGTGCCGTTCTCTCATCTCTGCTGATATTCCTCTCTACAAACTAAAGAATAAGGTCTTCAGGGAATTCCTTGAAAAATATACTCAACATACAATCCCGGATGAGTCAACACTTAGGAAGACGTATGCTCCATCCATCTACGATGAGACAATACAGAAGATAAGAGATGAAATTAAAGATAGTTCAATTTGGGTTTCCATTGATGAGACTCCCGACAAAGAAGGTAGACTTGTTGGTAATGTAGTTATCGGTTTGTTAAGTGAACAATATTCTGAACGAATTCTTTTACATTGTGATGTTCTAGAAAAGTGCAATAACAAAACTATAGTTAAACTGTTCAACGAAGCTATGGGTATCCTGTGGCCAAAGGGTATTATGTACGATAATGTGTTATTCTTTATTAGCGATGCTGCCCCTTATATGGTCAAAGCTGGACAAGCATTATCTGTTGTATATCCTAAATTGACTCATTTTACTTGTGTGGCGCATGCATTTCATCGTGTGGCAGAAGTGGTCAGAGACAATTTCCCTAAAGTAGATTTGTTGATTTCATCAGTGAAAAAAGTATTTCTCAAAGCTCCCAGTAGAGTTAACGTGTTGAAAGAAATGTACCCTGAAATTCCATTGCCACCAAAGCCAATTTTAACTAGATGGGGTACATGGCTAGAAGCAGTTGAATATTATGCCGAACATATAGACTCTATTAACAATGTTCTCCTTGCATTGGACTCTGAAGATGCAGTCTCAATTGATACTGCGAAAACAGTTACCTGTGACATAAGTGTGAAGAATGACTTAGCTCACATTCAGCATACATTTTCATGCATCATAAAAACGCTCAAAAGTCTCCAAAATAGGCACCTTTCACTATCTGAAAGTTTTGAAATTATAAATAGTACTGTGGAACAACTGAATCGTGGTAGAGGTAAAGTTGCAGATGCAGTAAGAGCTAAGGTGGACACTGTACTTTCAAAAAACCCTGGATATGAAGAACTACAAAAGGTTGTTGCTGTGATGAGTGGTGAATCAACAGTGAAGATTAACTTGGACTTATCCCCAGCAGACATTGTGAAATTGAATTATGTACCAGTTACTTCTTGTGACGTCGAACGCTCTTTTAGTCAGTATAAATCTATCCTCAGAGACAATAGAAGAAGATTCACTTTTCAGCACTTGAAAGAAATGTTTGTAACCTATTGTTATGGTAACAGACAATAAAAATTGTGTTTTGTTGAAACTACATTGGAAGATAAGGTACGTCCATTATATTTTTTGTTTAGTTTGATTAAAATGTACCAATATTTAACGTACATAGTCATTTTTTTATAATTTTAAGTCCATATTTAATTCCATATTTTGGTAAAAATCCATATTTAATTCCATATTTTGGTAAAAATAACTACATATATATTTACATATTTCATATATTTTTAGTCCATATAAATCCGTTCCCTGGTAATGAGCAAACTCCGGATTCTCAGGTTCGAACCAATTTTGTTGCTATCTTGTTACTCTCGAAATATTGCTTTTCTTATTCGTTTTATGTAGCAAACAGTAACTTCTTAAATTCAATATGACCTAAGAAGACCTAATTCGTAGGTTAGGATTTAAAATATCCTAAAGAGAGGCAATCTTTACCAAGCCGTTGCAATATATTAACAGTAGGCCTATGTTGTTCATTTTTATTTTTTTCCCGTAAAATAATATAAATTCCTAAACATAAGGTTTAAAATCCTAGAACATAAATTGGAAAACATGATTTCAGTTTCTTAAACCTATAAATTCTGCGCTTGGTAATGAGATACGTCACAGGCCTTATATTTTTATATTCTTATCAGTCACGTCTTGGCCTCCTCAACTTTCAAACCCACCGTCCGCTACTGCAGTCCAACCAATTAGAATAAGGTAACTTGTAGGTCTGATATTTTGAAATTATCTGATTTGACGCCTTTTTCAAGTAATTTTCCTGTAGGTGGCAGCAGCATCGACAGACTATACTCTTTGCCAACGAGCATAACTCTCTTTGCATACTAATATCAAATTCACATTTTGTGCGGTCTTTTTATGTATTTGCGTAATAATTATAGTTTTCTTGGCTTTCATATGTAATTGAAGTCCGGTTCAGACGGTGCGTGTTTCTGTGATGGATTCCAACGTGGCTGCGCGGATGGGTAGCCTGCGTGGTCACGCGCCGGAAGTAATGGGCTCTGGTGCCTCAGTGGATGCCTAGCTTGCTGGCAACGAGTTAGATACCACAGTCTAATAGATACAGTCACGCAACTCATACGTATAAAATATGCCAACATTTGACAGCTGGCGCGACAGTTGCCCTCTAGCGGCAGGCAAGTTAAAAGTGTGCACACGACATATGATAACACATCAGAAAACGGATTTTGCGTAATTTATTTTATATTTTAATGCTATACAATAAGTGTATATGGTTCTTATTAATTCTACTTTAGAATCCTGGAAGAATTTCACACGCAGTTAATCTACAAGTTTCAGAAGCTGGGAATAAACGTAATTCTTTCTGCTCCTTACAACTGAATCATGGCCCTGATCACGTATCATGGTTTTAAATAATATAATTGTTTGTACGTGGTCGGTTAATTCAATTCATTCCTAAATATATTTATGAATCACTGGAACTTTGTATATCCTGTGAGAAGAGTAAAAATTACGTAGCAGCTTCAAAATTGTAGGGAATATCTCGTAGGGTACATCGCATGGTGAACTCCTCTCCCTATTTCCTGAGAAATTAACGATTTTGCATACCGCAAATTGGGGTAAACTCGGCCGCTGAGGTAAACTTGAAAATAAATAAAAGGGGAGGATTTAAACATTAATATGAAATTCATTATTTTTCCATTTCTTAACAACCGATATTTCCTTTATTATTTTGAGTCACAAATAGTGCTGATGTTATGGTTTAAATTTTTATGGCAAGTTTACCGCATTTTACATTACATTTCCAGTTTTCACACATAATGCCTAATTTGAACATATCATACCCATAAATACGTAATTTACATGCACTTATTGTTAATATGACGTAGGTGAGAACAAATAAATGAACACACAATTTTGTTGAAAAAATGGTAACTTCAATTAACTCAGAAAATGTAGGCCTAATTTTATTTTCAGAGCAGAAGTGGTGTAAGTCAAAAATGGGTAATGAGGGGTTAAAGTAAACATTCTGTAATATACAGCGCAAAGCGGCAGTTAATATTGAATGTATTTAAACTATTAATAGTCAGTGAATAGCACGAAAGATATATTAATCGCTACTTTGCGCTGTATTTTACAGAATTTTTACTTTAAACCTCATTACCACTTCTGCACTGAATGGCTCAAATAATGACTGGGAATGTAAAATCAACACCAATAACAGTCATGCAAATTATTGCAGAAAAGATTGCTTTTTATATTAAATTTAAAAAGGCTCTTTTATTTCTTGAGAACTTAATACGTCTGCCACATGAATCTACACGAAGACATCAGAAATTTATCGACATAGTTTGGATTTATTCAAGAAGTGAATATTTTGCAAAAGGATTACTATACTCCATGAATTCTTGCAAAATTAACACCATGATACCTACTTGAATGGTATATAACATTCAACTTTTGAAAAATATAAAGAAAAAAACACGAATACAAAAATTATGGAATTACTTGCATTAAAAACTGTAGATACATTATCCAAAATCGGAATGGTTACACATTTACACATGATCTCTGCAAAACAATAATATACTGTAACAGGTATTTACTTTGTTTTTATTTAAACTCTCCTTCCTGACATACAAATAGGTAACTGATAAGTAATAAAATAGTGTTTTATAGAACACAATACGTAGGCTACCTACAACGTGGATTATTGGTTTTGACTGAGTTATGGTTTTCTCTTGGTCTTTAGGGAATCTGAAAAACGACAAATTCGGAGATTTAAACTTGTTGTTACTGCAATTTTCATCATTGCACACATTGCCTTTATTCCGACGCATGATTAAAACGTTATTATAACATATCGCATCCCTTTAAAGCATGTGCTGGCTGTATCAACCCTATGACCAGTGCCTTGCCTGCCGCTTGGGCGCTAGTGTCGCGAATGTTGGCAAAAAAAGTGTTGAAGTTGCGCGACTGTATCTATTAGACTGTGTTAGATACTATAGAGAGGCTAAAGACTTCTGATAAGCGCTCCTTTCGGAGGTCAACAGTACTATGGATCGTTCCCTACAAAACATGGCGGTCTATAGTACCACCAGCCTCCGCAAAGAGTGCTTATCAAAGGTACACTGCCTCTTTGAATGATAAGGTGTCCCGTAGTTTCCAATGAATACTTTATTTCACATTCATGTATGATGCACTTTCAATAATAATATTTCACAACATATAATTATTATTATTATTATTATTATTATTATTATTATTATTATTATTATTATTATTTGTAGACTTGGGTCAGTGGAAGAGCAGGCCTTAACTCTGCCAGGTAAAATAAAATAAATTATATTTTTCGGATACATCAATATTTAATTTAAACATTTCGCTATAGGTTTTGTAAAAAGCTGATTTATAAATGAAAGCGTAATAATTAAGACTTTAAAATTTCCAAAAATGTCTCATTCCCTCGGATTTAAATTAAATGTACCGTAAATCATAATATTCGTTTCTGGATAATTAACCCCTCTCAATACAAGTACCATTGCCCCAGAGAATTATAAGATAAGACGGACTGAGCATAAGCGAAATATCTGTATTAATAAGTTTGTACCATCAAGAGTTTAGTATTTATTGTGTTTATAGGGCCTACTCCAATTTCCTTTTTATTAATGCGTAGGGCTCTTTTTGTTAACAAAGAGGAAAGTTAGCACTTGCATCGCACACAATTTGTCATTATTGTTCAAAATAATGTAAGAACAGTTTTATTCTGAAAAAGCCTCTGCTTAGTTGCGAGACACGTGTGAGATGAATATTTGTTTCAAATTATATTAGACTACACGATGTCTCCATCACGCGAAAAGAAGTGCACCTAGCTGTGGCTCCTGTTGTTTCTGATAACAATGTTATCGTAAGTATCTTATCGTTTTAATAAATGTGGTGAGTTATGATCACGAGTAATTTTCTTTAATTATTATGTTGCATGCTAAGAGGTTATTTGTAGTTTTAATAATTGCAGTTTTCAAAAGTTCTCTGTGTTAATTCCAATTTCAAATGAATTTTTCTCAATAACTTAATTATTGGATTTTTTTTTTAATTTTCGCCACTACTTTTCCTATATTTTACTCATATTAATTACATACGTCGTCTCTCTTGAAATCACCTGGTGAGCACTGAATTACATGATTTCATATTAGGTGAGATTAGCTGTAAGGTCATTAAATTTGTGACGAAGTCAAAAAATTATTTATTTTTCTTCTACCGAATACATTCATCCGTCTTTAGGTGCTTTGCTTTGGTTGCATTGAGTATAGCTTGTCATTTAATATCTGGGCTATATTTAGTGAAAGTAATAAAACATAGGCCTACAGCTGTTATAAAACGTAAAGTTTTGTGTGTATTTTACTTTTTACTTATTAACATAGTCTTAACATGTAACTCAGTTCACAATAATACTAACTTCATCACAGTCTTTTCCTACAACATCCGAGCCACGCCCCTTTGTTTTGACTAACCAAAATATGGCGGACCAATGTTCAATTGTCTTCAACTTTCAGAAGTCTTTGGCCTCTCTATAGTATCTAGCTCGTTGGTAGTGACAGTATGGTACAGTAAATATGGCGATATCAATAATCACAGTGCATGTCATTTAAAAGTATATGGATATATTGGGATTATTAAACCCAGTAATGATCTCGCTAAATGGATTACCGGTATAATCGATGCAACGCGAGACTACATTCTAAGGCATGAAATAACACAAAATATTGATGAAAATTATGATTGTACCAGGGCGACAGTACTCGGATACCGCCAGATACCTTTCGCGATCACTATTCATCCGAACTTTAATTAATGGTGAAACGCGGTCTAGATCATGGTTAGTGTTTTCTAATACTAAATGCTCAGTTTATTGTGCTTCCTGTAGGCTCTTCACAGAGACATATACCTTAGCAACAGAAGGTTATAATAACTGGAAAAATTGTTAGTGTTTTCTGTAACTAAATGCTCAGTTTATTGTGCTTCCTGTAGCTTCTTCACAAAGACATCTACCTTAGCAACAGAAGGTTATAATAACTGGAAAAACGCAAACCAAAGTATGAAAATTCCTATGAACATAAATGTGCAATCACAACAATGTTGGCTAGAAAAAATACGATAGAAAGAATTAATAGGGTTTTGCTACTTCAATTAGAAGAAGAAATTATGTTTTGGATGGAAGTTCTAAAGCATATAGTAGCAACACTAAAATCATTTGCTGTACGTGGTTTGCCGTTTAGAGGCTCAAATGAAAAAAATGGTTCGAATATTATAGTGGAAATTATAAATCATGTCGTTAGAACTGATTGCGCAGTTCGACCCATTTCCCTCTGAGCATATAAAGAGATATGATAAAATGGCGGCACAACATCGTATTTGTCATCAAAAATTTGAGATTTGTTCATTAAAATAATGTCCCTGGAAGTGATAAATTTTATAGTGAAAGAAATAATAGCAGCTAAGTATTTTTCAATAATTTTAGATTCTATTCATGACATTACACATACAGACCAATTAGCATTCATCATTCGATACTTAACTGAATGCGGATCACCAGTTGGTAGATAGTGCTCAATCCTTTGATAACGTTAATATTATGTCAGGCATAATCAGGTCTTCACGCGCGAATTTATGACTTAAATCTCCTCATTTTGTAGGCCTATGTTCCATGCTCAGCTCATTCTCCCAATCTTGTTGGTTCTTCTACTATGAGATGTATGCACATAGTAAACTTCTTTGGTGTTGTTCAGGAGCTATATAGCTTTTCCTCAATGTCCACAAACAGGTGGAAATTTATCTCATCTGAAACCAAATTCTAGGGTGTTGAGAAACCTTTCCAAAACAAGATGATCGGATAAGCACGATGCTTGTAGTAGTTTGTGTTCTTCATAGTCAGAGATCCAATCAGCTATAATTGCAAAATCTAAACACAACAAAGAGAAATCACTTATTCGTTCTGAAGCTTCAGGACTTCATGAGTCGCTCCAAAATTAGGAGATCTGGGGCCTATTTCATAAAACTTCACAATGGCATATATTATGTCATTCTGAAAAGTAACAAATTACGACTCTAAAAATTGTCAAATTTCTGTTTCATAAAACATTCCGCCTGTGAGAAAAAATCGTGACAATTTGTCAGATTCCTATTTCATAAAATTTTTACCATTTTAGAATTCGTCAAGACTTTTCTGACATATTTTATTTTATGAAACAGAAAAGTGTTAGTGTTGACAATATTTGTCTACATGTTTCTACATATTTGTAGATTTTTCATTAAGTTATGACTCCTCATGTTTCGTATGTCATAGGAAGTTAACAATTTATTGTTGCAGTAGTTGGGCCATATTGTAATTGAGACTTGAATATTGGTGTGGATTTTAGGGAAAATACTTTATTTTAAGTAAGTCATGCTCAATACTAGCAGCGGTAGCAGCAGCAGTAGAGAAAATAATGATTATAGGGGGAACCACGTAGGACAATGTTTTTAAAGAAAGGATATATCTAAATTACATTTTCACTGAATTTGTATTCATAGATAATATTCGTATTAGCAAAACATCAGCTGAAAATATAATGACCAAAATAGGAGATTTGCTGCACAAAACAAAAAGAAATAAAACATTTGATTAAAAAATAATTATATATTCTTACACTGGATGGGAACTGGAGCTCAATATCAGTTAACTGCCGATGCACAGTATATAGCTTATCGAAATCATTCCTCAGCTCTTCATGAGAGCATGCAATTTGCCAAGAGTTGATGAAATTATCGATGGTTCCTTAATAAAAAAATGGATGCTTCCTTTGAAAATGAGGCTACAATTGTTGATAGGAATATCGTCGCTTTTTTAGTCAACAATCAGGTAATTTAATTTTAACACAGTAAAGTAGTTATAAAGTTAATCTGTGATTGAAAATTATCTTCGTTCGACAACGTTGTAGGAGATGCTGAATACTATGTCTATTCTTTGCATTGAATCCGATGTGCTTCGTCAGATCGACTTAGATGACATCATCAATCTGTGAAGAAAGTGAGAAGGAAATCTCTATAATGCACAAGTAAGAAGATTGTATTTTGAATCCAGTAATTCATTGTTTTCTGAATTGTAACATTTCATTTAAAAATAATTTAAACTATACATGAACTGTATAATAACTCCTTATAAATTATTTGTGGGAGTTAGGGGACGAGAAATTTTAGCACAGCCTCTGGTAGCACTATACCTAAATCCGGCCCTGGCTGTTCCTATACTGACACTCCTATGAAATCACCAAGAGCAAGCAGCATGCCTCCGAGAGTATAAAAATTGTAGGGTTAAAATTGGTGATACAGGACAATTTTTTAAAACAAATTTATTTTTTTGAAATTAGTGAACTATTAATTAACAGAAAAGACATAGAATCATATCAAATAACTTAATATCATGAAATGAGAACTTATCTCTCCGTCTTGTGACAAATTTCTTCATGAATAAGACCAAGAAGTAATATTACTGAAGGTTTTGTCAAGCGGAATCACTTAAAAAAAAGCTCTTGATGGTCCAAACTTTTTAAATAATTTCTCCATGTTTTGAATATTTTAGGTCTTCCTACATTATCTCAAGCTGTTCATCATGAGTATCATTTTCAATGGAAACTATATGATTTCTTTTCGTCATTTTATTCAGTTGACGACAATATAATATAACGAACTTTTTTTTTTCTATTAATGCTTTACTGGAAGATATACTGCGGTAAAGATAAGTTCCGGTTAGGCGATATTTTACCGGGAAATGAGTTCTAACCGGGCATTGTAAAACCAAACCGTTGGTAAAGTCCCAATAAAAGTAATCGTATAGGCCTACTTATATTTAGCTGGCGATCGTAAAAATGGGTCTAAAGTGTTATAGCTAACTTTCTTAAGGGGAAACGACCATTTGCAGTCTCGTGCCTTGCTGCGTTATTGTAAGTGCAAACGAATTATCGAAACTGTCTTTACTAATTTGCAAATAGTATTGAAAAATTTACTATTATATTCTTTCAAACTATTGAACAACTTATAAAATTGTCCATTCAAAAATCTCGAGCTTGGGCGTGGGTTCGATTCCCCATTGGACTTATTATATCTGGTTGGGTTTTTCCGAAGCTTTTCCCAACTGTAAGGCGAACGTCAGGTAATCTATGGCGAATCTTCGGTCTCAACCCGCTATCATCAATCCCATCGACCTAAATAACCGAGTAGTTGATACAGCGTCGTTAAATAACCAACTAAAAAAATCTCGAGCTTATAATTGGATACACTCCTATTTTTCCTTTATCTATTAAGGAGATTACAGTGCTAATGCATACTACTTCCACAAAATCCGTTGCGAAATACGATTAATAATCGCATATGCGCGCCAGTCAAGGTCTACAATTAAACTTTTTGCCAATGGAATTTTTAATCGCTACTAGTGTCAAGTTCCCACACTGCCAGCTGCGCAGAAGATACGACTGGACCCAAATTGAAGCGATCGCTCGCCACCATCTTGAGGCCATGACGATAGCGGACGGAAAGCAATGCTGATAGAACGCAATCGTAAAACAAACTAATATTTATTACTATACAACATAAAAACAACCAAACATGAGCCTAAGAGTAACAAGAATAAAGACAAATATAACTAGTAAAACATAATTACCTGCATTCTTGTGGTATAACATCAAATAATGAAAGATATTAATGCTGCAACTGTCAGTCAATAATCTTCGTCGTCTTTGTGACTTGGGCGTATTTATATTTACATAATTAATCATATCCGTTGGATGGGCTTCCTGAAATATATTTCAATAATCGAGTGAGAACATTAACTTAGGCCCAATTGTATAAAACTCCCTGACTAAAGATCAACTTTGATCGAAGATCGAAAAGTGAGCCGAGTTCAGACACTTCTTCTATTGTATAAAACTTTTCTGCGATCAAATTACCTTGGTTCAAATGCAATCTAAGTTGACGTGAAAAGGATTTGGCAACATCGCATAAACAGGTGAAATACGTGATGCGCGGACAGGTTTCAGTGTTGCCAATCTAGCGACTTTAACTCTTTTTCAACAACAATTTCTTTTAACTTTTATATTGCTTAAATAGGGATTTAGTGATCTTTTTAGCACCCCATAGTGACAAAATTTAATCTTTCTTTGTTGATAATGAGTAATCTAGCGACTTTACAACTACGTTTTGGCGACGTTTCGTACACTCTGTTGGAGACACTGGTTTTTTGTGCAATGTAAATAATGGCGGACAATAAGAAGAAGGTTGACTGTTCTCCGAGTTGTTATCATGTTATGGTGTTTGATACTGCTAAACATAATAAAGCTTTATAAAACGACAATTTTCGTTTAGTAATACAGTTAATTGAAAATTTATGAATGTACTTATCATATCCATTAATAATTAATGGTTGTTATAAACATAATATAATTATAGGTTATGTTATTTGTTACTGCTGAACACGATAGAGCCTTACAAAATATAAGATTGTTTGTGTATTAAGGCAAGAAATTGAAATAAATATATATAAATGTACATATCATATCTATTAATATTAATAATAATGGATATTTTATTTGCACAATCTGTCACTCGTATATTTCAAACAGAAAAGAAATAACTGAACTTGGATCATCTACTTTAATCGGAGAAATTTCTTCAGTCAAAGTTGACTTTAGTTTGAGACAAATTAATCTCAGATTAGACTTTATATAACACAAAATTCCAAGTTCAGCTGAAACAAGGATCAATTTAACCTCTGATCTAAGATTAAATGGTTTATACTATCGGGCCTTAATCTTGCACATTGTGTGCATCTTGCGGTCGTGAAAAATAGCGGACGAAAAGTAATGCTGATAGAACGCAACCGCAAAAGACACTGAGATTTATTACTATACCATAAAAACAACCAAGCATAAGCTAAAAGAATAACAAGGATAAAAACAAATATGAAGAGTGAAACGTAATCACCTGCATCCCTTCTTGCTGTATTGTACCATGTACGTAAGGTATTGACATGTGGTAAAGAATTATTTAGATTCTGCCTGAGATATTCATATGCAGCTGGTGAATAAAAGTGCATTGTTATGGCAAACTTCTTAAGTATATCAGAATATTCACCCTTCTGTTCCCCGGCTGCTCTAGAAATGATATCTAACATCACATCCTGCATGACTGATAGTGTGTGCTCAGTGGCAAGATTTTTTCTTTCAATGCTTTTACTGCTACTTTCAATTTGTTGATTGAACCCTCTTGTTTGTGAGTTTTCTTTCTGTATGTAGAATTTAGACATCTTAAATTTTCAATTTGTTCATTCTTTCTTTCCAGCTCTTTTTCCATTAATTTACTTTTTTTTTTTTTCTGGGACTAAGAGCATAGTTGTACTCTGTTACGACCTGATCAGTATTTATTAAAATAGTACCACTGTTACTTTCTTCATTTGTTTCATGTTTATCTGATTCTAATGATCTCTTTCATACTCTACGGGGTGGTTGTTCAATCTGAAATAAATTTTAGAAGTGGTAAGAATTCTGAATTTGGACATACGGGTTCCAACACATAAAAAAACCTTAACTTATGAGCATTTTAATTATGATTTGCAAAATATAGACATGGATCTACTGTATGTTATAAGTAACTTTCAGTACCGTACTTCAGATATAAGTTACAAATAAATGAACATAAAAAATAAACATTATTTTAAAGGTCAAAAATCTAACTAGGCTATGGCCTTTTACATCTTATTTTATAATTACCTTTGTGAGATGGGCTGGAAAATTAAAAACTGATGGAACTGCGTCAGCTTTCAGTAACTTATTACCATTAGACTTCAAGAAACAAGATTCTATAAAATGAACTGAACAAAGCCTGTGGTGAATTGATGGTATAAATATATCGCGTTTAACAGCATATAACCATTTACTGAGAAGCTCATGCTTTTGCAAAGGAAACCTAAAAAGAAAGTTTGCGCTTACTCCTATAAAACATTCTCTTCTATTAACACAATAAATATGTACTAATGTTCTCAGTCATTTTACAATATCCTAATACAATATATGTAACTAACTTACTTGTGAAAAGAAATTTCCGAATCCTTCTTACGTCGATTCGTACAGTTGTATGCGGCACAACTATGCACCATGATTCCACTTACGGAATTTATATGAGTACGATAAAAATAAATGATAAAAGAACACTATTTGTACAGTTGTATGCAGCACGTTGGTTTCACTTATAACAAAGAAATATGATTAAAATACTATATAAACACTATTTGTATAGGCCTCATATGTAGCATAGTAGTAGGCCTACACTGTGATTTCACATATATCACAGGAGAACGATTCATTTAAACTATATAAACACTATACACACACTATTGATTAAATTAATACGCACTTACTCCTAACACATTCAATAATACTGAATAACCTTCTATGTTATTTCAAATTATGCGGAATCGTGATGTAAACATATTGTAGTCACATGGCACTCACCCTCAAGATGGAGACGCGCAAAAGTGTTCAATTTTTGGTCGAGGAACAGCGCTCGTAGTGAGTCTAGGTTAAACTATAAAACGTCTTTGACTAGTGTAGTGTAGTACGCGATAGGCTGGGACAATAGCAGTGGCGTATCCTGACCTTTGAGCTAAGGCATGCAACACAAAAAGATTTATCTTAAGAAGCATAGACTCCAATATCTAGGTGCCTCTTCATATTGCTCATATAATACAATAATCAATCAGACATTTAAAAATGATCATGATATTTTTCATAACATGTAAGTTTTAATATTAAACGCATTTCAGAATTAAGATATACCGTAAAAGGAAATAGCAATGTAAACAGTAGTAGCCTATATAAATTACATTAACAGCTTCTCTTCAGTCATTAAAAATGATAACACTCACCTATAGTTTGAAGGAAAATTCCACCCTCCTGATCTTTTTGCAGAACTCCTCAGTGACTCTGTCAAAGAAGGCAGGGTTGACTTTCATGTCTAAAAGTAGATCTTTTTCAATTGACATCATTGCCAATGCAGTCAGACGTTCTTGCCCTTGAGAATTTCTCTGGAAGGTTTTTATACGTTTCAAAGCCGAAAACGAACGCTCTACTGATGATGTAATTGAAGGAATAGTCCTAAATAATTCACACAATTTATTAAGTTCCTGTAGACCGTTATGAAGGCCGTTTGAAATTAAACACTGGTGAATATCTCCCAAACCCTTTCCCTTGGAATGCTCAGAATTATAAAAGCCTTTGAGTTCAGCTTTCAATCGCACGAAATCAAAAAAAATTTGCCGTACACTTTCTCTAACTGGGAAAATTGTTGCTCCGGGAAATTTTGTGAAAATTTTGAACAATCCATGAGCTCCAGAAAATATAATTCTGGCAGTGAAGCAAAAGTGATTGAAGCTGCAGTGTTACCGTGTCATAGATTTCACAATAAAGTCTCTTATATTCAGTGGCGTAGCGTCAATGTAAGCTAGAAAGCTTAGCTTCCCCAGTTAATAATAATTTCATAATAAACCTGCAGTTTATGGAGAAAATTATTTATTAATTTTAATAGAATTTATATTTACGCGTTAAATATTGTGATGCGGCAGCTCAGGATTATTTGTGATGCAGCAGTAAACAAGAAGCCTGCACGCACCAGCTTCCAAGCAGACCGGTTTCTTCTGTGTAATCCACCCCGCAGATTTTCTATCCCTTTTAAACTACCCTAGTCGCAAGGCTCGAAAAGAAGCTAGCTTTGACATTGAAAATAAGTAGTTTTCGAATTTTCCCTATTCGTCAGTTGTGTTCAGTTGAAGTGTTAGTGTGCATTGTGGCTGATATAATAAATAATGAGCGAAATAACAGTTCCTGACACTAATTTACTTGAATTTTTTTTAGGACAATTGTATTATCAAGGCTGACTTACGAACAAAGGTTTGATTTAAAAAACAAATGACCGACTCCCTTGCTGTCAATGAAGGACACAACCAAAAGACAGTCGCATACTTACGTAATGATACTAATATTGTGATTTCTCTAAGTATGACAGGGAGTGAGCTAATGTTATACGTATACGTGTCCATTTGTTAAGAGATATGTGTAAACCGTGAAATCGTATTTTATTACGTCTCATTTGAAGTCATGCCTTATTGGTGTTACTTACGATGTTCCAACCAATCTTCGACTGCTGACTTGACATTGATTACTATTTATTTTAAGACTGTATTTTTGTAATACGTTTTCTCATATTGCATGAAAGACAACTTGAGTTAGCTTCCCCTGCTCAAAATTTCATGCTACGCCACTGCTTATATTCTTCTTGCACTGTTAACACACTGTCTGGCTTTCGTCTTTTCTTCGGTCGCTCACATGACTGCTGCGTTTCTTGCCAAATATTTTCAAAACCGTTGTTACGTTTTGAAAGTAAAGTTTCCTTCAAGTTATGAATTTCCTTCGAACAATAGGTAATATCTAAACACTTCGATTGTAAAATATAGTATACCACATCTGTAAATGAGTACATGTCTTCAAATAAGTTCAGAAAAAATTAAATTGAAAATCACGTAACTTGGTTAGATATTCCATCTGCTTCCTTTAAAACAGCATTATCCCAGTTTCCAGGGGCTTCTAGGATGGCCACAAATAATTCTTCTAGTTGATCACGATATTGGGAAAGAGTTTGTATTAATCGACTAGAATAGTTCCACCTCGTAGGAACAAGTCGAGGGAATCGTTTTTGGTGGAATTCGTCCAACAAATTAGTTCTCTTTGTTGAAGAGCTAAAAAATGACGCAAAGCCGCTAATTGTAGCAAAAAAATATACGGCAAGCACTAATACAGGAAACAGACTGAGACAACACTAAATTCAACTTGTGTGCGTAACAGTGTAAAAAATTGCCTCAGGAATGATTTCCTTAACCTTAGCCTGTACCCAATTTAGTTGACCTGCCATAACCGCAGCTCCGTCATAAGTCTGGGCAATCAGTTTATCTCTTCATTCAAATCTATCTAGAAATTCCATAACCAGAGTCGCCAGTTTTTACTGCACTTCGATCAGAACTGACGTCACTGAACCCTAGAAATCTTTCCACAAGAACGTCGCCATGTATGTAACGCAACACTGTAGATAACTGAGATAAATTGGTAATATCTGAAGTCTCATCTAGCATAATTGAAACGAATTTTGTTGTCTTAATTTGTGACTTGATTTCCTGAATCATAACTGCGCCAATGCTTTGAATTAAGTCATTTTGAATTGAAGGTGATGTTCCCGTGAAAACTGTTGAGGTTGCAAAATGATGTTTTAATTCACCGTCAAATTCGGCAAGTAAATGTAAGAGTTCAACATAGTTGCCGCGATTGTTAGAGTCCTCGCTCTCATTGTGTCAGCGGAAAGCCAGTTCCTGTTTTCCTAAAAAGCACGTCACAGATGTTAATCTTTTCAGAATTTCGCTGTTTTCTTTCACAGTTTCATTATGCCTAATAATGCTCTCCCGTTTTGTTTATCTAGTTGTAAGTCTATTCTATTTTTCCCGAATGTCCCCAAAGTAATGAGCGCATGGATGTGAGAGTCTGATTTTTCATGTCTTGATATCGCAGTATGTAAATTATTCAGATCTGAATAGCCACGTTCCATGGGGAACTGTCGTTTCCAAATAGCAGACAGGGCCAACAGAATAATTTACACAGTACTTCAGAACCGCATAACCAGACAGTTTTATTATACAGATCGGGATTAAAATTTCGCATGCAAGTTTTGTTCTCTGATTTCAAGTTCGTGAGATGGGGAATTGGCCGTCCATTTTTCACAATAATAAATTTCTCATCTACAGTTCGGGCATGGAAAGGCTTCTCAAATAAATTTATAATAATGTCTTCTTTATCCATAACTAATGAACATTAACTCTTCATAAACTATATAAATACAGTAGGGTAAATAAAAATATAACAACGGAACACTTATTATTTCACAATGAAAATTTCTACATACACAAAACTTTTACTGTACCACTTGGAATTCTCACACCAACTGAGCTGGAATTGCTTCTGCTGGGGATTAGTCAGTTTTATTGCTTTAACGATATTTCGACAATGGGTAAGGGTGGAAAAAAAGAATTCTGTTCTCGTTCATCTAAACCTAAAGCAAATAACTTCATGTTGTATGGTTTATTCGATAAGCAAGTTGTAATACAATGTTAACATTGAAATATACCGTCTATACTTATCTAGTTTTTAATATAATTGATTATAACGTAAACGTTTTCAACATTTTAAGTAACTGAATAACTGCATTTGACTACATAATACATCAAGATAACCCCAGTGTTCCACCAAATGATGGATAATTGCAGCAAAATTCAAAACAGATTTTAAATGTTAGTAATAAGTGTGTGTTTTTAATTTTTAATTATTTAATTATCTACATATAGATTGTTTTATATGTGATATGAGATCATCAAGGGTACACATTATATGTTTCATTCACACAGTTCATGTGCATCTATTTGAATATGTAATTAGGCAAATTTTCATGCATTTGAAAATGGCACATTAGTGCCGAAAACGTTTATGTTATAATCAATTATATTAAAAGCTGGATAAGTATAGACGGTATATTTCAATTTTAACATTGTATTACTAAAGCAAATAGTTGTACGTAGTTCACGATTAGCCCAATATGTGGCAGTTATTTTTGACAAACACAGTGACAAGTGCCTCTATCTTCAGGATCATTACGAAATTACTACCTGCTGTCCCCGAATGCAGTTTTTGAATCGCATGCAACAAGCCATTTCCTGCCCACATGTTACCCAGTAGCTTCACAGAAACCAGTATTCAGATGACGTCACTGAATGTAGCCACATAAGCCGAGAACACAGTAGCGCCACACGTCTAAAGGCTGGTCCACAATAAACCGGGAATGGAAACGACAACGTGAACGAGAACGGAAATATTGTTAAAATAAATGTATTTAAATGTGAGCATTCATAATTAACAATTGTGAATCCCACATTTAAATATATTTACTTTAACAATATTTCCGTTCTCGTTCACGTTGTCGTTTCCATTCCCGGTTTATTGTGAACCAGCCTTAAGTCTTGTTGAACTACAAGTATCTCATGTTTTGGGTGGGAATTTAAACTATGTTTATGTGTTATTTTACAATTTTCCTGTTAAATTATAAAATCAATCATCCCAACTGAAATCTAAGAGCATGCATTGCATGCCTTGCATTCATGGAGAAAACGCCACTGGACCATAGACTTACTAAATAACGACTAGACCTCTCACTGGCTTCCAAATTGGACAGCCGACGAGCGGCCATTTGTTTGGTACAGCAATAGAGCTCTATGCTAAATTGGAGGAAACACCGTATGTTAAAATATCGTGCCACTAGTTTCGCGCGTCGCCATGTTGGTGAAGGAATCTCTCTCTCATTCTAAAACTGTTGCTAAAGTGATGTTACCGGCCAAGTCCGTGTATGCATATTGAAATTAATTATTTTGTGGGTTATCTTGAACTATTTCTTTCAATTTAATATGAGCTATGAATTCCCTGAATATTGTAGGTAAACATCATAAATGAAATTAGTATATAATGTGCTGCACATTACTACTAACTTAAAAAAATACATATACCAGTACAAAAATATGAAAACCAAAGACAAATGCAGTAAATAGAAGAAATGTCTTCCCTTATATAGGCCTCATATTTACATGCACTATTCTCGATCAGGATAAATATGGCTTAGGAATAGTAAAGATTAAATTTAAATAAAAGTTAAATGCAATATAAGAAAATTACAGTACACAATTATATATATATATATATATATATATATATATATATATATATATATATATATATATATTCATAGAGTTTTAAACATATACTGTACTGTAGTAAGTACTGGTAGCAAACCGAAACATATATTTTGAACTAAAAAGATTTATTCGCTAATAAAATTGTATAATTTTTGGTTTTGTCACAAGTTTAATTACCTTACACCCAATATAAAATAATATAACTAAATTTACCGATTTTTATAGGTACCGGTATGTATACTTTGACCTCAGAATATAAAAACCTGTTACCGGTGTGCTTAATTGTATGTGATATAAGAGCTGAGTTTCCTTCAAAATTTATTCTTTTGCTAACAAAAATACACTAAAATAAAGAAGCCAAGTATAAGCGATTACTAATAAGAGCATCATCTATTGAATCTTCTCGCACATTGTACTTTGCATACTTTCACTCTATCCTAACGTATGGTATAATCTTTTGGGGTAATTCACCCAATGCAATCCTATTACTTAAACTACAAAAGAGAGCTATTAGAGCCATAGTACAAGTGTCTCAAACTACCATCTGCATACCATTCTTAAAAAAATTACATATCTTGCCACTACCCTGTAGACCTATTTATATTTATGAAACATTAAATTTTATCAAATATAATTTGCACAGCTTTCCTACAAATTCAGACACACACCAGTACAATATAAGAAATAAAGATAATATTTTTATTGAAAGTTTTAACACAACTCTATATAAAAACAGTTTCATTCATAATGGTCTTCTTATGTACAATAGCCTACCAAATTATCTTAAAGAAATATCTACACATCAGAAATTTAAGAAAGCTCTTTATAAAATTTTAATCAAAAACTGCTTTTACAGTATGAACGAATTTATTGAAAATTGTCATAACTGAATAGAAAAAGAACGCCTTACTTCAAAAAAATTTACTTCCTCTTTTCCAGATCCTGACTTCGAGAAGATGTCTTCTCATGAAAGACGCGATAGTCGAAATTGACTCCTGACTTCAAGACATACTGCAAACGAGACTTATAGCCGAAATAGACTGACCTGTAGTTTTCTACAATCAAGTTCCAAGTTTTTTATATTTGTATTTGTGTTGCATTTAATTATAGTTATTACTTTTATGTATATTGTGTAATTAATTATTAGTTTGTAAATGTGACATGTCCCATATCATGTATATGATCAGTGGATGTAATAAATGATTATGATTATGATTATGATTATGAAGCATAATAAATGCTAAATAACGGTACATAAACACTAGAAGAAAAATTCATTACATCAATTTATCAAAATAACAATACACACAAAATATTATATCATACGGTACCGCATCAAAAGATCCATAGTTAAATATGAAATATATAAACAATATATTATAGGAACAGCGGCGAACTTCTGCTTAAGCAAACTAGACAGATTCCTAGGGCTCTAACTTCGAGGGGTTCCCGGCCAGATTAATAATAATAATAATAATAATAATAATAATAATAATAATATTATTAATAGTGCTATTTGCTGTGGCAAACTTTCGCGTGGCAATAAATCTTGTTATAAACTGTTGTTCAGTCAATTGTTCGAAGACAGGTTTGAGCCTCATAAGTGACATCAATGAGGCATCACTCATGAAGAACTAAGCCAGGAGATAATTTATAGGGTTAGTATCACTTTTCACCCTCCATTGCATTCATCGATGACTATACCTTGACCAAAACTACTTCCGACTTGACAGCTTACAGAGAAGGGGGAGCACTGTTGTCATGTTGCCCATCTTTCGTGTAAGCGAGCGCGCTGCCGATAGAGTGCAGTAATCAACGACTGACATGAACACACATTTCTAACCAATTTCTTGAACACTAGGCATTAAAATTTTTGTACATTATTTTTTTAGTAGTAGTAGTAGTAGTAGTAGTAGTAGTAGTAGTAGTAGTAGTAGTAGTAGTAGTAGTAGTAGTAGTAGTGGTAGGGGTAGTAGTACCGGTATTATTCAATGTAATACCGTTAGATAAGCATCCAAAGGACTGTAAAATGTGAAAATATGTTTAAATTTAATACGAAACCTTCACTTTTATGAGTGCCGGTATTCTTCAATGTAATATTTCAGAAAGGCGTTGAAAAAATTGTAAACTGTAAAAATATTTAGGCCTATGATTAAAATTCTACACGGCCTTTCTATTTTCCAATATCGATAACAGTGCTCTTATTAATTTTAACACAAGCTGCAGTTCTCATTACGACTTGCGCCAAAGGTAAAAGAGGCCCGCCATTATCTTTTTCCCTCTCAAAATACTCTGACGTTACACACCGTCTCTCTTTAACGGGGCATCTTGTACAAAATTCTTTGTTCTCCGCTTGTCTTTCCTGCCTTCCGACATTGTACCAGTCACCTGTTTGTAAAATCTCGCAGAAACTAGAAAACACACACAAGTCACACACTCCACCAATAACAACGAAGATAATACGTCTAATATAATTTAAACACAATAATTATCGATACACTAACACAATAATACAAATAAATAATATTTTTAATTCACACAAAGCACGCGCTAACCAGCGAACTCAAAGACATTCCGGGCGCTGTATTCACCACTAGGACGTGGTATTCACGTGCAAATTGTAAACATAGACACGGCAACCCGTTACCATGGTTACGCGTCTCTCATGATTGGTTGATTCGATTGGTTGCCATGGTAACATGCTAAAGGCGCCATTTTTCAGGTCGGAAGTAGTTTTGGACAGACCATAGTAACTTATTTCACTAATCAGATGTATACAAACAATCGTTCTTCCTCTGACATATTATAAGGAATGTACTGCTGTTTATTATATATATATATATATATATATATATATATATATATATATATATATATACAGAGTGTTTTAAAAATACGGGGCATAATTTCAGGTATGTATTTTCCACATGTAGACAATCAAAATAGTTCATTTCGGAGTTATGGCCTTCACAACATTGAAATTCACCGGAACGTTTTTCTTTCCGTAGGTCGTTGTCATTACAGAAGATGTTCAAATTGTCCACCTCCTGCTTTAATACAGACCTCACATCGATGTCTCATTGACCTGCGAACACGATCCCAAACTCCAGGAGTATTGCGTATGTCCTCAGAACATGCCACAATTCGATTCCGAAGGGATTCCAAATCAGGCACCGGAGACGAATAAACCAATGATTTTAAATGGCCCCACAAGTAGAAATCGAGAGGGTTCTGATCAGGTGAGCGTGGAGGCCAAGCAATTGGGTCACCTCTACCTATCCATCGATCAGGAAACCTTCGATCCAAGTACCGGCGAGCCATACGACTGAAGTATGCAAGAGCGCCATCATGCAAGAAGTGAATGTGTTGACGATTGATCAGTGGAGTGTCTTCTAAAACATAAGATATGGTGTTTTCCAGGAAGTTTGTGTACGCCTGCCCCGTAAGTCTGTTTACAATTACATGGGGTCCAACTAATCGATCACCAATGATACCGGCCCACATGTTGAGGGAGAACCGCACCTGGTGATGAGATGGAACAGTTGCACGTGGGCTTTCATACGCCCACACATGCTGATTGTGAAAATTTGTTATGCCATCTCGTGTGAACTGTGCTTCATCTGTAAATAATACTAAGGCAGGAAAGTTCGGATTTACACCACACTGCTGCAAGAACCACTGACAGAACCTAACTCGTTCGTGCAGGGTAATCTGCTGGTGACAGGGCCTGTACACGTTGCAAATGATAAGGATACAATTGATGCTCTTTCAACAGTCTCCAGACAGTCGTATGAGCAACATTGACTTGCAACGCTACCCTTCGTGTGCTGATAGAAGGAGTCATGTTCACAGCCTCCAGAATCTCCTCCTGTACTTCTGGAGTTGTAGATCTTGGTCGTCCCCTTCCCAAACCAGGAGAGTTAAATTTACCATACTCGCACAGACGGTAATGGAGACGTACAAATGTCTTCCGATCTGGACATTGTCGCTGTGGGTACCTCTGCTGGTACAAACGACGAGCCAGCGCAGCATTGCCGTCCGCCTTACCGTACATGAAGTGTATGTCTGCCAGCTCTTGATTTGAATACATGTCGCACAATCTAACGCCTACACAACACTGAATGTAACCTTCGCCTCGGAATGAACTGTCAGAGTGCCCTCTTAATGTCTCCTTTGACGGCAACGACCTGCGGAAAGAAAAACGTTCCTGTGAATTTCAATGTTGTGAAGGCCATAACTCGGAAATAAAGTATTTCCGGACACATGTTGTAATGAACTATTTTGATTGTCTACATGTGGGAAATACATACCTGAAATTATGCCCCGTATTTTTTAAACATCCTGTGTGTATACGTATATATATATATATATATATATATATATATATATATATATATATATATATATATATATATATATATATACACACAGTCAGAACCTCACTCAGAAATAATCTTGTAATTATAAATATAAAAAAGTATAATTGGTAATTGTCTACTTCATTTCTAAGTCTGCTTGTCGATTTTATAAATTCAAATTAAGTTAAATAAATCCTACTCTGTTAACTGCCTAGGCTATCTAGGTCTCTATGTCCAGGCTTGTTTGGAAAAATAAAATAGGCCTATATGACATTAATTCTTTGTTACTCAGTCCTACGTACGTTAGAGCCGTATGCTGCACAATATTTTACCATTATAACCGCAAAATTAAAGAAATATAATTAATATCAGTGGCGTATGCTGAACCTGGAGTATGGGTGTTCTGTCAAATAAATATATGTAATTGGTCTATAGTCGCACGAGTTTAGTAGAAATTTCAAATTCATTATCTACTCGTGCTACGTGAGTAAATAAACCATCTGCTGTTCTATCAGCACTAACATCTACAAAGCCCAAGAATCTTCCATAGGCATAGCAGAGAACTGTACTGTCCGTTACTCAGGAGAGGACGAGGGGCAAGAATGTGACCTTGACTATCGCTGTTGATTATTATAAACATCGCTCAGATAAGCATCCCAGTATCCAGGTTATTACTCGAGCAAGAAACATGAGTAACAATGCGTATGGAAATTAAAGCTAAGTTGAACAGAAGGCGACCTAATGTTTCCGCTTACTACATTTCAAATATTGACGTGTTGTCGTACGTCATCTGTTCATATTCCTTACCCCCAGTCCGCTCTCGTCTTCTCCTGAGTCACCGACAGTACATAGTTGAGATTTGTTCTCAATATCAGAAGTTTAATGAAGTATTATAGCTACAAATGAAACTGAGTTAATTTCATTTTTTATTTCTTCTTTTTCTACATCAGTAATAGCTTTTATGGTATCATTTTGAATCAATGGAGAAGTTCTTGGAAACACTGTGGAAGAATTTAAATGGTTTCTAAAAGTGAACCATATTTTTTTAAACATTAAAAAATTCTAAAAATTTCCTTTGTTCAAAGAACTATCTGATTCGTCATGTTCCCGTAGAGGGAGCTCCTGGTTAGCTAGAAGACAAATAGCGTCAATGATTCGTATTAATACAGCTCTATTTTCCTTTACCCCTTTGTTGTATTTATTGGTATCATTTTTTCGTTGATCATCAAGTAAAGTGTCAATTCACTTGAATAATTTCAAGGGAAAAATTGTTCCGGGGCCGGGTATCGATCTCGGGACTCTTCGCTTAGCGCACAAATGCTCTACCGACTGAGCTACCCCAGGAACCATACACGACACCGTCACAATGACTTTTAAGTTGTGTGGATATAAAGGGGAAGACTTGTGATTGTGTCGTGTATGGTTCCTGGGGTAGCTAAGTCGGTAGAGCATACGTGCGCTAAGCGAAGGGTCCCAGGATCGATACGCAGCCCGGAACAATTTTTCCCTTGAAATTATTTAAACCTGCTTCACAGGGAGCTTTTACCTGAAAGTCAGATTTGCATGTCAATTCACTGTTTGCCGAAAAGTTTTGATTTCAGGAAACATCGTACGTGAGTTTGGGATTCTGAATGTTTTTTCTGTGTACTACACAAGTGATTTAAGTCAGCAAATCCATGCTTACTCCAAACCTCATTTTTGTTAGAAAACAATAAGCATGGCCAGCAAAATAACCTGTTTGAAGTTTTACAACCTGCTAACCATTCTACATTTTCATATTCTGACATAGAAAAATGTATAGTGTATTGTTCGCTTTTTGTTTTATATTGTTGCACTAAATTCGGAAGTGGCTGGATAGGTCTACCCTTATTCATTATCCATATATGTAATTATTTCTCTTCTAGTGAGCGAGAGGAGAATGATTATTGCAAAAGATATTTTACAGTTTACATTTCCAAGTGTTATTGTCATTAAATAAGTAATTTAAATTGTTCACCTACGCAGGCACACATCTATGAACCCTAATAAAACCTAAACACAGTAAATTCATTCACACAAGCAGTCAAACACATTTTATAAGCAGAGACCGGACGTTTAGGCATTATGAATTATTAAAACAGGCAGGCAAAATGGCATCATAAATAGCTAAAATAGGCAGACCAAAAAGGCATAAATAGCTAAAATACGCAATAAAAGGCAATTACAAAAACCTTTCACTAGACCCACAACCTTGCACTTTCCACAAAGGGATTTCGGCAGGAAGAAAAGCTTTACATAAGCCGAATGCAAATCGAGATTTTCGACTCGATATTGCAATTACTGTTGGAAGCAAAGAAATTTCTTCCCAGTAGCCTTGGAAAGTGCATTTTTTGGTTGTACTGATATGTTGCGATATGAAATATATAGCTAGCTTCAACAGTAAAAAAAAGTCGCAATGAAAACTGAAATACCGTTAAAAATATCGTTAGACCCGCACTCATTGTTGCCTTGTCAAATAAACACAAGCGATAATTAAAAAACTTACTGTTATACATTTTTGCACGGCAGCATCATTGTTGCAAAGAGAATATGAACTGACTGAAAGACAATATAGGCTATATTCGGTGAAGTCACTTTCAATGTAGCTGTTATAGAATAAATTAAAATATACCTGTAGGCAATTTTTAATTATAAATTAATAAATAATGGATATATAATCAAATATAAGAAAAAAACATTTATTTTGTTAATTAGGCATTTATATTTAAAAAGGCAGAAAAGGGCAACATAAAACTGTAACGTTTCAATCACAGAGGTATAATTCGTACAGATTTACTTTCAAAATGAAGATGGATTTAACACATTTAAAAAGGCATTCTGCCAAAGTTTCGGTCTCTGTTTGTAACGCTACAATATTGAAAAGTTGATCTGCCTGTATACAGGACAACCTACGAGCTTGAGAGAAGCGAGTATCCCCACCACTTCACCGTGCGCGCGCAGAGAATCATAGCGGTAACTCTTTGAATTTTGAATTTCAAAGGCTTTATTTCCATTAATACTATACATATTTACATATATAACGATGGCTGTTTTAGGGTCTTATTTGCCCTCTTCAGCCGTCGTGTACATTTTTTTTGTGTTTACAAATGTATTCGTGTCAGGCACTGACATAAATGTCAGCCAGACAAATCGGATTTGGGGGTTGTACGTTGAAAACATTATGTTGATCTGTTCGGATTTAGTAGTGGAAATTATTCCAAGGTTTTTTCCTCCCTCTATTGTGGTGATATTGAATATGGTAGGAATTTCAGTTTAGTTTTGATTTTCGATTCTGGCAATTTGTCAATTTTGGTACTGTGTCAGTTCAATTTTACTATTTCGCTGGTTAGACAGAGAGCTTGCCTGTTGATGTTATCCACCATCGCCTTTCTTTTGAGGTTGCGGCAACTCCGTACTGGTAAGCTACAGTTGCTTTTGTTAGTGGTTGTGTTGTTGGTTGTTGTGGTAGGTGAGTAGTTTCTCAAGTGTAGTTGCTATTTGTGTTTGATGGGTTAGTGAAGAGGTTTTGTGTATATTGTCTGTTTAATGCTGAGTGAGTGTATTTGTGGTTTATATGTTCGAGGTGTGTGAAGAGTGGTGTGAGGTTTGTTCTGGTATATGTTGTGTGATTGGAGCTACGCCTTGGAAGTCTGGCGAAGTTTGTGAGAATGCGTCTTTCCCTTGCCTCAAATTTTTGTTTGTGAGATAGGGCCGCTTGTGTTAGGAAAAGGGAGGGATGCATGCAGAGGGATCGAACCAATGCTTTGTACAAGTGGAGTAGAGTTTGAGTTGAGCAACCTGGTCGGTGTATGCCACTGAGATAGCTTATTGCTTTTGTGGCCACGGTTACTCTCAACCAAGAGGACTCCTCTTGGTTAGATACTATAGAGAGGCTAAAGACCTCTGATAAGCGCTCCTTTCGGAGGTCAACAGTACTATGGATCGTTCCCTACTCCTCTTGCTCTCAACCGAGAACGTTCTTTTACACGGACAGGACAACTAGACCAATTCCACTTCGTCAGGCAGAGCGTAGCCTACGTTATAAAACGAAACCCGTCCTGGGGATGGTGTGCACATTGAACCAGCAGGCATTTAAAATATTTAAATGGTAATAAATTAAATTAAGTTTTACACTATATACGTCAACTTCCAATGAGATTACCACGCATTTAAATTGTGATAAATGAAAATTATTGTTGCATTATATAAAATAACTTTAAAAAATGAGATTACCGAATTTACAGGCTGTCCAGCGCACGCCTTGAACACCCGCAATATACGCCCGTGATTAATCTATACTAATAATAAATCTGTAGCCGAAATTTTTCTGGTAATTTTCGATTTTCCAAAAATAATTGGTCCTAACATGTATAATTAACCACCCTGAAACCGAAAATAGCTTTTTTGAAATTTTTGTTTTTATGTCTGTGTGTCTGTCTGTCTGTCTGTATGTTTGTTACCTTTTCACGCGATAATGCATGAACGGATTTCGATGAAAATTGGAATATAAATTATGTTCGTTGTAACTTAGATTTTGGCTATATGGCATTCAAAATACATTATTTAAAAGGGGGGTTATAAGGGGGCCTGAATTAAATAAATCGAAATATCTCGCTTATTATTGATTTTTGTGAAAATGTTACACAACAAAAGTTTCTTCAAAAATAATTTGCGATACGTTTTATTCCATGAAAAATTTTGACAGGACTGATATTTAATGAGATAAATGAGTTTTTAAATTAAAATAACTGCCATCTAAGGCCGTATAATGAAATAAAAAACAAATGACTTCGTCTATAAGGGGCCTTGGACAGCAACAATCGAAAGCTATGTTTCTGTGTTTGTATGAAATAATATCGGAAGCTAAATTAAACGATTTGTATAATTAATTATTATTTCACCATTGGAAAGTGTAGTTTCTCTAGATGGACATAATGCTATAATGTTATTATAGTAACTTCTGATATAATGTAATATAATATAATATAATATGTAATATTATATAATATAATTTAAGTTATTTGAAGGGTTCAGAACCATAGTGGGCTAAACGCCATTTACTGAATACGTAGAAAACAAGGGTTAAAATTAAGTTTATTACCATAATTCAATGGAAACCTATAACAAGTAAAATAAAATATACACATTAAATCTAAATGATTTCAATGTTCATTAAACTATGGTTCCATGTAATAAAAATTAGAAACATGTTAAAGGAATTGTCATTGCACCAAATGAGTGTCTCTGGACCAAAATGATCGCATTTTAATTAGTTGGATACAATTTAAATTAAGTAACATATTAAACGATTTATCCTTCTATCAGACACGAATGTTCCCTGGATCAAATGTCCTATTTTAATTATGTAATTACTTTATATTTATTTCTAACGGGAGCAGCGGAGCGCACGGGTACGGCTAGTATATAATACTTCTTTTAAGAAAACAACCATTTCTTATGTGTGTTAGAAAGAAAGAAAGATACGCCTCAGATGTGCCAATAGTACGGAAGTTACACGTCACGTTTTCTTCTGCATTTCTCTACAGGAGTTGTGTATCCAGTTTATAATGTTGAGATCACTGGGTACAGCTATGGTTCTTTCATGTGCTGCTTTTAGTTGCAGCAATCCACAAGGGATGTAAAGATAAAAAAGGAAGAAATATTATATTTTACTGGTTAGTTAATCCTTAATTTCTACGAGGAATTTTTCGCCATATTATGTTACAGAAGACAAACTATTGTACTTGCCATGTGACTCTTTATGCTTCAAGTTTCCTCTGAGTAAATATTCCTTTAACCGAAAGTGGATAGGTGCAATCCGGAGAGAGAATTTCTACCCTACAATGAATCATTCAGTGTGTTCAACTCATTTCGAAGCAGGGTTGCCAGATTTTATATCTACCAAGGAGGAACATTATTTTTCCAACATAATATACAGTACTTGTTTTAAAGAAAGAGTAGTATGAATATGGGCAGCATTGACATTTTCATGACTGTATAAAAAAGGGGATAAAAACATCCCTTTATATACAGTTGAAGAAACTAATATGAATCTCAAAATTGAAATTTTAATTAAAAGAAACATATTGTAGATACATGTTTCCAAGTATTAGAGGAAATAATATTTATCTGGCTGTAAGTTGCACCACGTTTCTCTGGCGTCTTTCTGAAGGGCTTGTGGCAATATCTTATGCCAAATTATTAACTTAAGACTTAATAGTAGTTCTGTCTGATAGAATTCCCCAGCTGTTTTTTTTATTAATTATAAAGAACAAATTACAAAAGATGGCACTAGATGTGACAAAATATTTAAATTTTAATGTTTATTAATGATAACAATGACATAAAAACTTACCTGAATTCATATTTATTTTGTGACTTAGCATATTACTGCTCCAAACCAATAATTTAACATACCGTATAATATAAAAGAAGGGAGGGAAACAGAGGTGAGGGACGTGATAGAAAAGTGATCAGGGTCATTTATATGTAATAGCCGGATGTTTAGAAAAAAGCGTAAGCAGAATGTTATGTATCCAAGGGAGTGATGGCACTGTATACAGAAATGTGAAGGGCCATCACGACCGATGTAAGCTGGTGGAATAAATATATCATATCATACCGTATAATATACATTTTCAGAGCTTCCTACATATTTATCACTGGACTTTAGCAATTTGAACAAGCTTTTTTCCATTCTTTGTGCCATGCATTTGTGATGAACGCCTCTTTTCAAATGTTTAGAAATATCATATTCATCATAAAATTAGCTATTACAAATCTAACACATGCCAAAATATTCTTTTTTTTTAAATATGAAAATCTACATTGTTAAGAAAATTAACTTAAATTCTTTCCAATTATTAAGGCCTAGGAGAAAATAGTTACTAGGTAACGATGAAATAGGAGGGACTTTTTGCGTCCCGCCTCTAATCGAAGAGGAACTCGAGACTTTTATGTGGCAACCCTGTTTCGAAGATAGTTGTTACCTTTCAAACTACGTTATTATACCCCATATTGAATCTTTCGTACACTACCATTAACACTTGAATGTAAATAATTGATTAAATGGCGATCTTACTCGTGTTAATTATGTAAGCATGCGCCATTTAACCAATTATTATACATTGTTATTGTCCTTCATTCACTCCATATCATTCATTTTCTTCAAACAGCTGTTGTTTCAGTGCATACATAATAATTATTCACCGAATTTAAAGGTACAGAAACCGTACAAATTATAAAATATTATTTTTTAAAAATATAAATGATTGAAAGTAATTCTTGTGTTAGTTACGAATTAATGAAACATTTTGTCCTGCTACCTCTACTGCTACTACTGCTGCTCCTGCTGCTGATAATAATAATAATAATAATAATAATAATAATAATAATAATAATAATAATAATAATAATGCTTTTTGACTTCATACAGCAGTTTAAACTACAGACTGAATTGAAAAGTTGATATATTAATTCTTTTATTAGCCGTGGTTATGGATATTGACATTCAGAGGTCCTATGACAATGATGCAAGTCTGACAGCCAGGGTTGCCGGGTATCCCAATTTAGGCGGGATTCTCCCAATTTCCTCGTTGAATCCCGATTAAAGTGAGTCGGGATTGACAAAAATCCCGATTTTACATATATTAGTCTAGATCCATTATCCGATATTTTTATTTATATATTGACTCATATGGTAACATTGTTAACATGGAGGTAACCCGCGGATATTTAGTAAGTTTATGAGTAGCCACTTACTAGAGACACATACCCGTGAGTGGAAGGCAAGAAAAATGTCACAAATTGAATCGGCTAGCATCCGCCATTAAAGGGAGTGTTTGCGGCGCAAATTTAGAAAACAGTACCACAATACATTGATGTAGCCTGGTGATAGACACTGTTTTAAACATATTTTACAAAGGATGAGTCGTGATGAAATAAACATGAATGGCAGAGGAGCGCTATATTTATTAAAGTATTATAATGATTCATCTTTGGCGATATTCTAAAAAATAAATTAAATCACCCATATACACTCGGGATAAGTATGTGAAATATTGAATAGTGGCAATGTCAACATTAATTTTCAGTATTACTAGTATTGTTTTAAGGACATAATAATGGATATTTACTGTAATATTTAAAATGACCTATATTTCAGTCCTTTCATGCAAAGGAAGAGGAAGGTATATGGGGCTTAGAAAATATTTAGTGGTGAAATGTGAGATCATAAAAATTCTGGAAACTGATTTAAAATATAATGAGAATAAATTTTATCACAAAACAATCTATTAATTGTGTAGTTGATGACCGCCAAGTTAGAGATCAGTATAGACTTTTTAATACAATTAGTACCGGTAGCGGAAATAGTAGGCCTAGGAGTAGGGGTAATAGTAGGCCTAGTATTAGTGCTAATAATAGACCTAGTAATAGTGGTAATAATAGGCCTAGTAGCAATGGTAATAGGAGGCCTAGTTTTGATAGTATTAGTAGGCCTAGTAGTAGTGATAATAGTAGGCCTAGTAGTAGTAGTAATAATAGACCTAGTAGTAGTGGTAAGAGTAGGCGTAGTAGTAGTGGTAATAGTAGGCTTAGTAGTAGTGGTAATAGTAGGTGTAGTAGTGCCGGTAGTGGTAGTAGTAGGTCTAGGTATCGTGGCAATAAGAAGTCTACTAGTAGTGGCAATAGTAGACCTAGTAGTAGTGGTAATCATAGGCCTGGTAGTAGCGGTAATAGTAGGCCTAGTATTAGTGGTAGTAGTAGGTCTAGTTTTTGTGGTAATAGTAGGCCTAGTAGTAATGGTAATAATAGGCCTAATAGTAGTGGTAATAGTAGACCTAGTAGTAGTGAGACCTAGTTAGTAGTAGTGGTAATAATAGACCTAGTAGTAGTGAGACCTAGTTAGTAGTAGTGGTAATAATAGACCTAGTAGTAGTGAGACCTAGTTAGTAGTGGTCATAGTAGTAGATCTAATAGTAGTGGTAATAATAGGTCTAGCTAGACCATCAGCTATATTTTCACTAATTCTTTGCATTTAATACAACCAAAAACTAGAAGTACATACTGTACAAAACGAAAATTACATGATTAATTCATTTATTGTGAAACGAAACTGTTTTAGACAGATATAGTCTGAGGATGTTCTCATGCACTCTGCTATTATAATCCACTGTAATGTGATGGCACCTAACCCTTACATACATTGTTGAAATCAACCTTATAAACCTGATTAATGTGTTTCTGGAAAGACTTTATCCAATAAATATTCCGACATTCTGTAAACACATTCAAATGAGGAACTGCATTTGGAACATTCTTCCAAATATTAAGATATGCATGCTTTCCTGGGCATCCTACAATAGTAGCTATGTTCGAACAATTATTTGCGGCGCAGTATTTCACCATTTTTCTTGTTATTTCCCTTCAAGTGTACTTATATTTATTCGTACTCCTCAATAAGCATGAACTGGTTGCACTCCTGGCGAAGCATCAACTCCCTTTAATGGCGGCCGGACAGCGGTTCAATTTTGTACGCGAAACTAGCGCCGTTGGTGTCTCTAGTTATATATTACAAACTCTTTGTAACAGACATGTACAATTGCTGTGTTTTATAGTTTAGCGAACTATTTTTAAACATGGATTCAGCGTCAGATACTGAAACTGTTGCAGTACCAGTTCCGAAAAAGAAAAGTTACAGAGTTAATTTAGTAGCAAATGGTTAAAACATATTCGTGGTTAATAAAGGAAACAAATTATTATAGTGTTCACTGTACTGTGTGTCCTTCGTATTTTAGTGTTTCTCACGAAGGCGAATAGGCCCATTAAGCCCGGTTCAGACTGTGCGTGTTTCTGTGATGGATTCCAAGCAAAGACGTTATAATAGTATACAATTCCAAGGTGGCTGCGCGGATGGGTCGCCTGCGTGGTCACTCACAGGAAATAATGCGCTCTGGTGGCACCGTGGAAGGCTAGCTTGCTGGATTTCGAGCATAGACTTCCTAAATAACCACTAGACCGCTCACTGGCGCTAGTGTTATGCTCCCAAATTGAACAGCCGGCGGGCGGCCATTTGTTTGTTAGAGCTGAATAAGCACAGTTCTTTCGTGCGCTGCTTTTAATTGCAGTAATGCACACGGTTGTAAAGATAAAGTAGGAAGGAATGTTATGTTTCACTGATTAGTTAATCCTTCATTTCTAAGACGATTTTTTCTCCATATTATGTTATAGAAGACAAATTATTGTACTTGTCATGTGACTCTTTATGCTTCAAGTTTCCTCTGAGTAAAGATTCTATTAACCGAAAGTGGATAGGTGCAATCCGCAGAGAGATTTTCTACCCTACAATGAATCATTCAGTGTGTTCAACTCATTTCGAAGATAGTTTTTTACCTCTCAAACTATGCTATTATCATATACATTGCTATTATCCTTCATCTACTCCATATCATTCATTTTCTTCAAACAGTTCTTTTTTCAGTGCATACATGAATAATTATTCACCGAATTTAAAGCTACAGAAGCTGCATAAGTTATAACATTTTTTTAATACAACTGATTGAAAGTAATTCTTATCTTATTTACGAATTAATTAAATATTTTCTTATGCTACTACTGCTGCTGCTGTTGCTACTACTACTACTACTACTACTACTACTACTACTACTACTACACTACTACTACTACTACTACACTACTACTACTACTACTACTACCACTACTACTACTACTACTACTACTACTACTACTACTACTACTAATAATAATAATAGTAATAATAATAATAATAATAATAATAATAATAATAATAATAATAATAATAATAATGCTTTTTGACTTCATGCAGCAGTTCAACCTATAGATTGAGTTTAAAAGTTGACATTAATTCTTTTATTAACCGTGGTTATGAATATTCACATTCAGAGTTTCTACGAAAATGATACAAGTCTGACAACCAGGCTTTCCGGGTATCCCAATTCTCCCAATTTCCTGGTTGAGTCCCGATTAAAGCGAGTCGGAATTGACAAAAAAAAAACCGATTTTACAGATTATTATTTAAACAAATTATGTCGGTATTTCCTATTATCCGATATTTTTATTTAGGCCTATATATTGATTCAAATGGTAACATTGTAAACATAGAAGTTACCACGGATATTTAGTAATTCTGTGAGGTAGCCCAGCTGATTGCCGTAAGGCAACTAAACTCGTATAATAATACCTACTAGTTCTACCGCATTGTTGATTAATCCGTTTCGGTCCCTGGTCGCTGCTCTCACAATTATTAAATATTGTGTACTTTGAGTGTGTTGAGTGTCAAAAAAGATAGCGTTTTGATATCGTGTAAACAATTGCTGTGTTTTAAAATTTAGTAAACTATGTTTAAACATGGATTCATCGTCAGATACTGAAACTGTTGCAGTAACGGTTACAAAGTTAATTTAGTAGCAAATGGTTAAAACATATTCGTGGTTAATAAAAGAAAAAATTATAATGTTCATTGTACTGTGTGTCCTTTGTACTTTAGTGTTTATCACGGAGGCGAATAGGCCTATTACATTAAAAAGCACGCAAACACTACTTTGCAGAAAAGTGCTATAAATTTTATGGTAAAATGTTGATAAGACTAATGTCTTAAGTTAGCTTCTGATATTCCGATTTCCCTCGCAGAAAACCTAGCAACTCTGCTGACAGCAGAAACACGGTATTAAAGGTATCTCGCAAAGTATTGTTCCTTTACACAAAATCATTTAGCTTTAGGATACGCAATACACATATTTAAATAGCGGTTTCGAAATCTCGTGCGTTTCCTACCAAACAAATGGCGGATTTCTACTACTTCAATTTGGGAACATATTTCTCACTTCTCCGCTACGGCGTGGTAGGGGCTCGATTTCGAGGGTAGCTTCCTTGCTATTTTTCCTGCGTGCTTCTGTGCTGGTTCAGTGTTACCAAAATAATTGTTGTCCAACTAAATCTTTTTTTTTTTCTTGGGAGCGAGAAAACAACAGTGTGGATCAACCTCGGGAAGGTTGCAGAAGCTACTATTTTATGGGGAGAGGATGGTATTTTTGATGAAAAATTACTAAATTTTCAAAAAAAAATATGTATTTTTAAAATACTCTGTGATATGTGTGGATCGCCATTTTTAAACGTCCTGCATTATGGATTTTTAAATCACTCGCCCACTTTTATTGTTGTTTCCGGTAAATTAAATTTTCAAAAAATTGTTTTATTTTCTTTAAAATGCCCTCTGATATGAGTGGAATACATTGCATAACATATTGTGGGTATTTGTGCTCTTATGGGATGTTGAGACGTCATTTTTAAACTTTCTACGCTATGGATTTTTAAATCACACGCCCGCTTTTTTTGGTTTCCAGTAACTTCATTTTTTTGCTACATTGCCAAACAAAATTAATATAATTTCTGAACAATTAAAGATACATGCATGATATTTAGAACACATATTCTTTAGACTATTAGGAAACTTTTCTCTGCAACAGAATTTTGTTAATTGATTTCATTTTAAAAATACGTGCGTTTGTTTGCAAGAAAGGAAATCAGAAAATTGTTATTAAATTTTAATTGTTTATTTTACCAACGTAGGGACTAATATCAAAATTCTGTTACAGACAATTTGTAGAACATACTTTTGCAAATACATTGCAAAAACTGTTTGAATCTATCTTTAAAAACGGTTTAGATATATCGGTTTTAGTACAATCCTGCATTGGGTATATATATTTTTTTTTCAAATTTGGGCCCCCAAATAATTTTTTTCAAAATATTTTTATTTGGTTGAGTTGCCACAGCTATGAGCTCTCTACATACAAAAAATTAATAATTTACACCAAATAGGAAAAAAGTTTTGAAAAATGCCATCCTCTCCCCTTAAGAGAGCAAGTGGAAAATTTTGATTATGAATTCCTACATTTGGACCAAAGATCAAGTCAGAACTTTAATTGAGACGTACAGAGAAGAAACATGTTTATATGCTATACAAACAGCATTGTTAAGACATCTTGGCCCGTATTTCTACGCAGTAACCATTTTCTGCTCCACATTCTATTCTTTTTAATTTGATCCGTCTCCTCAGCGTTCAAAGCTAGCGAAACAGCAAAGGCTGCTAAACGTCTTCTTCGTACAGCTTCACATACAGCTTCCATATTTGATGTTTACAAATCGTATCGCGCCAGCATCTCCAACTTCCAAACTGGGATCCAGCCAAAGAGTTTGTAATACCCCAGTCTACTATATACAGTCGTGAAGCTCAATATGTAGTAAAAATGCAAACATGGGTAGTTGCCCACCACTAGGATCGCTATTATCGCCTCATCATCGCAGATCTCTCTCCTAGTAGACGACAAAATTTGTTACACTTTCGTTGTGTTCTTTTGGAAAAATTAACACCTTCCTTCCATTATTGAAATATTAAATGCATAAAGTTAATTTATTATTTTAATGAAGTATATTAAATTCCACCATAAACTCGAAGATACCTGCAAGAAATAGGTTAATATTAGTTTTGTTTGTGCAAAACGAACTGAAATTTACTATAATCGCTTCACTCAGTCAAGATTATAGCGATAATTAACTATGAAACCAATAAATATTAATTTGCATTTCCCTTTACAACAATAATAATGGAAATATGAATTAATGGAGCAACTTACGTGTACCGGTACTTGTAGTGTAGGCTTACGTAGTTAACAAAGTGGGATGAGGTTAAGCAATAATAATCACACCAGAATTGGAAATGAAACGTGATCAATAAATTTTATTGTAACAGACTTTTTCTACGTCTCTAGTAAAGTAACAAATAAAAATAACAACAAAATTAACAGCTATAATTAAAAACATATCTTTTGAAAAAAAAGTAGGCCTAAGCAATAATAATCCCACCAGAATTGAAAAGAAAACGTGATCAATAAATTTCATTAAAACAAACTTAATTTTTCTACGTCTCTAGTAAAATATTATTATTCCAATTATTGTATTTTAGCCATTGACATTTTCATTACAACCAATAACGAACATTTCACAAGCATCAATGTGAAATACGCAACGAGGTAGCACTCGATGGAAATACGACACAGGCCAAGGTCGACCGTGGACAGTCTATTGTTTCTAGTTGCTAATCGTTTGGAGCGCTTTATCACGAGATTTGCAAAAAATCACCTCAAGCTTCGCGACTGTATATAGTAGACTGTGGTAATACTTCAAACTCTTTGGATCCAGCATGCAAGGCAGCTCGCTCCCTGTGAACGAAAACCATCACCGCAGCCACCACGGAACCCAGCACCGTAGCCACCACGGCACCCAGCCTGCTAGCCCATAGACTTACTAAATAACCGCTAGACCGCTCACTGGCGCTAGTGTTATGTTCCCAAATTGAACAGTCTACGAGCGGCCATTTTCTTGGTAAGGCTGAATAAGTATGGTTCTTTCGTGTGCTGCTTTTTATTGCAGCAATGCACACAGATGTAACGGTAAAGAAGGAAGGAATGTTACATTTCACTAGTTAGTTAATCCTTAATTTCTACGACGATTTTTTCTCCATATTATGTTACAGAAGACAAACTATTGTACTTGCCATGTGACTCTTTATGCTTCAAGTTTCCTCTGAGTAAAGATTTCCTTAACCGAAAGTGGATAGGTGCAATCCGCAGAGAGAATTTCTACCCTACATTGAATCATTCAGTGTGTTCAACTCATTTCTAAGATAGTAATTACCTTTCAATCTACGTTATTATACACTGTTATTGTCCTTACTCTATATCATTCATTTTCTTCAAACAGCTGTTGTTTCAGTGCATACATAAATAATAAAATTATTTACCGAACTTAAACATACAGAAACTGCATAAATTATAAATAAATAAATAAATATATATATATATATATATATATATATATATATATATAATATAACTGATTGAAAGTAATTCCTGTCTTAGTTACGGATTAATGAAACATTTTCTTATGCTATTTTCTGCTGCTACTGCTATTAAGTTATTACTACTACTATTCCTGCTACTGCTGCTACTACGTTTTTGACTTCATACATCAGTTTAACCTACAGATTGAATTAAAAAGTTGACATATTAATTTTTTTATTAACCTTGATTATGAATGTTCACATTCAGAGTCCCCATGAAAATGATGCAAGTCTGAACACAGTACCTATGTCTGACAGCCAGGGTTGTCGGGTATCCCAATTTTGGCTGGATTCTCCCAATTTCCTGGTTGAGTCCCGATTAAAGGGAGTCGGGATTGACAAAAATCCCGATTTTACAGATATTAGCCTTGAACACACTTAAACAAATTAGTCTGTATTTCCTATTATCCGATATTTTTATTTATATATTGACTCAAATGGTAACATTGTAAACACAGAGATAACCTGCGGATATTTAGTAAGTCTATGAGGTAGCCCAGCTGATTGCCGTAAGGCAACTAAATTCGCAAAATAATACTTCTTCTAGTTCTACCGCATTGTTGATTATTCCGTTCCGGTCCCTAGTCGCTGTTCTCGCAATTTGTAAACATTGTGTATCTCAAGTGCGTTGACTGGCAAGAAAGATAGGATTTTGATATCATACTTTACACTAATAACAGAAACATACAATTTCTGCGTTTTATAGTTTAGTGAACTATGTTTAAACATGGATTCATCGTCAGATTGTGAAACTGTTGCAGTACTGGTTCCAAAATTAATTTATTAGCAAATTGTTAAAACGTAGGCTATTCGCGGTTAGTAAAAGAAAAAAATTATTGTAGTGTTCACTGTACTGTATGTCCTTCGTATTTTAGTGTTTCTCACGGAGGCAAATAGGCCTATTACATTAAAAAGCACGCGAACACTGCAGAAAACTGCTATAAATCTTACGATAGGCTAAACTGTTGACAAGTCTAATGTCTTAGGTTAGCTTCTGATATCCCGACTTCCCTCGCAGAAAACCTAGCAACTCTGCTGACAGTAGAGACACGGTATTAAAGGTATCGCAGAAAAAGTATTGTTCCTTTAAACAAAACCATTTAGCTTTCGGATACGCAATACGACACGTATTCAAATAGCGGTTTCGAAATCCCGCGCGTTTTCTACCTACAATTGCGGCTTTCTGCTGCTTCAATTTGGGAACATATTTCTCAGTTCTCCGCTACGGCGTGGTAGGGGCTCGTGCTAGCCACCTTGGAATCCATCACAGAAACACGCACCGTCTGAACCAGGCTTAAGCCTACATTAAAAAGCACGCAAACACTACTTTACAGAAAACTGCTATAAATCTTATGATAAAGTGATAGGTCTAATGTCTTAAGTGAACTTCTGATATCCCGATTTCTCTCGTAGAAAACCTAGCAACTCTGCTGACAGCAAAACACGGTATTAAAGGTATTTTGCAAAGAAAGTATTGTACATGTAAATAAACACATTTAGTTTTAGGAGACGCAATACAACACGTATTCAAATAGCGATTTCGAAATCCCGCGCGTTTTCTTCCAAACAAAAGGCGGCTTTCCGCTGCTTCAATTTGGAAGCATCTCCATGCCCTCCAAGTGCCTTCATGGCATGTTACGGGGATACCTTTTATCTCTCGCTTCTCCGCTACGGCGTTGTATTTAGTAAGTCTATGGTTGTAGGGGCTCGGCTGGGACCAAGTTTAGTTATTTTGTGCAAAGAGTAGAAAATATCCTGTACTCTTTGATGTGATGTTCTGCTATCTTGCGGCAGGCAACACGAGTTGTATATACTCTTTGAAATATGCGAAACAAGTTTGTAATTGTGAATCAGCGATGATATAAGCGGAGTCACACTTCAGTGAATGTAGTTTACATAAACGTAGGAGACTGAGTTGTCTGCTTTATGGTTTTTTTTTCCCGCCTGTTGTATTGGTTGGACTATGAAATGGAGAAATGAAATAGATTTGAAATCAGTAATAATTTTACGAAAGTAGTGAAATGCTCTGGAAGCCGAGTCGGAGTGAATCATGTTCCTTCTTGTGGAGGCAATGTCACTGATAATCACGGAGACAAACTGTTTTAGTGGAGTGTGACGCTTTGTAGTTTATGTTTTGAGGTAGAGTAATTCTCTTGAATATGTTGTGTCCGAAACTTCTTTATTGTAATAACCAAAAGGTAATATGTGAAATAATAAGTTCGTAATAATGATTGGTATACGAGAATATTAATAATGCAAATACCTAACCTTACATGAAGTGACAAATAACTGCAATTTTACATAACGTAGCCACCATTTGAAGCTGTTTTCTGAAAAGTTGAATTGCATTGAGTGTGTTAGTAAGCGTCATGAATGTTTGCTTGGCGTTTGGAATGGAAAATATTAATCGGTACTTCAATCGATTTGTAATGGGGCTCTCATGTTTTGATACGCAGTAAAAGTCAAACAATTTGCGACGAAGTGGCCAGGTAGGCTATATATTAGACAGCTTAGAAGTATTAATGTGTTATGAATTAAATAAATAACAGATAGATGCTGAGGTAACCTGACTTTGTGAGAATTTACGTTGGATGAATGTAATGGAACGCAACTAATACGTTCAACACCCACGTAAAGCGATTTGAGCCATAGACCTGTTTCAACGTGAAGTTTATTTCTTATATAAATAATTTCTAAATTGTTATTTTGTTATAACTTCATCGTCAAATCATGTCTGTGATCCCTGATTGGACCACAGCTTATAACTTTTACACCATGGCGTCATAATATATGAACATAGTGTAATAAGTCTTCAAACTTAAACTGAAAACATCCTAGTGACTGTATTTTTGAAAGAATAAGTTAAATATGTTTTTTTATGTGCACATTCTTTTCGGTACATTCGTAGCATTTATAATAATGATTGCGAGGTTGCCACTATGTTGACATTACAATGGATGGATAGGCCTACTGATACTTCCAGCTACCTACTAAGTGATTCTATCTCAAGATGTTAATTGTGAGCAGTATTATATTCTGGAGAATCTTAGATTGCTGCTGGAAAATATAAAAATGGAAGGTAGCATTGATGTGTTGAGAGAAACGTAATAATATTGAATGTAACTGCTTTTATATGTAAATATCCATCATTGTCAACCAGCATCTCTTTTAATTACGTAGTCTGTAGGCCTATAGGTCTAACCAATCTGTAATGTAAAGACTGAAACATATATAGCCTAGCTCATAAGTAAAGCATTGCGTTGGTAATTCTCCAGAAAATCGACACCAAAGAAGGCACAATTTTCTTTGGCCAAATCTGAAAGAACAGAACAGTGGTAGGGGAATTTATCCCCACTCTCACTGCTCCTCACACAGCAGCTGCTCTCTCTGTCCATGTGCTGTCTCTACACCCCGCCCCGGTGGCTCACTCCCTAGCCTTTCTATAACAAACTTATGCCCGACAAAATTCGATGTGCATTCGAAACTCACGTGATAAAAATTACTCCTATCTCAATTCCGCTTAAAATTAAATATGCAATCTACACTCAAGTGGGTAAAAATGACACATATTAACTAACTCACTCCCGCAAAAATTAGGTATGCAATCAACAGCCCTCACGTGGTAAGAACTACACCAATAACAAATTTAAAATGACCGTACTTAGCATAACACAACACTTACATGTGTAAATAACACTGTTGGAGACCGAAACTCCACTCCCTCACTCACAGACGTTATCTCGCCATTGAACGTAAGTAGATTTATTTTCTCTCTTTTCAGCATGTGCCATTGTAGCCACGTGGTCTGAAACATTACTCGTTACATGTACACAGCATGTCTTCAGTAGGCAACTTCGTTGGATCATATTCTATCATAAGCGAAGAAATAAGAGGAAAAAAAGAACGAGATGGAGTGAGGAAAAGAGAGAGGAGAGAAGGAGAGAGAGATAGAACGGACTTCTATATTTGCTTGCTAGATGACATTTTCAGTTCCACTTTTCTCCATTAGGTGTCAACCCACCCTAAACCTCTATTTTCTAGTGGGCAGTGCTTCTCTATTCTCTTCTTCCAGATTTTCCCTTCCTTTTGTTTTACTAGCTTCAATGGGATGTATATAGTGATAAACATGTGGTACTTTACAGCCACAAATACTTTCAAAATAGGCCTAAGTATCGTTTTAAAAATAAAAATCGTTCACTTTTCTACTCCAATGCATGTTGTACCCTCCTTCTCTCACTTGTTACAACTATAACACTCGAGAGCTGCAGGACGCAATACTAGGCCAACTGATCATTTCCCTAGTAATTCGTCCTGGACCTCTTGCATTGTAATGTTGGTATTTATTAACAAGTTGGGAGGAAGAGCTACAACAAGGCATTAGAATGTAAAGATAAGTATCAAACGATTTTTATGTTGAAAGTATTTGTGGCTGCAAATTAAAACCATGTGTTAATCACTATATACATGTCACAGAAACTATTGAAGCAAAAGAAAATTGTGTCTTCTTTGGTGTAGTTTTTCTGGAAAAATGCTACATTCTAGACACCTGATGGAAAATTTGAAAATTACCATTTTGTTAACAAATGTATACTGACTGCTATATGTCTGGGAAATGGGTTTTGTCACAGTATTTAGAATAGGATGGTATGGCTAACATGCAGGCCTTCCCACTTCTTTCATCGTGATGTTACTGAAAGTCCAGAGCTAACCGCTATATGACATACCTGACCTAGTACATGCACATATGTTACTTTTTTGCGTACATTCATTCATTCATTTATTTTATTCCATAGATCTTACATGAGCAATGAAGCTTTAAGATGTGGAACATGCCAACATTTTACAATATTACAATTACAATTTTTACAAATTTTTATAGTTTTACAATTTAGTAATTTTCTACAATTTTTACAATTTTGTACAATTTTTTTACATTTTGGCGAGATGTAGTGAGATGAGATGAGGTCCGAGGATTCGCCAAAATATTACCCGGCATTTGCCTTTTCGGTGGGGGAAACCTCGGAAAAACCCAACCAGATAATCAAATCAAAGGGGGTAATCAAATCAAAGGGGTTGATGCCAAGGACTCGCCATAGACCATCCGGCTTCAGTCCCACGGCTGGGGAAAACCTCCGAAGAAACCAAAGTCCAAAGGGGGATCCAACCCAAGCCCGAATGCAGCTCCCGATCAGCAGCCCAGCGAGTCTGCCGACTGAGCTACATCGATGGCTCTACTAAAAGTATACAATACATAGCCAATCAGATTATTAAATTTACAAACGCAAACGATCATTCATAAGTTGAGCTATATTATAATACAAAACAATTTAATTAAATTTAAGGCATAAACAATTCAACCAGTTGTGATATACAGAAATTGATAATACATATCATGCAAACTACTTCAAATTACAAACACAAACAATTTATCAGTAGAGCTATATAGATTACTATTCAATTTAAAGCATATACAATTCATCGGCCAAAACTATACAAATATATACAATACAAAGTAGCATACTTTCATTAAGCTATACAAATTTGTGCAATTAATATCAAGTAGATTAATTCAATTTATAATCATAAACAATTCATCAGTTGAGCTATACATATTACCATTCAATTTACAGTAGGTCTATATACAATTCATCAGTAGAGCTACACAGACTAGTAATCATTTTAAGAACATATACAATTCATCAGCCAAACTATACAAACATATACAATCAAATTAGTTCAATTTACAAACTTATTTTCGTTAAGCTATACAATTCATATGAAGTAGATTAATTCAATTTATAAGCTTAAACAATTCATCAGTTGACCTATACAGTATACTATTCAATTTACAGTACATACAATTCATCAGTTATGCTAAACAAAAAATACAATACATAGTAAACAGATTAAGTCAATATAAAAACATATTTTAGTTGAGCTATATAAAATTGTACATGTCATTTAAGTAGAATAATTCAATTCACAAGCATAAACAATTCATCAATTGTGTAGAAGGTATGAGTATGTAGAAATTTGGTTAATTCTTTTCTGAACCTTTTCTCGTTCTTCAAATCTTTAAGATAATTAGGCAGTGCATTGAAGACTGTTATACATGAATAGCGAACTCCTTTTTTAAAACAGCTTAGACTAACAGAGAGTAGATGAAGATCTGATTTATGTCTTGTATTAAAATGATGAATGTCTTGATTAGTACTGAATTTATCTTGGTTCTTAATATACAGCATCATTAGGGAAAGAATGTATTCACAAGGTAAAGTCAAGATTTCTAAGTTTCGGAAAATATTTTTACATGAGGTCCTTTTATGCACACCGGCCATTATTCTTATAGCTTTCTTTTGTAAAACAAAAACGTGTTTAGCTTCAGACGAGTTACCCCAGAATATTAATCCATATTTCATTACAGAGTGAAATTATGCAAAGTATGACATTTTAAGTAAGTTTATATCACCAATAGTAAATAAGGATCTTAATGCATAACAGGCAGAGCTCAATTTACGAGTAATACATTCTATATGCGTTTTCCAGTTCAAGTGATTATCCAATTCTAAACCAAGAAACTTTGTGCTTATAGATTCTTTGAGATGAGTTCCATTTAATCGAATACTGTAGGAAACCGGAGCACTATTGTGTGTACTAAATTTGACTGCACTGGTTTTATCAACATTAAGTGCCAGTTTATTTGCATGGAACCATTCATTCATTAGATTCAGCACTGTATTAGAAGTGTTTATAAAATGATCGTATTGTTTGCTGGAAATAATTACACTTGTATCATCTGCAAATAAAATTACATGGGATGAATTGTTTATGGTCAAGGCTAAATCATTAATATAAACTAGAAACAACAATGGACCTAAAATTGACCCCTGCGGAACACCATGTTTAATATTTCTAAATTCTGAATAAGTAACTTTATGACTATTTGGTACATTTATTTCTACTTTTTGTTTTCTATTTGATAAGTACGATGTAAACCAACCCAACATCTCATCTTTAATACCATAAAACTTCAATTTTTTTACTAATATACTATGGTCTACACAATCAAATGCTTTAGCCAAGTCACAAAAAATCCCACCTACATGTAGTTTCGAATTTAATGAATTTAGTATTTCATCCACCAAACTAAAAGCAGCATTCTCTGTCGATTTTTGTTTTCTAAATCCAAACTAATATATTGTTGGACTCCAGGTAATGATATAATCTATTATACATAACTTTCTCAAACACTTTTGAAAATGTTGTTAATAATGATATGGGTCTGTAATTAGCAATAGTACATTTATCTCCCTTTTTGTATATGGTTTTACTATTGAATATTTGAGTCTTTCTGGAAAAATACCACATTGCATTGACAAATTGCATAGATAGCTTAACGGAGGGGATAATATTTCAGAACAAGCTTTCAGAACTTTACTTGGAATTTCATCATATCCAGAGGAATATTTTGTTTTTAGTTGTTTTATCACATGCATGATTTCTGCTGCGCTACGGGAATAAATTTGAGACCTAAAAACTCAGTGTTAAATGCATCAGTTAGGTAACCAAGTGCAGCATCTTCTGCACAATCTTGAATGTTTAAGTTCTGAATAATATTTATATAGAAGTCGTTAAAATGATTTGCAATTGATTTTGGGTTATCTATTTTACTATCATTGATTTTAATGCAAGTAATATTTTCACTCTTTGAATATCGATTAGTTTCATTTTTAATAATATCCCAAATAGTTTTAGTCTTATTATCTGAGTTTTGTATTTTTTCATTCAGATACATTTTCTTTGCATCTTTTATAACTTTTGTCAAAGTTCTTGTGTAAACACATATAAAAACGAATTTTAGTACAGAACAAAGAGTGACCATGAAGTTGGAAACGTATTGTACTTGCCAAACTTAAACGACCTCAGCTCAGAGGAAGGGGAGTCAAAGAAGTCACATCAACATGCTGTCGATGTTTATGTTACGCAGTTGGCCGCTTCTGGTAACAGTTGCTTTACAACAGCATTGTCAAACATAGATGGCCTGAGCCCGAGCAGAGAGGTCAGCTTATCTTGCCACAAGAGACAACTACTAACTTTAGCTGTTAAAAAAAACATGAGTCATAATGTGACAGCGCTGCATAACTGATATTCACTGTATGATTTTGTTATGTTTTGGGTAAGACACGAATCAGCAGAGTGGTATGAGTGAAGTCGTCTAAGCTTGGCGAGAACAGTACTGTAAACTTAAATGTGTAGTAACTTAATTACTTTAACTTCTAAAACTGAACAGGTAAAGGATCAAGCATCCAATTCCCAAAAGAAAAGTGAATGACATAAGCAGAGTCATTTATGGCTTAGCCATTACACACCAACATGGAGACTAATTCATTTCAAAAAAAGAAATTAGCTACTCAGTTTGCATTTCACTATGTCTGGGTAGGTTTTCCTTGCTCAGGGGAAGAAATGTTCACTCTTCTGCCTCGTTCATGAAAGTAATATGAAGAAATGAAGTGTTATACCCATACAACAAAATAAGGTACTGATTTTTCAGAAAGTAATTATGTATGTTTATGGTTAATGGTTAATATAATAACAATGGTTAATAATAAAATTACAATAAATGAGTTCACAAATGCAACACATATCAAATATTTACACATAGCCTATATGGTAATGCATTTTCAAGCTCTATGGTTAAATTTTTAGATAAATTAAGTAAGTTTATAGGTTTTGCAACTATGTTACCTATAATTTAAACTGAGAGATGAGAGCTTCTGGATCATTCCACAGTAACTCACGTTACAATCATATTTGTGAACTTACTAGATAGCCTATACCAAAACAAAACATTCTACAGAAAGTTTTTTGGCTTATTTAGGAACATTCTTCGTTGTAGCAACCAGCAATTGGGAATATAATGAATTATTTGTAGTTAATAGATAAAATAATTGTAACTCTTTACTGAAAAGTGATATTTAAATCTATCTGAAAGTAAAAGCCATACATGTTTCCAATTTTATCACTATCAGTGTTTAATATTTTTAGAACATACACAGTCATTTTCTTAAACTGTGGATAATAAAGATATTTGATTATGAAGTGTTAATAACTCACGTTATATTTTGTTCATAAGTGTAAATTAGTGATCATTATTTCTTACTGTACAACACTGGTTCATAAATCTTTCGTGGAAAATATAGAAAAATAAGCTTTTTTAACAACTGCCTTTTATAATATTGCCACCCAATGTGATTTTCTTACTTCAGCACATGGTTTACGAGACCCTATCATTTTAAATTTGGTTTACAAGACCCTATAATTTTAAATTTTCACTGCAAACACACTAACAAATGAACATTGTACAGTATAATGAAAAGAACATTAAATTCAAAGGACTTATATGTGTTATAATATGAACCCATTTATCTTTGATACTAACTTTCTTATTAAGTTTGTAAAACATTCTGTCCCCTTTCATTTCAATAACTAGTGTCTGTAAGTAGCTTGCATAAACTCTGGTTCATTTTAACATAGGCCTATAATGTGTCTTCATTAGTTTTAGAAAGCAATCCACAACTGCCAGCTCTCTTGAGGAACATTATTTTAACGTCATCTTCATGTATAGAACTTTGGCAAATTGCAACTTATCTCAAACTTCAGTTTTGACTAATACAAAGGTTCCTACTTCAATATCTGTAGGCATTAATACACCCCTTCCTTGCAAAGAAATTCTTTATTAGTCTGAGTCATCAGTGTCTGCACCATGCACCAAAGAATTCCTAGAAACAGATTTTGAAGTCAAAGGGTTGTTGCCTGTCTGATAATCATATATGGCATCCTTGTTTAAAAAGAAGGTAGCGAATTTTCCTTCTTAATGAAGTGTACTTGTGTACTTTTATATTTGTGACACCTTCAGATATTGTACATTCTCAGTGTCTTCAAAACTAATTCACTGAATGTGCAGTATGTGTGTGCAAGATTGCCGGTTTGTGCAGATTGCGTCATTCGAGTCATTCCATGTCAAATCGAACACCTACGAAACATGACAACTTAGTATTTGCTCCAATTCCTTTTTATATATTCTGTTGATTAAATTAAATAACCCATGTGTAATTTTTTCGGGCTGACACAATTATTTAGTCATATATTAAATATTACTTTTTCCATAAATTAGGATGCAACGTATTATGAAAATGGTTATACTGAAGATTCTATAAACCGTAGAAATTTTGTATTTATATCATTTTAAAGTGCAATAATTCAGTTGAAAATTCAAGTAATTCCGATATAATACAGAAATTGATAAACTTCTTTCATGAAACAGACGACAGAAATCTCAAAATACATATATTAACAGTTTTTGAAAGTTGGTCCGACAGTAAAATTCAACAACATTTTAATATTACCACTCACATGATATGAATTTCTAATCTCAAAATACATATATTAACAGTTTTTGAAAGTTGGTCCTACAGTAAAATTCAACAACATTTTAATATCACCACTCACATGATATGAATTTCTAAACAAGTAGGAACAGAAAAGGGGATTTTGGCTACTACTAATCCTAAATCGGAAAAAAGTTTGGGAACATTTAAAGTAGAGAAGGTTGATGATGTGAGAAGGGTTATGGCTGGCAAAAAGAATTGTGTTTAAGTTAAAGAAGATGGAATGAGAGTTCACAAACAGAAAAGATTAATACTATGTAATCTTAAGAAAACTTACCAGTGTTTCAAATAGCAATATCCGTATATCAAAATAGGATTTTCAAAAATCTTCAAACTCAGACCAAAGGAATGTGTATTCCCTGGAACAAGTGGCATGCACTCAGTTTGTGTCTATGTTCATCATGAAAATGTTAAATTAATGCTTGGTGGAATTAATAATATTTATAATATTCCTTTTAAATTTTTACCATTAGCGAATACAAATAACTTAGCTATATTTTCTACTCAAGGTACCAACATGCAAAAGTGGTACAAGGTATCTTACAACTTCATTCTTTTGTTCCACTGATACAATCTCAGGCCATAATAAAGAAATATTCACTTCAAAGTGAGATAAAGTGGTGAACATTAAATAGAATTGGTTGTAGGTAATTAGTTTTAAAAGTGCAGTGTGTGTAAACTGTAGTTATCATTCTTACAAGTGTATATTTTACAAAAACAGTATTTAAATACAGTACTATATTACATAAATTACGTGAAAGAGTGATATTCTGACCGTACAACAGTGTAAAGTGGTCACACGACTCTCATCCAGAGCTGCACTTGCACATCATCTTGCAACAGTACTTATGCAACCCGCGAACTCAAGACGCACAGCTTGGTGAATCATTTAATTATTCTTCAACGGCTCAGAGTAGCATTCTGATTTTTTTAAGGGTGGTTAAAATAATGTCAAGGTATTTAAGGATTTTTTCTGTAATTTTAAAGTAAGTCGCTGCCATTAAAACATATTTTTATGTGTTTAAATGTTTTTTGAAACAAAGTTAACAAACTATATTTTTATATTATTATGCGAAGAACAAAGTATGTACTGTCACCTTCAAATTGAGACAAAGAGAAAATCTCTGTGATGATTATTAGTGGAGATAATCACATTTAACAATAATGATGCGCAACCTAGTTCAGAATCTTTGATAACACATATCTACTACAATAATCGATATAGACAACAATAATAAAACACGTATTTATTTTTTCAATCCATAGAATGTGCAAAATTTGTTTTATCTAAATCAGAGACATGAAAGTCAATTTGAGGTTAAATTTTTTGTGATTTGACGTGGAATGACTCATTCATGTGTCGCTCTTAACAGTTCTTAGATGGAGAGGTGTACAAGAACCTGTTCTGTGCTTCTAGTGTTGCATTAAATTGACATTTGGAGATTATATAAAAACATTTATCAGAATGAAAAAACAGTTATTGTCGATGTCTATATTTGACAATTTGTAACACAAACATTTGGCTTACTCGATTATACGTTACAAAGCAGTTGTTTTTAAGCATAATTTATTAACAGGATTTTTATACAGTATTTGAAGAAAATATAAATATTGCAGTAATTTTGAAACAACAAAAACGAACATAAAAGGTAAAGGTATCTCCGTAACATGCCATGAAGGCACTTGGGGGGCATGGAGGTAGAGCCCCATGCTTTCCATGACCTTGGTACATAGTAGGTACTAATTATTTTAAAGTGATATGCTTTCATTGTTCATCGAGCATTATTTGGACCATTAGTACACAAATGTTAAAAATATATACTTCCAAGTAATGCAGTAGATTGTGTGATTTTTACACTGAAATAATTTTCTTGCTGTATATCAATATAAATTAACATTAATATTAATAAATAATATAAATTAAGCTCAGAATTTAAATTGACATAAGTTATAGTCTATTTGGAAAATGTTGAGAGTAAGTATCGACAAGTTGGGAGTGTTACTGAAAGAAGTTAAAAGTATAGTTCACAAGCTGTGGAGAGACGACATTCTCTTTATGTCAAATTAAAAAAATGGAATAATGTTTAAAGATTAATAAATGAAAGTATATTAACATAGTATAGTGATGTGGGATGGAAAATTTGCTATTATATATTTTCTAGAAAATTTTTCTGCCTTTTAAATAGTTGCTTTCTTCACTCCCTTACAACCTTAAGAGCCTCGTATATATATTCTTCACTCAAAATTCTCATCACTGATGGCTGTGTTAGTAGACTCCAAAACAACGCCATTGTTAGGTTTGTTTTGCCGTAGAGTAGTGGTTAAAAAATAAACTCTGACGAATATCATATTTTGAGAACTTTAATGATCTAATTTAAACTGTCACAACACTATTGGCTCGACATGGGCTGATGAAAGTCTATCATTTTACAATAATTATTGTTGGCTGAGAAAAATATATTATGTTCTATGATTCGTGATTTCTCTTCATTATATCTGTGGATTCCTCACTTAATTTTTTGTAATGCACTCACAGTTACATATCAATCACCACCCATACTGAAACAAAAGGTGATCTACTACTACTGCAGGTACTGTACAACCCTGTCATTTCCCCTCCAAGCCGAACCAGGTAGGAGAATAGGAATTGCACATTGCACAGAGACCACTGCACAGTGTGGTTACACAGTCAGTCCTTTTTAAGATAGCGTGTCTTATCAGTCTTCTTACATTGTCTCCAATTCCTTCAACAGGACTTTTGCCATGAGATGTGACGAAGTAATTCCATGTGATGAATTTATAGTAATTTTTGCTAAGTACAGGTAAGCTTGCTGCAGTAAATTTGTTCATAAGTTGAGAACAAGGACCATCGGACCATAAACTGCTTCAAGCTCAAGTGGTATTTCTTTAAAAATCAGATCAAGATATGCAATAGTGGTTTCTTTAGAATGTGTTACAGTAGTGTGCAGATTAATCCAAACCAGTCATAATGCATATATTAAATTATAAGTACAGGATAAAATGGATGTTCAACGTGCCTCACTAATTTATGTAGCTTGCCTTGTTTGTAATTCCATCATTAACACGATGTGACATGGATTTCATTAAATTTCCACAAAACATCTTAATTTCTTCATCACTAAACCAAACTTGAATGAGGGAACATCATTTTTTTCTTTTGTACAACAGTCTCGTTTTGCCATTCTCATTTTGCAGATTGATTACAAGTTTTCAATTGGGTTGATATTGGGTGAGTTGCTTGGCCAGGGAAGTACCTGGATATTATTCTGGTTGAAGAACTTAGTATTCTTTTGAGATGTACAATGTGATATTCAGTGTATGTCTTGTTGCCAGGTCTTGTTGAAACACACCATTGCCATCTGGAAATTATTTCTGCAGTTGCGGTAAGACTTTAGTTCCCAATATGCGAATATACTTGTCATTATTCATCATTCCCTTGATAGGAAGGAATTAAAAATCCAGGCCCTTCGTAAGTAAAACAACCCCAAAACATTACTTTTGTGGGATGTTTCAGTGGTTTTGTTGGAGATGAGCTAATAAAACTTCTTCAGAGTCTTTACCGACATAACATGGTGCCATGAATCTTGACTGCCAGGTTCGCCCAAACATTAAAATGGCACTGGGTCTGTGGATGTGAGTCAAACAGGTACTCCCCTGGCCTGGTCGACCTTTGCCCTCTGGATTGTCACACCCAGGATTATTATTATTATTATTATTATTATTATTATTATTATTATTATTATTATTAAATCAGAGTCTAAAGTGCTCGTGTTGTGGTTACACAGCTAACAGAATGCCAGAATTTCCGACTGGAAAATAAACATGTATTTAATTTGAAACTTTTAATCAGAAGTGGCACAAGATGTCGATTTTATCGTAAGACATGATTTTGTTATTGAATGTTATTAAATAATGGGCACACATGTTGCAGTGCTGGGTGATGTCAGTGGCCATTAAAATTAAAGTAAAAATTTAGGAGTTTGTATATGCAAACTACAAACATTGTTCACATAGCTCGTCTGATATAACTGTTGTAGCTACAGTGTAGACATAGTGTAATGATGTGTCATTCAAGACATACCATGCAATGTGTAGTACAGAATAAAATCATATATGTATTATTATTGGAGAAAAATTCGTCCCGGCACTGGAGAACGAACTCAGAACCCCTCAGCTTGGTGTGCTCTAAACAAACAGACCTATGCTGGGACCCAATCCACAGTGCCAGTCCAAACTAAAAAAATATAAAATTGGAATCTGTTCAATAAAACTATATTAAAACACACAGAATAAAATCAATTAAATATCAATTTTAAATGCTTAAACATGTTTCGGGATTATGCCTTCCCATCATCAGTAGCTGTGTTGAGGTGAATTTTTCTCCAATAATAATGGGAGGTTATTACGCTGTGGAATGGAGCATGTATGATAATGTAAGGCAGATGCTGATAAGCTACCTGCAAATGCCACGGAGTGGAGTCCCATAGTACAATAATCTCCCGTAGTATAATATATGTTATGGTTACTTAAGTCATGTAATACACAATATTCAATTATAATAATACCTATATATATAAAATCTTATAATGTGCATGTTTGCACAAAGTGAAGACAGGATGGAAAAGGATTGTGATGGGTATGAAGTACTTATTTGTCACCCAATACTTTATCCATCTATAGAATAGAAAAGGGAAAAATATTATTCATTCATTATGTGAAATTAGTTTTATTTGATGTAATTTGTATGTTTCAGCTTCTGATTCAACAGATGACCATACTGATTGAGACATCTACGCAAATTTGAAAGATCTTCAGATTGATGTTAGAACCAAATATAACTTATAGTAGCTCAAAGCTACAATTTTTCTCATACTGAATGCAAACGTGAGTAAAAAAAAATTAAATAATGTTTTGTGTTATTTACAATAGATTGTAATAAAATTATGTACCATAGAACATTTCATAAATAAGTATTATTGTGTCTTAATGAAAGTTTTTTTTTTTATTACAATCTCTACAATATTGATGAATCAGTGAGATATTAGGCTTACTCAAATCACGTGTTCCTTCATTTTCATTTACTTGGAGCCAACTGTAAGCATTGATATGATATGTACCTATAGCACTTAATATCAGATACACTTTAATGGATGCTGGTCTATTTTAGAATAGTACCAAAAGAAGGTAAAAATTTCAAACATGGAATTTTATGTGCTGCTGTTCTAACTGTTCCCACTAAATATGTTGTTGTTTTCTAATGCCAGGCGTTTGGCAATAAAATCATTTGACCTCTTGCACTCCAAAATTTTTCAAAGATATTATTATGGTCAGCCACTGAAGCACAGATTTTGAGGTGTTCCAATCCATTTCTTGGTTTGAGTTGCACAATGGGCATCCCACTAAATATTTATGACTTTCAGTAATATATATGGTAATCTTAGGATGAAGTTACTCTAGCACTCTATATCATAGCTGTACCTCCAAAATCCACTATGGGCTTTTAATAAGATTTTGCAGTAGAAAGAAAAAACAATGTAACTTTTAATGCTCTTAATTTTCAAAGTACTTGCGATATAATTTCAATCATTAAATTAAAAATGATGAAATTATACTGAAAGTAGCTATGAAAAGCAAGGGAATTAAAAGTGATATTGTTTTTTTCTTTCTCCAGAAAAATCTGTTAAAATGTACAGTTACCCTTAAAAAGAATGAGACGATTCTTGGTTGTCGGAAGTTAAAGTTCTACAGCGCGGTTCACTCGATATCGACGTATAACGATAAGTACCATGACAAATAGAACAAGAATTGTTACAAGGACCACAACAAGGACAAGGACCAGAATAAGGATCACGAAGAAGACAGCCATTTAAGGCCACGATTTCACAACATAGCTCGGTTAACAAAATATCATTGCTTCTCTGTACCGAATGGCAAATGCCTATCGGATCTACATTCTGGACTGCTGCTGTCACTGTCTTGTCTCGGTAGCTCATATAGTAGCGTGTCGGTTCCACCGTATAACCGAAATGTTTCGTGTTCGATCCCAGGTAAAACTCTTTTTTTTATTGAGGTGTAATTAATTTGTTCAGAGTTCCTCGACTGAATAATTTGTCGAAAAATATGGAATAATTTCTGCCCAATTTTTTGGTCTACAAGTGGGCTGAACCTCGTCATAAAATACATAAATCTTACTTGGAAGTTAAAAGTATTCTTCCTGAAACAAAAATCATAAAAAACAAAAAGAAACCCGTTAACTTAAAATCTTATCCACATACCATCATACATTTCTCCAATCGAAATCCACTTGATTGGTAGCGAAGGCAAGATGGTTGACAGCTTGTGCTTCCCCCAATATTTCCATTTGCGCAGCCCTCCGGCTCCTAATACATCGGTTCCTCAACCTGCTGATCACAGTCTGTGAAGAACCAGGAAAGTTAGATGCTGCTCTTATTTCGATAGCAATCCGAAAGGGGTCCAGTCGAACTGTCTCGATAAGAGAGCATCCTCTTCCAATGAAGAAATCCGCGGACGCCCAGGAATAGGGCGATTTTCGACCTCCCCTGGATTTTGTAACAATGAACACCCTCGCGGCTGTACTTCCAGGAACACCGACTAAACGGCCAGCAGATCTAGCCCCATATCCAGCCCCAACTAGAGCTATAACTCGCTGTCTCATGTCACGTCGGGTACGCCATTACGATGAGAAATGAGGGATGACGATAATACTTTAGTGGAGACAATGACTATTTAGCATGATATAGAATTATTGAAATAAGGGGCATCTTGCACAGTAAGAGTTAATAAATCAACCCTAAATTAAATATTTAAATAACAGGATATAACAGGAAGTCCAATTATTGTTGCGAAACTAATCAAATTAAATCTAATTACGTTAAGTAAACAAATCCCAAGTTATGACACCACATTGCTACAGCTAAATTCTATGTTATTAACATAAGCGTTGAATAGGTCCGTGCTTATGCGTTGGACGACAAAACCAAACATTGAAAGTTCGAATGTTGCCGCAGAATGTAACTTCTATCTTTTTATAATGTAAATCAGACTTCTAAGTACAATCATTCATATTTCTTACATTATTTATTAATATTTATAGCCAACATTGAATTTGTAAAGAAAAGACTTCAGAAATCTCATATGGAATTTGTGATCTGTAGTGACATAAACATAGATTATCTCTCGGAACTTTTCCGTAAAAGTAAATTAAATTCACTCCTTGAAACTGGAAACCCTAGTCGTAGAGCCATTTTCCCACCAGCATACAACCTGAAGTAGCACAGCCATTGATAAAAGTTTTGTACACAGAATTAGACTGAATTCCTATTCGACAGAACCTATAATCAATGGCTTGTATGAACATGATAAACAAATCCTAAGTGTTTCCATTGTCACTGAACAATTTCAAAATATTAATTTAAAAACTAAAAAAGGGTCGTAAATGCTTTATCTAGTGACTATTTACATTTATGTCTACAAAATGAATCTTGGAAAAACGTATATGATACTGGCACTACTGATATGAAGAGTAAATGTATTGTATTTTTCACTTTAATTTCAGAATCACTTTAGTGGATGTTCTCCACTCAATGTTGTGAAAACATTCAAAAGTAAAAACATGTAGATAACGCAGGGACTTAAAAATCTCATGTATTAAAAAGAAGAGTGTATATGTAATGAGTTGCAATGTAATGATCCTCATGTTCTTAAATACTACAAGAAGTACGGTGTAATTTATCAAAAATTATGAAAGAGGGAAATATAATACATTCGAATAGAAAAGTACAACATTCAGATAATGCAATTAAAGCTATTTGGAATATTATTGAAGTTAAACTTGTAGATATTCTAAGAAAGAAAATATTTTTTCGTTAAAACCAGTGATTATAAACTAGAGGAACCCAAATCTATTGCAAATTCTTTTAATGTCTTACAGTATATAGTACAGAAATATTATTGACAACTTAAACATTCAAGATTTTGCAAAAGATAATACAATTGGTTATTTAAGAGATGCATTTAATAATTAGTATTAATATATGTAATTAGTCAATAACTGCAACAGTGCTTTTTCAGTCAATCATAACATGAACAAATTGAATGAATATTAAATTAAACACTATTGCAAACACGTAGATAAAATAGTTAAAATCACCTGAAGGGGTGAGAATGAAATAATCCAAAGCCACACTTTTAACAGAAATTGTTTTGTGCGAGTGGATTTCTTACACATAGGGAAAGCTACTAATAAAATATTGTAATAACTACTCAACAAATGACATAGCCTAAGGACTCTAAACCTTTGTAAAAGTTTGTCTGTGTGGCTTAGGAATATTTTTTAATTTCATTTTAATTGTTAATTTTTAATATATATGCATTTACATTGTATGTGTGTGTATGTATAAATGCATTCATTAGATTAACGTTTACAATATTATAACTTGTAATTTTGTATTGGCTGTGATCATTAACACTTAATCTCAGGACTTTGTAAAATTCTATTTCAACGTTATTTAGCTATTTCAAAGTTATTTAAACAAAAAAAAAATCGTCGTGTAGACTAGGAATCGAACTCGCACTCTTCTACACGAGACGCAGAAGTCTTATCGTCTGAGCAATTGAAACGACACGAAAGCTTTCCTTTCTGTGCGGAGTGTCGATCTAGTCATGAAGGTCCATTGTCGATTTAAGTACACGATTTATGTATATGTTTATCTTTTATTTACGTAATATTATCATATTTTTTTTGCAGTTTTTGAAGTGAATTTCGGAACGATGCTAGTAAGAAACCAAATAGCCTGAAATTAAGTAACTCAGTATTCGTTATCTTGTGTATCAGTGCTCTGGTCTCCGATCATGTGCAGTGTCTTACATCTGAGACTTAGGAATATTCAATTGTCTCATCCTTTTCTAGGGAAACTGTACGTAGCGGATTTTGGAGGCACAGTGAATATGTTTTAAAGTGAGGATTTCTACAATTTGTCAACAATTGAACAAAAATCACATTTAAATTGAACATATTTAAAATTAATATCACTGAAAGAAACTAAAAGCAATTACAGTACTCAAAAATAAATGTACTCTGAGGAATAAATTTAGTTTGGAACAATGTAAACATACGTATTTACTGCACAGTTAATACCCCCTGCCCCCCAGAGAATTTGTGGCTTTATTTTAAATATAATTTCACTTCCTTGCGTAATTTCCCCTCTGACTTAAAAAATGGAGCCTTCAAGAGTGTCTTTCGTGAAGATTCTTTAAAAATTGTAAAAATATGCATGGACCAAAGTCATTATCCCTTCTAGAGTGAAAAACACCAATGATTCCTCTGATGACTAGAAAGACGATTTGGGTTTTTCATCTGATGAAAGGAGTGGTGTGTAAAGTACATGGTTATTTATTTTCTTTATGTAGGCTAATTAATAAGTCACTTATTGTCCAATTTACTTAAATTATGTATATTATGTCACATTTATAGTTTTTTAATATTAAACGAAAGAAAAGACGTACTAGAAGAGGACTTAACATTTGGAACGACGAATTAGCAACAATAATAAAAGACAAAAAAGATGCATACTTATTATATATTTCCCACCCCACGGATGAATATCGCATTAAATATAACAGACTCTCTGCAGTTGCAAAGAGAGAAATAAGGAAAATTAAAAGAGAAAGCTGGGATAAATTTGTAAATAATAATATTGAGTATGATATTAATGGCAGACAAGCTAAAGCATACAAGATTATGAAAGAACTAAATAAAGAAGAAAAAGATACTATAAACTGGAACCCCATTTCTGAGATACAATGGCTAGATTTTTACCAATATTTATGGACTAGTAAGGATGATGAAGAAAACATACAAACGGCTACATACAATGAATATGTGGACCCAATTTCAATAGATGAATTGAATAATGCTCTCCAAACAACCAGAAACAGAAAATCGCCGGGATCAGATGGTTTAAATCTGGAATTGTTTAAATATGCGCCACAATGCTTTTTACAAAGATTTTTAAGTTTTTTAAATATATGTTGGAAGTTTGGTCACATACCAAAAGAATGGAATATAGCACTAATTACTCCCATTTTTAAAAAAGGGAACAGGAAGAATTGTGAAAATTACAGAGGGATTAGCCTTCTTAACTCAGGCTATAAAATATATGCCAAGATTATCTCTCAAAGATTAAACAAAATTGCAGAAGTGCTATTAGCAGAAGAACAGAGTGGGTTCCGCAAAAACAGATCATGTATTGATAATATCTTCGCCATAACGCAGATTATAGAAAAACATGTCGAATTTAATATTCCCACATATATGGCTTTCATAGACTTTGAGAAAGCATTTGATATGATTAGCAGAACAAAATTGTGGATGATATTAAAAAAGAAAGGAATTCCTGAGCATCTAATAAGGGTGATACAAAGTATGTACAAAAATACAAAAATCAAAATGAATATCAACAAGATTACCACCAACTTGCGAGAAGTTAACCAAGGGGTCAGACAAGGGTGTCCCTTATCACCTACTCTTTTTAATTTGTACCTAGACGAAGCCGTAAAAGAATGGCAGAACAATTTAAAAACACATTATTTTATAGATAATATCATTTAAGATTACTTACTTTTCGCAGACGACCAGTTGGTGTTGGCTGATTCTGAAGACAATCTACAGAGAGCAGTCCATCTGTTGAGAATTGTTGCTAATAACTACAATCTAAAAATATCACACAGGAAAACTAAAGTATTTGGCTTCTGCGGAAATAATACAATAAGAACTAAAATTGTAATAGAGGATAAGATGATTGAACAAGTAAATTCTTTTACTTACCTTGGATGCGATCTCTCTTACATATCCTCCACAGACGTAGAAAACAAGTTAAATAAATTTTTAAGACTTATTGGTACAATTAAACGTACACTCATAAATAAAGTCGACAGAAAAACTGTACTCAAATTTTACAAGACACTGGCAATTCCGACATTGTTATATGGTTCAGAAACGTGGATTCTGACTAGAGCCCAACAGAGAAGAATTGAGGCCGCTGAGATGAGACTCTTAAGGCCACTAGCAGGATTTAGACTACAGGACCATAAGAGAAATGAAGATATATGTCGAGAACTGAATATCGAGAGTGTAATAACTATAATTGAAAAATATAGAAATAATTGGTACGACCATATAACAAGAATGCCCAACGACAGGATACCTTTCAGAACATGGTGTTATAGATCTACACGAAGAAGACGAGTGGGAAGACCAAAGAGACGTTGGAGAGACCAGTTTGATGGATAAAATTCTGGAGGCGGAACAGGCCATCGGCCTAAACCTTGAAGTTATTGATGATGATGATAATATTAAACATTATAACGAGATTAGACCATCAAAACATATAGATATCCGAGAAAAACTACAATATTGTGGCACCTGTCTGGAACGTTCTGGTTACGTCAGGGGGTTGCGCGCGCATCTGGTGAGAAGGAAGGCGTGGGGAAATGGAAACACAAACCCCTGAAGCTAGCAGCTGTACGGAACAAGGGGGGAGAAAAGCTACTGTGGCTGGGCGAAAGTAAGGAAGCATCTGGGAGTGGATTGTTGTGGAGGTCCAGAAGCTTCGTGATGCAGAACATTCTAGATGTTCGTGGTAAATAAATAACATCGTAAGCTGCCGACGAAAATTAGTCAGTCTTCAGTAAGTCTACAAGTGAGTCTTCGAGCAGGCAAGGAAGCCAGATTTCGAGAGCATCTGGTAGACTGGGATTCGACGTGCAAAGAACCGCATCTGGAAGGCTTGGGTTCGACGTGCAAGGAACAGCATCTGGAAGGCTTGGGTTCGACGTGGAGGGAACCGCTTCTGGAAGGCTTGGGTTCGACGTGCAAGGAACCGCATTTGGAAGGCGCATTCGATGTGCAAGGAACCGCATCTGGAAGGCTTGGGTTCGACGTGCAGAGAACCGCATCTAGAAGGCTTGGGTTCGACGTGCAGTGAACTTGAGTGAGCTAGAACTAGCCAAGGCAAACGAACTGAGAACTGACAGTTTTGTTCTGCACATAGTGCTTTGTGAACATTAGTTGAAATTAGGAGTACATTGTTGTTCTTCTCAATAATACACGTGTATTGTCATTGTCGATGTGTGGAATGCAATAACGACTATTGTGTTGAGTGGAGTACCCATTGTTGTAAGGCGAATTATTAATAAGTAAGTCACATTGTTGACGGGTGTGTGGTGGCTAAAGGAGAATAAAGTTACAATATAATCACAGAAATTCAACATTATGAACAACAATGGAAGAACCATATACAAAGAATGGGGAGGGAGAAACTTCCAGAATTAACTTCTGCTTATAGATCAATAGGATACAGAGATCAAGGAAAACCGATATATCAGTGAAAGGATTAAGGCCATACTTCTTAGAATACCGTCACAGTTTTCATAGTATAAACCAGTGGTTCTCAAAGTGGGGTCCGCAAATAATCTGGATAGGGACTTTTTCCTTCCTTCAAAAGGATTTTTTTTTTATGTGTGTGACAATAGACTAATGTCAGAACTGCATTGGCCTTTGTTGGTACACTCTTCGACAAAAAAAATGACTGGGCTCCAGATTCTATGTCCAATTCAGAAGACTTCGGATGCATTCGTCAGAGCATGATACACACGTGGACGAATTTCTTCTGTCGTAAATGTTTCCAACACTCCACTACCACCACTGTATCATGATTATATAACATGCTTTTTAAAGAGCCACCGTCTTTCTCACGTAGTCAGTAGCACTGTGGTCTTGTATTCGAAAGGTTTCGAGTTGAATCTCAGTCTGTGCTTTGTTTTTTCATTCTCATTTTTTACTTCTTATATACTGATAATAACCAGTATTGTGAAATATTTAACAGAAAGTTAATATTTACAAAGGGCAAGTTAGATACATAATAGCAATCCTTTCCCTTGTGTCTTGTATTTAAGGAGACTAAACGAAATCTTCTGGGATAGAAATAAAAATAAACCTTAAGTAAAAGAAATCCTTCTTGGATAGGAATAAACAAACATAATACTTTTCTTTGTATTAAACAAAATAAAGAAATACATCTCGGAGACCAATAAACAAAAATCAAAATAGACAAAAAATTCAATATCGGGTATGTAATCCCTCCGCATCTATAACCGCCTGCATCCTACGGGGTATGGATGCAATCAGGCATCTCTGGTACTGTCGACGTGAAGGTACACGATCCCAAGCGTTCTCGATAATGTTCCAGAGTGCATCTTTTGTGGTCGGGTGATGTGGCATTGTATTTATCATCGCGTTCACAGTTTTCTTCACTTCCGACCACACATTTTCTAGGACATTCAGATTTGGTGAACAGGGAGGCCATTCTATCAGTCTGGAACATGGAACAGATACACGGCCAATGCGTGGGATCATATCAGGATTCCCGTGAATGGTAGACTATTTGACACCCGTAATTGTCAGAGGAAAAAGTAACTTCGACTGAAAATATTACCTTATTCCAATCGAAATTAACATTTTCCTCTGCAAATGCAAGGCGGAATAATCTGTGGTCATCAGTAATGCACCCTTTTGTTGCTGCCTCTCATGTATAACATCCTACGTCCTGCAGACACCTTATGACAGTGCGAGAAGATCCAGGGAAACGGATATTTACTTTAATTTAAGAAACAGATTGATGCGGGTTTGCTTCTACTTCTGCAACTAAAGCAGCGTCCTGTGCACGAGTTGAAACACGTCTTCTACCAGAACCTGGTTGACGATATTCAATTCCTTTTCTGGATAATCTCACCCATCTTCTAGCTAAGAAATTGTGCACTCCTAGTCATCTACCTGCCTCAGTAGCGGAAAATCCAGCTTCCCTCACAAGAGAAAGAAGAGCTTGCCTACACATATCTGGCCTATGTCTTCTGTCAGCCATGTTACCCCTGATAATGACAAGAGAGAATGGTTGTTTCACGTTTAATATGCGCAATTACATGTGTGCAGAACTATGTTTTCAGAAGTTTCAGATGTCTCTGATTAAATTACACATCAATATAGAAATAAACATCTGACGTCCTTACGGGGTACACGACCTTGAATCGCCTACACAAGAAGCAAGGCTGTTACCACGGAGCTGTTACAAAGCAGATATGTAATGGCACTATTTACGAGTGTAGCCAATATCTGGAACGCATTGGTTTTGTCTTTAGCATTATTCATCTCGTTTTTGCAATACTGTTAACATTATGATTATTATTATTATTATTATTATTATTATTATTATTATTATTATTATTATTATTATTATTATTATTATTATTATTGCTACTACTACTACCGTAGTTTCCCCTAACTATGGTCCACATTTGTCACATTTTTCTTTGTATATTCAGTACTATTCACCCAGATTAAGTGAAATTTTGGCTTCGGACTCTTGTAAGTTTATATGAAATAAATATTAACATATGTGTTTGAAATTATTTAATTACAAGTATTAAAAAAATAATAAGCATTGGTACATAGTTGTATTCTGAGTTGCCCAACTATGGTCCACTCATATATTCATGCTTGAAAGCATGAATGGACTATAGCTGGAGCTGTAATTATTCGTAAATCAATACATTGAGTTTCTAATTTAAGGGTAGAAACATAATCTAGCACAGAAATATTAAAAATAAATGAAAAGTACATGGATTCTTTTTATTAGTACACATTACATAAACACTCAATAAACAAGTGAAATCTGAAAGTCATTCTTTTCCAATAATGAACAACTACACTCACCGGCAAAAAAACCGGGCCACCTAAAGTTTCTCAATTTTTTATGAAAAAATGAAGAAAACATTGCTTCCCAGAAAAAAAAAAACTTATTCTTTATCATTTGCACTATTATTTTCAACGTCAAACAATGGATATAATTAAAAGGTGTAAAAACTTACAAATTATATCAATTTTCTTCCGAATGTTCAACTGATTTTGTGGCCACCCAGATGTTGGTAATAGCAGGTATTACCTCCCTGTGACTGTATGACTGTTACCATACGCCGATTCAAACCTTCGATCAGATTCTGGATGTCAGTCTGGTCGATTCTATTTCATTCTTTACTTAGACAATTTTGGAGCTGCTGTAAGTTGCTGTGAGAAGTTAGGTGACTTCTAACTTGCTTCCCTAGCAGTCCCCACACATGTTCAGTAGAGTTTATATCAGGACTTCTTGCTGGCCATGCCATCCTATTCTATCCAATGTCATGAAGGAACTCATCCACGATTCTTGTAGCATGAGGGCGTGCATTGTGATGCATTAACAGAAACGTTTCACCGATAAGTGGGGCATATGGTACCATATGTTAAATTAGACCTTCTTCAATGTATCTTGGAGCAGTCAAAGCACCTCCATCAATGAAAACAAGTTCTGTGTGATCTTCATACGAAATGCCACCCCATACCATTACTGATCCACCTTGGAAAGTGACACGTGAACTGAAGGAACATGAAAAAGTTCTTCTTCTCTTCTCCACACTCTTTCACATCCATCTGTAAACTAAATCTCGATTCATCTGTGAAGAGCACTCGTCGCCACTCCCCCAGGTTCCAATTAGCATGATTGTGAGCAAAACGTAATCGTTCAACACGATGTTGCTGGAGCAATTCTGGGGCTTTAGCTGGTCTTCTGGAATCAGCCCACATTCATCTAGACGTCCTCTTACAGTTCTCTCACTCACGTTAACTTATCTTATTTTCTGGAAGGCTCTTCTGGTCTCAATAGCTGTGGAATGGTGATTTCTTAATGTGTTTAGGACAATAAAATGGTCGTCACGAGCCGAAGTTACTTGTTTTCTCCCTGAACCGGGTCTCCTGGAATAACCCCCTGTCTCTCTAAAGCGATGGTACACTCATTGTACAATCGATCGAGGAATAATCCCAAGAACTGCAGCCACATAACGCTGACTATTCCCACCTTCTATCAATGCAACCACTTCTGCTGAATCGGTAGGACTTAGTGACATTTGTATACAATGAAGTACTCCATTACTGCCTCAAAAGAGCTTACCAGTCTGTAGACATCTTCAGCTTAGCTCGAAATGAGTCCGAGCAGTTTACACACAATATTACAAGAAGAACGAATCTTCTTTTCAGATCATTGTTGGCAATTACGTATTCAGTATTACAGTGTTACGTATCACAAAATAAATGAATAACTAAATGAACCTCAGCACACCTACAATTATTTAAAAAATTTTAAAGAAAATGTAGTTGGTCCGGTTTTTTTGCAGGTGAGTCTATATCAAAGAACAAAAGTAGAGTATCAGAATAAACTAACACATTCTTAGCAAAATATTATGCAAATAAATTAATTGATAATGTTTGTTTATCGTACTGAGAACTACATTCATTAGGCTTATTTCGATCCTTTGAATCTCCATTTCTCTTGTAATTCTGAAATTGAATCATAATCTGTATCCAATTCAATTTCGTCGCTCTCATATTCACTCACAGGGACGGTTGTTTTCCTTCTACCCTGAAGTTTTCGTTTTACCGGACCATCATTCGTGCTAGTACTATTGATGCTGGAACAGCCTGTTTCTTTGTGTACTTGACTAGAATGTTAAATGTTTAGAATATACCGAGATACCGTATTTGCAGAAATAAATAATCACATTGATCACATTTTATTGAAACAAATATTTCAAAATGAAATACAACTATGGTCCACGAAAAATCGTGGCACATAGTTGAGGACTGACTTGTAGCCTTGAAGTTAAACATTTTTCATGCAGAGTCCTTAACCTCTGCCAGTGTAATTATTACGTGAAAGTAAACACTATATAGCCAGGTTTAATTGTACAAAGAATCATATATCTATAACGTACCAGTTCTACAGAGGAGAGCTTAATAAAACACATAATCAAAAACTGAATGATTTCGTGTCTTCGCACATTCAATAGAACGATGCACACTGAACTTGTTAAGCATCCATATCATTGCCACGTGTAATGGTAGATAGAAGCATCTATGGGGAACGTAATTCCATCACAGTGGCGCCTTAAATGGCAAACACCGAACTCTTGGGGGACTAAGTATTACATAATGCGCTTTGGACCATAGTTGGGTGCCTGGACCATAGTTATGGGAAATTACGGTACTGATAGAAATTATAGTAACTGATCAATACTCCTTATGGAGAAGGGAGAAGATCCAAGAAGTGAGCATCTATTTTAATTCAAGGGTAATTAGGAAGAAGTCTCCGATATTACTGAATGTTTTTGTTTAATTTTTCAAATAAACCAAACTTCTGTGCACGTTAATAGATGTGTCATTTGTTTCTAGCTAGAGAAAAAATAAAACGAAACAAATTTATATATTTATACGAAGACGATACGAACCCGGGTTTTCTGCGTGTGAAGTCAGAGTTTTACCATGGAGCTATGACACATACACAGTTCAAACCGTTGTTTGCCGGTATAAGAGTATGTTCTTGGATCTCGCTTGTTTCGTCCTTACTACTCTGATTTTAGTCTTGTGTATCAGGCGCACAGCCGAACGGAACTTAGACAAATTTACACTTCAAGAGTCCGGTCATTTTTTTTTCTAAGAGTGTACAACTTATAAATTCTTTCAATGAAATTGTTGTCAACAGCCTTAGTGTGTTATTAAACAGTGTAAGACTATGAGAAGGATTTTTTGTGTGGCAGTTAATGTCTCAAGCACATTGGCCATTGTTGATTCATATAATGCAACTTATACATTTGTTAGATTGTTGTTGACAACCTTCATGTGTTGTTAAAGTTATTAAACATAATAAACATTTTATAAGTTTTTTGTATAATGGATCGTTAGCTTGAACATCATCATAATGTGGATCAAGATGAACTCGTATTATTTTCCAGTTTCTTATTCTAACAATATGTGGTTTCAAATTTCCTGTATCATCATGAATACTCACAGAGGAGAAAGATGAGCTAGTTGATATATCGTGTGACACTGCTTAGAAAATGTTTAAGTGAATGAATAATTGATTTTTGGCTAAAAGTCAATGCAGAACATAATTCTCAGAGCCTTGAAACATTAATGCCGTTTCCCACTACTTGAGTCAGCAGGCATTTTCCATTTGTATGTCAAAATTGTTAAAAGAAACCGAGTAAATGTGGTGACAGACTTGAGATTAAAGGTAATTAACACTGATTCTAAATATAAAGACTTAAGCACAAAAAAAATCCATAATTTTCCATAAGATAGGGAAACTTGTAAAACTATGCATTAGGCCTATTTGACTTCTTTTTCAATACATAAATATTATACAAAGAATGTATTGAAAGTGGAGTATTGTTTTGCTTTACATTTTTTTAATATTAACTCTGCTGTAACATATTAATGAAGGTCATCTACTTTTTGCAAGACAGTATTGTCTTATTTACATTTTAATTAAAATATATAGTTAATATTGATTTAATTTTGGAAAATGTAACTAATATCACTACTCATAATCACCCTAAAATCTAACCTAACCATCATTCCATTGACGACTTTGACAGGGTCCGCAAAAGTACTGTTCTATGGAAAGGGGGTCCACAGTGCTAATAAGTTTGAGAACCACTCGTCTAATAGATGTAGATCATGATGATGATGATTCATATTAAACATTAATTTGATTAGTACATGAATTGAAGAATATGGGAAAAAACAAGGAGTGTTAGTGATTTTGTGATACATAGCGCAGTCTATAGTTTCAACTGGAACTACAGAACTGTTTAATTACAATTGGTTTAAAAGTGGAAATGTCCATATAAGGTAATCTTAAACATTTGGTGCACTGGTTAAAATCCAGGAATGTCAAAGTATTAAATTTGATTTTCTCAGTATTGCTTTTTTGTGGCGTTTCCAGACTTTTCCCCTAACTCTTCAATTGATAGTTATTATTTATGACCAATTTATTCCCAATATTTTGTACTCATTGCATAATTTCTTCTCTCGAGTTTGCCTCTCCAAATTCTTTAGAGAAATGGGGTGGAAATTATGCGATTAAATATGGTACTGATATGGAACATTTTTAAAGCAAATGAAGAAATGTGATTCAATGGATATTAAAAGAATTGTAGTATTCTAGGCCTACATTGAATGTACTGCGTTGTGTTTTACAATATAATTCTATATTAGTAATATATTCCATAATATTTGTTAGTCTCACTGCTAATTCTACCACATGCAAACTATTTTAAATGTAATCATCATTTACGTTCATGTTCTCTCTTCGATATGTTCTTTTTTATGTCAGAAAGTGCGTGATTGTCTCTCTGAGGCTTATCTCCAAAATCATCTTCTTCTTCCCAGGTCTTTGAATCAGTGTTAAGAAATTCTTCTGAAATTCCAGTTTTTGAAAAGAAAGAGCCGAATTAGAATTTACAAAATCTTCATTATATCATTTTTGGTCATTTTTGCTTTCCTAACCTGTCAGTAGTCACTATATGAGCATTTCCCTCACACCTTCATAAAAATGCGCATATGTGTTTGTATCTTGATTTTGAATTCTGGTTTTCTCTCTGGCTGAGTTTATGACCTTTAGTCACAAGCTGGTATTATTTTCAAGGATTTTAAGTGTTTACCTACCTTGTAATTGTGGTGGTGTTAAGCCCTCGCACTATCTGTGAGGGATTCTCTCATTGCACGACCAACCATGCTTGGGTTTTTCTAAGTCCCTTGCTGTACCTGTGAGGGATTCTCTCATCATGTGACCAACCATTCTTGGATTTTTCTGTCAATTCCTAGAATATCTATTATGAGTATCGTACTTTGTAAACTGCCATTATTGTAGATTCATTTGTTTAGTTCACAAGTGTTCAATGCAGTGTTGCACAAATTTGTTTTTATTTTAAAGTGAGCTTTAATCTGTGAGTAATTATTACAAGAAAATGGAATTAAAAGTGAATATGGAGAAAACAAAATATATGATTGCATCAAGAGACAAGAACAGATGGCTACATTATAATAATATATCAATTCAGAACAAAATTTTTGAGAGTTGAGTTTTAAATATTTGGGGTCATTGGTTACAGAAGGTAATATAGTAGGGGAAGAAATGAAAGAAAGATTGCAGAAGGGAAATAAATGTTATTGGGCTTTACTTCCACTTATGAAATCACAAAATAGTAAAAAGATAATATAGGCTACAGAAGAGTTATTAAACCAGTAGTAACCTATGCAGCTGAAACTTGGTATATGCTGAAGAGTGATTAGAGAAGAATAGCAATATGGGGAAGAAAAATTCTACGAAGAATAGGGTGAACTCACCAATATATATGGAAATTGAGGATAAAATTATTCCAGCTGGAATAATTTTATTATTATGAAATTGAATATTTCATTTTGATTCAAAACATAAAATTATGAAACCACATGGAAATGTTTTAATAAAAAAATAAGCAATCTGGCAACAATGCAAAATATTTCTTCAATTATATATAATCTTTAACATCTCTTTGTTTCATTTGACATCAGTGTAACAGAAAATTATGGTATTACAGAAAGCAGGAAATTTAGAAAATAAAGCTTGTGTTTGCAGTAAGGCTTCAGCTGGTGCTTGCTATTAGGGGAGTGTTGTAGCAGGTGTACAGAAATCTGAACACAGCTCTGAAATATAATTTTATTATATTGAATGAATGCATATTTTTCCTCCTACATAAGCTGTAGGAACTATGTATATACACATTGTCAGTTCTTATAGTTCTTACTAGTAATTAATAGGAGTGGTCATTTACTAATTCTTAATTTTTATGTAGCACCAGTAGTTGACCAGACCAGTTTAAAATGAAGTCATTTCAGTAGTTATCCATCACTTGCAAATGTGCTCCTGACTTTTTATGTAAATTGTGTAGATTGTATGTAATCTGTGTTTTAAATGTTTGCAACTATTTCTTATGACTAGGTCAAAAAATAGTAAACAATTCTTCAAATAAATAAAATAATCCTTACGAGTAAATAATGTAGTTAAGGATGCTCAAATGACTCTATTCCAATTCTTCAAATTGTAAGAAAATATGTACTACTACATTCCACCCTGACTAATAGAGCGTATTCCGAATCTCACTGGTGAGCAATCCGATGGCATCACGGTGTTCCGAATTCCACTGATAACGTCATTGATGCTCCACTGGTGTCACACCAGTGCCATCAACTTGCAGAGGTGGTGGCAGTCTCCATCAGCCGCCATCATGAATCTGATTGGTTCTTGTATAGGGCGGGAATTAGCAGACGAATGACATCGTGCACTGTTGTGTCATGGCGGTGTGTTCTGCTTTAGTTCTGCTGTATTGTTTGTAGTGAGCATAACGTAAAAACAATATGTTAATGGCTTATGAGCGAACATGACAATGGATCAGTTATTACTACCGGTTCAAGAAATAAGTTGTTTATGCTCTCTTTTCTTTGAACGAGATGGGAGTACGAAAATTTCGCAAAATTTTGCTAGCGTAGCACAGACAACAACTTGTACAGTCGCCATGACAGCCATCGATCCTTCCAGCAGTTTTGTTCCTTATTTCGCTGCAACGTGACGTCATTGATGCCACCAGACTGGTGAGATTCGGAATACGCTGATAGGCTGAAGGATAGAATGCCTCCTTCCAAATTGATGATCACCTTAGTTGCCAAATTGTGTGCAGAAAATAAAATTCTTCTGTTTCTGGTTGGAAAAATTCAGTTGAGGATTTGCCGTATGAATAAAAGGAATGTGCAGTATAAAAAACAAATTTTGGTCAGTCACTAGAGAGAGAGTTAGATGAAAGAGCCACTTCAGAATGGTTTCCGTAAATGCGGCATCTTTCTATTTGATGCATATGCAGTAGATTATTCTCAATGCCTGAGCTGTGAGTCTAGGGGTGTATGGAAATGAAACTGTGACCCTCAAACTAATAAATTTTAATGTGAAATGTCAGTTGTATTTGGAATCGTCTGTGAAAGCTGGACGCATTGAAGAATTCAGAACTGTTACAGCTAATGAAAAATGGACTGGAGATGACGTGGCATCTGAACTCTCCTGCAATTGGTTAAAATTATGGAAAAGATGCATACAACCCAATAATTCTAACAACACTGCTTATGTGCCATATTTACTTGTCAGAAACAATAATATTGAAGAAGCACAGCAAAATGGAGAAGAAATGCAGCAGAAAAATGAGTTTACCACATGATATTACGAGTAACAGGTGGCTACAATATCATTGGGATCTAAATGTTAACAAAAAGAAAGCAATATAGAAGGAAGAAAGAAAAAACAATGTGAGGAAAAGACGAGAAAAGAGACGGAAGTAATCACGTAAAAAAAACCAAAGGCCTCTCAGTCAGATAGCTCTGAGTTAGAGCTAGAATTCCAGACTTCATCATAGGACTCTGATGACATGCCTTTGGACATTTCTGAGGAAGATGGCAACAACAAAAGCAGTGGTGATACCATGTGAAATACGGATCTTGGGGCATTGTGAAATATATAGCAAGGAAAACTTGTCATTTACTTTGTGGGAAAAGTGATAAAGAAAGAGGAAGACGATTTTGATGTATTTGCTCAACAAGTGGCTGGAAATGTGTTCAAGTGGCCAGGACAAAATGATACTGATACTATATCTGAGGATACAGTACAGTGTGTTTTTTCTGAACACAGAAAAACTATAAAAAAAAGACACTTATGGGATTCATATTTTCAGTTTTACAGATTAAAATCTTGATTAGAATGTAAGTGCATTTTTATGTAATACAATATAAATGTGTTTTCTCTGTTAAAATAGCCATATCTAATTTTTTTTTAGTAGTGGTCAACTACTGGTCGAAAACTATGTATGTATTTATTTATTAACAATACAATTGGGTATACACCCGGTGGAAGTGATATATAATATACAGTAATTATATTAATAAAATTTACAATAATTACAGCAATAAAAAATATAATAAACGTAAATTTAATTCTAACTATAAATAAATACATGCAATAAACCTAGGATTATAAATAAAAACTATGCTATAATAATGCCTACTAAGGCAAAAGTAAACCTAACTTATGAGTACTTCTACTAAACCCAACTATTATCAACTTAAATAATTACATTTCACCTTAAATAATTGCATATCAACTTAATTACATGACACAACTTAGATAATTACACTGCATCTACAATTAAATTTTCAGTCTAATCTTCTCAACTTTTCCTTAACTATATTGATTTTGAGAGGACCACCCTGAAAGATTGCCGCAGGTAAGCTGTTCCATTCTACTATTGTGCTGTTAACAAAGGAAAATTTTGCTACGTCTGTTCTTTGTTTTCTGCATTTAAACTTCCTAATATAAGCCCTGCCTAAGTATGATGGTGTCACTAATCTAGCATTGATGTCAGTCCATGCTTTACAATAATTACTTTGTGTCCCATTTGTGCCTTAAACAGTCTGGTTTTTCGTTGCCTTGATTTGAGAAATTACTATCTCTTCGCCATGTCCCTTTCCCATTTTAACATATTTTGCTCCCCTGCATTGGATCTTTTATATTGAATCGATTTGGTTTTGTCTGTACGGACCCGAACCCACTGCTCCATTCAATTCTAATATTTTAATCGCCTTACAGAAAATTGTAAGTGTACAATTAACAAAAAACAGAAAACATTCTGCCACTGACAATGAATGTTCATTTACTTCATCTTCTTGGGAATATACGAATTTCAAATTAAAGGATGGGTTTCTTCTTCATCTTTTGCCAAATAATACATTTTCAAAGCGCTCCACATTTTAACAAGGCAATCAACAGCTAATTGAAAGGACAACCATCGAACTGGAATATGATGCAAAATCTGAAAATAGTTCTGTTGAGAAAATTCACAGAACCGACCTAAGTTCCTCAACTTTGTTACATGATGACAAGAAGTCGGAATATATTTTCAAGACTAATGCCTCAACATCATACTTAAGGAATTTAAAACCAAATTTGGCACAATTATGCAGTATGTGGTAACAACAATTATTAGCCTTTACTTTGTTAGGATTTTTGTCTTTCATTCTTATGAACACTGAATTGTATTTACCATAGTTAACAGATGCATTGTCAACCGAATAAGCTACAATGTTAAAGTCCATTTTCTGCAACAATTGATATAATTTTATTTGAAATGTCCTCATCACTCTCATTACTGTCTTCAGGAAATCTGGATTATAGCTACGTTTTTCATGTTTTACAGAAAAATGTTACCACTAATGGGAAATGCTTCTTGTTACCTTTATTTGACGCATCTGAACCAATTGAGAATGGGGTATTTTTAAGTCCAGAAGCATTTCCTGTGAGAATGGTAAAAGAAGCTTGTAACTAGGGCTTCACTTTTGGTTCACGCAAAACTAATTTTTTTTTTGCTACTTATTTTAAAACACAAGAGTAAAGTTCATTCCCACAATCTTGTGAACTGTAGGAGTGGTGATGTTATACACCATGAAATATTAAAGCCAACTCAGTTGCTGTAACTTTATCATGTTCAACTGAATATCGTGGCGGCATAAATTTCTGAACAGAATTATTCCTACTTTGTACTTTGTAATGTTCTTTGTGCCTCTCTGATTCCAAATGCTATTAACAGCTTTAACGCCATCATACTTTACTGTAAATGAAACATTGCACACTTTACACCTGCAAGAAAGTTCATCCTCTTCTTTTTCTAGCCAGTCCTTGTACTTATCATTTGTCAACCATTCATCACGAAAAGAACTAAAGTATCTTTTTGCCGGATTCATATTGAACACAACACAATATTAAAAAAAAAAAAAAAAAAAAAAAAAAAACTCTCACAAATTCCCGCACTTCGCATAACAGACTGCACTACACTATAAAGCTGTAAGAACTGACTTGTGAAGGATCAAGAAAGTGAATATTGAGCTTTAAATTTGAAATTGTTCCATTGTTACGCATTCAGGTTTCATTAAAATACTGCTACAAAAATGTATTAATGACGAAAGTTAATTGAAAATGGTTAATTGAAGTCATATTTCTGAAATATATTATCATCATATCAAAATTATCTGTTTTAATTTTCTGTTTACGTCATCTTTCATTGTTGGTGATTGTTGGCATAATGTGAGAGACTAGTGTCTGATTGGCGAAAAGAGAAGTGCACTGAAACATCAACACTATCACAGACGCTCACTTTAAAGTTACAATATATGGCTACATCATTGTAAGCCTGACACAGATGTTCACTTTTAAAGTTATTTGATGGACAGTGAATTTTCACTACAACATTGCTAGTTATTAACATTTTGAACGGAATTTCCCCAGGCAAAGGTTTTCTGTCGGCTGGAGATGGATTCATAAAACCGGGCACTCAGGGTGGTGCCCAGAGATCTGGCAACCCTACTGTGTGGTGCAACTGAAAATTATTGAATCGTGCATAAATGAATGTACAAGAATTTTGCAATATTTAATCGAAATAAAGGCAGGTATTACACATACGAACAACGTAATTTTCACAACATAAATAATATTACACCTTAACTTGCAAGTGAATTATGTCTGAAGTGTCTCATAATCATTGTTTTAAATTTTATTAATGCAATTACACATTTTAGAGAAATATATGTTACTCTTTATGTCTTTATGCATTGCAACTAATTTATAAGGTTGAAACGCCGTCCTTCATGATTGGATTAAGGGAGTCACATGGTCTGCCTTATGGCCTGTATTAGATCACGATGACAGTGGCACAGTCTGTTGTTCCTAGTACTCACAGCGCTCCAAGCAGCTAGTAACTATTGTGAGAAATGCAGAAAATCATCCCAAGCTTCGTGACTATATATACTAGACTGTGATTGCACCGTGCTGTATAAAGTCAATGTATTGGAGAACTTTTTAATGTAAAAGAACAGTTTCTTCTATTAAATATAAAATTTTGTCTTTATGTCCCTCATCTCGTGGAATGATCCAGAAATCTTTACCTGGATTTTCTTCTGTTTGTAGCAGTATTATGGAGTGCATTTACAAAAATAACGTCATCATCATCATCATCATCATATGTTATAAAGTAAGCCATAAAGTAGTGTAAGAAAAATGAAAAAATTAATTTGATTAGAAACCATAACCACTTCATTTTTATTTAATGACAGATGCATTGACTCTCATCAGTTCACAGTGTCTTCTTCTGAGGAGCAACACTCTTGGCTATCTTGACATTACTCGTGTGAATCATAGGAGGTGGAGTTATGTTACACCTCAATGATGATGATTAGTGGTGAAATTATATAATTCTAGCATGGAGAATATTTTACAAAAACTTGCCCAAAATACTATCTTTTTCAATAATAAAGTTCACTGTACTATCTGGAATTTAAACTCAGATCCTCAGTATGTGAAACATGTTGTAGCCATTTAGTTAATGGTGTGCTGTATTATAAACACTTTTAATCTCCAAAGGAAAAGACGCTTGACTGTGAAAATGGGTTAAACGGTAACAGTAATTAGAGAATATTGCAAGTGGTCAGTTTAGGACTTGACTTCTCAGAACTATGTACACATTTAAATGGATTAGGTATTGCTCACTTTTTTATGTGTGTAACTCTTAAAAAGTTTCAATGTTCATACACCATTTCCTGACTTCTAGTTTTAGCATTACTCATAAGGAAAATACAAGTCTGTGTAGGGAAGCATGAACGGACCTCACTGTACACTGGTATATGATCACTTTCCACTGGCCAACAGATTTTGTTAGGTAGAGGCTGGAATGGGACTGATCTGCATAGGAACTTATTGTATAATTAGTTTCTGAATAAAAAAAAAACACACAAGGAATAAAATCTTAGCATTTCTGAATATTTCTGTTTTTTCGTGAATTTCTCCAAAACTAGGAAGTGAAAACTGGTTTCCTTTTCTATTCACAAACACATTATGTATTCTTACAAATATTTTTTATAAAAATGATTTGTGCCTTTTCTTTGAAATGTTTTTAGATATAGTGGTCAAAAAAAAGTTTTGCATATTGTGATTGACTGTAGTTTCTGCAATCAGTACTGACTGTCATTACAAGTTACAAAGGATGTCCAAAAATACAAAAAAAAAAAAATAAATCTTTTTATCTTACCATTTTAAGCAAACAGAAAACAAGCACATCAAAAAACTGAAAATGTAAGTTTTGTGCAAAAGAAAAAGCACTTTTCTGACTGTTCATTTGCATTTTCCTGGAAATTCAATAGAATGTATGGCCACCACAAGTTCGGAGACATGTTCGAACAGACTTGGCATGCTGTATACCAAATGGTTGAAATTGTTCTGGGACAGATTGTCCCACTCAATGGAGCTTTAATCGGTTCCTGATGGTTAACAGAAGGGTTTTCAGGATCAAATATAGCCTTCTTCAGTTGTGCCCACACATGTTCAGCATAATTCATATTCAGAGAATACACTGGTCACTCCATTCTGTAAATGCCATGTCTTTTAAGACAATCGTTGACAAGTTCTGCTCTATGGGGATGAGAATTATAGTCCACTAGCATAAAGCCTTCACCCACAGTATCAGCAAAACCTGTAACCACAGGTTCGAGAATCCTATCTCTATATGCCTGAGCAGTCATTTTTGTACGTCAACCAAACATGATCCCACCCCAAAACATGACAGAGCCTCCATTGTGATGATGGCATTCCAGGATTACAGAATTGCTCTTTCATGAGAGTTGCTTCAAATGCGAGTACTTCTGTTGTATGGGTGCAAGCTTATGGAGACTTCATCAAGAAACAGCATACATTTCCATTCTTTCTGGCGCCATTCCCTACGATTTGTTGCCTACCTTACACATGCTGCCGTGTGTTGTGGCTCGAGTGAAGCTTTCCACAAGGGTCTCCTTGATTGAAGGTCTATGTCATGCAGTCAATTTCGAACCGTCTGGGTTGACACATTCACTCTAGTAGCCCTGAAGGAATAATGACAAAGTGGACACCGTGGCGGTTGGCTTACGGTGGGGCAAAAACCATACATACCAATCCTGCTTGTTGATTGTTTTACGTGGATTCCCTGCCATTGTCTGTCAGATACTGTCTGAGTATCTCTTCACTTTTCCCATAGTCTGCAAACGTCACTTTGATGCATTTCTACACAAGCAGTGATGTTCACTTGTTGCATACCTTTATGCCATAGACCTACAGTTATAATTCTGATCCGGTCCATAGCTGGAATAGTCTCTTGCCACATTTACTGTGCACTGAATGCTGCATTCACTCTTTACTAAGCGTACAGGCGAATTTGGTAAAAACACCAGGCTGAATAAATCCTCCCTGTCGGCAGAACTTAGAACCTTTGCTTGGCTCAAAGCAACATACCTTACTTAAATTGAACTAAGAGCAATCATATGTAAACATGATTGACGTAGCATAACATAAAATATGTATATTAGCAGTATGCAAAACTTTTTTTGAGCACTGTGTAAGAGATTCCATATAACCTGCTCCAATATCTTGAACTGGGTAAAGCCAATTGAAGTATCATGGAAATTATACTCGACTGCTCAGAAATTGTAAAGAAGTAAATCTGCCCCATTACGCAAGTTTATACTTACCTCAGCTGTAGATGGGCATATAATGGACTAATTGATAGTTCTGAGTGCTACAATGCTATTTTAAGTCACCTTGAAGAAGAAGGGGAAAATGTATTGAGAGAATTCTTCTGAAAGCTATTGAGAGAATTCTTCTGCATTGCAAGATCTAGTGTGATAAACCAATTTAAGTGAAGTGCAAAGACTATAAAAGCTATTTCATTTCATTAAAAGACTAAAATGAACATTATAAAAACTTAAATAATTTGGTAGGTACACTTATATAATTAGGGCTCTGGTAATAATTCCAATGAAATTTTCATTTCGGCTTAGTGCTATCATATTCCTTCACTGGACCATTTTGTTACCGAAATTGACAATTTTTATGACAGTTTCGGTGTATGCAGACTCATAATTCACATGTTGAACAGAATAGTTTTGTTACATAAAATATGTCTTACATAGAATGAAGTGATTTGTTTCCAAATTTCATAAACTAGCAGATACTTTAAGAAGCACCATCCTAAAATAAGACTGCACACACACACACACACACACACACACACACACACACACACACACACACACACACACACACACACACGCACGCACGCACACACACCCCCGCGCGCGCGAAAGATTGCGCCCAATGAGTGACGATGATTTTAATCACTGGGTTTTGAGAAGATAAGTGCTAGTTTCGATCGTGTAACTGAGAAAGTGAACGTGTAGTGTGTTAGGCAGGTTAGGAAGTGATAGTGGTGGGGTTAGTGGCTCTTGGTCTGCCCTAATAATGGTGAGTTTTTATTAATAACAAAGTGGGACTCTTTTGAAACACACACTGTCTTCTGGATCGGTTGGGATTCATGTGCTGTAAAGACACTGGACGTTAATTTACTGCTTCCCCGACGGATGTCGTCTATTAGGGATCAGGGAAGCACTGGTCGGGAAGAAACCGTACACAAGTGTGCGTGAATGAGCAACAGGGGAAGACCTCATAGCTGTGAGAACTGTTGAGGAACCTTTTGGAGTAAAGCCATAAGACTGCTACGTAATATAACTTCGTGGTAAACATGACACACGACGTAGATCAATGTGTAGAGAATGCACTGAATGTACTCGTCAGTGTAACGGACAAAAGTGGAAATCTAAGAAATGACCTGAGGAGAGATATCCTAAACTCAGTAAGTGAACTAAGAAAGTCATTTATGGAGCTCAAAAGTGAGGCAGAAGAAAGGGAAACCGTGGTTAAAAGACTAGAAGAAGAAGTAAAGAAACTGGGAGGTCAATGCACGGCCGCTGCAAGCAGAGAAGCAGAGGAAGTTTCGCAATCTCTTAATGTTAAGAGAAATTATAGAGCTGCTCTCCGAGGCGATAGAACAGAAAATATTGACAAGAGATACAAGATACTCATAAAATCCAAAATGAATGAATCCACTGAGGCAATGAAAGTGATACTGAAACGAAAGATCAACCCAACTCAGCTGAAGGTTGGCATAAACTCCATGAAAACACTAAGAGATGGGAGATTGATCATAGAGTCCGGAAGTAAGAGTGAAATTGAGCTGCTGGGGAAAACGATTGAAGAGAAGTGCAGCCAACAACTGGAAGTAAATGTCCCCAAACTACGTAATCCAAATGTGATCATTTACAATATCCCAGAGGAAATATCGATTGAAAATGCAGCTGAAATCATAAGTTCACAAAATGGAGAACGTAATGTAAATGAAAATTCAATAAGACCTAAATTTATAATGACAAATAGAAGAAATACGAGACATTTGGTAGCAGAAGTGAATCCTGAAACATGGAGAAACATAGTGCAAAGAAAACTGAAGATTGGTTGGCAGATATGTAATGTTGAGGATTATGTAAAAATCAACAGATGCTTTAAATGCAGCAAGTTCAATCACAGAGCAGAGGAGTGTAAGGGAGAGGAAACTTGCCCTCTTTGTACAGGAACACATAAATTGAAGGAATGCAAAGCAACACAAAATGAGCTGAAATGTATCACCTGCGTCACACATAATAAATATAATAAGAATGAGAAAGTATGTGAAAATCACTCATCTTTAGATAAAAACTGCCCGGGTTTGCAATCAATAATAAGGAAGTACAGACAAAATACGGAGTACTAAAATGGGAGGCCCTGGAGCACCATTTACCCAAAGCAAACTGACGAATAAAATTCAAGTCAGAAATACACAAATAAATGTCATACAAATTAATTTACAGCACTCCAGAACAGCAACAGATAATTTAATGGAAATAATAAATCTCCAAGGAATAGATATAGTCCTCATTCAGGAACCATATATAATAAAGAACAAGGTAGCAGGAATCTCCAGAAACTTTAAAATACTGAGTCAAGGAGAAAATAAAATCAGAGCTGCAATATTAATCGCAAATAGATATATCGACGCGATTCTCATAAGCCAACTGACTGATGGAGATGCAGCAGTTATAGAAATTATCTATGGAAACCTAAGGTTCTATGCAGCTAGCATTTACATGGACATGGAAACTGATATCAACAATGATCTGAGAAAGATGGATAAAATAATAGATTACACTAAGGGATCAGGTCTACTGATTGCCGTGGATAGTAATGCTAGATCCAAAACATGGCACGACACAATTACAAACCCCAGAGGAAGAATTATAGAAGAATATCTGAGCTCAAAACAACTTTACATCATGAATGAGGAAAGCGAAAACACAACATTCGAAAGTAAAAATGGGAAGAGCAATAACGACTTATCAATAACCAACAGTAAATTAATGCCAAGACTCAAAGAATGGGAATGTGGAAGAGAAGAAAGCTGCTCAGATCACCGTTATATCACCTACAATATTAAACAATGTATAGATGAAATAACAGAACTCAAATTCTATGGTACAAAATATATCTTTAATGAAGAAAAGTTGGAAGAATTTAGTAAGGTCATAAAAAGGGAACTGTCTCAAAACGTAATAATGTTAACAAATAACATAACAACAGAAGAAATAGACGAGGAACTGAGTAGACTGACTAGCACAGAAACAGACTCTGAAAAAATAGTTCAACAGTTTGAAGAAAACGTTAGCAAAGCATGCAAAAAATGTTTTAGAGTCTCTAAACCAACAAATAAAATAAATAAGAGAAAATCACTCCCCTGGTGGACCACTGATCTGACAATTATGCGCAAAAAGACAAATGCACTAAGACGACGATACCAAAAAACAAAAAATAATCAGGAATTGAGAGAACAGTGAAAAACGCAATATATGGAAGAAAAGAAGAAGTATGAGAAAACCATAAAAAAAGAAAAAATAGAATCATGGAAACAGTATTGCAATCTCACATCATCAAACAATCCCTGGAATGCAGTTTATCGTTTAGCAACAGGAAAAACAAGAAGCTCCCCACATCTGACTACTCTAACGAAACCCGACGGCACAGCTACACAAGATCTTAAAGAGACAATGAACTATATGCTGGATTACTTCGTTCCAGAAGACAAGGAAATTGAGGACAATGAATATCACAAACTTGTAAGAACAGAAAACCTCAATTACATAGCAACTCAGAACGACCGAGAATTCACACAGGGAGAAGTAAAAGACATCTTAGAAAGAATGGATCCAAGGAAAACACCTGGAGAAGATGGAATCACTAGTAAGATCTTACTTAAAGTCTTTGAAAGCTTTCCGAAATATATGACTGCCATTTATAACAGCTGTCTAAGAATTGGTAATTTCCCTGAGCAATGGAAGAGAGCTACATTAATACCTATAGTGAAGCCAGGAAACGAAAAAATCTCAGAGGTCAGAAAATATCGCCCGATCAGTTTATTGAACACAGCAGGGAAAGTGCTAGAGAAACTTTTAATCAGTAGAATATCTCATCATGTGTACACAAAAAATTTAGTTAACGATAGTCAATATGGCTTTACACCATAAAAAAGTACTACAGATGCAGCAATGGCAGTCAAAGGCTACGTTGAAGAAAACTTAAGAAGCGGCCAGAGTGTGGTGTTGATAAGTCTCGATGTACAGGGAGCCTTCGATGCAGCCTGGTGGCCTAGTATACTGAAGAGCCTGAGAGATTTCAACTGTCCAAGCAATTTGTATAATCTTACAAGAAACTACTTCAGTCAGCGAACTGCAGTCTTGGCAGTTAACAACATTAAAATTGAGAGAAAAGTAAGCAAGGGCTGCCCCCAAGGATCCTGCAGTGGACCTGGATTTTGGAATTTACAGTACAATTCGCTACTCAATTTAAATTACACAAGACACACAAAAGTGGTAGCATTTGCCGATGATCTACTAGTAATAACAAAAGGTACAAGCACTCTGGAGGCGGAAAATTATGCTAATGTAGAACTAAAAAAAATCGAGTACTGGGCCAAGAACAACAAAATCAGGTTCAATGAACAAAAGACAAAAGCTCTGCTGATTAACAGAAAACGCAAAGACGGAAGAAACATAAATATTTACCTCAACAACAAAGCAATAGAGCAAGTGGAAAGAATAAAATATTTAGGAATAATTATTGATCAGAACTTCAACTTCAACGACCACATACAGCACGTTACGGAGAAAACTATTAAATTAATACATGCATTATCCAAATCAGCCAAGCTGAACTGGGGTCTTCAACATCAAGCTCTAAAAACGATATACAAAGGTGCAATCCTACCATTGTTATCCTATGCAGCACCGGTGTGGATAGAAGCACTTAACAGGAAATACAACTGCACGAAGTACATAAGAGTGCAAAGATTAATAAATATAAAAATAGCTAAAGCATTTCGCACCACTTCCACTGAAGCTCTCTGCGTATTGACAGGACTGACACCCATCATTTACAAACTACGAGAAATCGCTGACGAGTACAAAATAATGAAACAAAGCTCAGAATGGCAAGTGGATATTCCATTAAATTACAAGAAATGGCCTCACCCAGTGGACTTTCCTACAATACAGGAGGCAAACCCAAAGAAGAATTACACTGTTGAAGTATATACGGATGGAAGCAGAACAGAACAAGGGGTAGGCTCTGGAATAGCAATATTCATCCACAATGAAATAGTACATCAGCTACAGTACAAATTAGACAAACATTGTTCCAACAATCAGGCAGAGCAGCTAGCAATCCTGAAGGCAATGGAAAAAATTGAGACAATAGATCTAATGTTGAACAGCCCTAAAAATGCAGCAATATACACAGACAGTAAAGTTACACTAGATTCACTACGGAACACTAAAAACCATAATCAATTAATAGAATCAATTAGGGAGAAATTCAGAATACTAAGCAAACAAAACTGGACAATAGATATAGGATGGGTTAAGGCTCACATAGGGATACAAGGGAATGAAATGGCCGACAAACTGGCAAAAAGGGCAACAGTACTAGAAGGGTTGGAGTGCTACAAAAAGATCCCAAAAAGTACCATCCAGAAAATATTGCGAGAGGAAAGTATAGCAAAATGGGAAAATGAATGGAGAAACACCACGAAAGGAGAAGAAACCAGACAATACTTTCCTACAGTCGCAAAAAGACTTAAACTAAGGATAACACTGACACCAAACCTCACTACAATGTTAACAGGACATGGATGAACTAAGAGCATACTACCAACGATTCCACATCACTGAAGACTCAACCTGTTCCTGTAGAGGAGGGGAGCAAACAGTTAACCACATCCTATATGACTGTAACAAACTCGACGAGGACAGAAAGAAACTAAAAAGAAATATAATTCAAAAGGGAGGAACATGGCCTGCAAATAAAATGCAACTAATAGGAAAGTTCATGAATGAATATCGAAAATTTATTAATGCTATTGAGTTAGAGAATTTATAAGGGTATAAGTGTTACAATGTTAAGTGTCAAGATATCGGTATGTTAAAAACTATCACATTTTAAACAATCTGTACGAACATTTTGAAGAGAGATGCTTCATTGCAGTGGTCATGAGGCTTCTATCTTATGTGTTGTGTATCGGTGTATTCTATGGGTGGAGATGAATGAGGGTAGAAGTGAGTGAAAGAGGAGGTGATGACATATGAATTAGAGCTTAATGGTGAATTAAGTATGCATTGTCTATCTGTAGCAGTATCTTTGTATTTTTTTTTAAGTATGGGCTATTGCCTATAGTGATACATTTTCAAATGATAAGATAACGGATATGTTTATTTTTCTTTTTTTATTTTCTCTTTATTTATTTATTTGTTCTTTGACAAAAACAATAGTTATTATCTATGAATATGAACTATAAAACTGGCCAAACATCCCGAACATTAACTATTATTACTGCATAGTATATAAATAAGAAAAATATTTATAAAAACTTAATAAGAAAACCAAGGCATGTAGTATTACGCTGTGTAATGGAACATGTTGTATGATGAAATAAAAAAAAAAAAAACCACACACACACACACACACACACACACACACACACACACACACACACACACACACACACACACACACACACACACACACACACACACACACACACACACACACACACACACACACACACACACACACACACACACACACACACACACACACACACACACACACACACACACACACACACACACACACACACACACACACACACACACACACACACACACACACACACACACACACACACACACACACACACACACACACACACACACACACACACACACACACACACACACACACACACACACACACACACACACACACACACACACACACACACACACACACACACACACACACACACACACACACACACACACACACACACACACACACACACACACACACACACACACACACACACACACACACACACACACACACACACACACACACACACACACACACACACACACACACACACACACACACACACACACACACACACACACACACACACACACACACACACACACACACACACACACACACACACACACACACACACACACACACACACACACACACACACACACACACACACACACACACACACACACACACACACACACACACACACACACACACACACACACACACACACACACACACACACACACACACACACACACACACACACACACACACACACACACACACACACACACACACACACACACACACACACACACACACACACACACACACACACACACACACACACACACACACACACACACACACACACACACACACACACACACACACACACACACACACACACACACACACACACACACACACACACACACACACACACACACACACACACACACACACACACACACACACACACACACACACACACACACACACACACACACACACACACACACACACACACACACACACACACACACACACACACACACACACACACACACACACACACACACACACACACACACACACACACACACACACACACACACACACACACACACACACACACACACACACACACACACACACACACACACACACACACACACACACACACACACACACACACACACACACACACACACACACACACACACACACACACACACACACACACACACACACACACACACACACACACACACACACACACACACACACACACACACACACACACACACACACACACACACACACACACACACACACACACACACACACACACACACACACACACACACACACACACACACACACACACACACACACACACACACACACACACACACACACACACACACACACACACACACACACACACACACACACACACACACACACACACACACACACACACACACACACACACACACACACACACACACACACACACACACACACACACACACACACACACACACACACACACACACACACACACACACACACACACACACACACACACACACACACACACACACACACACACACACACACACACACACACACACACACACACACACACACACACACACACACACACACACACACACACACACACACACACACACACACACACACACACACACACACACACACACACACACACACACACACACACACACACACACACACACACACACACACACACACACACACACACACACACACACACACACACACACACACACACACACACACACACACACACACACACACACGTTAATCACCAGACAAAATGGCACGAATAAACGAAAAACACAAATAATCACAAGTGTTTATATTGATTTGCTGCAATAATGGTTTTAGCATAAGAAAATCATAAACATAGAAATAAAATAATAGAAAGCTAACTTACTGTATTTAAAATTATTATTATTTTTACTTTTTATGGCAGAATAAAAATGTCAGACTGCAGTTTAATCATTGAACTTACTGCACTGGTAATTCCCTAGAAATGTCACTGCTGGCACAGAACTTTCACTGTTTGTTTCTGAATGAAAAATGTTTCTCTGTCTTTTAAATGCATTTAAATGTTTTCTTATAACAGAACAAATATTCCGAAAGGCATTGACACCTTGTAATCGTAATCCCTTTGCCCCATATAGCCAAGCAAAGTATCAACACAATGAAGAGTGACACACACTTATTTCTTCCGGTATTTCCTCTTCCTCTCCCCCACTCTCCTCCCACTCAAACCTTTCTATCGAATGCTTTCAGTGTTAAAACCACTTTTTTTACGTTTCTCAGCCAGTAGGTGGCACAATTATCACAATATTGATCACCTCACCACCTTGATCACTTCACCACCTAATCACATCAGTTGAAATCTCAATACTATACTGTAATGATCTGTAATAAATGCTGTGTCAGTTTAATTTTAAAATAACTGTCGCCAACATTCAACCAAAAAAAATCACAATGAATGTTAACTGAATTGTAATTAGAAAAATAAAACATTCTTTGTTGCTTTAATGCTAACAAATTATACACTGAAAATACGATATCATTTATATTGTTATTTCTAATTACAGTACTAAATACATTACTGTATTGAAATTACTGTACAGTACAGTATTAGATTTAGCTTTCATTAGTTTTTACAGTTCGGTTTGCTTATCTAGTATGCACTGTACTGTGTATATGATTAGGGGTTTATACTACAGCTGTTTTGTTGATTGTTGCTCTTCATGACATGCTGCTAGTTGCGCAAACTCAGTTCACACGTATTCGAAATTTCTTGTCATTTCAACCTTTCTAATACCTTCACTGAAGTAAGAAAAAAAGCCCTGCACAAATAATCCGTGCACGAATAATCAAGAGTTTGCTGTATATACTAATTACAAAGGATACTTACTAGCATGTATGTTATAAATTACTACATTAGAGACCAGTTACAGGCGAAATAAACGTTGAAAAACCCCAAAACATTGCAAAGGCACATTTCAACAAACATTTTAAAATGTTACTAATCTTTGTGAAACAAGAATAGAAACAAGATTTAAATTCTGTACAGAATTTCAATGCAATACAATTATAGAATGAATTTGTTGTGAAATTGATTTTTTTTATGTCTTTCTCTTCCTTCATTCTTTAATCCTCTTTTTTCTTATCTTTTCTCTGCATTGTTTTTCTCCTCTCTTCTCCTGGCCTTGTCATTCCTGTTCATTTTTTACAGAAGCATAGAACTCTCTTGGAGCCATTGTGTTCAAGTTATGTACATTTCACTGAAATAGAGATAGTAGTGGCGAGCTTATCACTGTAGTTTTTACCTCTGAAACACTTCAAATTGAAATTGTACTTTTTAATTGTTTTTCTGTTAATAAATTTAATTCTTCTCTTGTTTTTTCAGAACTCCAGCTTCTTATGAGTAGGTAATCAGTAATCATGTTGCAGTATTCTGCTTAGAATCTGTAACTTCCAGTAGGAAATCTGAATGAAAAAATCTGTGTTTGAATGATAGAACCAAAATCATCATCATGTCGCTGTTGGCAGAATTGGAAGAACTTCAGCGTTGTCTAGAGGGAACAGCTGATTCAGATTCTGAGGAAGTAGCTGAACGACACAACATGAATTCAAGCAAGGAAAGCGACCCTTTACCTTTAGGAATTGTATCTTCAAGTGATTCATATCATGTGGAAACTGTGTCTCAGAATGATTCGCCCCTTGAGGAAACTTTATCCAAAAATGATTCTTTTCCTATGGAAAGTGTGTCCGAAAATGATTCATCTTCTGTGGAAACTGTGTCAAAAAATGATTCATTTTCTGTGGAAACTGTGTCAAAAAATGATTCATTTTCTGTGGAAACTGTGTCCAAAAGTGATTTATCTCCTGTAGGATCTGTGGCTGAAAGTGAGACCAAAAGTGAGTCATCTTTCGTAGAAACTGTAACCAAAAGTGATTTAACTACTGTAAAATCTGTGTCCAGTGATTTGAAGTCTGCTGAGAAGCAAGAGTCTGTGGAACTAGCAAATAGTAAACCCCAGGATTTAGGAGGCACCTCAGAATTTGGAGGTTCTGGAGACATGAGCATATCAAGTGAAACTCCAACAAACAATGCACCCAAATTTGATATTGATACAGAAGATTCTGATACTTCAGTACAGAAATCTTTTCCATCAACAAATATAGACTTAAAAGTGAAGATATCTCCCACAAAACATACCGAAATAGAAATTCCAGTCTTACATCAAGATGAGCAGGTGGTTTCTGAGGATCATATTGAAGATGATAGCCTACATATAGAACTTCAGACAATGATGAATGATGTGAAGGATTCTTCTTCAGAACAAGAGGATGTCAAGGCCTCCTCTACAGGAAAATTTTCTGAAATCGAATTACCTACCAAAATACAGGAGGAGGATGAGGAACAGAAGACAAATATTGGTAAAGTGAAAGAATCTACAGAGAAACAGAGAAAAGGTGAACACATGGCTCCTCAAATGTCAAGACCAAAAAGTCCCCAATCAGAAATTGTAATAAAGAGATCATCACCAGGAGCAGATAAAACATCACAACTCAGTCCTGAGAATAAAGATACAAAACAGACTTCAGCCACTTTGCAAGCTTCTGTAGTGTCAACCAGAAATACAGAAGGTGAATTGAAAACATTAAGCATTCCTGTACCGAATGTTGGTGTAAGAGCTCTGAAATTATTAAGCACTCCTGTCTCAAATGTTGGTGTGGGAACTCTGAAATTGCCTGTCTTATGTTTACAAGACCACATAAAGAAAAATACTAATCCTATTCTGAACATTGACAGAATAGAAGAAATGAAAATATTAAATGGTAAACCAGTAATAAGGGTAAAGAAAATTTCAGCAGAATATGTTCCTAAAAATATTACCAATGTTCAATTGCAAGGATCAGCTAGTCTACATAATTCAGTATTAAACAAGACAAAATGCATTTCTATACAAGATAAGTCACAGACAGAAAACAAAAGAAAAGTTTCTTTTCATATTGGACGTAAAGATACAGCTACACATGTGCATGGAGAGACTGATAGTAAAACACATAATTTGAAGCCACTCATTAGAAAACGGAAACTTTCCTCTGAGTCTGTACATGAAATACTGAGTACTGCCACGTCACATAAAGATTTGGAAAAGAAATTCACAGCAATTCCTTCTATAACGACTGGGACAAAGAAACTGATTGTCTCCTTGCAGTCCAATGCAGCAAATGAAAATGTTTCCTTCCAGGAGATTAAAGCTTTGGAATCAGTTTCCAAGTTAGAATCTAAGACAGATCAATCAGCTACTTTAAAGGAATTACCTGGTACAGCACTGGCTAGGAAAAGGAGGACATCATCTGATCCTACAGATACAAGTAGTACGAATCCTATATTGAAGAAACGAAGGAAACTGTCTGCCTCAGAAATGAGTAGTACATCTTATGAAGTATCAAATTTGAAAGTAACTGACCCATCTGATACTTACAAAAGTATATCTGTTACGAAAAATGTGAAGGGAGCAGTATCACAAGAGTCTAAGCACAATGCTGAGGTACTTCATGTGACTGACATCAAGAAGCTGAACATGTCAGTTGATCAAAAAGTTGGTTGTGATACAAAAAAAGAATTCTTGGAGGCAAAAGTTGTTTTGAAGAAACTGATCATACCAGCACCTAAATGCCTTGTAAGAAACACGGAAAAATCTGTAAAAACGAAGCCACAAAGTCTTCAAAAAACATTGGAAAAGGTTTCGAAGGTATTGCAAGAGACACTTGTGGAAAGTCCGAAAGAAAAGAGAAACATTGTGAGGCCATTAAAACTAGAAGATTCTGTTGTAGGACCATTAAAAAGAAAACAGGGTGTTAAGAGACAGCAGACAAATGTTAGTAAACCTTTACAACAAAATGTTCACAAAATTGACAAAAAATCAAAGCAACAAAGAATTCTGGGAAGATCCAAGCAACAAGATCTTATAAGCAAGTCTGCACGACATAAAATTATTAAAAAATCATTACCAAAAATAATGAGAAAACAAGTTGTACAGCAAAATTCTCGTCTAAAATCCGTGCATCAGAAAAGTGTTTCGAGATCAGTGCAGAAGATAAATATAATTTCAAAATCATTGCAACAACAGAAAATCTCTTTGAAACAAAAGCAACAGAAAATTATTTCCAAACAAGTACAAAAATCAAAAGTTTCAAAGCCAAAATCATTGAAATCAATGTCCATGCCAAGTATTGCACTCAGACTGAGTTCCAGGAAAAGGACAGTTGCAACTAAAATTGCTTCCAACAGACTCAAGAAAACACTATCAACTGTGCAGTCTAGAAAAATTACTCGATCCACCACAACCAGGTCTACGAGAAATTCTCAAGAAGTAAGACCGTTCTCCGGAACGAAATTATCGGTGAATTCTCAGAAGATGTCGGCATGTGTTACATCTATAAAACCTGCAAGACAAGTATCATTTGGAAATGTAAAACGTGCAAAGAACATGGAAAAATCTGTAGTGAAAAAACAAGAGAAGAAAGTAATTTCAAGTAATAATAAACAGGTTGATCAAAAGAATATCCCAAAGAAGAGTACAAAAGTTCCTTCTCTTATAACACGATCTCTCTCAAAAGACTCTCCAAAAAATAGATCTGTTGCTCTGAAAAAGTCGGTTCCCTCTGTTAATTCTGTTGCAAAGAAAGTAAACAAGAAAACTCAAGTAATGCTGATACAACCAAAGAAAATACTGACTACAGATAAGAAGGCACAAAATATGCTACAGCCTTCTTGTGAAAAAGAAAATAATTCAGAAAATGCTGAGAATATGGCTGAGGATGAGTGGATTGTCGAAGTTTTGCTAGATGAGAACGAGATGGACATTTCAGAAGGCAGTGCACATAATGAAATTGTGGACATTAACAAGGTGAGCTCCAGTGACGATAGACCTAGAGGTTCACTTGTGAGCGACAGTGAAAGAATTGAGTGTGACTCTAGTACTGATACCAACAAAAGCAAAAATATTGCCATCTATAGTAGACATGCAAAAAAGATTGTTGATGACAGGACATCATCAGACAAAAATACCGAGAAAACAGTCACACTAAGTAATACCAAGCAGGTCTCCAGCTCTGTCACAGAAGGAAAGGTACCTGAAGAACACATTAGCATGTCAGCAGAGAAGAAGATGGCGGAGATGAGGAAGGCAATTGGTGATCTTGAACGAATTGCTGACAGAAGTATGCTTCGCCTTAAAGCAGAGGAGAGACAGGTGATGTACCTGCATAACAAGTTACGTCAGTATGAAAATGACAAACATTACAGAATGCTGAGGAAGATAATGCGAGATGCTGCCCCTGGACCAAAGCAGAATAATGATGCTGTGTTTATCCTTGATCTCATCCTCAGTTACTGTCCTGCAGATGAAGATCCTGCAAATAGCTAAGTATGTTTATAATTTCCAGTTACTGTAATGTCATTTCTCTCCCTTTTTCCTCTTCTCTTTTTAATGTCTATTAACTTCTCTGGTTTTAATTCTTGTTCACTGTTATCTCTGTATAACCTCTAATTCCATCCACTATTTAGTGTTATCCTTTCCCAGAAAATGTTCAGATGACGAAGCTTCTCTGCTGTCAGTTTCTTTGCAACTCTTTTCAGAGTCCAAATTGTTATTGCTCCTATTCACTATGTTTTCATTTTTATTTCTAGCTTTGCTTTGACTACTTTCTGGGCTATAGTCTTCATTCAGCCATTCTTAAATTTGCTAGTAGTATCCATTTCGAACAAACTAGTCACATAAATGCAGGATGATAATCATAATTTAGATAAAAATTACAAATAGGTAAATAAAATCCTAATTCTGATTATTAATTATTAATAGAAATATAGGACAGTAACTTAATTGTAGTTGAGATAAAATTACAAATAAAAATCCTAATTCTGATCAATTGGCAGTGACTTCTTTTTTTTGTTGTTGCTGTTATAGAAATCAGACTATCACCCTCAGATAACACAATAATAAAAAATGCTTCAGTCCTACTTGATAAAGAAAGCTCATGTTAGTAGTTGCTCAGCATACAATTGTAATCCATACAAAGCTGATGCAAAATAAAATTGTTACCAATACATTTCAGTGCAAACGAACACATTGAAAGTGTGCAGCATTTTGTTATAGGAAGATACACGAATTCCCCTGTGGTTGGTGGTGGTGGTTGTGTGATGATTCAATAATAGATATGAATGGATTACTACTATATGCCATACAAACACTGGAGGGTTAAAGCATGTCTCATATATATAATTATATATAGACTTAGATTTAGTAAGATGACCTCTACTTCATTCGTAATGGAAAAACTAGTATGAGTTCTTTCCTTGATGTTTGTTGCATGAACTATTACGAAATTTAATTTGTGAAAACTTTTCAGCTGTAAGAATTACACAATTGACTGTAAAGAAAATTGTGCATCATTACTGAACAAAAACAACATAGCAATCTGCAATGTTTGGTCATATAAGGTAACTATAGACAACTTTATGTGCCATCTTTATGATTTTAATACATAATTTTAAAAATTAATATATCTTAAGTAAGCTTTAAAATGACTGATAATTGAGTTATTTGCATTTAACACTTCAGAAATGAGTACTTAAAAATAATGATGTTTCCGAAAATTGCAAAATCCTGAATCTGATGCCCATGAATATAACTGTGAGATTGTCATATTATTACTATTACTACTACTACTACTACTACTACTACTAGTATTATTATTATTATTATTATTATTATTATTATTATTATACATAAACTTGGTGTCGTCCACATCTGTGGAGTAACGGTTAGTATATCTAGCCACAAAACCAGGTGGCCCGGGTTCGATTCCTGGTCGGGGTAAGTTACCTGGTTGAGGTTTTTTCCGGGGTTTTCCCTCAACCCAAATATGAGCAAATGCTGTGTAACTTTAGGTGCTGAACCCCGGACTCATTTCACCGGCATTATCATCTTCATCTCATTCAGACGCTAAATAACCTAAGATGTTGATAAAGTGTCATAAAATAACCTACTAAATTAAAAAAATAAATAAATAAGCTTGGTGTCGGTGCAGTCGGCAGAGTGCTGGCCTTCTGTGCCCAAGGTTGTGAGTTGTGCTTAAATGCGACAGGCTCATGTCAGTAGATTTACTGATATGTAAAAGAACTTCTGTAGGACAAAATTCTGGCACACCAGCAATGCTGATATAACCTTGGCAGTTGCAAGGATCGATAAATAAAACATAATTCAATTTAACATAAAATTAGTTGATATGCAATTTAAATTAGAAAGAAAACTGTGCATGTGTATGTTACAAATTTTGCAGATGACCTGATAGATTTTCTACCTACTGAACTGAGTTGAATACAGATTATAGCAGTGAAGCATCATTTAATACTGACTTCTCTGTTCTCTTGTATAGTTTGGATCACAGCACCATGTCATGCAGTAGAGGTTTCTACATGGTCAGCCGCAGAGTATCATGTGACATGATGAAATGAACATATCTCCATGTTACTAATGTGTAATTAGTCAGTGAATCAAGTGAGTGGACCTGAGCCCATACAAAATGGATGTTTGTAAATGGATAATACAACAGTGCTGGTGGCTGTGTGCTGTTTTGTACAAATAGACAAACATGCAAAATACAATTGTGCTTCTGTTTAACATAGTGTAGTTTGTATGTAATCACTATCTGATTGGAATTACAGTGAAGCCTAAGTTTTTTTATATACTGTATATATATATACTAATGCCATCAGGTTGTTTTTTAACATTTCTGATATTCTCTTCTGGAAGGCTGATGATGTGATGGGATGACCACTTACAGTTGTGCATTTCTCTTATATTCATTTTTCATACAAGTTGTTTGGCTAAGTATCTAAATATGCATCTCTGGTTACATTCAGTTTGTCTTAAAAAATGAGATGTACGTTTTTGGCACACATGCTGTTGTATTAAAATTGTAGATTTGAATAGTGTAAGGAAAAAGCTTACATATTCACTATTTGCTGATAATTTGGCCAAGATTGGTTTGCAGTAGCTTTGCAAAACGATCTTACCAGTATCTAATCTTTTCTTTTTTGCCTTATAATAGGACATAAAATTATTAACTACAATTGTGTTTTATACAGCAGCACTACATTATTTCATAAGTGCTCAACTTACTCTTAAGACAACCAAGTTGGCTGATAGAACAACAGACTGCAGACTAGAAGGACTCAAATTCAAGTTCAAGTGAAGGCAGAATTATTCACTCGTCAAAATTTTCCGAATATCTCTGCTATCCACTTGGCCTCCAACTTTGTAGGCTAAAGTTAACAAAGCATGGGAGCTCTTTCTTACTGCCTTCCATTTGCCTTAATGACACATGCACAGACATCTTTATATTTTGTCTTAAAGACATCTGACAGTTGGGGGACACACTCCATGGTCTTATGTTTCCTTAGTTATAACATACTCTTTTGTTCATTCTTGATTACACACTTCTAACACTTTTATATCATTAGTGATGTATAGGTATATTTGTTAAATAAACAACTTTTTAACTTCACTGTGTTATTATTGAAATGATGTTGGTAATTTTACCTGAATAGTTTCGACATGATGTATTGTCATTTTCAGATTTCCTAGTGATGTCTTATGCTTGTTTCTGGTTCCGTCTTGATGTCCTACCAATCATAAACGCACCCTCACCTCTAACCACACACTTCCAACAAAACAACTAGAAACAAACCCAAGACCTCACTAGGAAAAAAGAAGATGAAAGATCACATTGAAACTAATCATAAAGGTAAAATTACCAACAGTATCAATAATAACACAAAAAGTTGTGTATTTAATAGATATACAAATCATTAATGTTATTTTGTTATTGTTTTCCTCTTTGAAGTTTTTTAAAAATAACTTAGGTTTCATTGATTAATGTTCCAGTGTGAGATTTAAACAATTTTCTTGTAAACGATTATACAGTCCATACTGATAGATGAAACTCTATGGGTAGTAACAAATAAATATGGTCACCTACTGATTGATCTTTGCATTTTTTAAATATGTAAGATGTTATCACTGGGTAACGGCATTTGAAGTTATCTCAAGGGACATGAAATTTAAGAACCGTCCCCTTATTTTGTCATCCTATGGCATACAAGTATATTTTATGTTATATAATGTATTTTGTATTTAACTGAATGTATCACTTCGCTATAAAAATGTACAGTCAGTCACATAAATGGAAATCTTGAGTTTTAATTTTATCATTAATAGATAACTTTGTGTAAAATTAGGATTTCTATTGCACAGTTTACTTTTCTTACTGCCAAGCACACTTACCTTCATTGGAAATAAATACGTTTTTGTAGGAAATAAATAAAAACAAAGATTGAGTTATGAATATTCCATTACTAAACTAGTACAAAGTATAAAAAAGTATTGATTTTTTTAAACAACTCTTTTGAAATGGTAGCAAGATAAATAATCGGAATTTGATGAGTTGTGCACTGCTGTTGCATATGCATTATGCAAATGTATTTTCCGTCAAAATACAAAGGTGTTTGTTTTTAGATCTCTGTGTTTCTTGCTATAGGATGGTTTTATACTTTACTTCAGTTGTTAAACACACTATATTATATGTATTTTTAATAGTTATTGTTGTGTGATGTTTCACAACAGTTTGCACAGATTAATAACGTCATTGCTATACTTTCATTCAGTTCTAGAGTGAACTTTTTTCTCCTCTTACCATCGTGTTGCTGCTCCTCTTGCTGTTGTACTTGGCCCTAGTCCTATTCTAAATTGAATACCTTCTCCTATATCATCCTTTGTGATCTAGTGACTACTATGCTTTCAGTTTGATCTGAGGCTCAAACCAAACCTGGAGCAATTGAGTTTATGGGCAGAAATATTTCTCACGTCTTCCTTGAGAAGGAAAGTAAAGAAAGCCTATGCGATCTTACAGCACATAAGAAGAAAGGGGGAGGGTCCAGGAAAACTTTACCATCCATTTGACATCTATATCAAAATTTAATTCTGTTAATCATAATTTTAACAGGTAATATAAATGTTAAATAAATTGACTTCACTCTGCCTGCTAGCATAAGTCAGGATATAATGACCATACCTAGAGGAATTTGAAATCATCCATCCATATTTCTTTATATTAAAGTGAAATGAATGTACTTTATAAGGTGCACTACAGGTAGAGCTCGTTATATGCAGAATATACGTTTTTGAAAACTGCTGTGTATACCAAATTCGTGTAAATCAGGATGGACATTTAATCAAAATTAATAGGTTAAAATATTGGATTATGAATGAAAAAAATGAAGTACGGCATTAAACAAGGTGCTTTTTAATGTACATAAATGATAAAAATAACATACAATACAGTACAGAAAAATATAAAAAAAAATGTTTTCACTTACATATCGTTATCATTAAATGTGAAGCACAGGAACACCATTTCATATTTTCAATTAAGAAACACGCCAAACGAATTATCTTTGCACCAAAAAACGGATGCTCCCTGGACCATATCGTATTTTATAATTGTTTGAATGCTACAAATCAGAAGTCTTGCTAAACATGTTATTGGTGAAGCACTACGAAATGCCACTGAATGAATATTTCACACTTTTATCACTACCAATGTTGCACTATAAACCAATTTTCGGCTATCTAATATAAAAGACTGCCTACAAATATTTGGTAAGTTTCAGAGAAAATACACAAATTCAATCTTCTAACACGATTTTTTTGTTTTTAAATTAAGTAATTTGCTGGGAGACATCGTTAGATATAGGCCACTCTTACACTAAACCTGGAGTAATTTAAGCTTATTAATCAAATAATATGATTCTACTTACTGTTTTTCTTATATGCTCACCTGTATGTAATTTCTATTTTATACATATTTCATTATTATTTTCCATCCAAAGATCATTAAGAACGCTGAATATTACTTCATATCTCCTATCTTTCTTCAAATAGTGTTTATATGCCATGTTAATTTTCATTTGTTCTCATAAGTTAAAAATGATGCACATTGGGAGCAACATATAAGGGCATAGACATTTTTAGCACCGGCTTCCGGTGGATGATCAGCGTTTTTCGTATTCATAAACCAGTGTTAGTGATAGGATATGATTTGAATTCTGTACTAGTAACCAGTGGATAGCCGGGGCTAGCTTAGTACGCTCGTAGCGCGTGCTGCGAAATGTCTGTGAATAGCACCCTAAGAGATTATTTTCCTACACAATCCACTCTATATTCACGTTGTTTTGAAATGATTAATCGAAGATGGTTTGCTTATTGTTTATTACACGCACATTTGTATGTAATTTCTATTCCATACGTTTTTTTTTTCTATCCCAAGATCATTAAGAATGGTGAATAATATTCCTGCTTGTTTCCTGTATTTCTTAAAATAATGTTATGTGGCATGTTAGTTTTTATTTGTCGTTATTTACGTAAAAATGATGCGCCAAAAATAAAAAATAATAATTATTTCGTACTCACTCCACATCCTATATATTCACATTTGTTTTTCAGTGATTTATTAAAGAATGTACCGGTATTTGAAAGACTAATAATTTAGAAACATGTTACATAAATCATCCTTGTGCCAAAAGAGAATGCTCCCTGGACGAAATTGTCGTATTTTGCAGTGGTCGTCAGTACTCTCTGAAATGGGTAATATAATATAATATAATTATGTTGTACGTAGCAAGATCGATTATTCAATTGATAGAATATTTTATGAGGTTGTCATGACTGAAATATCTATTGTCAATTGCTTTTATTTGTCAGAAGGCCTTGACTAACGGGTATATAAGGACTGGCGCTCTTAGGGGTGGAGGTCGGGGTTTGGGATGGCCCACAAGCAACAAGTTATACTAAATATGTTTAGGATTGGTGTAAAACTGGCCTATGTCTCTCACCCGAAATGGCGTGCCTGTGTTTCACAATTATCTCTTTATCTTTATGGTCGTCAACATCAGAAGAATCTGTTGCAGTTGCAGTCAGATTTTCTTCTTTTGCAATTAAGGTAGAACCGATAGAATTCCCAGGTGACACCACTCTCATAGCAGAAGTTGGGTTCTTACTGGATGCAGAACTGTCATTTGAGATGCCATACTGTTTTGTTTGTAACATTTCACCACATGTTTATCTTCTCTCTTCACTTGAGAATATTCACTACCTAGCATACATTTTTTTTTTGTCTATATAAGTAAAACAATGTGTTGTGCTATGTCTGTTATCTTGTACCACCAATATCATTTTTCACTCAATCTTTTGAAACTGCCTTAAAAGCTTCAGACACCCACTCACTATTCATGCATTGTGGTGTGATTTCTTTCCATGAGTCTCATTATTCCAATCACCATATGAATGGCCCACACCTGTGGAATAACGTTTAGCGCATCTAGCCGCGAAACCAGGTGGCCCGGGTTCGATTCCCGGTCGGGGCAAGTTACCTGGTTGAGGTTTTTTTCCGGGGTTTTCCCTCAACCCAATATGAGCAAATGCTGGGTAAGTTTCGGTGTTGGACCCCGGACTCATTTCACCGGCATTATCACCTTCACCTCATTCAGACACTAAATAACCTGAGATGTTGATAAAGCGTCGTAAAATAACCTACTAACTACTACAACCATATGAATGCCACTGATGTCAGAAATACTTGATAGTGAATCTGTTGTTGGCATTACCCTATTCAATAAGCTTTGAAGAAGTCCGCCCTGATTCATAAGTTGGAGGTTGGAAGTGGTGTTTGTAGGAAGAAATACAACTTGAATATTTTTCTACGAAAGTGCAGAATGATAGGTTTCCTGGCATCAGAACTGACATTGGAAGTATGATTTCCTACATTTTTCCGCACTCTACAGTCTTCTCTCCTAAATGAAATATGAAATACTTCACATTTATATGAAGAACAGAGAATTAGAATAGATTATCCACCAATCACGTCTGGTGGTATGCCCATAAACTTGTCATCTTCCTTCTCATCTTCAAAATCCATAATTCAGAATGGCTTAAATATTGAAATGTTGAGCATACAAAATTTCGTCCAAACTGAATAGTTTATATCAACAATTGATTCCTACTAGTATCTTGGCAACAAACCTGATGATTAGATGAAAACGCATTTTAACTTTTTTTTTTTTTAAATATTTTCAATTGTAATTATTTACATTATTTATAATATTTTCGTAGAAAAAATAGTGCGTAACACATTTGTGGGAAGAGCTATTGCAAAAGTCGTATGATTGGAGCACTCACTTGTGCTTGCTCTCCACATTTTATACTCGTTTTGCAGTGAAGCCCTTCCCGCACTAGTATTACAATATACTGTTTTAATTTAGCAGTAAGAGGAAAGTGACTTGAAACACTGTAAAGAAGGATGAGAATCACGAAAGGAATGTGTTCTTTCCCTTAGTATGCCTTCAAATTTTTAGTTCTCTTGTAAAATAGTAAATGTACAGCTGCCTTTCATTTCCAAAATAGACCAGTTTCGTCAAGATTAAAATCTTGTGTAGTTGTGTATTTTCCATTAGTGATTTTCTTAAATGCAATTTGTGAAAATTCCTCCAATGCAATATGATAAGCGGCTGCTCTCTCCCCTGTCATTCTTATATTGTGGACACCAAAACTTTGCTTGAAGCAATCTAACCAACCTGGACTGGTTGAGAAAGCCTTCATTATCTTCCGTCAGGTCTGCATATAGTTTTCTTGCTTTCGTCTGAACTACAGTTCCAACAAGAGACATGTTACTGCTCCTTATGGTGTTCAATCCAGTGACTTCACGTATTCTCCGTTTTTTTCCATTGCCTCTGACAGAGATTTAATCATTCTAGTAACACTTAGGTTTATCAGTGATTGAGCATTTCTACAAATTGGTTGTGTTTTGTTGCGAATAGTTCTTATTGTAGACTCACTGACTCCCATTGCATGCTGAATGCCCGTGTTATGTTCCCTTTATCTTATCAGTCTGTAACTTCCAACTTCATCTCTAATGAGTGGGATTCTTTCTAACGTTTTTTTCACTTCGTTATTCACACTTATACGTTTCTCTGACATTTTAATTGTTATAACAACACAACTGACCTTACAGCAATAAGCTTTCAAGTAATACTGCGTCGTCCTATTAGAAACCAAGTGGTAAGGTCACTGTACAGGAAGATGTGCATTATAGTTACACATCCACAACAGAGTTGTATGTACAGATGGGTTTGTAGCAGTAGAAACTCTCAACATTTGTACAGTACAGCAAATATTTTGACATTTTGAAACTTCACAAATAAACTGCATATATATGAAATTGTAGATACCGTGTGTATGTTGGGATTGATCTGTACTACATCACATCTAGAGAGGTAATAAATTTTTGGTAACTCTATTATGAGCAACATTTCACTTAACCTTTTCTGTAGTTACAGATAAAAGTTGTTCGACCTCATTTAAGCGCACTTAGTTTATATCCTTGCAATATTAATCGATGTTGGTTGAATTTCTAGGACTGACATATTGTCTATGATGCTATCCCATCATACAGGGAGATAATTGTACTGCGGGTCTCCACTCCGCGGTTCGTGCGGCCTTCGTCTGTTATTGCGATGCGGCATTTGCCAGTTAAATTTAAAACATATTCACGTTTAAAAAAAAAAAGGAAGTGTGCATACCTTTATTTACATCCTGACCTCGAAATGGCCACTATCCATTGCTATAATGCCTGATGTCTGAATATGTTCCTGGAAACCCCTTGCAACTCCTGAAGTGAGATGTTATGAATTGCTGTAGTGATTTTATTCTTCAATTCGTCTATTGTGTGAGGATTATTTTCATACACTTTGTCTTTAAGAGTTCCCACTTGTCTTTAAGAGTTCCCCACAGATAGAAATCATTTCAGGGAATCTAGGGGACCATAAATTTCTACTCACTATTCGATCGTCGAATACTCTACTGATCTCAATCATTGAATTATCTGCCATATGTGCAGTTGCGTTATCTTGCATAAAGTATGCGTGATCACATTCGTCTTCTGTTAGTTTGGCAAAAAGTGGAGTTAATATTAATGGTACATATCTCTTGGAGTTATTGTGTCCTGAAAGAAATATGGCTTGATAATTCGGTGTTATTCATAGCACACCACACTCCGATTTTTGAGTCATGAAACAGGGTGTGGAATGTTTCGACACTCCAAAAACGACAGTTTTGACTCTTAAGATACCCACTGAGGTGAAACCAAGCTTCGTTGATGTAGAAAATCAACAAGGGATCGATTGTTCCTTCATGAATGACCTGCTGAAACCACCTACAATAATTAATTCTCAAATCAAAGTCTAGTTGTGTTAGTCTATTAGCAACATGAAATTTATAGGGTTTCAATTTAAGAAATTTTGTGGCATTACGAGCAGAAGATTTTGACACACCAACCTGTTGGGTCAAGCACTTTAAAGACTTTCTTGGACTAGCCTCTAAACAAGCACCGATTTCATCTAATTTCTCTTCCATTAACATGTGTCGTTTTTTCTCAACTTTATCGAAAAGTGACCCTGTTGTTTGTAATTTATTCACTAATCTGTATATTGTTGTCTTAGATTTAACAGGGGTGTTTGGGAATTGTCTATAGAATAATCGCTGGCTATTTCTCTACTTAGGGTTCTTAATAAACTTGAAACAAATAAATACCCTTTCTTCTTAAAACAAACACAAATAAGTAAATTCTTATTACACTTTATACCCAATACTTGTAAGTTATTATACTGTATTATGCAACACGACACAAATCAAACTATCACGCACAGACTCTGGCTCTCAGCTACACAGATTTAGATAAGCAGTGGGAGAGAGAGCACAGGTTAGGAGCGGGGCATAGTGAGCAGTAGCTTATCACTGTCGGTCTTGCATTTCATACCCGCTCCTTTCCACAGCTTAATAACCTCCCATTATTATGGTCTCGTCCGCACACAACACAGTTCTTTTGGTTGGATGCATGTCTACCATATTGCATTGTTTATAGATGCATTTGTACACAAAGTTTATTGCGTGTATTTGAATATAAAATTGTATGTTACTGAGATTAAAATGGATTTCCGAAAATGTTAAAGGTTAAATGACCCTTCACGCTGTTGATAGTTCCTCATAATCAATATCATGTAAGTGACACATTCTTTCCTTTGCATTTGTGAAACAATTTAACCTATGTACAAAATGAACTGTCCGTAGCCATCTTCCAGATCTTTTGGTTCACAAATTTATAGCTGTGTTGTAATTATGCTCAGGCTAAGTAACTGCTGCTATTGAAAGAAGTGCCTGTTCACCTTCACATTGTCACGCTCTGATCTCCTTTGTCTCCCTCTGGCTGTTTGTCGAGGTGGAGAAAGGTAAACAGGATGACGGCGGACAAGAGGACTGAAGTTTTAGGGCAGGGGGTGATGTGATGTGATGTGATTATAAAGAGAGAGTTGATTGTTATAAGATAACAGTTACTTTATTAAGAAAATGTTTGATATTCTCCCCTAGTTCTCAACATAGGGGTAACATGAGTCCCGCAGTAAAAATTTGTAATCTAGAAACTCGTCCTGAGACGTTGTTGTGGGGAGGGTTACAACAATAGTGAGGTAGCACTAAGACTACAGGGAGAGGGGTAATGGCAGTGCCTGAGTAGGAGAGCATCCAGCTTGCTTGGATGGAATGATGTGGGGGCAGGAGAATGAGAGAGAGATGATGGAATCTGGGTTCGAGGTTAGTTCTCACAATCAAGGGATCAAACAAGCCTTAGCTTCCGACTCTTCCGACAAGTTTCTCAGTGTCGAGGAATCAATAAGCCATAGCTCGTGACTCCTACACCAGGAGCAGGGAAATGATAGACTCTGTTATTGAGAAATGAGCGTGCATAGCATCGTGACTTTCTGACCTCAGAGGGCTTTGAAAGAAAGACCGGGGTTAAGTAAACTGGGATGAAGTGGGGAATCTGTAGAGTATTGAGGTGACAAGTGACTCGGTCCAGAGGCTGAGGGCTTCTGCTGATTTTCCTCTGACAACTGGCTTTTATATGCCTCAGCAGGTGTGCGTGATGTCATATTGGACTGGAATTCTGGGGATGTGCCAGGCAGGAGAGAGAAGGATCTTTCCTTTGCCTTCCATTAAGTGTACCTGTACCTATGCGAGTTTGCTTAAGAATAACTGGGTCTGAGGTCTGCATTGCTGTGTGCTGTCTCCCTGCAAGAAACACGTGATAACCAGTCGGGTAACACCAGCATCCCCTTTCTCAAGTAAAGAAAGGTGGGGGTAAGAACTGGCTGGCTGCTCCATAGACTGTTAGGGAATTCGAGGAAAGAGCGCAAAAAATAGAGACACAACATTTATCCTATTCTGTTGATGAAAGGAATATTGCAGACTCAGCAGCATTGTGTGTACAGGATGATTCACGAAAAATTATAAATTTAGGATACAGTTCTATAGATCACCTTGAGTAAGAATGTTCATATGATCATGGGTCCAATATTGAATGGTTAAGTAGCTATGGCCATTTATTTGGTAAAAATGAATACATTACTATGAACCCTGTGCTACCATATTATGATTGTGTTTTGAACTTCTTGAAACGTTACTCATAAAGTCATAACTCCCATAAGCCATAAATGTGTGGCATACTGGATGTCAAGGTTAATAAAAATGTAATTTTAATATTATTGATGCTACCAAAATGCGATTTACATGCAAGTGCAAAAAAATATTGATTTGAGAGAGTGGTACATGTGAAATCTACTGTATCATCATTGACTATAATAATACCACTTACATGTATAGCTGTGAAGATAAAGTGTAAATTTTCTGGCTGTCAACCTAAACGTGATTTAGAACTGTGACAGTGTAGCTATTTTTGTAGTTTAAAATAGACATAGTTCCTGTGTTCCAAATCGGACTCTCTGTCATTGAACCCTTTACTCAAAAATAGTTTCAAAACCTGTATCATAAAGTTATGACTTTTCTTCACGAATAATGATAATGCATAATGAAGTAGAATGAGTGCTTCTACATTTAAAATAGATATTTTATGGAATTACATTATTTCCTAAATCTTTACATTAATTTGCTTCATTTAATTCACTTCCTAATACATCGTTCAAAAAAAGTTTAGAATTTGAACTATCTGTGTATTGTTTTGAACTGAAAATTTTGTTTTAATTGCCAGTGTATCTTACATGAAAAAATTATGAATAATATTGTTAGAATCGTTTTCAAATAAACTACCATTATTTTTTAATACAGAATATTATATTCCATGTCCATACTTCTCGAATAGATTAAGCCATTAGAATTGAATGAAAAAAAACTGCCCATTCAGTATTATAGGAATGCTGAAAATACTTATTTCTGTAAAATTTTTAAATATTTTTTTAATGACGTCATGATACCTTCTGTGAGAAATTTGTGACAAGAAAATGAAAACAATGACTCTTGATGTTGAGTTGAGTGAGATTCGTCTAACTCTATTTTAAAAATTACATTTTCTGAGTACTCGTGAAAAATGTTCTTCAGTTCTGTAACTCTTAGAGCAACAAGGTTAAACTGTATTGAGAATTGTACATCATATAAGTGCTGACAGAATTTGGCAATGCAGTGGCTGACACTCCAGCTCCAAACTGAGAGAACCGATAGCCATATTTATGTAGTTCTTCTCTACTAATGTTGCCTACCCTCTCTATATCAACCATATGTCTGCAAGTTTAGTTATCCCTAATTATATGTTAGACAGAAATTTTTACAGTATTGATTTAAGTGTATTAGATTAACAGTTTTTTACCCAGGAATAATTGTACATGTACAATCTCGTAGCACTTGCCATAGCCACAATGTAGCTATTATAAAATCTAAGAATTAATACAAAAAAAAAATTACCACTTCTGTGATCCAAAGTTGCGTGCAGTATAAGAATTAGCTTTTCCATTGAGTACTATTCACCTTATTGCAATACAAAATGAACGAACCAAAACTGGTGTAATAAATCAGTTATTGTCTGATACAATATATACAGGAACATGCAGTCTTTGTATAAACAACTGTTTTGAGAAATCTCATAAGAAGAGAAGTTATTATTTCTCATTTATATTTGTGAATAGGTGTGCATATAGACGTACAGCATGTTTGTGAACATTTTCAAACTGCTGACAACTTCAATTTAGTACATTAACCATATCTTTTAAAATTATCTTGTATTTGTCATATTGTTTTTGCCACCAAAATAAAAAAATTACCCATAACCCAATGACAGAGTGATGAAAAACTCACTCATCGAACTCTCTGATGTGTGTTAATGTCAGAATATTTAAAATTACCTTATTGGACTCATGCTGACACAGAATTGGAAAGCATTGTTTTTTTGTTTTTGTTTTTTTTTTCAAACTATCAAGATTGCTGTGAAGTTGAACATGAGGATTAGGTTTTTCAATTAGTTGATTTGAATATTTTTCTCCTTAAAGTGTGAAATAGCATTCTTTTTGTCCCTTACTGAATTTATGTTTAGAGCAAATCAGAACATTTGAGAAGGAATATGTTACATGTTTTATCTACAGCTGAAAATTGATAGAATTTTAGTCTCTCTGGCACAATCATGTTAGCAACAGATCAGAGCACACAATCTGAAAAGTAGACAGCTGACCTTTCCAACTTGAAAGGTGGAGTTCAGTTCAGTAGTTCTTGTGCAGGTGTTTATAGCGGAGTGGAACAGATCCAATTTTTAATAGATGATGTAATAGTTATTAATGTTCTATATTTATTTGCTCGTTCTAGAATCAATTGGTTATTGTATTATGCTGTAAATTATTTTCATCCTACACACGATGTATGTTGTTTGACGAATTGCACCTTATGAAGCCATTATATAAAATCAGTTACTGATTACTAAAAATATTGTGAGATGTCAAACAGAAACTGACACATTTATTCAGGTTATGTATTTTGATGAGTAGAACTCAGATCTGTACCTATGCAAAACATATTACTAAAATATGCACTTTTGCAGTTACAATTAATGTAATATTACATATTTGATTAATAAGCAAATAAATTCATCTTATTCTCAGCTGTTTCAGTATATATTGAAAGTCACATTGCACTTCCACCAATGAAACTATTAGGTCTGTTCCTGAAGATTATCTTACAAACTGAAGATATTGTCACAAAATATGACAGTATCCTCATGCTTCAGAAGTGGAAGAAAGCTGTGTTGTCAAATTTATGCAAGAGTGAACTATTAAAATTATTATGATTTTTCGACCAGTAGCTATTGTCTTAAAATATCACTGAATTAATAAAAGTAAGTCTGGAGTTTGCTAAAGCAAAAGGATGCATTTATGTGCACAATAAAATGTGTGTAAAATTGTCGACCATTTTTCAAGACTATAATTTTGCATATTATGTTGAAATTCTATATTACTGCAAGCAAGTCCCAGTCTATATTTACACCCCAATTACGAAAAGAAAATGGCCATCGCAGTAGACGACCATTTGGACAGTGCCTGGTTCAAACAAGGAAAGGTCTGTCATATTTATAGTCATTAAGGTAGAAGATTTTTATGTTGCACCTAATTTATCCCTTGTATGTAACTTTGTTATAAATTTTTATAACACTTGATCTATAAAAAAAGAAGAAAAATAAGAGTCTTAAACTTGTTTACTACACAACCATGTTACCGAGTTCATCATGTGAATATGTTAATTCTAAGATGCCCAGTTCTTTACTAAATCGAAGAAGTTTAATGTTATGCAACCTAGTGATTTTTGGAGTAACAGTTTTGTCTCTCTCCACATAGACGCCTTGGAAAAACAATGAACATGCTAGAAAGTCCTGGCTCTGCATTTCAACAACTGAAAACTCTTACCAGGTATAGTTCTAAGAAATGTCAGCAGGTTTTGTTGTAAATCAAATGATAAAACATTAACTCTGCCATTACTTTCGAGAGCTCTATGTATTTCTTTTTCTGCTTTTATGCAATATCTGCCAGCTCAAGATGTTTATTCTTCCCTTCTGTCACCCCCTACACATGTCTCTTCACGTTTTGCAGTGTTCTTGGAATTTTCCAAACTTACGTGTTTTAAAACTACTAGGATTTTTATATTTATATTTTAATTTCTTCAATATCTTGCATATACAGAATAAGATGCAGATTTTGCCCAAAGAATTCTGCTCTCAGTATACAAATTGTACATTCTTCTAATATCCAGATTCGGTGCTAAGTACAGTTTACTTGTGTGGCATCCTGGATAATGACTTTTATATTTTGGAAAGATTTTTATGTGTTCAGCTTGTCATCCAGCCCTGCATTGTTAGGTTAGTGTGGTTCAGTGAAGCCTGTGGTGGTTGTTTGTACCGGTAACAATAATATTACTTTCACATGTAACAGTGAACATGCTGGAACACTGGCTTGCAGATTTTGATCTCTTAGTTGTATGTAAAGAGGTACAGACCCAGTGGAACATATGTAGTATGTTAACTGGAACTTGGAAAATTCAGGTGGCCCCAATTTTGTTTTTGGGTCTGTACAATGCAGTACTATAATTTTTCAATTCTTTATTTCTTCATTTTTCTGTCTATCTTTCCTTTCACTTTTTTTTTTGTCTTATCTTCAATTGGTCACATATCACTTCATCTTTATCATATTCTTAAAAAAAAAAAAAAACCTTCAGAAATTGTTTTCTGCATTGACATAAAGTCTTTCATAACATTATTATCCTGACAGCAAGTGGTAAGAGGTGTGAGTTTTTGCAGGTTTCACTTTGTCTTGTCTTGCAACATACTCCTCTCTCAGGGACAGATTTATTACCAGTTCGTGGCAAAAAATCTTGTACTTTGTAGATTCATTGGAGGAGGCCACTAATATATTATGTATAGGTCGTTCTGAAAATAATGATTTGAAGAGGTCACTACTGACATCCTTCCCAGATATTCTGGCTAATAATCCTTATGCTCAATCCTACAACAATGCAGCTAAGTCATGAGAAATGAAAATGCAGGAGAAAACCTGGACTTGGGTTATGTTGACAACATTTCTATGGACAAACGGTGATTTAATAAACCCACAGCAAGTGAAATTGAAGGTGTATTTAGTTCTTTAGAAAGGGAACCGACTGGTAATTGTTATGTCTTTGTTCACAACCCAGCAGGGTGGACCAAAATTACTATCTGTTTTGAGTCCTTACTGTGATCCCATGTTATATTCACTACTGTTTTCTTACGGAGATGCAGGATGAGAGCCTCAAATGTCTCATAATGGCCCATGAAGACAAAGGAAGAGTGAATGATTATGTTACAATTTGCATGCTATTGACTTGCAATTCGAGGGATATTGAATTATATTCGACATCATCAGTCTGATCTCAGAGTTGAATATTACAAAGGATTGTAGGATTTTGTAATGCAGTGAGCCCAATTGCAAAACCTTATTTCAGGAAAAAATATTGTATTGCTCCCTTTGTTTGAGGGTAGTCCACATAGTATGAGTTTGGGGTATCAGGATGCAATGTCAATTGTACGCAATTTGGAAAGCCAGACATCTTTTTAATAATGACTTGCAATCCTTTTTTTTATGTGTGTGTGTGCACATGCGCGCATGCTTTTTTTTCCCAGCCCCAGTACATATTTTTTTCAAATTTTCATAACTGTGTTTTTTCCAGTATGATTCATGGGCCCTGTGGTGTTCGCAATCCTAATGCATCTTGCATAGTTGATGGACAATGCACAAAGAATTACCAGAAAGATTTTTCTGAAGAAACAGGTGAAAATCATTTAATAGTTATCCAAAATATCGCAGGCAAAACAATGGGATGCAAGCACAAAAAGGAGTCCACCAAATTGCCAACTGTGTTGATGTTCCTTATAATTCATTTTTACTATTAAGGTACTATGCTCCTATAAAAGTCGAAATTTGCTCCTGAGTATGTTCAGTGAAATATCTATTTTTGTAAACTATGCTAACATGCTATTTTTCAGTTCCCAGGAATGCATTTGGCATCTTCATTCTAATGAACTGCATAAGCAATCACATACAATTATTCACTTCAGAGTTCATGAGAATGGATACCACAATGTGTACTTTCGAGAAGGGGATGAACATATTGCAATTAAAGCTTCAGAATCAAAATGCACAACATTAACAGCGTGGTTTGACTTCAACCAAGATCCAAATGCTCGCCAATACCTGTATTGTGACATTTCACAGCATTGCAGATTTGTCAACAATAAATGAAGGGTTGGCAAGAAGAACGATGAGGGTCCATAAGATGAAATTTTTTAGTTAGGAGTGCCATCTATTGGATTATGTTGAGAACTAATAGAGGCTTACAAAATCTCCAGGTGCAATAAAAAAATTAAAAGTAAATGACATTACACATACAAATTAAATTCATTTTTCTCTAAAGTATGTTATTTGGATCCTCATCGTTCTTCCCGCCAACCCTTCAAATGGGTTCCACGGCAAAGAGAGTGTACCAAAATAAGTGGAAGAATGTACGCTGTTGCTCCAAATGATCATAATTGATTTCACATACAGATGTTACTGCTTTATGTTAAAGGAACTACATGCTTTGCAGATTTGCACAGGTACAATGGTATAACCTGTGAAACATCCAAAGAAACTGCTGTTGCACATGGTCTACTTGAAGATGATACTGAGTGGCACAATTGTTTGGAAGAAATGCAGAGCGCACACATGCCATGCCAATTGCGAGACCTATTTGCGTACATTTGCTGCTTCTGTCAGCCAATATCACCCTATGAGTTTTGGACAGCTTATAAAATTCCTGTGATGGAAGATATGGAAGAGCTTGCCAGACATACAGTTCAAGACACAGCTTAACAGCACAAGGTGCTCATTAGCCTACAAGATTTATACTGCAGTGCAGAATTGCATTATGCAGGCGGTTCATTCGAGAAGAAATTTATGTTTACAAGATGATAATTCGTAAAATAGAGTAAATATTGTAACTTTTATTCAAAACAATAATGTAACTTTTATTGTTACAACAATAATCCCTTTCTATAATTGAATTTAAACACTCCCGTCAACAATGGGATTTGCACTCCACACAGCAACACAGTATTCGTTATTGCACTCCACAGACGACAATGGCAATTCACTTGGACTATTGAGAACAACAACGTACTGCTAATCTCAACTAATGTTCACAAAGCATTATTTACAAAACAAAACTGTCAGTTCACAATTCGTTGCCTTAGCTAATGCTTCTAGCCCATTCACTCAAGTTCACAGTTTATCGAACCCAAGACTTCCCGAGACAGTCCACTGAACTTTGAACTCAGGTCCCCCAACTGCGGTCCAACACACGTCGAACCAAAGGCTCCGGATACGCCGCACTCGCCAGGACGCTCCCACAGTTGCAGACACACTCAAGTCGAACTCCGGTCTCGAAAGTGGCTTCACTGCTACACAAGACTGACTGGCTTGCAGTCCAAAACTGAACTGGCTGTCAAATACCAATTACAATTGACTCGCTCCTTGGTCACGTCTCCTATTTATCACTAAACCATAGTTTCCAGAAACTACGATTTCGCGAACAATCTACAGATGGCGAGAGGATGGTGCTTCCTGAAACTTCTCTGGATTTCTCCCCTCAGTCGCAGTCGCTTTACTTCCCCCTCTCTGCCGCAGCCCAGTGTGCTGTCGTTCCCCTTACGTCCGTCCTTTCCAATTTTGCAGCCGCCGCGCGCCGCCCCCCAGTGCTCCGTGGAGCTCGTCTCGTCTCCCGCACACCCTGTCGGACGCGCGTTCGAATCCCGAGACAGCTGTAACATTGCTCCCTCCTGGACAGTTCCTTGATAGGCCACTAGACGGTTCAACATTTGGGTCCTCCAGCCGCTCCCTCCTTATGGTGGTGTCATCCCGCCCTGGGCTTGGCTGGGCAGCGATTACTTGTACTGCGAGGGCGCCATCTTGCTCTTCCACTTGGCCCTCCAAAGAGAGCCCGCTGGCTATGGGTTGGTCTTCAGCATCCATCAGGAACACTTCGTCCTGACCAAGGCGGAGTATACAGCACCAGACGTCCACCGTTGCATTGAGTAACCACATGGCGTCGAGTCCCACGACGACGTCTTCGGTGATGTTGGCGACGAACACCCACACCTCCAGTTTCCTCTTCCCCAAGGTTAGGTCCAGAAAGACCTCTCTCTGGATGGGCAAGCTCTCGCCTGAAGCAGTACGTAGCTCGTATCGGCGCAGTGGTGTCCTCCCAGGTAGGCCACGCACGACGTCTGGTCTGGCGATAGTGAGCATCGCCCCAGTGTCCACCAGTACTCTGCATGGACGGCCTTTTATCCGTCCTTCAGCAATCAGCCCATCGTCGCATCTTCTGTTGACCGGTTTCAGGACGAGCCGAGGGGACGGTGATGACGGCGCCGACGTGCCCCTCCTAGCCTCGGTCCCCTCTCTCTCCTGACTCTAGCCAGGTTGGTCGCAATTCCTCCGCAAGTGCCCAGGTTCCCCGCAGGACCAGCAGGTGGGCGCCCGTCGTCTCCGCCGCTCCGGTGACTGTTGGCTCCCCTCGACATCGGCCCCCTCTCTCTCCTGCTTGTGGCCAGATCGGTCGCAGTCCCTCCTTAAGTGTCCTGGTCTGCGCAGGACTAGCAGGTGGGCACCCGTCGTCTCCGCCGGTCCGGTGACTGTTGGCTCCCCTCAACGTCGGCCACCTCTCTCTCCTACTTGTGGCCAGATTGGTCGCAGTCCCTTCTTAAGTGTCCCGGTCTGCCACGCCAACCGAATCCACCAGAGCGGCAGAGATGAGGAGCGTGGGCGCTCCTCATCTCTACCGCTCTGGTGGATTCGGTTGGCGTCCCCCAGCATCGGCCGCCATGACGCTCCTAATCCAGTGCGGTGTTGAGGCTCCTGCTGCCGTCTTGGCTGCCTCCATCCTGAGGGCCGCCGCCAGAGCTGCGTTGATGGTGTGATGCTCTGCCAAGAGCAGCTGTTTTCTGATCTCGGGGTCTCGAACTCAGCTGCCGAAGGTGTAGGCCGCCTCTCCAGTGACGAAGTTAGGAGGTAGGCCCCTGAGGGCCTTATGGGCCAGTTGTTCCACCGCCATCGCAAATTCTTACAGGTACTCGCCTGACTGTTGGACCCTCGTTTTCAGTTGGGTCCTAAACGCTGCCGCAAGTCGATGGTCACCATAACGTCCCTCCAAGGCCGCCATTATCTCAGCGGCTGTCCCATCTTCTGGAACGCTGTGAAGAATCTCCGATGCCTGTCCCTGAAGCGCAGCCAGCAACTGTGTAGTTTTCTCTGCCGGCGTCCACCCATTGTGCTCTGCGATAGCCTCGAACTGGCGACGGAATATCGCCCAAGACGTCGTACCGTCGAACTTCGGCGTCTTGACGTTCGAATGTCTGGCTGAAGGCAATGGTTCCACAGGGCCACTATATGAGGTCCTCAATTCTGTCGCCGATCTTTCCACGGCCCGTTGAACTTCCTCGGCAATTATCTGTTTCTGTTCTCTAGCCTGGCGATCCACCAACGCGAGTATGTGCTTGTTTTCTTCAGAATGTTGGTCCATTAACACACTCGTCTTGTCCAGCAACTCGTTTCCTCGTGACGAAGTTCGAGAGCTCGAATTTTGCCGTCGAAATGGTCTACGTCCTGTTTTAGTTCGGCCACTGTCTCGTTTATAGTTGCAAAATTCTCGTTTAGTTTGTCAAAATCGGCTTTAAGTTCGTCTTTCACGATGGCAACAGTTCCATGTACGTGGGCCGAAACGCTTCCAATTTGCGTAGTGACGTCATTTTTCACTTCGCTTATGTCGCTTTTTACGTCTGCCTTTACCTCATTTATATCGTTCTTCACCTCACTGATGTGCTTATTCATGTCGTCTTTCATGTCTGCCTTTACTTCACTTATGTCGTTCTTCACCTCAGTGATGTGCTTGTTCATACGTCTTTCATGTCTGCCTTTGCTCCACTGATGTCGTTTTTCACCTCACTAATATCGTTCTTCATTTCTGCTTTTCACCTCACTAATATCGTTCTTCATTTCTGCTTTTACGTCACTTATGTCCTTTTTCAGTTCCTCGATGGCTTGCAGGATCTGCTGTAGGTTCTCCATTATGTCGATAATATCTCGCTTCCAACACCAATTGTAACTTTCAATTCAAACAATAATGTAACTTTTATTGTTACAACAATAATCACTTTCTATAATTGAATTTAAACACTCCCGTCAACAATGGGATTTGCACTCCACACTGCAACACAGTATTCGTTATTGCACTCCACAGACGACAATGGCAATTCACTTGGACTATTGAGAACAATGTACTGCTAATCTCAACTAATGTTCACAAAGCACTATTTCCAAAACAAAACTGTCAATTCCAGTGTTGCCAAGTCAGCGGTTTTGTAGCTAAATCTGGTGTTTTCAGGACTATGGTCAGCTACAAAATTTTACCGTCAGTGGCTAGCTATTTATTTCGCTTTTCTTGATGATTCCGACAGAAGGAGACGATATTTTTTAGTTTTTTTTTTTGTAAAGATATAATTGTTTTTATATGTACTTGCAGACAACAATATTAGTTAATCATAAACCAGAGTTTAATAAGGTAATATCACAATTTTTCATTGTGCGAGTATAATGTTTTATGTTAACTCGATTTGGTACAACCATGTCCATTTCCTGCCTCATCCATTGTTGTTGTACAAATAAGGTATGCCACATTTGTTAAACTCTTAGTCTAATCATGTATGCAGTGCTTTTGTAAATGAATTTATATATTTAATCATAAAGAGTAGATAAAGAACTGAATTATTATTTTCATTTTATCATTCCGCATTATAGTTTATGTAACACATACACTATTTAAAATTTAAAACCAAACTCATTGTTGGCAGACACATCTCCATCAGATTATGAACCGACAATCACACCAGTCGTGGTGTGATTGTGAATGTGATTGTTTCCGAAGTGTCCAGTATATTCTTGAGCTATTTCATTCAATTCTGAAGAAATGTGCCCTGTAAAACTCCAAACGTTCTAAAGTTTAGAGACGTGTGAAAAAGAAAAACATGTGTTGAAAGATAGGGTGAAAGAAGTTGCCGGTGATCGCTGGAAAGCTTGATGTAAATGGTGTAAGGTGATATTGAATGCAAAATATTCAGATTTAATATTGTCCATACCATTTTCCAAAGAGCCTACAAAGTGATACACACTTTCCATAATTTAGTCTACATTTTTATAAAGTCCTCCAGAATAGTTTGTATTTAAAATTTGGACGTAACGTGTTAAGAAAAATTTGGAGGTTTTCAACTACAGTTTAGCGGTTTTTTTAAGCTCGTGCAGCAGCAAATGATATTTTGAGTTGGCAACACTGGTCAGTTCTCAGTTCACAGTTCGTTGCCTTAGCTAGTGCTTCTAGCCCATTCACTCGAGTTCACAGTTTATCGAACCCAAGACTTCCCGAGACAGTCCACTGAACTTCGAACTTAGGTCCCCCATCTGTGGTCCACCACACGTCGAACCAAAGTCTCCGGATACGCCGCACTCGCCAGGACGTTCCCACAGTTGCGGACACACTCAAATCGAACTCCGGTCTCGAAGCTGGCTTCACTGCTTCACAAGACTGACTGGCTTGCTGTCCAAAACTGAACTAGCTGTCCAATACCAACCACAACTGACTTGCTCCTTGTTCGCGTCTCCTATTTATCACTAAACCATAGTTTCTAGAAACTACGATTTCGCGAACAATCTACAGATGGCGAGAGGATGGCGCTTCCTGAAACTTCTCTGGATTTCTCCCCTCAGTTGCAGTCACTTTACCTCCCCCTCTCTGCCGCAGCCCAGCGTGCATCTCGTCTCCCGCGCCCTGTCGGACGCGCGTTCGAATCCCAAGATAGCTGTCACAATATTTTTCCCTGGCAGGGAAGAAATTTTTCTTTGATGAGAAGGGGAAATTTTCCCCACATCCCTCTCATTAATTCGAACCCTGCTTCATACTCACTTTGACTTGAAGGTTCCTGTTGCTTTAGAGATGAAAGTCTTCCACTGCTGGAACAGTCAACTTCAGGTACAGACTCTGCCTGTCCTTCAAAAATCACTGTACCTATCCAGTGTATTGTCATGCATTTGTGTCATTGCCATTGTATTTTTTAATTATTATGCTATATAACATATTCGCGAACTTCATATCCTCAACTCTTAAGGTATATGTATACATTAGGGGGTGAAAATTTAAATTAGGCAATATTTAGGGCTCTCAATATTTTTAGCTACAAGAATACATTGTTATTAAGAGATTTAACTATTTTTAAACAATTGTTCTTTGAAATTGTTTATAATAATATTTTTTTTTGTTTAAAAAGTTTAATAAAACGGTAAACATGATATCCTCTTTTCTAATGAAGCTATTTTCAAAATTCCTTCACTGTTTTATAGGAAAAATGTTTGTCTAGTGCCTGAATAAACTTTGAATAACATTTTGCTGTAATTTACCATAAATATCTTAAATTTTGTAAAATATTAGACAAAAAAAGTATGCAACCTTGAAGAAAAAAATTTTTAATGGGACTGTGAACATGTAGATCAAATTGTTATTTGATTCATGCACTAGATTACATTCCAAGCTTCAAAATTATACCAGAATCATACCTCTATCTTTTTTCTTGGATGAGATATGATGTTTTCCTTAAGCCAATATGTCAAGAAACTGTACTTACGGGAAACGGCAGTTGAAAGTTAGGCTGTCAAAATCCTCCTGCTTCATACGTTATACCCTCAGCAGTAGTCTCGCGATCCACCTTCATTTTTTTTCTTCCTCTCAGGTATCTTCTTCTGCTTCTTGCTTCTGGTGTAGCCTGATTTCTCTTCATTATATCCTTTACAACCTTCGTAGCCCGTAGTTGTGTTCAGTCCAGGTTCAATTCCCATCTTCCTTAGGATGTCCAGCTCCACTTCAGGACCACGGTTGTAGTGGCACACTGCATCCATTACACACAAATTCAGTGTTGCATGTCCCACATAGGTTTCTTTTGGACACCTTTTCCAGATCATCCCATTGAAGGACTCGTTAATGTTCTGGGTCTTCCCATGCAGGCACTTCTGCAACATTTTATCGTCCGTCAGTCTTTCGTAGACCGGTTTCATTTGTCTAATCACTGCAATGGGAATACCAGGACCTTCATGCTTGTAAGGGATGCCTTTTGCTTTGGCCACTTGATAAGTGCACCAACTGTCTTCACCTAGTGGACACTTTGCATGAAGTGGCTGGCTGTCATTTGCTGCGACATGGAACAGAGAGGCCCAGATAGCTCTTTTCATTTTTTCTACACTTTCTGTGTTAGACCTGAGGGCAATACCAAAGTAATTTTGAAGTTTGTCTATGAGGGCTTGAGTCAGTTTCCCCTTTCCACCGATCTTTTTGGTCTTAACTAATTGCCTAAGACCTTTGCCTAAACGCTTTTGGTAATGCCCCACACATTCTAATTTCACAATCTCTTTCCCATCATATGGGTCAAGTTCAGATACAGTTTTGAAACTTTTTGAGTCGCCATCTCCTAAATATTGAGTATAAAGTAATCCTCTATTTTGGACTGACCTCAAAAAGACCCTACCTGCCCCAACAGGTTCCATGTTAGGTGAAGATCCCTTGTAGTTACAGGAGCATACTGGTACATGGTCTGCTAGCCAAGTCTGATATGAAGGTGATTTTTTGTCTTCCTTAGCATGCATTCTGCAAGACATGCAGCTTTTGGACATTACCTCCACATCGAGAACTTTACCAGTTTTTACTGACATGGCTGTCACAACACCCGACAAAGAAGAAAATCCCCTCCGTTGCCACGTTCCATCAACTGACACTGCACATTCATTGCTACCAGTATTTTCACATACTTCATTAGCAGCATCATTCATTGTATCATAAGCAAGCTGTGTTACCACTTTGTTTACATGCTTGATATGACCCTGATAAGAATTTTTACTGAGGCCACATGGCAAGCCCAGAAGGTAACATAACCTGTTCAGTTCACTATAGCCACAACCAATTTCTCAGCTCGCATAGACAATTCTCCTGTTTATTTCAAAATATTTTGAAACTTTGTGGCTTGAGAATAATTCATCAGAATTATACCCACAGGCTGAACAAGCTAGTTTCACACATACTGCCAAACCATTTCTCTTGCCACTATTCAAATGTAATGAAACTGAACCCACCATAAGACATTCTGGACAAGCCAGTAGTAAAATTAATTTTGTTAAATATCTAACATCAAAAAGAATAAAGCCATAATGTTCTGTGTGTTCACTTGATGGTGGACAATGTCTATCTGTAGTTACATTTGTTTCCTTCTTCTTCCCATAAAATTTCCTTTGCTTCTTCCTGCTTGTATTACGTTTGTTAGCCATCACTGCCACACAGCACTATAAAATAACACTAAACTAAACGCACTATAATAACTAACACTAAAATAAATATGTAAAGAGAACACTAAACTGAAACTAAAGGCACAAACAGCTGGAAATAATACTCATAACCTGTGTAACCACGTGTATGAAACTTGTACATAAACAACTTTTCTTTCTGCTGTTTTATTTATAATTTCTGTTCATAGATGGCAGGAAGGGCTAGAACTGTGCACTATCTCTATCTATGAGTTATTTGTGAACTATTAGAAATTCCAGAGTACTTTGAAATGGGTAAAAATGGCTTAGTATTTCAGGAAAAAAATCTGACATTTTGACAGATAAAAGGGGGTGTAACCATTTGTTACTATCATAGAAAAGTGCCATTATCTACAAAACTACCAGTCAGAATTAAATAAGCAAACCAGCAAATGAAAGAAGAAGAAATGCTGCATCCAAAACATACTGTTTCAAAAAATGCCATTTTTCATAATTTTTTGTGTTTCTAACGTATACATATACCTTAATTACATTTCCATATTTGGAATGTCACAACTTTGCCTCTAAATATTTTGACGATATTCATGGAATTAATGTGCTTCATGATCCAATGTACACTTTTTAGAGTCTGACTCAAAACCGAACACTCCAAGAGACGAACTTCTACTGCAGCTATACCATTCACGCAATTAGAGTGAGTTGTTAGTGCCACCATCAAATGGTGCTAGCAGCCAACTGCAGAGTTTGATGGGAAAGGCCATTATTTTTGTGATGAGCGATTTTTATTCTAAGCATGTTTTTGTGCAGCTCTCTGTGTTCGAAGTCTAGCACATCCCTTATAAGTTATTATAATCTAATTTGAGATTATTTTGTAACAAAGATATGCCATGAAGGTATTTGGAGAGCATGGAGGTAGAGCTCCATGCTGTGACTGCCTTTTACCCCTGGGAAAGACCTGGTCCCAATTTGATAGAAGGCTGAGTGAACTTCAGCCATTCTGAAAGTTTTGACGAGAAAAATTCTGGCACCACCTGGAGTTGAATCTGGGACCTTCCAGTCTGTAGCCAGTTGCTCTACCAATTTACATATTGTATCTTTCTGGAAGTTTAAATTATTACATCACTAGTGCTTCAGATTTCTCTTAACAAAAAAAAAAAAAAAATAAATAAATAAATAAATAAATAAACTTAATGGAATTTCTGTACTTAAAGGCATGGCCTGATAACAGAGATTAGATTAATAATTCACTTATCACGAGAACTGCACCTTACATCAACTCATGGCTCTCTGTGTATCATTATTATTTCATTATTCCACTATATACTCGGAATTCAGAGAGGATATCTATTTATCAGGGTGCAGATTGTATTTTCAGGTGTAATATTTAAATAGAGGGTTTTTTTAGTATAATATTGTGATAGAGTGTTTTTTCAAGACATAAAAATAATGAAACATTATCTAGTTACGTGAATTAATTGCTTTGTACTGAAAAGCATACTTCAACTTCGAATGTGGACAGAGGTAAGAAATCAGTTTAACCCCACTGCACATACTGTAATTAACATGCTTCTAAAATAGAACTAATATGGCAGAAAAACGAAGGCACAATGATGTAACAAATGAACTGGACAGGACAAAGTTATGTGAGCTGATATTGACAATTCCAGCTAGCAGTGCTTCAGTGGAACGTAATTTCTCAAAATTGGAAAGCATTAAAAACTATGAAAGCAGTACAGTACTCAATGATAGAAAAGATTTACAAATCTATTTTTGATAGTACTAAAGGAAGAGCTCCAGATAAATTTGTAATAGGACTCCCAATTGTATGACTGTGTCATAGAAAAAATCCACCTACACTTTAAGTAAGGTTAAGTAAACACTACATTTTAACCGCATCTTTGTTGTAGGTCTGTGTGTGGGTTGATGCTAACATCTGTATGTACAATTATTGCATCAGACTTGAGATTGCTTATTGTAACAGAATTCTTGCCTCCTATTACCAAAATTAGTTTGTTACATTAGATACCACTGGGACATTGGTGACTCCAAGTAAATTAAGTAAAATAAACATTATTTTTAGAACGAAATTATTATTTATTTATATGGGTAGGGGAGAGGCTGTACCTTGGACACTTTTTTTTTAAGTCAGTATTTCTCGGAGTTGTGTAGGTTTACACATATGATATACTTGTTAAATTATCATTGAGTATCTTGGGATTATTTTCCCAGGTAGTCAATAAGCACTCCAAATTATTTTCCAAGAAAACATACAAATGTCTTAAGGTACAAGACCATCTTGTAATGTATCTTGGAACCAGGGGCGTATTTTGCGGGCTACCGGCGGTAGCCCAAGGAAATTACAAAAGAAAAAGTTTATAATATAACATAATGTAATAATTTTGTATTATTAGTTTTACCATAGTAATTAAAATTAAAGTAATTGTTAGATATATTTTGTGTAATAATAGGGTCAGCGGTAGCCCAAACCCTTTAACCAGTATACGCCACTGCTTGGAACATGGGATGTAACTTAGCACTGATAATTGTTTTTCATAGGGTTTAAAAGCATTCTGACATAAAATTTTACTATTACAATATAACATTTCTTATTCAGCAATGCAATCATCAAAATTCACACTAAAGGGTAAAAATCTACTTTGTCTTGCGGTAGCACCAACATTAATAGGAGCAGGAAATTTATATAAAACATCATCAGTTGTCATTTCGTCGATTCTGTCACTGCTGTAAACAAATTTGTGCCCAGTTGGTTTTGAATCTTTTTCAGGTAGGTAGGCATACTTTACATGTAAATCACTATATTTCTTGATAATAATTTCAGCACTGTAGAAATGTTCCTTCTTTCCCTGAACACTTACTAATGCAAAATCCTCGTCACGAATTTCGCTATGTCTTGTTTCTTCACACCATTACATTCTTCTGAATCGCTACATTCCTCCACTGATTTATTGTTTGTGAGAGAAAGGTCTTCATCTTCTGAAGATCTAAATAATGCCAGATTTAATAATGTGAATAAATGCAACAAAACAGATAACAGTGCCACCAAACCAACAACAAGATAATGGTGCAATGTCCCAACAATATCTTGTTATTGTTTGGTTGGCAGCACTAATATCTGCTTTGTTATCTGTTTTTGTTGCATTTATTCACATTATTAAAACCGGCATTCTTATTGGGACTTCCTTTAGAATTGGTAATTATTATTTTGCACTTTACGGCTGACTTTGTTTGAGCTAGACTTTCTTCACCTTTGCCTTCTGAGCTCCTCTTCAACTTGAATTTTCTTAGGTGTGTCAGTCAATATGCGACATCTTCCTTTTTTTTTTTTTGGTCTCATGCTCCACCCTTTCCTCTTTGGAGCTTTGGGATAAGGTCTGATCTGCTGAGGAGAAAGTAGACCACGGTGCTGGGTCCTGACACAGTTGCTTCTTGACCACATTAATTTTGTCTGAGTGTTTTTGATATGCCTGGTCTAAGTTGAACACAGAGACTTCATCGATTTGTTACATAGGATGGTAAGAACTCATCATCTCTGAAAATATTTTCGTTCATAGCTAAGTCGATCTGTTACATAGGATGGTAAAAACTCATCATCTCTGAAAATATTTTCGTTCATAGCTAAGATGGCCATATTTTTTATACAAGAAAAGGGGACAGTTTAAAATGTTTTCTCAATGAAACAAGGGACAAACAAGGATGCTTAAAATTGTTTCGTCATGAATACGAAGTTCAGAAACTAATAATAAGTAAATAAATAAATACTGTGTAACTTACATCATACAGTAGCACTGAATTCACTCCAGCCAAACAATCCTGTAGAATTATTAATGCAGGAGTCATTTCTCATTAATATTTTCCTGATGAATAGATCTTCTTCAGTAAGTCCATTTTACCACACAATATTTTGTAAAAATTCACACAAGTGTGATTAAAGTTCACCTTATTAATCAACATAGCTTTCAAAGTCTGTACTGAAAGAGCGTTCTTGTCATTTATCCACAAATCATTCATATGAGAAAACACTAGTTCAATGGGGGCGTTAGTTCCAGGTAAACAAAGAAGAAATTCCAATATTTTAAGAAAATTGGTATAAGGCACATTGTTCATGTTAAAATGTAAAATAATTCTACCCAACAGTCGCAAGGTAATGTTTTTTTTCCAGTATTTTCGGTGATATGTATTGTTTAATATACACATACTCATTATACAGACCAGTATCATCTATTATAATTGAAGGAACCATTTCACGAATGAAATCTTAGTCTTTTGTATATCCTTCCTTGAGTGTTACCCAACTGCAGTCCTGCAAACCCTCAATGGGTTCAAGCTATTTATTTAAATATTCAGCTGCAGTTTGATAAAATGTATGGACATACTGTTTAAATTTTGAAATCTCTGATGATAAACCCTCATTTTCCAATTTACCAAGAATTGATCTGACATTGGATGTTATGAAACAATCTTCACCCTTGGAAACTAAATTAGCTTTTAAATCATTTACAGTAACACAGAAATTACTTCAAAAACTGTAATTGTTTGACCCTCTACTTTTTGAACTGCAGTATGAAAAGCCGATGCTTGGTTGTGAAGAAAGTACAATCAAGCTTCTGATAAAGGATTTTCAAAGAATGATTTGATAACAAATGGACATTTATTTTGAGAGTCAAAATATGATTTCAGAGGAACATAGTCAGAAGACATTTGACCGCAGGGAGTAAAGCAAGCCACCTTGCTTTGCTATACTCTAAAACTTGTTTGTACTCCTGGTCTACAAATTCACAAAATTCTTAAGATTTTCAACCCTTACAGTATACACATAGAAATAAGAATATATTTTAGAAACAATGCCTTCAATATCAATAGGAAGGACATGAGCAGGCATCTGGATAGTATTGTGAATTATATGAGCAGAATACCTAACCCCAAATAAGTTATGACTTAAATAAGGTTTGTGAAGACGTTATTGACGTTCTTTCTACCTCCAAAATTGCAGTTCGTATTATCTGCACAAAGAGCAATTGTTTTTTCTTTTAAGTTATTATTTTTCACACACTCACTCAAAAATATAGCAGTGATTTCTGAAGTTTCTCCAGGCAAAGATTTAAGATCCAATATTTTAACTTGAATCCCCTCATTAGGATTAAAGTACCTAACAAGCAATGGAAATATTTTTATGTCCTTATGGTTTGATGCATCCGTCATTATTGATATAAAATTAGCTTTCTGTAAATCAGATTCTAGTTGAAAAATGGCAAATGGGATTAAAACATTCAATATAATTGCCTCGGTTTTGCTACGGCCACAAGTAAATTTTGGTTCAAAAGTACATTGGATAACAGTCCATTGATCTGAAAGATTGATTGTGGTGGATAGTATGGTAAGCAAACGCTCCTTCAACAACTGCTAATTTCATATCTTTGTCACCAAAACTTTCACTTTTAAAAAAGTTAGTCAATACAGTGCTAGAAGCACTTGCACACACCATTCTTTTATGTTTTTCACTGTTTATATGTTGTGATATATCCGATTGGCCTCATGGCTTATACTGAAAGTAAATGCACACTTATTGCATCGAACATCTGAGTCAGAAATTGTTTTTTTTTTTTTTTAAATGTATGAATATTCCTTTTGTAGGTCACTATTAAAAACACACTTCCTTTTCGGTGGTGGCATATTATTAATTTCAAGTGGTTAGCACTCGCAGTGTACAAAAGTTCACTGTATTTTATTATTTCACAAATGCAGAACACAATACTGTCTTCTACCAAAGTCAACTGTAATGAATTTCTTTTGACTGAAGCATATGCGTTTACAGTTTTCGTTATTATTGGCAGCATTCACACCAAACAGAGTGATTACGATTGGTTAGTTGGCATTTCTTACCATAGTGAGCACAGAGTGCTACAGCTCAATTGTCGCCAACTGTACTTTCCCAAGCAAAGTCTCCACACGGTTTCAGGTGTATATGCATTGTATATCCAGAATATAAACAGCACTTTGCTTTGTCAGTTGTTAGTACTTTTAAATTTTTCATCAAACTGATGCCTGCAAAACAGTACATTTAAAATTTTTTAGAACTATAGTTAACAGCGTTTTATGCTGAGAGGAGAGATATTCGATCTGGTGCTATGGATGAACTTTGGTGTAGCTCAATATTAGAGCGCTTGGTATGTAGAACCAAGGACCCAGGTTCGATCCATGGTGCCGGAGCAAATTTTTTTCCTCTTAACATCAATTGTTACCGTAACAGATGTATTCTGTAGGACCAAAAAAATTAATCTTTACGTAGATTCTTCGAGCAACAGTGCATATTATTGTGGAATCCCGGCCACCGACTCATCCGAGTGCACTTCTTGTATAATGACAGTTGACATAATATAAAATGTCAACATACATGTCGAACTTGGAGTCAGACCACAAAGGGAAAAACACTGAAGGAGAGGGATTCTATCTGGTGCTGTGGATTAAACTTTGGCGTAGTTCAATGGTTAGAGTGCTTGGTATGTAGAACCAAGGACCTGGGTTTGATCCCCGGTGCCGGAGCGAATTTTTCTCCTCTAATATCAATTAGTAGGCTTTGTTCATGTGAAAATGCAGTAAATAGTTTGCATTTCTTTTTTCTCAGAATTGTCTTAATGGGATACGTTGATATGAGAAGTTACCAGAGACAGTTGCTCTTACAATCATATGATCGTAGTGTCTTGGTCGATTTATTTACAGAGTGGTTAGTAGCAACTAGGGCTGTCAGAATGCTGCTCCTTACTGTAAGAATTCAGACTTAATCATGAGGTGAAATAGACACTGAGTCATGCCAGTCATTTTGGTGTAGAGTTTGTTAGTGAGTTAATGTGTTACACAATTGTGTGTTAAATTTGCTATCATTGTGTGTTTGGTTTAGAATTCGTTAGTGACTTCTTCTTCTTCTTCTTCTTCTTCTTCTTCTTCTGCTGCTGCTGCTGCTGCTGCTGCTGATGATGATGATGATGATGATGATGAAAGGGTGTATATTTCACCTATATTACTTAGGCGCAAATGGCCCATTGTACACCCCATGAGGTGGAAATCAAGGTAGAAGACCACAATGCAACACCAGCCTTGCGATAATATTGGATTTAATTTCCTGAAATTCCTCAGGAAACAATACATGTTTCCCGAGATAATGATGAGTGATTTGGCTTAGACTGGGCAATCCAGCAGATTGCGAGGTGATGACTTAACCTCCATCCCACGTTTCCTACAAGTTGAGTCATCACCAAGGTCCAAAATGTGTAGGTGGACTTGACATGTTAGATCTGTGAAGGACAACAGTTATCTTTGTGTGTAAGTTACATTGTTCGTTGTTAATTATAGCATGACAGAAGTATATTGTAGAACAAAGAGCAGTATTATAAGTAAAATAGTGATATTGTTCATTGTGCTAAGTTGGACTTTGATGCAACAGTACATGACTTCCATGCCAGGGGTACACACACATCTAGATGGGACCAAGGGTGGCTTTAGGGCCAATTACAGGAAAAGCTGGCAAAAAGTCCAAAAATCAAATCGCGTAATTATTTTAAAGATTTTTAAAAATTCAAGAAAGCTAAAGACCACCTGCAACATATATTGATAAGGAAATTACATAAGAAGTAACCTACTCCTAACTGTGGAGGTCAGAACTTACATGTTGCACTGACGACTCATTGAGTAGCTGATAAGCAGAAAGAGCTCTCTGTTTTCAAGTTGATATCATTTTGCTGTGTGTTCATTTAATAAATAGTAATTGTCATGAGTCTTCACTTGGAGGTATGCAGTTTGCTGTTTTACTATTTCTAAAGTAATATATTGAGGAAAAGACTTCGAAATTACAAATAGAAACACCACATGTTGTATTGGAACAAAAATCCAGTTCATAGCTACAGTATATTGTTACGATTTCAGTTATGTTCCAGGCACGTCCGGGCTATAATTTGAACTTCTTCTGGTACACAAATTAGTCATGTTTTAAAAAACATTAATAACATTTTGCGGATATTGCGGAATTCTGCTGTACAATATAACACTTTCTTTCGAGCGTGTGTCAGCCAGTTATTTAAAATTATTAGCGAAATACATTCTTTTCTTTAATATTTTCTTCAGGATCTGGCTGTAATGATATTTTCTTAACAAGAACGGACCCTGTACGACATAATAAATTCTGGCAATAAAAAGTTGAAGATAAATTGTGATCTTTGAAGGAATTTATGCAGAAACACAGTAAATAACTGGAAAATCTGAATTCGGATTTAAATAAGAGGCTATTTTATTTTGTCTCTGATTTCAAAAAGAAGTGGCAGGAGTCCAGCGGAAAAGAGTAAATATTTCTTCAAAGTAATAGAAATTGTCTGAAAACTTCAATTAGATTCCTGAACTACTCAACTACTGAAAGAAAGAAAATTGGTCGACCACAAAAAATTTCGAAGTTATTAATGAAAGATTCAAACGTCAGAAAACTAGAAATATGCTGCTTCAACATTCTTTTGGGGAGATTTCGTATGCTGCTCAAATGAATCTTCGTTCTGTTGGTCATTTGGAAGCTTCCAAAGTCGTTAAAGATGTTATGATGATTTCATCAAAACGAGCTTCAAAATATGAAACTGCATACAAGCAGGTAAATAGTCAAAGGACCCGAAAACTCCCAGCAGCCGAAGCATTATCAATGTTTATTTAGGCTAATCTTACAAGAGAACAGTAAAACATAATTGGGAAAAAAGGTTTGTCTCGATTTCCTTCTTACAAAAGAATTCAGTCTGCCAAAAAAGAGTGTTATCCCGAAAAAGAAGCAATTATTATTGTCACTGAAACTTCTTCTGAAGTAAAACTACAAGTCCTGTTGGATCATCAGATTCACGAATTGTACAAACTCAAAAAGATGTTTTAATGAATCAAGGCAAATGCCAGGTAATCTAGGCAAATGCCAGGTAATTTAGGCAAATGCCGGGTAATCTTTTGGCAAATCCTCGGACCTCACCTCATCTCACTACATCTCGCCAAAATATTGTAAAAAATTGCAGAAAATTGTAAAAATTGTAGAAAATTACTAAATTGTAAAACTGTAAAAATTGTAAAATATTGCAAAAATTTGTAAAAATTTTAATTGTAATATTGTAAAATTTTGACTTGTTCCACATCTTAAAGCTTCATTGCTCATGTAAGATCTATGGAATATAATAAATGAAGGATTAGAAAGGATGGGGAAAATGTATTTGGTTAGTAAATGTGGATCTGATGTATCTAATCAATCAGTGTACAAGCAGAGATTATGACGAACCCCGAAGAAACTAATGCAAATATATTCATTTCATCTCAAGTGCCTTTGCGACTCACTGTAGATAAATCTGGGACGAATGAGGAAATTTTAATTTGGTAAAATAGAAGGTGTTCATTGACGAGATTCTGTAGACCCATCAGATTTCAGTTTCAGCAAAGAAGCACAAGAGGCCAGTAATAAAGTGTTCAAAAGATACAGAGAACGTTTCACGAGAAAAATTTCTCGAGAGAAGACTAATTAAGATGTGCCTAATAGGCTATTGATTGCATTTGATTTGTACATTTCAAGCATGGAAGAATTGCACATTACTAGAAAGTCATATTTTGATAAAAAAGTGTTAGATATGGTACTGCCACTAAACATTAACTATAGTTCCGAAAATTAATCAAGCAATGGTAATTTCAGATTCCACATGTAATCTTTGTTATTCCCTATTTTTGCATGTTTAAATGTATACCTATATGTTTAGTCCATTGTAATCGTTATTCTTAATTATTTTGTATAATTTAAATCCAGTAAGTTATAATTTTATTTTAAGATTTTTATAACTGTAATATTTTGCCAATAAATTTATCAGAAACTTGACTATTGATAGGTAATAAATGTTATGATTATTATTGTTATCATTATTATTTTGTTATACATATATATTTTTGCCCATTATCTTACCTAAAAAGCGCTGGCCTTCTATGCCCAAGGTTGCAGGTTCGATCCCGGCCAGGTCGATGGCATTTAAGTGTGCTTAAATGCGACAAGCTCATGTCAGTAGATTTACTGGCATGTAAAAGAACTCCTGCGGGACAAAATTCCGGCACATCCGGCGACGTCGTTAAATGAAACGTAACATTTCTTACCTAAAATCGACTAAAATAATTTTTGCCAACTTTACCCCCTCTTGGCCCCACTGTGCTGTGGTGCAAAGGGAAAGAGGAAAGGTCTTATCTGTGCCATTCAGTTGACAATTCGATTCGAAATGGCAGCACTAAATAACGAATATTTGTTCCATGTCAGGGCTAACTTTCTTGCTGGCAAATATGTTATTGAAAAGAGCGCGAGCATAAGGAAAACAGTGCGGTACCTGACATCATATATTATATGCATGTAATTGTGCTATGTTGATGAAAAACAATAAATTATGAATAAAATAAATACTCCAATATAAAATACACTTTCTTAATCATATGAAGATAAACAGAAAGTAAATACATATGGAAAGACTAATTCTAGGTTTGAACATAAATATCTAAATAAAAGGTGCTCAAATATTTATGCAGAAAACAAATGAATTTGTTTGATGCAATATTACAGATTCTTTCTTCTGTTTTCCTTGTGTTCTTTTTGGTCATATCTGGCATTGGTCTAAGAAAGGTGTGATGGATTTAGTTCACATCTGGTAGCAAGATCGCCAATTTTATACAGAAAGCTGTTGAACTCTTTACTGAAGTTATTATTATTATTATTATTATTATTATTATTATTATTATTATTATTATTATTATTATTATTTAATAGTCGCGTTGCTGTTATTTCTGGCGTGACTCCTCCTCTTTGTTTACGCCTTAGGAAGTGAAGAAGGCTCTATAAAATCTTGGTTGGTAGTAAGTATTGTACACCATTTTTGTTCTTTTGTTGTTGAGCTACCAGATGAGGAATCTATTTTCCGCACCGTTAAACATTATCATGTTGTAGCTCCTATGATAATAAATCAAAAGCACTGTAATTGAGTAAATAATTGAGTGTGTGCTTCCTGCAAGTGCCAACAAAAGAACAAAAATGGCGAGCGATTATATTAAGCATTTACCGAGCCTTAGGGAGTGCATGTCATCAGCAGCGAATGACAGGACCCACATGTTTAATGTAGCTGACCTGCAACGTGACTGGCTGCTGGAAATAAGAGGGACTTTAGCAGCAGCAGCGGAGGCAGATATTCACAATATAAAACAATTCATTATCGTTACTTTTTGTTTCTGACTTGAATGTTCTTACAAAGTGACTTCAGCCACTACTGGATGGGACTCCCCTATCTTTACTGCTCTGGCATAAAATGTAACTCTGTGATGGGAGACTTTTAATGTAGACTACATATTAGCCAGTCATGGTCAGTTAGAAGGTGGCAAGAGGCAACAACTGTTTTTCGTGGACCATCTAAGAATGAATTTTTTTTTTTTTTTGCAATGATACTATTGGTGTAGAGTTACCAGTTACCATACATGCCCTTTTTAAGTAAAAAAAAAGTGTCCGGGCAGATTTTAGGAAAAAGGGTGATATGTTCTCTTTTTTTTTTCACTCAAGGAAAAATAACTACTTTTAAGGGGAGAGTGTACGTCCGTAACTTACAATAAATAAATGTAGAAAAATAGGCATGTGTAACATACCTTTATGTATTCAACTGGTTCAATGAATTTAAAATTCCACTGAATGGTTAGAAAAAAAAATCACTGATTACTTTTTTGCATTAAGAATTACTACAAATTATTATTATTATTATTTTTTATTTTTGCTGAAGATAGAAATAATCTTAATTTTTTTTTTTACCTACTATGTAAAATGTCATCATATTGATATTGTATATTAATTTCAGCTTTCTGGGTACAATATTTTCTGAGAAAAATACACCAAACGCCCCACAGGGGAGTGTTTTGGGGCCTATTCTATTCCTGGCTTTTGTAAATGATCTGCCAGTTAATATTTTGTCTAGGGTTCGCTTATTCGCGGATGATTGTATGGTATACAGGGAAATAAAAAGTTATGAAGATACTACTCTTCTTCAGACTGACCTAAATAGAATAAATGATTGGGCAATAGCCAACAAAATGAAAATAAATTCTCTAAAGAGCAAAGCCATCAGCTTTACAAGGAAAAGAAATAAAATAGTCGCATTGTATATGTTAGGGAGTGAAACCATTCCGGAAGTTAACAAATGTAAATATCTCGGAATAACATTTAGCAGCAATCTCGGCTGGGGGGAACACGTTACGGACACAGTGGGAAAAGCATGGAGAGCGTTACACTTTGTGATGAGGGTATCACAGTCTACTATATACAGTCGCGAAGCTTGAGGTGTTTTTTTGCAAATCTCGTGATAAAGCGCTCCAAGCGGTTAGCAACTAGAAACAATAGACTGTCCATGGTCGACTTTGGACTGTGTCGTATTTCTATCGAGTGATAGCTCGTTGCGTATTTCACATTGATGCTTGTGAAATGTTTGTTATTGGTTGTAATGAAAAGGTTAATGGCTAAAATATAATAATTGGAATAATAATATGGGACAAGGAGGAGACGTTTGTAGTGCTATAAATTGAAGCAACAGTAAGAGAAAGAGGCAAGAGTTATCCTTTATCCGATTTCCGAAAGATACAGAAAAGTTCCAGGGTTTCCACAAGAATGCTGTGCAGAAACAAATCTCTTAATTTTGAAGTTCTTTGTGACTGTTAGAATACATTATATCCTTAAATTTCACAATGAAATGTTTCAGTCTAACCAAAAGGACATTAGATACTGGTTAAAGTTCTGTCACTTAGGCAGCTAAATTTCCAGAGAAATAAAGTTTAGGTCTACTTTTTTTTCAGAGGATATATTTTTAATTGTATTATTATTTTTATGTGTTATTTTACTAAAGACGTAGAAAAATTAAGTTTATTTTAATGAAATTTATTGATCACGTTTTATTTTCAATTCTGGTGGGATTATTATTGCTTAGGCCTACTTTATTTCAAAGGATATGTTTTTAATTATAGTTGTTAATTTTGTTGTTATTTTTATTTGTTGCTTTACTAGAGACGTAGAAAAGGTCTGTTACAATAAAATTTATTGATCACGTTTTATTTCCAATTCTGGTGTGATTATTATTGCTTAACCTCATCCCACTTTAACTACATAAGCCTACACTACAAGTACCGGTACACGTAAGTTACTCCATTAATTCATATTTCCATTATTATTATTGTTGTAAAGGAAAATGCAAATTAATATTTATTGGTTTCATAGTTAATTATCGCTATAATCTTGAATGAGTGAAGCCATTATAGTAAATTTCAGTTCGTTTTGCACAAACAAAAATTATATTAACTTATTTCTTGCAGGTATCTTCGAGTTTATGGTGGAATTTAATATACTTCATTAAAATAGTAAATTAACTTTATGCATTTAATATTTCAATAATGGAAGGAAGGTGTTAATTTTTCCAAAAGAACACAACGAAAGTGTAACATATTTTGTCGCCTACTAGGAGAGAGATCTGCGATGATGAGGCGATAGTAGCGATCCTAGTGGTGGGCAACTACCCATGTTTGCATTTTTACTACATATTGAGCTTCGCGACTGTATATAGTAGACTGTGAGGGTACTAAGAAAAGGGTCTGATAAATCCAAAGAGATTGCATATAAATCACTAGTACGTCCAGTAATGGAATATTGTGCTGCATGTTGGGATCCTTACAGATTAGAACATATTAAGACACTGAAAAAGATTCAAAAACGGGCTCTCAAGTGTTGTCGGAAAAATTCACCATTAAAATGGGACACACTCACGGACAGGAGAACGCGAATTCGATTATGCGCACTGTTCAAAACATACAGAGGTGAGCCTGCCTGGAGAGAAATAAAAAATAGGTTGCAACCGCCAAATTACTCTTCAAGGAACGACCACTCATTTAAATTGAGGGAAAGAAGACAGAGGACGGACACTGGAAAGTTTTCTTTTCTCAATCGTACTATCAGGGACTGGAATGCTTTACCTGCAGATTTACTAAAGGCTTTACCAACAACCAAAAACGTATTTAAAAATAGGCTTAAGGACTTTACTATTATACGATAATTGTACACAGTATGTAAAGGATGTAAATGATATTTTGTTATTGAAGTGTTGTATCAGTGAAGAATTATGTTGTGTCAGTGAAACGTGTTCCTGTCAGGGAAGCTTTATAGTTTATAGTGGCAGTGCAAAGTATTTGAACAGTGAAATGTTTTTGAAGTGTTAGTGAAATCAGGATAGAATCAGTGAAATGTGTCGTAGTTCCAATGCAGTGAGTGAGTTGACAGCGAAATGAGTGTAATGTGGAAAGGTACTTGTGCAGATATGAACATATCATACTCGTGGGTTTTAGTTCGAACTTAGATTTAAGATACAAATTAGATTTATTTTAAATGTTATTTTAAGTGATAGTGCTTCATTTAATTTAGGATATTCCCTATTATTATTATTATTATTATTATTATTATTATTATTATTATTATTATTATTATTATTATTATTATTATTATAAATTATTGTTAGTATTAATTATTGGTATTATTATTAAGTGTATTTTAATTAACAAGTTTATTATTGTCATTATTGAGTGTAATTAGTTACCACTGCCACCGGGTATATACCCATTGCAGTGTGAATAAATACATACATACATACAATGTCATAAAAATAAGAAAGTGCAGAAAAATGGTGTCGAAGTTTCCATATCTTGTAATTAGTGTTAAATTTCTCAATTTTGGGAGCACTTTTCTCAGAAGTGATGAAAGATACAAATGTGGAAAAAATGGGTATATGTACAGTAATATACTTTTATGTATAGAATCGACTGAATGAATTTAAAATTCCACTGAGTGGCTGACAAAAAAAAAAAAATTCATTGATAACATTTTTTGCATTAAGAATTAATACAATATTTTTGCTGAAGATAAGGCTAAAAACTGACAATTAGAAAAATAAAATCATATTATCATATTACACATATTAAACTACCGAAAAACGATAAAAACCAAAATTTCATTTTTTGACAAAATTCTGTGTACAGATTCCCCTTAAATGCAATTTTGCTGTGTTGCATACAGATTATTAAATATTCTGCGCTTTTGTTGGCAAATAGAGTTCCAAAACGTTATCAAAAAATTGTTTTATATTTCAACAAAGCTAAAGCATAGTTTCTTAATTATTATTAACCTAAATATCGATGATTTTTATTTTTAATAATTGTTGTCAACTGGTTAACCTGATAGTAATATGATGTGCATAATTTAGTTTTGTCTTTAAAAAAGATGATTATGTTAGAACTTTTGTCGATTGGAAGTGTTCTCTTTTTCCGTTATGGATGTATGGTAACCCTATATTGGTGTTAATATTTTCTTTTTTTTATCTGTACTTGGTTCTTAATATTTTGGAAAGATAACAGCTTTAATGTAGTATATTATACCCGTAATATCAACGTGAGAGGGGATCTAATCTGGAGAAAAACATTTTTCTCATTGTTATAAAATTCACAAATAATATTATAGTATGTAGAGCAGGGTCTTCACATTTTTTGGCCAACAGACAACTTGGAATGTTGCTTTGGAACCATAGAGTATATATAACATTCATTCATAACTGATGCTACAGCCCATTGAGGGCCTGGACCTCCTCCAATATTTGTAACCATTCTGTCCTATCCTGTGCCAGTCTCCTCCACTGCCTAACTCCAATCTTCCTTAAATTATCCCCCACATTTTGCAACCACCTAAGCCTGTGTATTCCTCTTCGTCTTGCTCCACCTGAATGTCCATACAATGGTTGCCTGGGTAACCTAGAGTCTGGCATCCGCTCAAATTAGCTCAACCATCCAAGCCTTCCTCTTTTAATAAATGATATTGGGTTTGATTCTTCAAACATCTCCGCAGAGTATAACAACTTCAGAGAATAAGAATTCTCTTATTTGGGGGTTTGAAGGGTTGTTTTTATGGCACACATTTCAGCATCCAACTTAGTTATTTGTAGTTCAACTTTGCAATAGAATGAAAAAAGTGTGAATGTCCAACCTGCTCCTGCTCCTTTCTCGAAACGTGTTAAAGATACTTCGCCAATCAGAAATTGGATATCTGGTATTGAGAGCCTCCATGGAGTAAGATAGATTATATCATCTTATATCATCATCATCATCATCATCAAGTGTATTTACAGTTTAGGAAATTTACTTGTTCTGAGATCAAGCATTTTATGGCTGATCACGCTATCTCTTCATTGGTTGTCCAGCACTTCTTTTCCCTTGGGGTTGATAATATACATTCTTCTTGATACCTATACGTGTTGGTCCATTTTTAATAGAAGTTCATGTCATTCATCCTCTGGCTGAGGTTCTGGCTGATATGTACAGCTGTCAAAAGAAAAAGTGGCCGCTCTCCTGGAACAAAGTTCCCTTCGGGTATCTTCGCTATAATTCGGAGACAGGCGATGTTACATGTTGTTGGACCACGTTGCCTGATATCTACAGTTATAATTGAAGTATTCTCTCTGTGATTCGATAGCGTAATGGTAGCGTTCAGGCCTCTTATTCATGAGGTCCTGCGTTCGACTACAACCTCGTGCTTTTTATGTTCTTTTTTGTTATGTTTTTGAGAGAGACAAACTATACATAATGGCTCCTTTCTCTTTTACGATTATTTTAGTAATTAACATCAGGTTCATTAATATATTATGCCATGACTTTATCATTATGATATTGTGGCTGCAAATGGAAAGAAAAAAGATTTTATTCTCAATAAAAATGTCTTTCGTGGCATAAACAAAACAAATTTACTGGCGTCGGCCTTAAAACATTCAAACAATTAAGCGTTCAAAAAACAAAACAAAAAAGCCACAATTCAATATTTAGTCTATCTTCCTCTTATCTCGATCATCTTGCAGTCGAGTGGACATGGAATCGACTAGTCTTTGCAAATAGCGACTGTTCTTAGACACGATATTCCAGGCATTCTGAACATACCCACATACATAAGTGTTCTGTCCATGGGCAGGTCTTTCATTGCAAACCCAGCAATCTCCAATCTTTCCTATTTTCTGCCTTCCTCTTAGTCTCCGCATATGATCCACATATCCTAATGTCTTCTATTATTCTTTTCAACCAGAGACCCAACCAATTCCTTTTTCTCTTTCTAATCAGTTTCAGCATCATTCTTTCTTCACTCACTTTTTCAAACACAATTTTATTTCTTATTCTGTCTGTCCACTTCACACGCACCGTTTTTCACCACATCCACATTTCAAATGCTTCAATTCGTTTCTCTTCATTTCGTCGTAATGTCCATGTTCCTTCCCCATACAGTGCCACACTCCACACAAAGCACTTCACTAGTCTCTTCCTTAGTTCTTTTTCCAGAGGTCCGCAGAATATCCTTCTTCTTCTATTAAAAGCTTCCTTTGTTCATGTTTGCAGTTTTTCTTGGGAAGGATAGACCTAAATGCGGTAACATCCCATTGCTTTCCGCACACCACTATCTCTTTCGCATCTTATTAAATTCCAGGGGACCCAAGCATGGAGATGAGGAGAGTGGATTTGACTAATTGGGCCCTCTGGACTTCACCGAAAGTCACGGCAAGGGTTAAATATTAATTCTATCAGGATGTTTGACCCGATCAGAGACCGGGAAATCTCAATTAGCCTTTGCCCCCCGCATCCTGGACTAGCTTCTACGAATCATCAGAAAATCTTAGAGTGTGATTGGGCTAATTTTTCCGAAAATGTTTCCACACTTTTGCCCTCGTAGCTCAGCGGACGAACATCGAAATTTAGATGTCAACGTCTCAGGTTCAATTCCTCGTTACTCCTTTTCATTTTATTGTGGTTCAAGATAGTATAATGTAATAATACAAAAAGAAAAACTAATACCAGTATTATGCAACTGGATTTTTCCAAACCTAATATTAAATTTATGTTATTTATATTGCTAAAAACGATTACAATATAAATAACTAGAATATTATTTATACAGTATCACTAAAGAACGATAACAGAATATAAATGATAAATATCGGTTTGTTTAATTAATATAAGATATTATATAATACTTATTTAATTATCTAAATAAAATAACCTATTTTACAAAGAAGGATGGTTATTTGTGTTATAATAATTACTTACATAAAATACAGATTATTTATATTGCGAAAGAACAATAACAATATAAATAACTTGAATATTATTTTATAATGCTAATGAAGGAAAACAGAATATAAATGATAACTTGAATATTATCTATATCGCTAAAGAACGATAACAATATAAAAAACGTGAATATTATTCATATCGGAATTTCACAGATTTATTACAGATATATTTAAGAAATTGTAGAAGAATAGTAATTAGTAACAGTGTCCTATTTATTCTTCTTGGAGCCAAATTTGTAACTTTTAAAAGTGTGGTTACTATGTTGAAGTGTATGTGTTGTAACGGATGCTTGATTTGTTATGTATGTGAGTCAGTTATGTGATGCTTGATGTCGTCGCAATGTCGTAATTATAGTTTGATTGTGTTTGTATGACTATTGTGTATTAATTTATGATGTATGGTACGGAAGGCTGCGTATTTGTGTTATAGAAGTGTTACGTATGTGTGTTGTTAATGTTTTTGTATGTTTCAAATTGATACCTGATATTTATTTTGCAATCGCAATGCCTAATTTACGGTTTGTTTATGTTTTGTTTACATCGCGTAAGCTAATTTAATTTTCTTTTCTATTTCTCTTTATGCTTATCTTTTTTGTGTATGAAACTATAGCTCTAACATACATATGTAAAATAGGGCTAACCACTATTGGAGATACAATAATAAAAATTGTTATTCATATCGTTATAAAACGATAACAGAATACAAATGATGACTTGAATTTTATTCATATCTCTAAAGAACGATAACAAAATATAAATAACGTGATATCCATAAAGAATGATAACTGAATATAAATGATAATTTGAATAGCATTTACATCGCTAAAGAACGATTAAAAAATAAAATGAAAACTTGAAGAAGGCCCGAACCCACAACCTTTGAATCACTAAACAAGCACTCTACCGCTGGCCTACGAGGCGCAGACATGGAACACTTTCATAGTTCGGGAACTGCTTGTACAAGCACATGCATCGTGTAACATCGCCGCGACCCGAAATGGACTTTGAAAATATTCGCTGTTCACGAGTGTGGCCACTTTTTTTTTTTGACAGCTGTACATCTATTATCAGACAGGACATCTCACTTGATATGTGTCAGAGGAAGAGCAATTGTTTGTAATATGTAGCTAGTGAGCGATGTATGCAATGGAGGGGTAAAGGAACTGGCCACCCTACTCCATTATATCATGGCCTAGTTGCCTCATAAGTGGTGCCTTCTTGGTATCACTTGTGAGGTTCAGACCTGCCTTCGGACAGTTGACTAAACAACAACATGCCATTCTCGTCTGTACTGTTGTACTGTTGTAATTTATCCTGTGTTCCTGTAACTTTAAGCTCCTCTAGGATTTCCTGATTTCTCTTATGATGTAGTAACTGATATTCTTTTATATACTTTCAATTAATTCTAATTGGATGGGATGTAGTGGAATTCAATTCAATTTATTTGATCAGAAAATGTTTCTCTATTGGTAGGAATTTTCTTTATAAACTTTGTCGTTCTTCCACTTTTTTAATAAAAGTACTTTGAATAGGCTACTCAGTTTTGTAGGTTGAGGCTATATATTGGTTTGGTACATAAGTTCGTAGCGTTTTTTTTTACTTTCATTCTCTTGAATTACAATAGTGGTACAGCTACCATAGCAATGAAAAATGCTACGAACTTATGCACCAACCCATTATTTTGCCATTTGACTTTAGGAAGTCTAATTAATTTTTCATACTGTGGTGTTATGGACAGTGGCTAATTCTGTGTTATATGCATAGCTTCTATTGAAGTTGCCTTCACAGCTTCTGTAATGATCCTCAGTGCATAGGTCTATAATACTAATTGAGGCATTCCCTGGGATAACAACTTAATGTACATTACGTCGATTTTCCATTTCCAGCACACATTGAATTCTTAATAACACATCTCCCTTCTGACAAAATATTTCCCTGAAATAAACACACCGTCCTCTAGAAACATTTGAATGTCGTTCTGTGCAATGTTGTAATACGAGATCTAAAATATTTGCTGTTCTCTATTTCTAATTAAAGATTTTGTAGTTAAGTTCTTGTTCCAGAGAACGCCTTAATCCCAGCTTCTCTGTAACTTTAGGGAAATTGTAAGGACTTCACCACAATAATGGAGTATTATAAAGTATCATTTACAAAAAAGAACTATTCCAGAAAATGTCCTAAGTTAATTTTCGTTAATTCGAATTGGCACTTAGAGCATTTAAAACATAAGAACCATATTTTAAGCCAGGGCAAGTTGTGATCTTGTGAAATGTAATGGGATTTTTTTTCTGAGTTGCTAGAAACGTTGAAAACGAATATCAAACTTTCAGTGTCTTCTTTAAAATAAAAATGGTTATTTGAAACATTTGTATGCACTGTGCAGCAGATGTCCATATAAGGGAATGCTTTGAAATGGTAAGAATGTAAATTAATGCATTCAAACCAGCTTTAAGCATATGATGTCTCATTTACCACGAAAAAATAAATAATCATGATCCTGTGTGTACTTTTTTATTTTTTTAGTAATTTATACGGATAATGCCTTATGAAGTGGATCTTCAGCCTACTGTAGCTGTAAGTCCAGTGCAACACCAAGCTGAACTATTAGCAGCTTTGCAAGCACGAGATATAGACAGCTTCTCACAATTACTGCAGGCATCATCTACAAATACAGACAGTTCATGCTTGGAGGCAGCCTGCAGACAAGCTGATGGCACACCATTTGTCAGTCTGCTGCTGCAGCATGGGACAGACCCCAACACCGTAAACCCGGTCCTCCTAGAAACTCCCCTTCACATCACGGCTGAGCTCGGGAACTCTGAGACTTTGGAAGTGCTACTGAGTGACGCCAGGGTTGATGTGAATGTGCTGAATGGGAGCGAGCAGACTGCACTTCATGTGGCAGTCAAGAAGAGTGGGGAAGTAGATGAAAAGGAGAGAGGCGCCTTCAGACATTGCATATCTCTGCTGCTGGAATGGTCAGCCAACAACCACGAAGGGACGCTGTACTCCATCAACGTAAATGCTTCAGATTGGCTCGGGAACACTGCCTTACACTATGCTGCTCAGAATGGAGACCAAGACATCACTCTATGTCTTCTGAATCATGGTGCGTATCTTGGTGCTCGAAACCATGCAGGGATGATGCCTGTCTCAGGCATTGAGTCGCATACACTCAAGAATTTCCTCGATTCGTGCCTGAAAATGCCACGTGACGATGCCGTGTTGTTTAAGTATGATTTCCTCGTACCACCTGTAGATCTCAAGTCTGTAGTTCATGACGAGACGGATGCTGTGATGATGAAATTGCACACTCCTAGTCCAGAAATGGACCCCCTGATTCATATCAGTCTCTCATCAAAACTTCAGAATCTTCTTTTACATCCTGTGCTATCCAGTTTCATTCATCTCAAATGGCAACATACACGAAAATTTTACTATTATGATCTCTCATTTTATGTAGTTTTAGTCAGCATCTTGACTTTCACTATCCTCCAGCAATACATGACACCCTATCATGAACGCAGTTCATTATGTACGAAGCTTTCAACTAAATGTTTCTTTAAGATTGCCATTCACGTTCTGTTGGGTCTCTGCATCTTGTGTTTGTTAATGAAGTTGCTGTTCCATCTCTCTCTATCTCCAGTCAGATACTTGCGCACGTGGAGAAGCTATCTGCAGATCCTGTTGACATTCCTGGCTGCTGTCATCTTGTTCAAGGGCTGGATTGCTGAAGATAGCATTCTCGATACCGTGACATTGCTCTTGGCGTGGACGTGGCTGCTCCTTTTTACAGGGAAACACCCAGCTATGTACCTACACTTTCACCTGTTCAAGAAAGTTTGTTGCTCTTTTCTCAAGTACATGATTTGGTGTCTGCTCCTCATCATTGCATTCACTCTGAGTTTCTACACATTGTTCCATAACAAGAAGACATACATTCCGGAAAGAAGCACTTTCGTCAAATTCTTTCAAAATCCCTTAGTGTCACTGTTCACAACAATCGTCATGCTTCTTGGAGGATATGACACCAAGCTCCTGCCTCTAGAATCTGCCTCTGTTGCAAGTCACTTCATTGTCATCCTGTTCTTGTTTCTCCTATCTCTTGTATTCCTGAATATTTTGACTGGGTTAGCCGTAAGTCTCACCCTGAATATCCAAAGTCAAGTTGAAATGGTTCATCTCATAGCAAGAGTGGATGTGACGTCAGATATAGAGAGGCTCCTGCTGGGTAACCCCCTTCACATTCACCTCCGCATGAGGCAGTTATATTTGAACCGCACTCCTCTCCTAAAGTGGATTATCAGATCCTCGATGTATCTGTGGCTTCTGTGCAACTGGCTGCGGTGCTTCAAGAACTTGCACCGGAGTGTGATTCTGTTTCCAAACTCTGGCTTTGATCATGCCAATATCCTGTTCCCGTTTGGAAGCAATTCAAAGGTATCATGCAACTACAACATTGACTGTGGGATCCTCAAAATTGCAGCCAGTATTGCACAGAATGATTCTGGAGCAAATAGGCAATTGGAGTCACTAGACGAACGACTGAGTAATATTGAGAAATATCTGAGGAGGACCGAAGTCCTGCAGCAAGATATTTTGCAACTTCTGCAAAGAGTTACTCCCAGTTTCGCCCATGATGAAAGAAGTATTGTATCATGAGGAAGACAGTGTTACAACAAACATTATATAGCCTACAAGAGTGAAAATACAAAGCAATAAATTCTTTTAAAAATATTATGAAGAAAATCGAGAGAAAACTCTTATTATGTACATTTTACTGTTTTTACATAAACCATTGTTATGATATACGAATATTTTATTCTCGTTATAATTTTTAAAGGGAAGCAGCAATGACAGCTTATCAGTACAATGAATTATTATCATTTCTGAGGAAGTATTTGTCATTTGTCATTCTTAGAACAGATTTCTTTGTTCTGTATTTTTCAAAGTGATGACTTTGTCTCATGAGCATCATCATCCAGATTAAGCATTGTGTTTGCATTATCCTTTATTGATGATAAATTTCGTTGCTTCTTCCCAATGTGTGTGTCCCAAACATACCAATTAAATGAAAGGTATCTGGATATCCAAAAGTGGAAAAAATACATCGACAATAAAACTAAAGTACATAATTAGCAATGTTAATGGGCTACTTAAAAATAAGAATAGATCAGTGTCAATAATTTAAGATGCATAAATATAACAAATTTCATTATACAATTTTTATTGTTTTCATACAATACAATGTCACAAAAGTTGGGAAAATTATATTTGGGTAGAAATTGCTGTAGCAGACTGTTGTGACAGTGTTTCTTTGAATCGAAGGAACACATTAAGAATCTGACTCACTTTCAATTTATGGTTTACTCTTTGACCACTACTTCAATACACGTTAAGTCCAAAGATCTGCTCCTCAACATAATAATAATAATTAATCTCATAATTGGCACAGTCTCATTAAATGAACAATATGTAACAATAGAGAAATTATAAAGTTGGCCACCATTTAGTCATCATTCTGTTTCTTCGTTTCTCTTATCTGTAGATTTAGCTGCATTCTGAAAATATAAGTACACAAAATAAAAATTCAGTCAATCTTCACATACGAGGCGTGTTCTTAAAGTAAGTTCCAAAAGGGTGTAGAAAGTAAACGGGAAAATATTTACAAACCATTTTTGTAGCATTGTATTCCCCACACTTCAATTACTTCTCACCATAATCTCCACCATTATTGAGGCATTTATCGAGTCATGGCACAAGTCTTTCTATCCTCACATTGCAGAATTCACCCACCTGCGAACCACTCCGCAACATTTGTGGAAAATTCAAGGAAAGCGAAGAAATTGTGAACCTCCTGTTCTCATGAATTTTTTCATCGACAGCACGCACCAAATCAAAGATTGCCGATCGGTATGCTGCTCGTCATGCACAGAGATGCGGCCCTCGTTGAACTTTCTAACCCATCTCCTGACCATTCCATCACTAATGGCATCATCACCATACACCTCACAAAGTTGATGATGAATGTCAGCTGGTTTGATGTTTCTCGCATTCAAAAAACGGATAACAGACTGCATCTCACAGTCGGCGGGGTGCTCGATCACTTTAAACATTTCAACTGATCACAACTAACCACACACACGGACTGAAGCTCTGAAACTGTATGCAGAGCTTGCCTGAGGACTGAAGAAGAAAACACGCATGCGCAAAATAACGATTGCAGCGATGCGACAGCTATAATTGAAAATGGAACTTACTTTAAGAACACGCCTCGTACAATATTGCAATTTAAAATGAATAAAAACATTTTTTTCTATTGGTATGAAATACTTATGTTCTATATATGTATCTGCTTTTGTACGAAGTAAGTAAAAAATCCTGATTTCAATAATTTATTACTTATGTTCAATATAAAACCAGGTACGGGTACAGTACATACAATTTAGTACCAGTACTGCTGAAAAGGAAAACTCAGCAAGTTTTTTTTTTCAGACACATTACAAATGCTCAATGTGTAGGCCTACTCCATGTCCATGCATAACACAGTACACACAGAGTTCTTACCAAGTTATTTTAGCATGTTGTGGGTTAATCTTTGTGATGCAGAGGCATAGAGTTCATCATAGAGACTAAGGAAGCATAGCTTCTCTTTCAATTTGTACAAGTAATAAATATTTAGTTTTTGTCATTTCACATTGCTACTGTCGTTAAAAATTAGCTGGCCAACTTTAGGATTAACTCTCATCTCCTTAATTAGAAGGCTTCATTATCGACAATTGGCTGGCTTAGCTTATTTCATCATCTTATTGTGTTCCCCAAGGAAATCGTTCTATGGTCCAGACCTGAGTAGTTGAATCCAGAATATGTTATTCATAACTAAGACTATTGTAGTTCCATGCATATTGCGAAATTCCTGTTGTGTACTATTTCATCAGAGTAACCTATAAAATAGGAAATTTAAAACCGTATTTTATTACTAGATTCTGGATTTATGGCAAAATGCCTTTTTTATTGGTGACCTTCAGGGAAGATTTAAATGTACAGACATTACATTCTTGTTTATCAGACATTACGGGAAGGTTTTTTATTTTTGCCTTTTTTGTATTTTGCTGCCTATTTTGTACTATTCTGCCTTTTTCTGTCTTTTTTGTAATTATTTTCTTACTTTTACAATTTTTCTGTTATTGTAGTTTAGTGTTTGTTTGGCATGAATTAGAAGTAATTGTTCGTTCAAACGCAGCTACTGTAAAGAATGTCTTGCAGCGGATTCCATTTTATAAAGAAAATGCACTAACAATGTGTTCAAGTTTAAGTAGGTCTGAAACTGATCGTCGTAAATTTTCACCGAGATGCTGTTAAAACATGATTGAGGAATTTATGTTGGCATCCTTTAGTGGACTCGACAAGGTATAGGCTCCCCTTTCACAATATGCCCATTGTTCACACAAAAATATTGATAGGAAAGTCAGTTTAGTAAATATTTTGCAGTTATACTTAAGTTCACACTTTGACATGTCGAAGACAAGTGAGCATCTAAGTGAGAACTGAACTGAACAAATTTATTAAAGAGTTTGGAAGTTATATTTTTTTAACAGATGGAACAATTTTACTGTATAAAGTGTGTGAAAAGTCTATAAACCACGAGAAGAAGTATTTTGTGACACAATATATTGCAACAGCTAAACATGTTTCTGCTGTAGCAAAGATGGCCAATCAGAAGAAAGTGTGTACTCTATCATCATCTTCAACAAATAAGCAGTCAGTTTGTTTCAGTGGGTTTGTGTAAAGCATTCCTAAAGGCAAGAACTCCTTCATGCAAATTGTAAAACAAACAAGTGAATCCACACTCAGACAAAAATTATGTGCATGACTGTTATGAAGAAATGATGAAAAACTTTCAACAACGGGTTAGAGGAAGGATAATATGGATCTCCTTCGATGTGATAACGGATCTAGTTTGTAAGCATTTAGTCAATGTAAGCATCGGAACTATGGACAGTATAGATGATGAAGAGGACTGTATCTTCTGAAGAACTGAAAAACTCCAATAATGTTAACAATTTCTGAGTTACTTACTGCAGCCTTGAATATGCTATGGCCAGAGGGAATTCGGTATTATGATGTTCTTCTACTTTTCACAAATGGCGCATCATACATGAAAAAAGCTGATAGAAATTAAAAAAAAAAAAACAAAAAAAAAACATTTTCCAATAATGTCCCATATAAATTGTCTTGCACATTGTTGTCATCATATTGCTGAGGAGATGTGCTGTTTCTTTTCCAATGTTGATTGTTTGATCTCCAATACCAAGAAATTTTTCCTTAGAACTCCAACCCATGTCTGAACATTCAGCGCTCACACCTGATCTTGCCCTAACTCCACAACCAATTCTAGCAAGATGGGGAACGTGGTGGATTACTACTTTAAGTATTATGCAACCAACTTCATGATAGTGAGCAAAGTGATCAATTCATTTTCTGACGATGATACTTTTCTATTCATGGTACAAAACAGCTTCAACAAAATTAATGTTTATAAATCACCAAAAGTCTTAGCAGCGAAGAGAACAACACATATTGGACAGCTGACTTAAGCAGAGAGGGGTGGACTCTTGTAACTATGGCAACAATCGGAGGGTCCACACCTGTGGAGTAGAGGCAGCTCTACAATAAGAACTGCAGAGCTGCAGAACCGCCAATTATATGGACCTGTAAAATAAAAAAATGTAAAACATGCCTTTATGTGTACTCTACTTCGTTTCATTTATATTTCCAATTAACTCTCCTTTGATTCGTGATTTTACTGTCTGTAGGAGCCTTGAACTGTTAGAGAATTTTGTCTGTAGTGTACTTTTCGGATCTGTGCTCGGAAATTCCTGGACCTCAACATAGGGTAGTCGCTGGCATAAAACAGGTTTTCTTCGCCACTCTGTAAGACAGCATTAGAGCTGCAAGTGACGCAGCTAACCCTCCCAATAGTATACAAAAAAAAAAAAACCGCCACTACCCCCATCTCCTTATGGCCTATTTTAGGAGAAAGCGTACACTGGGCACTGAGCTTACTTTCAGTACATATGTAAGTACAGTTCCAGTGTCGAAGTAGATTGTGTTACAGTGCTGTGTATAGTGTGTTTTGTCGGTTTTGTCAATGCTTCAAAGTGTAAGTTTTGCTTTAAAATGAATGAAGTGAAGAAGCTTATCCATCAACCATTTTCGAAATTAACACATGAAGAGAAATTGCATGTTAAAGAATTAGGACGTCCTACACCAAATTTGCATATTGAAATTTCTGGAAAAAGTCGAGGCAAATCATATATTAGGCATTTTAATACCGAAATTTATAATAGAAACGATTGGATTTGTGGTTGTGCTCATGAAAACGCTCTTTTCTGTTTCCCATGCCTTCTGTTTGGAGGAGAAAATTCATGGACAAAAACCGGAGTGAAGGATTTAGTTCATTTGTCAGAAGAAATAAAGAAGCATGAAAATTCTAAAACTCATTTGAACAATCAAACAGATTTGTCTCTGTTAGGGACATTAAATATTCAAACACAACTGGATTCTGCGTATTGGGCTAATATTCAGAAGCACAATGAAAATGTTTCTAAGAATAGATATGTTCTATCTAAAATAATTAATTGTGTGAAATTCTGTGGCGCATTTGAGTTAGCAATGTGAGGACATGACGAATCGGAAGATTCAACAAACCGTGGTATATATCGGGGTTTGATTGACTTTACCGCAGATTTAGATCAAACTTTGAAAGATCATTTACAGGGCTCGTCGCAATTCAAAGGTACTTCAAAAACAATTCAAAATGAATTGCTGGATAGCATGTTAGCAGTTATTCATGAAGAATTGTCCAAGGAAATTAAAGAAGCTCGTTATATTGCGATAATGGCAGATGAAACAACGGACACTGCCGCAAAATCACAAATGGTTTTAGTCCTTCGTTATGTTAAAGATGGAGTACCAGTGGAAAGGTTTTGGAAATTTCTCTTACCACCAGGACATGACGCGGAAAGTTTGGCGCAAACCATCTTAACTGAAATTCAACCAGTTATTGAACCACAAAAATTAATTGCGCAGTGTTATGACGGGGCTAACGTAATGAGTGGGAAACATGGAGGGGTACAGCAAAAGATTAAAAACGTGTATCCTGCAGCTCATTTCTTGCACTGTTATGCCCATCAAATAAATTTAATAATGCAACAAGCATGCTCACAAAATAGTCAAGTTAGGATATTTTTTGCAAATCTGCAAGAAATCCCAGCTTTTTTTTCACATTCTCCTCAAAGACTTGACGTCCTTGACAAAAAAGTGAAAAAAAGAGTGCCGCAATCCGCACCCACCCGTTGGAAATTTAACAGTCGGACAGTCAACGTGGTTTATGAGCATCAGGAAGATCTTCTAGAATGCATGATAGAAATACAGGAAGAGTTCACTCAGCCGGCTGTCATAAATCAAGCTTCCTCTATAGAAAGAATGCTGCACAACCAGACCTTCATTTTCTGGCTTACCTTTTTCCACCACCTAATGCCTCATGTTGATATTTTGTATAATCAGCTGCAAACAAGACAGATTGATCCTCAGTTTGTAGAACAAGCCATACAGTCATTTGAAGATAGCGTTGGCAAAGTGAGGGAAAATGTAAACAAGATAATTGAAGAGGTGAGAGCATATCCTTCCAATTCCGAATCAAAACGAAGACGGAAAGATGACACGGAAGACAGTCGCCGTATTGCGGCAATAGAAGTATGCGATGTAATTACTGTCAGTGCGAAAAGCCGGTTTAAATTCACAGGTCATTTGGTAGCATCTTCTTTGCTTTCATCATCCCATTTCGAAATTTATTCTAAAGAATTTCCTTCGAAACAACTGACCACAACTATCCAACAATATCCAGGCTTAGAAAAAGATCGTCTGCAAACGGAATTGTCAATAGCGTATATGAGGCCAGATTTTAGAAACATTCAGGGTGCTACACCGCTTCTGAATTTCTTTCTAAGAAATAATTTGAAGGAGAGCTTCAGAGAGACAATTAAGTTGTTGGAAATCCTCATAACAACCCCCATGAGCACAGCCGAAGCAGAACGCTGCTTCTCTACGTTAAAGAGAGTTAAGACATTTTTGCGAAGTGTTATGTGCCAGGACAGACTGAATGCGCTAGCAATACTATCCATTGAACGTGACTACATTGCAAGTATTCCCAACTTCAATGACAGGGTAATTGAGAACTTCGCACATCAGAAGGAAAGACGAATGGAGTTTATATACAAAAGATAAGGTAAGAAATGCATGGCTTTCAAAATTATTATGTTCTTACTCAACATTGTTATTCAAAAGCTTTTCTTTTAATATAGATTGTGTTTATCACACAAAATTAGAGATTTAGGCTATATCAATGTCATTCTAATTCTTAAAAAATTGGTATATAAACTTTGCTGCTAAACTCCAAACTACGATGCACTTATCTATAGCTGTAAATTATTTCATGCAGAACTGCCAACTATTTTAACTGCGGGCCGCTACTGCTGTGGAGTAACGGTTAGCATGTCTGGCCACGAAACCAGATGGCCTGGGTTCGAATCCTGGTCGGGACAAGTTATCTGGTTGAGGTTTTTTCCGGGGTTTTCCCTCAACCCAATATGAGCAAATGCTGGGTAACTATCTGTGCTGGACCCTGGACTCATTTCACCGGCATTATCACCATCTCATTCAGATGCTAAATAACCTAAGATGTTGATATAGCATCGTAAAATAACCTACTAAAAAAAACAATCGGAAAAGTTATATCTCCTTTCTAATGTTTTCTAGGGTTAATTTTAAGGACCACATGCTTACCAACGCTCCTACAGGAAGTAGGCCTAATGGAGCAGCAACAAAATCAGGATGGTTAGTGATTTATTTTTGCCAATTTTACAGCATTTTTGTAAACATGAGAAGCCAACGCAAGAACAACCAAAGCCCATAATTCTGGACAATCATGACCATCTCAGCATTGCAACTTTATCTTTTGTTAAATAAAATGGCATCATTCTATTAACATTGCCTCGTCATTGCAGCCATAAGATGCAACCACTTGATTTAGGTGACCTTTCTTCTTTCAAGAAAACATTCTAATAATGCTTGCAGAAACTGGATGAACAACAATTCAGGAAGATTTACGATATTAGTGGTCTGATTCAGAAGCTGTTCTGTTAGAATTTACTCCAAAAAATATTTTTATTGGATTTAAGGTCATATATTTTAAGGACATTTTTTGTTTTCATATGTAACCAATAGGTCAGTTCCATATCAGTCTAATGGCACATTTGTTACAGAATCTGAGACTGAAGTCCACACCTGTGGCCGCGAAACCAGGTGGCCCGGGTTCGATTCCCGGTCGGGGCAAGTTACCTGGTTGAGGTTTTTTCCGGGGTTTTCCCTCAACCCAATATGAACAATGCTGGGTAACTTTCGGTGCTGGACCCCGGACCCATTTCACTGGCATTATCACCTTCACCTCATTCAGACGCTAAATAACCTAAGCTGTTGATAAAGCGTCGTAAAATAACCTACTAAAAAAAAAAAGAGACTGAATTTTTCAGAATACTATCAGTTTGTTGAACCTGCAAATTCATCACTCTGATATGTCTACAGATACCATGGCCTGGAAGATCTTAGATTCAATCCCAGGTGGTGGCGAGATTTTTCTGTTGCCAAAACTTCCAGAACAGTCCCGAGATTCACTCAGTATCCTATAAAATTGAGTACTCGGTTTTTTCCAGGGATAAAAGGCGGTTGGAGCATGGTGCCAAACACACCACCTCATTCTAATGACGAGGTCTTGCCTCCAAGTGCCTTCATGACTTTTAAAGAGGATACAGTATCTTTACTTTAACTCTAATATTGCTTCAGAATGGACAGTACAAACTTCTTTTAAAAATCTAACTTGAGAATGCTGTTATAGAGGAGGACAGAACAAAATTAGCAGTTAAAGATGAATATCAAGAACAACAAGAAGTGGCATCACATACCCTATTACAATCCAGCGTTGTGGAGTAATAGATAGCACACTTGACCATGAAACGATCTGGCCTGGATTCAAATCCTGGTTGGAACAAGTTACCTGGTTGAGGGTTTTCCGGGGTTTTCCCTTAACCCATTAAGAGAAAATGCTGGATAACATTCGTTGCTGGACCCTGGACTCATTTCACTGTCATTATCACTTTCATCTCATTCGGACACTAGATGACCATAACAGCTGATAAAGCATTGTAAAATAACCGATTAAAAAAACCCAGATAGTAGGGGAAACTGTCCTAAAATGACATACTCAGGTAAAATGGCATACCTTAGGTTTCTCAATACTTGTGCACGAGACAGAATTCCTTTGAACTGGGTTATGTTCATATATTGGTTACAGAGAACCTCCATAAATTGCGTTGATTTTTCGTGAAAAATCTTACTTGTGTGCTTAAATCAGTGAAAATCTTGTTGTCGAACTTTGGAGTGACATTGCTTTGGTGGCATTTTACATAGACTTAAAGAAATCAAACACATTTTTTTATACAAGAGGCATGTAACTACTTTCGTTCTGATTATTTTTGACGTATTTTGTAACCTTCAAATCCATGTGAGCGTTGCCTTTACCTCCATATGTTGAAAGCTACCAGTCAGGGTAAAATGACATACCATCTATGAGGATAAAATGACACACTATGTCATTTTACCCAAATTGAAAGTTTATGCGGTTTTAGGTGAAAAACACATCCATCCTACATGAACGTGGAAAGTTGATGAATCGGCACTATTCCTAGCTGTTCAAACATCAAATAAAATCCTTCCAGCTCGAGGAAAAAAGGAAGTAGGGACTATAAAATGCACCAAGCGAGGTCAACAAGCAACAGTGTTGTCATATGAGCTCTCCTGGAAATTTTGTTCTTCCTGCTTTGATATTTGGAATGAAGAAGAGAAAACAATAATTTTTTTGATGAAATTTCATATGGAACATTAAGACTAGTTAATGAACTGGGATGGATGACCGTGGAGTTGTTTACACAATGGCTGAAGTGCTGAATATGCCAACATATCCAAAAACAAAGTACCGTACTTCTTCTGGTTGATGCTCATTTGAACCACAAACATATTGATATGTTGACAAATGCTAGAGATAATGGTTTTATTCTCTGCACACATCATGCATCAACTTCACCTCTTAGATGAGAAATTATTTGGGTCTCTCAAATCGTATCAGAACCAGGAAGACTTCAAATAGTTGAGGATTTATCTTAGGAGAGCTGAGTGACCCTATACCAGATTGGTAGTTTATTTTCATTGGGCTACAGGAAAGCAGCCACCAGCCACAATGCTATTATTTGATTTGCACAAACAAGAATTTGGCCTTTGAATCAATCCTCATACATTTCCTGATCATGTTTTAGTGTTGCAGGAATAACTGAATGGCTTATCATAAGAAGAAAGCCCAAAACCGGAAACTGCAAATGCCGAAGGCAATGCCCAACTGGAAGTACCTGCACTAATTCCTATAACTGCAGCTGGATCAGCTACAGCAGTTAGTATCTTCAACAGCTGAATCATGTTCTTTGTGATGTTCTGTAAAGTATCTGCTGTAAATCTTTAAAGGAAACTACATCAAGCTTATTCGTGAGACCATATTACGTATTTCGACTTCCGTTTCTTCACAAATTGGGCATATCTATAAGAAAAGAGGCACAACGAGCACAAACTTTTACTAGCAGCCCATACGAGGGGGAGTTATAAAGTTTTAATTATCACCTCGAAAAAATGAAGCTGCGACCATGAAACTTGGTGATGGTCTTAGTCCTTTTCTACATATTCGTCCTTCAATGCGACACATTTTTCCCGATGGATGACTTGACGGAGGCCTTGGTTGTAGAAGTCTGCATTTTGGCTGTTCAGGAAACGTTCCACCTCAAAAATCACCTCGTCGTCATTCTGGAAATGTCTCCCAAGCAATAGTTTCTTCATCTGAGGAAAGAGGAAGAAGTCACTGGGTGCCATATCAGGAGAACACACATCAGGAGGCAAAATTTGATAGCCTAAAGAAGCAGCATGTGTGACTGGAGAAGACCCAACCATCATCGAGCAAGGTGATGCTGAGTGTTTTTTGAGACATTCAAGGTGTGGTGCTGACAGATTATGCTCAGAAGGGGCAAACCATCACAGGATCATACTACCGAAATCTCCTGACGAGGTTACAGGAGGCTATCAAGACGAAGCGTCGCGGGAAGCTGTCCAAGGGGGTCCTTTTGCTTCATGACAACGCCCCAGCTCATTCTGCACAGGACACAGTCCTGTTCGTGTCACCAAGTGAAGAAAAGACTTCCTTTGGATCAAGAAGTGGACAGTGATGATCTGGAATGCAACTCAGATGACGATGATGATATGTCATACCTTTATTGAAATGACTTATTCTGTCATTCAAGACAAAAAGAGACTTGGTTCAATTGTACTAAGTGCAAGGAGACTTGGCTCAATTGTACTAAGTACAATTTGCGTGCACAGCGAGTCTGCTAACCTCTCCAAGAGAGCAAAGTCATTTTCATGCCATATATTCAAGTAAAAGTATTCGATATCTCACTTTGAGATGAGTATGTCATTTTACCCGAGTACTGTCGATAAAATGACATAGTGATACAATTTTTTTAAAAGCTTTATAGGGGACACCTAATGTAAAATATCCTGCTTTTAACTGTGCCATAGTAAAAGTAATATAGTTTAATATCTGTATGTGTAAAAAAATCTTTTATTAATGCAGAAACACACCACCAACAGCAGTTTTTTCTTATGGTATGTCATTTTAGGACAGGTTCCCCTACATCCCCTGCCGCATATTCATTGAGACATCAGCCAACATGTCTATGGGTCTTATGATATCACGGAGGCCACTAATGTATAATTCTTCTATTGAGAAAAGTTCTGGATTGGCTTCTCTGACGAATATTCTCAGGCATCCATGAGTGCAGCACATTTTTCTCTACAGAGTCATGAGATACAATGTCATAATCAAATAATAATTAGCAAAATAAGTTTTGTTTTATATCCTGGAAAGTCCCAATGTGAGCTCTTTCGTTGCTCTACAGTCATGAAGGAGATACACGATTTCCCTCAGAGCCATCATGTGAAACAGTTTGTTACCTTAATTCCAAAACCTCATAACTCGCTCACACGTCAATTTTCACTTTTTGCACGTTATTGAAATTTCCTATATTCACAGACCCATCTACTGACAAAGCAGTGAAGATTAATTCAGAATACTAGCACTAATATTGGGCTATTACAATACCCCTTAACTTCTCTCTCTCTGCAGATATATTTTCAAAATCGCGCAAAATGTGAAAATCTACATCCAAGTGAGTTACGAGGTTTTGGAATTAAGGTAACATTTTATTACTGGATTGGTATTGCTGTCATTCACGTCTTGCAAGTTGCCAATATGCTCGGAGTAAACAATGCCTTTCATAAATCGTTCCACATAAAGATACCAATTGGAGTAAATGGTCCTAACACATGATCATACATTAATCCGCACCATACACAATTTTTTTAACTTCAGTGTAACTGCAACATTTAACACAGCCATTGACGCAGAACATGGTTTCGTCAGTGAAAGTTGGTTGTCCTAAATACTCGTAGTATTCATTATTATCAATTTCATATAACATTTAATTCGCCAATTCGACACATCTATGAAAATCTTAAACTTTTATTTCATGTTTCACTTCAATCTTGTAAGCATATGACTGCTGTACAAGCATATTCCTTCTCAGGTTTCCAAAAAGCTTTGTTCTTACACCTATGGATTTATTCATATGAGAATATGTAAATAAAGAAAGCATTGTTTGCTCGGATAGAATTCTCAACTTGCATCACCTGAAAGATAGAATCTTTAATAATAGCAACCACCATGTCTCACATTTTTCAGTGTAGGGCCTACTTTGAGGGAAATCGAGTATCATCTCCATGTTTCCAAAGCTACGATTGATACTTGCTGAAGGAGGGAACAAAACTTGGAGAGTTTCTACAGATTTTAGAAAAAAAAAAAAATAACTTAATATCCTCCATAATTTTACTAGTTATTTTGGTATGAAATCGCAAAAATTTTACTTCATAAACCTGTATGTTAAAGCAGTTGCATGTGTTCATGTCAGGTTCTACAGTGCATATTTTAATAATCTGTAATAGTACTGTACATAAGAAATTTCTTAGTATTCAGCCGGAAATGATTGTTAATTCCAAAGTCGGCAAAGTAGTGGAACTAAAGACTTTTAAGTGATAGCTGACATCGGATTCTAGGGCAAATGCCTATTTTGTTTCTTTAGGAGAAAAGTAAAAATAATGATTAATATTTATGTTTCATGGAAATTGAAAGGTACGGTATTCAAAGAGTTTTACAGTGCCCTAAAATGCCCTAAAACGGTTATTAGAGCCTAATTTGTTAATATTCGCCTAAAAATGCCTAACTCACTGTAAAGTTTCGCATTTTACTCTTACTTTTTATAATTTATACATGTATTCACTGCGAAATTTAAGGCATTTAAAAAGTGGAAAGTTTGCTTCACACCGGCCATGAAACCATTGATAAAGGAAACAAAATGTTTTGAATCTCACGACACTCACAATAGATTTCACCGAATTTAACATGTTTGGAGGCATAAATGTCGACAAAGAACCAACCTTAGTTTTGAAGCAGGCAACAATCACAACATGTGCTGCTACCGATTTAGAGATATACTATACTATAAAAATAACTGTTTTCGGTCTGAAACCGATTAGCTGTACTGCCCTTCAGAGTGTCATAAAATCACAATTTTTGGAGAAAGAGTGTTTTTGAAATATTTATGAAAAGTCGTAAAACTGCGAATTAGTAGGGTAAACCGTTACAAAATATTTAAAAGAATGGCCCTCCTAGTGTTAACACTACCAGGAAATGCAACAATAAGTGGAACTTTGTATTTTTGTCCAATTGAATCTCAATAACAACGGTTCATTTGAATGCTCGTTAACAGTTGCTCTTTCCCTCACCTTATTTGTGTTGAGAAGTTTTGAGCGGTAGGACGTTTTCCTGTGAAGTTTAACGCGACAATGCCGAAAAATATAAGTGCAAAATCTACATTGATCCGGCAATGGCTAACAGAATATTCAGAATTAACTTATGATGGAAAAATAATATTCTGCAAAATTTGTAGCAACAGGTATGTAACAATAGTTCAAATATATAAATTCTATTAATTTTAATGAGTAGGCCTATAATATTTATACATTGACTGAGCTATCCTGAGGTATAATTCTTTTTAAGACCACTACACTTTAACCTTTTAAATTCCGATAGTTAAAGTATTTGCAGGTCATTAAAATTTTGATTGTTCGAACCCACTAACTTTGTGATAGAAATACGGCAATACAACAATTAGGATTTTATTTTAATTCAGTTTACTTTACATTTTTAGATTTCGCAAGAAAAGAAGTGCCACCTAAAGCAGCATGTGCAAGGAGCGGCTCATAAGGCTAAAGCTCAGCAGAAAAATCAACTGCAACAAACTTTACTAACACAGCCTACTTCATACAATCTCAGCAGCAATTTCTATGCTGATTTAACCAGAGCGTTTGTTGCTGCTAACATTCCCTGGAATGCAATTGAAAATCCGGTTTTAAGACAGTTTTTACAAAAATACTGCAAACAAAATATCCCATCTGAGTCGACCCAAAGAAAAAATTACTTAGACAGAATATACAATGAAACTTTAGCTTCCATTCGGGAGGATATAGGTGATTCTTACATATGGGTCTCTGTGGATGAAACCTCAGATCCTATGAATAGGTATATAGCAAATATGGTAGTAGGAAAACTTAGTCCTGTTGGACCTTCGATTCCACACCTCGTATGTGTTAAGGAACTTTCGAAAGTGAATAGCCTAGCCATTGCTTATTTTGTAAATAAAGGCCTACAGTCTTTATACTCAGGTAATATAGACGATTCTAAAGTAGGTAATATAGACGATTCTAAAGTTCTGTTGTTTTGTACTGATGCTGCCTCATACATGGTTGCTGCAGCTCCACTTCTTAAAACATTTTATCCTAACCTCACGCATGTAACCTGTCTAGCACATGGCCTTCACAGGGTTTCTGAAACAATCCGGAATGAATTTCCTCTTGTCAATTCGTTTATTTCTAACACAAAAAAATGTTTTTGTAAAGCCCCATCCAGGATTTCAATATTCAGAGAGAACTTTCCAGATATCCCACTCCCACCTCAGCCGGTTGTTACACGATGGGGAACCTGGATTCAGTCAGTGGTGTATTATTCTAAGTATTTTAAAGAAGTGGTCACAGTTATTGATAAATTACCTGAAACTGATAGTGCAGCGTGTGTGAAAGCAGTGAAAGATTGTCTGAATGACTCACGAGTGAAAAACGATATTGCCTACATAACATCAAACTTTTCTTTCATACCTGTAAGCATTGAACAATTAGAACGTGAAAAACAATCTCTTTGTAGCCAAATAGCAATAGTAAAGGAAGCTCAAGTGAACATACATTCTGCTTTGGGCGAAACTGGGAAAAAAGTTAAAAATAAGTGGGACAACGTATTAAATAAGAATGTAGGATTTTCATTGTTGGAAAAAGTATCAAGAGTGATATCGGGGGAAAGTGTAAATGTTCCAGTAAGTATTGATGTTTCTATTGTATCTAATTTAAAATTTGCGCCTCTCACATCAGTTTCGGTTGAAAGAAGTTTCTCTGCTTTCAAAATGATTCTCAGTGACAAAAGGCAAAGGTTAACTGTGGAGAATTTAGAAAAAATTCTGGTGGTGTACTGTGCAGATAATTATAATAAAGTCTTAGCATGGAACTGAATTTCAATAACTTAAAATGAGTAATCTTGATATCAATAATCATTATTTCGTTAGTTTCAATATATTAAATTTGTGCAGCTCTGTTTATAAATATAATATAGTATTCTTTTTTAATGTTTAAACATACTTTTTTGTGCGTATTTTAGTGTATAACTAAAAATTTCAGTGAAAGAAATAAGTATGATACCTTGATGTGCCTAAAATGCCTATTTTCATTAAAATAGAGCCTACTTTCACAAATTTTGAGCTTATTTTAGGCGCCTAAAACTGCAATTTTTAGTGCCTAAAAATCCGATGTCTAGTGATAAGTATAGTTACATAGGACCTTTCAGCACTCCGCATGTGAAAATAACTTTCTTGTGTTAGTGACAATGGTTTCTGTTGACAACAGTAAGAATTAAAGAATGCTTAAGGTTTGATACAAATAAATTGTTTAATATTTTCATTATTAATCTGATAGAACATAGAACATAGTTGTTTCAAATCAACACATACTTAATACAGGATAATGGTACAATTAAAATTAAAGTGGAATTTTGTATGTGGCCCTCTGTACTTTATCATGATCAGCACAACCCCCTGAACTATCTCCTTTTCTCTGCCATTGAGTTGCACATACAGTTTACATCATGTGACAATAAAGAAGTGACATAAGAAGCAGAAAATCTGCAATTCAAGTGGACCTGTACAGTGAGGGGGCCCGTAAAATATTTGTGATTCACAAGTTTTTCTAAGGTGTCCCCAATTGGTTTTTGTGACTGAGTATGTATCATAGGTGGAGAGAGTACCGTTTCCTTGGGAGGGCAAAACAAAACCATAGAATCCCGATATAACAAGGTAATGGGTGACATTATTTACTTTCTCGTCCTGTTATAGCTTGACCGTGATACAGTATATCGGAATATAATCATTTAATAAAGGTATTTTCGGGGAGCATATTTCTTACAGTGTTACATCCATATCCACAATGTTTCGGACTGAGTTATATAGGTCTACTGCAAATTATAATAGCACATAACTCAAAACAATCTCCCTATTTTTCTCTCTCATACACAAACACATGTATACATAAATAACACTACGTAACAGTGCTAACAGAAACTTTTTTAACCGAAGCTTACCTTGCTGAACAATCATATGAAAAGTAAATTCTAATTATTTTACTTAATCTCTCGTCTTTAAGTTTACGCATTATAACGGGATCACTTTTCTTTTTTCTGCATTGTTGTGCAGTATGTTATTAATATTTCTCCAAGTGGCGGCCTGAACACCTGCAGACTTCTAACACATGAGTACAGGCTGTTACAAAAGAAACATTACAGTGCTTCCATTCCTCAAATGTGGTATAGAACTTCTTATACATTCAGAAATTTAAATTAAATTAATATTATATTCCAGATACATGATCTGAAAACATTAATTCATCAATTTAAGCACAGAAACTTAATCATAAACAAAAGCAAGAAAAATTTTTGAATTCAATATTTTCTAACGTTAATAGAAAAAAAAAAAAAAAGAGTTCATACAAGTTTGGGGGGCAGTGGTCCCCCATGCCCCTCATAACTCCGCCCATGGTATGTATACATTTTGTTACTTTTCTATGGATAACAATGATCCTAGCATAGTATGACCAAGGTTTACTGTACAGACCATTCAGTCTAAAAAGAAATGCATAGTCACATGACTTGATGAATTTCGGTTAAATGGTAGGTTGCAGGTGTTTTTCTCACAACAACTAATTTCATGGCTAGCTTGAAGTGAAGATCATATTATAATGTGACCATCATCCCTGTAACATAATTATCTGTCTCTGCATAGTAGGAGACTTAGTTCATCCCACCTAGAATGCAGGCAACAATGCTAGTGAAAATGTGCTACAGAACTGAAATATTTAGTAATTCAAATTGAATTTCACAATAAAATTCATAATACTGATATAAAAAAAATAGCGAATATTAAATAAATTGTCGCCCTCGGTAGCATAGTTGGTATAGTGCTGGCCTTCTATGCTCGAGGTTGCGGGTTCGATCCCGGCTGAGGTCGATGGCATTTAAGTGTGTTTAAATGCGACAGGCTCATGTCAGTAGATTTACTGGCATGTAAAAGAACTCCTGTGGGATAAAATTCCGGCACACCGGCGACACTGATATAACCTTCGCAGTTTCAAGCATCGTTAAATAAACCATAATTAAACCATTTTTTTAATAAATTGAAGTAAAGTAATAGACCTAAATTGCTAGAAAATCGTGAAATCTCCATCTTCCCTGATGCTATGCTAAGTAGTGAGATTGAGATGTGTTACCTTGAGCAGTTGCAGGTGTCTGCTGAGTCGGTTTTGCAGAATAATTCGTCTCCCTGCTTGAATGAACTTAGAAAGTGTCTGGTACCTCAAAAACCAAATGTCATTGGGTGTCTTAGTGAAGTTTTCATCTAATATCTGCATAAACCAAGGTAATATTTGAATTCAATTATAGTGTTACATAGAAATACTTTGTTAGAAATACAGTATAATCCCGTTAATGTGCTCGTCAAGGGACTATGGCCTTCGAGAGTAATAAGCAGGACAGCACTATAGATTGGAAATGATTTATGAAGTGGGGAATACAATTTAGACAGCACTTCATAGGGAAGTGCAAATAAGAGTTCATTTCATATGAAAAAAAAATTGTTGTTTGTGTGAGTTTGTACTACTATTATGAATAACATTTTATATGCAGTTCAAGGAAATACAGATAACTTCATTTGATACAACTTTAGGAGCAACACTAATGTAGGCCTATTTTTAAGCACATTTATTGCTCTGAGGGTTTCGTTTGATGTGGGGACACTTTCCTCTGCAGATTCAATTTCCTCATCAGGTCATTCCATGTCAATTTATCCAGAAAATTCTGAAAATGTCATCCTATACCAGAGATTTTTATAAAAACGTGTTGAATCTGGATACCGTAGTTTTACAATTTGAATGGATTTTGCAGATTGGTTGCAGAGTAGTGACTATAGAAAATTATAGATTTAGAATTGAAAATTGTTACATGTTAACACACAAAATGTTTTGTACGTTCTACAGTTTTTGAGCTAGGCATTTGATCTTTCGAAATGAAACTGTAGCATGACCATCTTCTGAATTAGATATGTAGTTTGCTAATTTGAGTTTGTGATTTATGCAGTCAGTCTCTGTAAAATTTAATTGCGAAAGTTCACAATTTTTTTTTTCATATTGCCACACATATTGCAAATACCATGAAACATTTATGGAATAATTATGAACTTATAAGGTTTTAACAGGAAAAAAATTATTTTGGAGAAACGATGGATAGTATTGGAATACATGTTTTCAGTAGAAGGGAAAATGATAGTTGCGATCGTCATAGGTTCATGTACCAGTATGTTGTCATTCTCGTCAATTTGAAGGTCATTGAAGCAGTTGGCAAAACAGCCACTTTCGCTCTTGGTTGGCAGGATTACCAATTTATCTCTCATATTATTTAGAAGTCAAGATGTCAAATGATGAGTGTAAATATATGAAGTAAAAATTTAATATAACAGGTTGAAAGTGTATAGCCTATTATGTATCTCTAAAAACCTATATTTTACAACATATAACAATACATGGTTATTCTGTCAGTAAATACAAAATCACAAGTCAATTGAGCAGATTACAATATCCGTTTGTTTGTTCACTTCTAGGTAAATAAGCATTCTGGAAAGCTTTCTTGGGGAAAAATGCAGTGATGGTTTGAAGATATTGAATACATAAACACACAAAGAACAGGAACTTATACTCTGGCGTAGTCAAATCCACTCTATACGATACCTCTAGGTGACTCCACTATTTGTTCAAAACACATAGACAATATCTACGCCAATTCGTACTCCATCAAAGGTTATGCTGTGACATTTTCAACATTAAATGAACCCTACTAAATAACGTTGGAAGAAGCTAAGGAATTAAGAAACAGTGGACTAGCTTTGGCTCCTGGGGAGAAGCTTTTCCAATGTGTAGGAAACACTTGTGTGAAGTTCGTAGCACACTCACAACTCAAAACACAACATCGTCTTCTTCTGATGAAGAAGTTACTGAGTCTACAGTTTTGATTCAAGAATCACCAAGTAGACTGAATACCTGTTTACTTCAGTTGGACATATCCCCTATACATTTTCACTCAGTTCCTAGGCATAGCTGATCGGTTGCAGCTTAGCGAAAGTTTCAATCAGCAGCACAAACACTTCAAACTAAATCAGTCAAATTTATGATACTGAATTAGCAACCGAACCAGAACTTGAGACAACAGAAGAGAACGTGCAAGAGAAAGTACAACATTTTGATGAGTTAATGGGGCTTAAAGATAAAATTAAACATGTCAACATCCATGACGAATCCAACTACTTACACTGGTATCACTGTCGTGGCCTAGAAATAAAGTTAGTGAAATGCACTTGTGACTGAGAAAGGTATTCTAGCATTGCCCGAACCAAGGAAAGGGAAGAAGCTATCAGAAGAGACAATCAAGTGATTGATTTTTACTTGGATGATGACAATTCAAGAATATGCCCGGAATGAAAGACAAAGTAAGCATAAGTAAAAATGTTTATAAACAAAAATGACTTGTTAAAAAGCAATATGTCAGAGCTGCATTCTTTGTTGAAGACAACATTCTCTCACAACAAGATAGTTTATCTAAATTTGCAATCCTCGGACCTAAAGAGTGTGTGCTTGCAGGATCCTCAGATGCTGTCTACAATATGTACAATCCACCAGAATGTTCAGTTGCTTCTGGAAAGTATTCATATGAAAAGAACTTACCATGATCTGATTAAACTAATAATAACTTGTGACATACCATAACAGAATTTGCTATGTCTTTGTGAAAAGTGACCTAGTAATCTTGTCCTGAAAAAACATATCCAACAACAATTTCCAAATGATTTTGATCATGATGATCCAATCCAGTACAGACAATGGATAATAACAGACAGAGTAAATATGGTTGTTGAAGTAAGCACTTTCTCTGAATTTTGTCCGGTCGAGTTGGGTTCCACCAAGTTGGTGACCGGGGGATGCAATGGTGGCTCTCGTGCTTTTCTTTTCGAACATTAATTGCCTTATCACCACCCAGCCCTTTTCGTTCTCTCATCTTTTTCATCACTGTATTTCTCCTCGCCGGCCACCATTGCATGCGGAACGCCCACCACATCATCACAGCCATTTTCACCTCTCCATCCCCGCTGTTAGTTTTTGCCACTTCCGTTACCATGACGGGATTTGTTAAGAATGCCTGATGAGGCTTCATTCTTCTTCCCCTTCTAATTCTTATATCTGTTATTAGGTTAAGTTTCTTAGGTTTATAACTCCCGTCTCACCAGCAGGGATCTTTCCTATCTCCGTGGTCCTGTCCCACGGTTTCGAGCGCGACTTCCGACTTGTGTGGCCCAACAGGGCACCCAGCAACGAAGCAATAGTGGACCCTTCATACTGCCCCTATATGCAAGTCTAGGTGCGGAGCCCGGACCAGTAGTCATGTACACTCACGTAGAGCCCCAATGGGGGCCCGGAGCGACTTAAACGTCCTGGTGACCGACTCTGCTCGCTGGGGCGGATATATCGCTCCGACGTGTTACCGCTGACGTATGGGTGTCACAATATAATCAACCACAAATCCCCTGAAGCTACGTGCGATCTCGGATTGCTCCGGCTTTGGGAGGTGGGTCGGAGTTAGCCGAAGTAGTCTGGCAGTTGTGTTCAGTGTAGAGTGGGGAGCCATGGGCGCTTATTCCCGTGGTAGGGGCATAAAACTGCGACACGCCTCTGGTGTAAGACTTGCCATTAGGTGTGTAATGACCAGTTTGAAGGGTAACTTGCGTGAAGTGGGTTGCTTGGGATCGGGCTGTGGGGGGGTCCCCACGGTCGGCACAGACCGAGAAGACTTTTTTGGTGTCTTTTTCTTCCGCTCCCCCCCCCCTGGTGGCAGGCTGACGCCGACGGTTCCGTAGGGGGGACCAGTTTCAAAATGGCTTCTTCGAGCTCTCCTTCTCCCTCCATTAAGAAACAGAGAACAGAAGAACCAAAAAAGGTACAGTGACTGGTGGTCTTATGACGAACATGGCTATGGATCTGGTCCCCGATAATGTGAAAGTATATGTGCCGCCTCCAAAGCTTATTTGTATTACATTGACAGGAACTGAAAAAACCATGAAGAACATCAGCCCATTTTACATTAGACGTGCACTCGATGGACTCGTGGGGAAAGTCAAGAATGCCACTAGACTCTGCAACGGTAGCCTTCTTGTCCGCCAAACAAAGTGAGACATTGCTGAAGGCGAAGTTGCTGGGGTCATATCTTATAAAGGCAGAACAGCACTCCTCGCTTAACACCACGCGGCGAGTGGTTCATACGGATGCTCTGGATGGATTGAGTGACGAGGAAATACAGCTAGAACTCGCAGACCAGTCCGTGTCCAAGGCCTACCGTTTATTGCGTAAGCGGGACGGACGGACTTATCCATTGAGCACCGTTTTCTTGACTTTCGAGAAACCCCTCCTACCTGAGTACATATTTGTCGGCTATGAGCGTGTCCCTGTACGTGCATATGTGCCGAACCCAATGCGCTGCTTTAGGTGCCAACGGTTCGGACATACGCAGAAACGTTGCACGAACGAATTCACATGTGCAAAGTGCGGCGGTGGTGACCATGGGGATTCCCCATGTCCCAACACCGCGCACTGTGTGAATTGTGAAAGGGACCATGCAGCAAATTCTAAGGACTGCTCGAAGTACCAGGTAGAGAAGGCAATACAAGAGCTCCGAGTCAGGGACAATGTTACATTCTTCGAGGCACGTAAACGATATTTTGAATCAGAAAAGAAACAGAAAGAAAAATCTTATGTGGCTGTTTTACAAAACGCAACGGAGGGAATCGATGTATGGACTTAAACGCCATCTCTTGAATGTATTCCTGGGAAGCGAGTTGAGATCGCAACCCAGATATATGTGGACTCTGGTACCCAGACCGACGAGACAGATGGCAGCTGTGGGCTCGATATCAGGCCATATATACCTAAAAAGACAGGTGCGGCGACGTCACAGACAAATTCTCAACCTGAGAGAAAATCACGACGTCGCACTCCTGGTACGGAAGAGAAATCGAGAACTCGTTCTCGACCCCGTACCCGCTCAAGGTCACGGTCAGGAGCGCGACGTACTACAAGTGAGTCGCCACCGTCGAAAACTAAGCTGTCACAGTCGAAGGTTCAGAATCATAGGAAGGAACAGAAGAGAAAATCCCCCGTAAAGCCACCTTCATGATTTAACTCCTCGTGATGACTAATATTATACAATGGAACGTGAACGATGTACGCAGCAGATACACAGTACTACAACAATTGATCTATCATGAGAACCCTGCTATTTTATGTCTTCAGGAGACACACCTCCGACCTGAGCATTCCCTGAAAATCTCGGGATATAATGTTTACCGGTATGACCATCTTACCAGTATTCGTGCTAACGGAGGTTGTGCCCTTCTTCTCCATCAAAGCATCTTTTCCTCTGTTCTCAACATTAACAGTCCTCATCAATGCATAGCTGCCAGAGTAACTTTACCTTCCATACAGTTTTCAATAGTCTCCGTTTATATGCCCCTGGATACACCTTTTACAGTGCTTGAAATTCAACATATTCTTTCACAGGTACCTGCACCATATCTCTTAGTGGAGGATTTCAATGCATCCCACCACTCTTGGGGCTCAAATTCCGATGACGACAGAGGAAATAAAATACCAGAGGTATGTACCCGTCTAAATCTTGTTACCCTAAATTCAGGGGAAGCAACACACCTCTCCTTGGCTTATGGTATATACTCAATGATAGATATCTCCATTTGTAGCCCAGTTTTGTCCACGCATTTCGAATGGTCTGTGATTCACGACCTACATGGTAGTGACCACTACCCCATCCAAATGCGTATGTCCGCTTTACGTCCTGCGGAATCTCGCTCTCCAAACTGGGTTATTAAAAAGGCGGACTGGGTCGGATTTTAGGAGTCCATATCATTCGATGATAACAGACATGAAAGTGTGGACTCCGTAGTAGACCATTTCTCAAACGTGGTTGTAAAGTCTGCGGAATTATATATCCCCTGGTCGTCCTGCAGGCCAAAACTCTTCTCTGTCCCCTGGTGGTCGGATGCCTGCAGAGATGCAATCCGAGACCGCAGACGTGCCTTGCGCCAATTTGAGCGCCATCCGACCCAAGAAAATTTTGTCAAGTTTAAACGTCTTCGAGTCAAAGCTCGTCTCACTGTATGCGATGCTAAGAAGACGTCCTGGGCAAACTACGTTAATTCAATGAAAAGGAATGTCCCATCAAACATTGTATGGGACAAAGTCCGTCGAATAATGGGGAAACGTAGTTCTGTAATTCCGGGAATATTAAACAATGGAGTAACGACCACCAGTCCAATAGAAATTGCAGAAATATTCGCTACCTTGTTCACACAGATTAGCATCTCAAATAATTATGACCCGGAATTTCTAAACATCAAAGATGCTGCGGAAAAACGAAACCTCAATTTTATATCAGATAACACGGAGTATTACAATACACCGTTCACATCCGAGGAGTTGGAGGCGGCACTAGACACATCCCCTGACACCTCCCCTGGCCCTGATAACATCCATAACCGTATGCTTCGCCATCTTCCGCCAGCTGGAAAATCTTTTCTTCTGGCAATGTACAACAGAATCTGGACTGAGGAGGTCTTTCCATCTGCTTGGCGTTCCGCCATTGTAATCCCCGTCCAGAAACCGGGAAAGGATCCTTCTTTGTCTGGAAGCTACAGACCAATTTCTCTGACCAGCTGCGTATGCAAGGTTATGGAAAGAATGATAAGCAAACGCCTGATGTGGGTATTCGAATCGGAAAACCGATTATCTAACATCCAATGTGATTTTCGTAAGCACAGATCCACTGCAGACCATCTTGTTCGGCTAGAGACCGCCATTAGAGATGCTTTCCTCAAGAAGGAACATCTTGTGGCGGTCTTCTTTGATCTAGAAAAGGCTTACGATACCACATGGCGGTATGGCATTCTGCAAACTCTGCATGATTGGGACTTCGTGGTAGTCTACCAACGTTTATTTCCAAGTTCATGGCAGAGTGGTATTTCCGTGTTCGAGTAGGCGCCACACTTTCTAACGAAATCTCAAGAAAACGGCGTTCCGCAGGGGTCTGTATTAAGCGTTCTTCTTTTCTGCATTGCGATTAATGGAATTGCCCACTGTGTGGGTAACCGAGTATCTTCTCTCTTGTACGTTGATGACTTCAGTTATATTACAGCTCCCGATATCTTCCATCCATCGGTCGACATTTGCAGCTGGTCATCAACGTACTATCAGAATGGACTGTTCGCAATGGCTTTAAATTCTCCACTCAGAAGACGCAGTGTGTCCACTTCTATAACCATCGTGGACTACATCCACATCCTGAACTGCGTCTTAATGGAGTGGAGTTGCAATATACAGACACTGCGAGATTTTTGGGCCTTATCTTTGATTATAAAGTAACGTGGGAGGCGCATATACGTGATTTGAGAAGGCGTTGCGAGAAATACTTAAACATTTTACGCCTTCTGTCAGGGGTTCGCTGGGGTGCAGACCGTACAGTGCTTTTACGCCTTTACCGAGCTCTTATACGATCAAAGCTGGATTATGGCTGTTTTATTTATGGCTCAGCAAATAAATCGAAATTACGTCTTTTAGATACTATCCATCACCATGGGATACGACTTTCTACAGGGGCCTTCCGAACCAGTCAGATAGCGAGTCTTTATTATGAAGCGGGAGAACCATCACTGTATCGGCGACGTAATGTCTTGTTGTGCTCATATGCTGTTAAGCTCCACTCGCAGCCTGAGCACAATTCTTACGACTCATTCCATCATTCGTCTCTTTACGGTCGATACAGTGAAAATCCACGGAGGCTTCGTCCAGCAGGTGTGCGATTTCGTGAACTGCTCTCTGAGCTGGATATACAGCTACCATCAGTTCGCACACTGGAGTACACCACCACTCCACCGTGGATTATGCGACGTCCCATGTTTGATGTAAGTCTGAGCCGATGTTTTAAGAATTTTACACCAGCTTTTGTTTATAGACTTCGTTTTAGTGAACTTTTATCACGATATCCAAATTATTCATTAGTTTTTACTGACGGATCCCGGATAAATGATTGTGTTGGTTGTTCCTTTGTTACAAATGGAGAGATATTTAAATACAGACTAAGCCAATATACTAGTGTTTTTACTGCTGAACTCTATGCTTTTTACAGAGTTTTATTGTTTTTAATTAGCCAACCTCGGGGCAGATTCCTTATGTGTTCCGACTCTTTAAGTGCCATCCAGTCCTTGCAGTCTTTTAATGGTAATGATCCGCTTGTCTTAAGAACTCAGGAGCTGTTCCACACTCTCCTTAGCTCTGATTATGAGATTGGAGTAGTGTGGATTCCTGGTCATGTAGGGATTCCAGGAAATGAGGCCGCAGATGCTGCAGCTAGGGCTGGTGCACTGAATGGCTCTCTGGTATATTGGCGCGAGAGGTGGCAGGACATTCGAAACTACTTGAAATATAAAATATAGTGGCAATGGGAAGGAGAATGGTTTGCACAAGAGGGAAACAAATTACGAAATATAAAGGATACTGTTCGAGTTTGGGATTCGTCCACAAGAGCGTCACGACACGAGGAGGTTTTACTCACCCAGTTGAGGATTGGCCACTGTCATCTAACACATGGCCATCTCCTACGTGGCGAGCCTCAGCCCGAGTGTTATATGTGCTGTGTTCCACACTACGTGACGCTCTTGGAAATGATTTTAATTGTACAAATGCAGTTCTGAGATTTTTATCGAACACAGGTTTGGATAAGGTGATTTAGTTTTTTATTGACCCTTTTTACCTATCGTCCGGACCCTTTACATCCGGAGGTTATATTTGTTGTTTTATATTTGATTTTACATTGTTGACATTTCGGACTTTATACATCCAAATATTTTATATAATTTTATTGTTTTTAAAATATGATTCTCAATTTATCTCTGGTGGCATTAGTTTTATTGTTTTATTTGTTCGTCTTGAATACCACCTAGGGTCGTAGAATTGCTCACTTTTATGATTGTGTAGAAATCACCTTATGTAGACTGCATTTGTGTGCCTCGTTTTACCGTGACAATGCTTTTTAGTTCCTTTAGCACTGATTATTTTATTATTTATTTCTTTGTTATATTAAGAATTTTAGATAAGGGCGCAAATAGCCATAGTAGCTGACGCGCCCTTCTTAAACCCTACTACTACTACTACTGAATTTTGTGATTTTTAATACAGAAAATTGAGAAACTCATTCCACATTCATTTATAGCAGAAGGACAGCCTCCTTACTTGGAAATGTTAAAAGAGAACGTAGATAATGAATCAACTATCATTTTATTGGCTTTCAGTGAAAACTACAGTTTTATCATTCAAGATGAGGCCCAAGGGCTTCATTGGAACACAGGTAGCTGTACACTTCATGCTGCAGTGCCCTATCAGGGAAGACTTTATTCAAAGTTGGTTGGTTGGTTGGTAGCCAATGCTCTGGTATCATGGCAGTGAAGCCATCAGCCATCTTGCGGTTTTTCTGTGATGTTGAGATGAGCTGGCAAAGCTTCGCAATTTTCCAGGTGGTACTTATACATGATTACGTACTTTCCACATAACACACAATTGTATGAGAGGGAGATGCCGATTCTATATAAATGAGCTGCCAAACAATCATGCCAAGGCAGAAGGCTGCCACTGCTGAATTTCTTGGTTCTTCAGGGATGATGTTTAAATTTTGGAGAAGGGGTTCCCATGATTTATCTTTAGCTGATTCCTCTATTCTGTTCAAAAATTTTTGTTTGTATTGGAATTTTTTATTGAATTTAACAGAAATAAATGATTTTTGAGTACCAGTAATATGTTTTTGTATTAGGGTGCAGCTTTTCTTAGCCAGTTGATCCGCCAATTCATTACCTGCAATGCCGCAGTGTGCTGAAACCCATTGCAGAACTATTTTCTTGCCTAGTTTTTGGAGCTGCTTGATCAGGGTACAGCACTGAGAAGTTTTGTCAGTTTTCTGTGAATTATTATTAGCTATAGCTTGTATAGCTATTCTTGAATCAATGAGGATTACAGCTTTGGAAAATTTATTTATTATTTGAAATAGACTGGTTAGAATAGTGAATACAGCTTCAACTTCTCCATCAAAGTTTGTGGAGCCCTTCCTGACTGCTTTATAGAAAAAGAAAAATTTACAGGTTCCTCCAGCTCCTGCACCATCAAAATCGTTTTGTAAAGCTCCATCACTGTAAATGTGTAGTCAGGTTTCAAAGTTCTTGTCCTTAATTTCTGATGACATGGATCATGATGTATCTTTTGTTTACCAGATTCAAAAGATCATAATCAATTTGTTGAAAACTGAGCTCTTTCTTTCACATGTTATAACTAGAAAAACTGTAGACTACTTCTCAGATGGTTGAGCTGCTCATTATGAGAACTGCAAGAATTTCATTAATATATGTAATCATGAAGCAGACTTTGGTATGAAATGTAAATGGTCATATTTTGTTACTAGCCTTGGAACATCTTCTTGTGATGGAATTGGGGGTATTTTGAAAGGGATGGTTACCAAAGCCAGTTCACAACGACCATTTAATGAACAAATAACCACTGCATCACAAGTGTTCAACTTTTGTAAGGAAAATCTCAAGATTACTGTGTTCTTTGTAACAAAAGAGGAAATGGTTCAAGTCCAAAATGATCTCACTGAACGATTTGAAAATGTAAAAATCATTCTTGGGACACGCTGCATGCATCAATTTGTGTCTTTGTCTACACGTGAAATTGGAGCAAAGCGATTAAGTTCTGTTATGGACTACAGTGTGATATTTGACATACCGGTATTTAAACCTGTTGTGAATCCAGATTTCAAGGCAAATTCTTATGTTACTTGTGTGTATGACTCTTTGTAGTATGTGTGTTTTATTGAAAACGTTAATTATGAAGAAGGTGATGCTACAGTGTAATTCATGCATCCACATGGACCCTCTCCATTATTTTATTGGGCTGACAATGACAGTTGTAAGTTCCATTTTCAAACAATTTTGCCAAATTGATGTCATCACTGCCACAGGATGTACCTATAATTTAAATCAAGATTCTTACAAGAGAATTGAAGCCAAACTGTCACAGTTGTAAAAAGTTACATTTTGTTCACATTTTAAGAAATGTTGTGCCTTTCACTTATATTTTTCTCTGCCAAAATGAAAGTTGTTATCATTTCCCCATTACAAATACAGATATAGCACTGTGTTCTCATTACTATACATAATTTTCAGCATAACTTTGAAAAAAAATTAATTTCCAATAAACGCAAAAAAAAAAAATGCTAAAGATGGTAAAAGTTTCATTGTAATTTAAATGTGCAATTTTTATAATCTCCAATATAAATCTCGGTTACAGAGAAAGTTTTATAAAAATCCAATGATTAGATTTGAAACTGTGGCGTTATTTGTAATTTTTTCAACTGCTGATATGCGACTATATTCATAACAATATTACTATTTTCTGTTTCAACGACTTCACGGATATCAATACAATTTTAAAGGAATTCATTCACTGAGGTATGTAACACATATGCAAAGTCTTAGCAAAATTGGAAACAGTGGGTGACATGGTCTGGATGAATTGACATGGAATGCCCCTCATCACTGTTTTCATCTTGGGGAGCAGTGGCAGCATGATCCGCAATCATGTCGTCAACACCAGGTCACTAGACCATTGTCAATTGACACAAAATCCTCCATGTTAGTTTCCCCAACTTCTCCTGTACAGGACCTCAATCCTCGTCATCATCCATTATGAAAGGTGCATTCATTTCACAGGTTGTTATGCCATTCTGCACTGCTAACTTACTGCATACTTCACAAAATTCAAAGGATGACTAAATTTTACAGGAATTTATCGACAAGGAGACTTTTGGGTGTTAAAATCCTTTCATGCAAAGGAAAGTATCGGTAAGTGCAACTTCCAACAGTGCCGGCCAGAGGATTTTTTCAGGTAGAGTGTGAAATTTTTTTCTTGCACTCGTGGTGCAGTGAACCTCAGTACAGTCACAGCAACTTATTTCTTCACCATGCTTTTTAAATATTACAAGTTTCGCAATTTATACGGAATTTTTTACTCATGTCCAATCCAGAAAAAGCTCTACAAACAGGATTTGGAAGGATTACAAGAGGGTAAAATTATGCAGAATTATATAGGCTATGAAATATCCAGGGTCCATATAAAAAATACATACCAGTAGCTAATTAAGTGGATAGTGTTATAAGTGGGAGCGTATTAACGAGGTTATACCACATTTTACTATCCATATTATGTCCCAGTGTAATTTCTAAAAACAAAATTAGGTCGCACATAAAATAATAAACCATAGCTATACCTTAGGCACCACTTTATAGGAAATATACTTTATTGTGCATTAGTTCCAGTGCAAAATGCAAGTAAGAACTCATTTCATGTAAAAAAAAAAAAAAAAGAAACATTTGTTGTTTGCGTGGGTTTGTACTAACTACTATTATGAATGATAACAGGTCACTAGATTCAAGGAACTACAGATAACTTCACCTCATACACCACTAGGAGCAACATTCTAGAGTTACATAGGAAAGTGACAAACACGTATAGTAATAAAAATGTAGCTATCGAGATGATATCCTGGCCTCACTTCATCAATGTTAAAAATGCTGAGTTACAAGGAGGATATAATGATGAATTGTGATTCATATGGTGCGCTGTTTGAATTAGTGCATTGCTGCAAATGCTTAAAAAAATAAGGTATTTCAAAAAGTGCATCTAATATCACTGAATCATTAGAAATGGTCAGTTGTAATAAGCTCAACAAACAGGTTAATGTAGTGAACTTCTCATAGCCTATATAGGCTTAGCGCAATAAGAAGTTAAATTTGTTCTGGCAGTGATAAAATTATGGAAAATTCATTAACAGCGGCGCGAACATATTCAATCTTCAATGATTTCGACATTTTCATGGAAATACCGTACCTACGAATAATATACATTTGCACTATCCCTAATAACAATAAGATGTTTCTAACATCTAGCATGCTATATGTAACATGTAGGCCTACCAGTACACTTCCCGCCTGGGATCTGCAAGCATGAGTGATGTCACACAGTGTGTAGAAGCAGTACAGGTCTGTGTGTTATCTGTGTTGCAGGTAGCATATGCTCGCGCATGCGCACTCTCTGTTTTACAGACGAAGCTAATGGCCGCTATGCTTTCAGGTTCCAGGCGACTGATGTACATTTCTTTATTCTGTTAATGTGATACTTGTACAAGTTTTATTAATATTTAATGTAGGCTATTTCAGTCAGTTAAATAAGAAAATAAGCACATGCGGAAGGGAAAATCCGCCATTACACTACCTTATTACCGACAACATCAGAAAATAAAGAATCACCGGCCTTTGTTCAGCATTAAATGCATGGCATAATAAAAGCCTAAACTAACCTAACCTGTCACAAATTCGTATATGCAAGACATACCGGTAGCACAGTCAAGTATATACAGGCACGAAGCTTGAGTTTATGAGGGTACTAGGAACAATAGACTGTGCAGATACTATTTCGCATTGTCTGTGATGAGGTGATAGTAGCAATCCTAGTAGTTAGCAACTATCTATGGATGCATATTTACTATGTATTGAGCTTCGTGACTGTATATGCTAGACTGTGCCTGTAGCTTGAGTGTACACTAGTGTGAAACTTTCCTAATGTCACCAAAGTTATGTTGATATTACCACAGTCTAGTACATACAGTCAAGAAGCTTGAGGTGATTTTTTGCATTTCTCGCAATACAATACTCCAAGCAGTTAGCAACTGAGAGTACTATTAACAATAGACTGTGCAATAGTAGCGATCCTAGTGGCTAGCAACTAAAGTTCAACTAGCATTGGATGAATATTCCCTACGTCGTGAGCTTCGTGACTGTATGTATTCTCGCCGTGCGAGCCAGAGTAACGACCAGCAGATCAAAGAAAAGGTTAACAACAATAACAGACCTGTCGATTGCATACTGTTCTAAAGCGATGTTGTCGCGTCTTTTTCAAACTGCAGGGCGTACAAACGAGAAACACGACTACTTTATAACTAATAATAATAATAATAATAATAATAATAATAATAATAATAATAATAATAATAATAATACTTCCATGCTATCTAACTACATTAATTAAATAAATATGTAAATTACAGTTATTAATTACCTGACATCCTAGCTCTCATCTGAACTGATTCCTTCACTGTCACTGTCACCTACGCTTATAATGAACGAGTCTCTGTCATTTTCAGAATCGCGAACAATTTATTGGCGTTCTGTTTCTCTTGTCCTGTTAACACACTTTATCCACAATTCCGAATTTATAAGTTCAACACATTCTCGTATAGTTCTGCATACACTGTCACTGCGTGATGGAGTCACATTTCGTTTTCGAACTTAATGTTTTAAGTGTGCCCAAATAAGTTCAATAGCATTTAAATTACAGTGATATGGGGGCAACCGCAGAACCTCATGGCCGAAATCTCTTGCAATTTTGTCAATGACAAACTCTCTACTGATATTAGCTTCTTTTATAAGTTCAAGCAATACAGATATAGTGGGGAGTGAATTGAGTACTTCTAGAGTGTGTTGTACCATGAAGCTAATAATATCATCTTTTCTTGTGGATTTATTGGTAGCCTAAACTGTAGCCTGGAATGATAAGCAGCATTATCCGTTACAATTATACACGGAGGGCTTGTTGGAAGATTTTTCATGAATTTGTTTGTATACCAGTCCTCGAAAATTTCAGAATTCATTTCATCATGTGAATCTGCTTTGGAATCACCTATATTTCTAGCTGAAAGGAACAAACAATTTGGAACCCAGCCGTCACTACTACCTGCGTGCAAAACCATAATTCGTTTCCCGCGAGATACAGGGGCATTGAAGGCACATGAGCAACTCCCATCATCCCAACCTTTTTTGGGGACATCATAGGTGTCATACCATGTCTCGTCCAAAAATATAATTTTATGGCCTGCCGATCTTTTAGAACGAAGTGTGTTCAAATATTTGTACCTCCACGTTACTATTCTCGACGACTCCATTATCACGCGTCTTTTGTTAAGAATTCGGGACCTGAATCCTAACTTTTTCAATAATTCTCTCAGTATTGTTTCTTTGTAGGGGAATTCACACTTTTTTTGAAGTTCTATTAATATTTCACTAACTGTTGGCGACTGTCCATTTAAAAAAAATCATACACCGTTCAACGAATCAGATCGCAGGTGAAGTTATCAACTTTTTCAAATTTCTGTTTTTTATTTTTACATTTTTTGGGTGTTTTAGGACCTCTTTCTACAACTCTGCTTACGGCTTGCCTACTTAATCCAACAGCTTTTGCGGTCTCTGTAATCGGTCCCTTGCCCATTTTATTACTTTTGACATAGGCATACACATTACAAATTATTTTCTGAGACTGTTTATTCAATGTCCCCATACATTTGCTACCTGTAATTGTCTTACTTCTACTAGTTGAAGGAACACACGCATTTACATTACTTTCAATTTCATCATCGCCTTCCCACGGCCTCCACATCTTAAATATTAACACCAACTTATAACTACCACTTGAAATGCTTTACTAAACTGAACGAACATTTGTTATTAAAAATGGCAACCTTGGTTCTTACTCCACGTGGACTTGATATGTACACGTCAAAATTCAATCCTGGATTGCCATTGGCGGCAATCGTTTTTTGTAGAATATGATTGGAGTGGTGGGATTAAAAGAACCACAATCACAAGTGACAAACAATGACTTATAAATATCAAAGACTCGCCGGTTGTTATTCTGGCTAGTGCGGCGATAATACAAGACCAGACCTGCAGAACTGTAACTCCTCAAAGCGACTGTCTTCGTTCCCCTTCTACCCCACCCACCTTTTCTACCAGTACAGTCATAGCATTCTAGTTATGCTTGGCTGCATCAACATTCAATCTTGTGGCGGCAGGCACACAATACGCTATCAAGAATTACAAATGAACAGATAATAAAATCCTTAGGAACATACCTTTTGAAAGTAAGAGAAAAACGTATGAGGGAAATAAATAAGTTAAAAGACATGTAAAATAAATTTTAAAATGTGTGTGTGTGCGTATAATGTAAGAAGGTCTACCTATGTATATATCGTCCTATTAGGCTACTAGTAAAATCGATTAATTCCACTTTTTATGTAAAATAAGTTAAATACAGTCCCCGACTTGACTTTTCGTGCTCTGTATTCTACTAAAGTGGAATAAGTCCGAAATGTTGTAGGCAACAAACAATTACTTTATTTGAAGAATTTATTATGATTTTTCGTGCATTAAATTCCTGTTTTTACAAAACTTGCATTACTGGACTGGTTTTACTAGTAATAGAACGATATATAAATTTTATGTTAAAAAGTGAGTGATAGCTATATGACAGGAGGTCAATGCTGTCATTCAACATTGCAACGCACTGCAGCGAAATAAATGAATGAATGAATAAATAAATAAATAAATAAAGAATGAATAAATAAACGCACTGCAGTTTGAAAAGAACTGGAACATGGCAAAATCTAAACCCGTAAAGAGATACTATTTCAAAAGGAAATGGGAATATGATTATTTTGTTATTGAAGAAGACGAATGAATTTTTTGTTTACTGTGTCTCATCCAATTTATTTCTACCCGTCATTTCAATATTAAACCACATTTCAACAAAGCCTATATTAAGATTTATGGAATAGACGAACTTTCGGGTAAGTTCATTATTACGAACTGTATATTGATTATTTATTTATATAGGCTACTGTTAAATTAAGGACGTCACTCATTGTATTCATTTTGTATTGAAATTAATAGTGACTTTCAAGGTTCATTACTTAAATACTATAAATTTATGTTTCCGTAGGTGATGATAGGAGGAAAGTTTTCGAAAATCTAAAGCAGGCTAGGTGCAAAGAAATCTCGAAGAAACTACAGACAGGAAATCTAGCATAATTGTAAACTTTGAAACGAGATAACGCATTATAAATACAATGACTTTATTACAATCCTTTTTGAAAATTAAAGTGCCGCCACTGATGGACCTTGCAATTCAAACAACTGTATGCAGAAGTCGATCATCCCCAATAGAAGTGGAGTGAGGCTGACGTCATATTTCCCCTACTTACGGGTTCTGCAGGCCTGTACTAGACTGTGTTATTACAGAGGAGATAGTTGAAGGTGTGGAAGCGGAGTATGAGGAACAAACTCAGCGCTAGTTTAATCTTTTTGCCCTTTCAAAAATGGGGTGCGCTGCTTATTGAAGGGCTGGTATTCGAGAAAATACGGTAATAATAATAATAATAATAATAATAATAATAATAATAATAATAATATCTAATCTTCCTCAACTTCGTGAGGTTGCCAAAGACAAAGAATGTTAAACAGTAACATCTAAGGTGTGACATTAAAAATGTCTTACAAGAAATTTGTTTACAATAAACTGAAATTTACAGTAGATAATATTTTAAAATAATAAAAATTTGCAGTAAAATAAGAAATACAGGTAAAAAAATAAAATAGAATGAGAAAATTCAACTGTAATTTGAATAGAAGTACAAGTGTCGCAGTAAAATCTGCAGAGAACCCTTCAAGGCTATTATAGAAATTTCCTTAATTGTTGTTGGGATTCTAAATTTATGACAGAATGACACGAATTGTTTTGTTATGGTCCCTCTAGCGCCCACCATTAATCTGATGACTTTTATGTCCCTGAGTTTACATGATGTTTTGTAATAAGGGATAGTTGGCATAATAAAACAAACTAGTTGGTTCACAAATTGATTATGATAAAGATAATCATGATGATTTGATGATAACAGTGACAGTTTAATTATCTATCTTCAAATGCTTGTACAACTTACCTCATTAATGTCCCTCAGAGTTCTCTTCAGTGTGCAATATTTTGCTGCACTTTCACGCTGATGACTCAATCTCTGGAGCTCCAATAGACTCTGAACAAATTACCACAAAAAATTACTCATTTTTTTAACGAAACTATTATACTTCACAAATATCAAATGTCGTACTGTTCCCATTATTTGCTAAAATCAGTTAAGAACATTATCGTATTTGTCTCATTTGAATAGATCTACACTTTCCTGTTAATAAATGACATTGTTCCATGCATGTATTAAGATGTGTATATTATTCACAGCACATTAGAAATGGCCCATCTCTGCAATAAGATTATTTTTATGGAGATGTGATTACTCTTGTAATTTCAGAATAATGTATGTATGTATGTAATTTTAATTTATTGAACTGACCCAATATTTTGGGTTTGCTCACAATAAAATTTAAAATGAAAAATTATATAAACAGGTTTCAGACAGAAGTGATTAAGACATAAGAAAAGAAAAATAGAACTAAGTATAATTTAAATTGAATGTACGCCATAAAGATGCTGACGAAATATCGCTACAGAAAATTTTATAATGGTGGTGCTCTGAATTTGACAATAAATTCATTCTTCTTCTCGCCTCTCAATATTTAGAGATGGGGTCCTTAAATGTTGAAAGTGCATCACATATTAATAAATGTCTCTCATCCATTTCTTCTTCCTTTGAACACAAAAGACAATTTGGTGATGCAAATACTCCGATTTTATACAAGTGTTTCCCTAGGAAATCATGACCAGTAACAAGTCTGAACATTGCTACAGATAATTTTCAGGGAAAGTCTGGAATCAATTATTATCGGTTTACGTTCAATTATTATCAGTTTTTCATTATTGCTTTTAATTTGGAACTGACAGGTTTGATTGATCTTTTGATTTTTTGCTTCTTTTTCACCAACATATCTGCTGTCTTGTTGCCAATCACTCCACAATGAGCCGGGATCCATTGTAATATGATGCTTGCTTTTCTTCAGATTTTGAATTATCGAATTATGGTACAGCATTTTTGTATTTTAGGGTAGCTGATGCATGCTATAGCTTGCATAGCAGCTTTGGAGTCTAACAATATTACAAAATTATTGCATTTGTTTATCCAGTTAAAGATATTCTGTATTGATGTGTATATTGCTTCAATCTCACCATCAAAATTTGTGGTATTAGTTCCAACACTTTTGTAGAAAGAAAGGAATTTACATGTTCCTCCTGCTCCAGTCCCTTCTTCGTCATCAAAGAGGGATCCATCTGTATAAACATGAGTTCAGTCATTTACTCGGTATTTCGGAATAAAGCCGCTTTAGAAATGACTGATTCAAATGTAATGTGACCAGAGGTCCCATTTTGAACGGGACAGTCCCGTTTTTAGACATTCCATCTATTAGTTTTTGTGGAAAATGGAAGAAGATAATCTTGCTGAACAATGTCCCAAAATGAAAATATGTTGAAATGTATCATTGCAAATGTTTCTGGCTATTCCAACTTTGATGACAAAGCCATGTTCTGTGAATTTCTTTATGTGAACCAATTTTCTAGTGCAAAGTTACTCAATGGGATAAAGAGGAGAAAGAAGTCACGTCAGATAGGTAGAAATGTTCCAGTATTTCTCCTATCGACAACTGTCACTCAGAAACATTGCTAACATTGTAGAATTTGGCTTGTTTTCGTCTGAAACCAATGCTCCTGTAGAAAGGGTTTTTGCCAGAATGAACGAAATATGGACATCAGACAAAATATAATTCATGGTTGACACACTGAAGGCACTGTTAATTTCGAAAGTTAATTTCAAATACAGTTTTCTTGACTTCTTCAATTTCTTGAAGGAGAATAAGAAACTTCTTACAGAAATTCTTTCACCAAGATCGTATTTATGTCCAATAGAAGTGTTATAAATATATATAAGATAGCCTGTATATAACAAATCTTAGACAGTTAAAGCCTACATTGTGTACCGGTACACATTATTTTAAAATTACACAATTAAATTTATATTTCTGGTGCTCAATATTGTACGACTAGGAGAGTTAGTTTTCTGCGAAGCCATAGCATTAGTAAGTGTCCTGCTTAGAGCTTCAGAAATTCTGGTTACATTACCAAATGGAACAGACGAAAGAACCCAAACCCTAAAAGCAGATGGTATTTTGTTGTTGCTGTTGTTGATGATGATGATGATGATGATGATGATGATGATGGTGATAGTGACAGGAATGACGAAGATAATAGTGATAATAATAGTGACAATGAGGAAAAAGAAAACGAATATGAGGAGGAAGAGGATGTGGACAAGGATAAGCGTATAAGATAGAGGGAGATGATTATGATGCTCTGGTGATGACAGTAATCATGCAGGTTGTTGTTGTTGTGGTGGTGGTGGTGGTGGTGGTGATGGTAGTGGTGTTGATGACGGCGAGGAACAGGAGGGAGAAGAGAAGTAAGAAAGTCATACAATAATGATGGTTTTATTAATTTATGTTGGAGAAAAGGAAGAAGAAGAAAGAGGAGGAATTAATGATGGTGGGTAGTAACAGTGATGGTGACCATAATAATAATGATGGTGATAATGAAGACGATGGCATAATGAGCACTACAATAAAGACAAGTTGAAATTAGAGGAAGGAAAGATAATGGCACTTACTTAAGCAGAAAGTGTACAACTGATATTAAAGGTAAAGCCAACCCCATTACAGGCCAAATCGACCCAAACAGTAGCGAGAGGTTAGGGCTCCCACCTTTACAGACAATCGGCATTAATGACTTAGGGATGTCAGTCCAACATGTCTTTCACCTTTAGTTTCAAGGAAATGCTCTAGTTACTCATTTCTGTTAGAGGCTGAGTAAACCCCAGGGCCATAGTGTGGCTGGAAGAATTAGATCAGTGGTCGGCATTTCTTGACTCGCGAGTCAACCCCTTAATACACAAGCAGGGCGGAGGGGTAAGCATGATCTCCCTTCCCTCAGCCATCACTTGTTAACGTTAAGCAGTTTGGGTATCCTCCCTCTCATACGTTTCCCATTGCTGTGTATTGCGGGCTGCATTTTACATGAAGTAATCTTTCCGGACCACTGGATTAGACCATTGGAGAAATCCATGACCTCATCAGGAATCGAATCTGCGACTTCGGGTTTTGCAGTGTTACACCTTACAAAAATGTATTGCTAGAATGGAAGTTCAGAAATATAATACAATGAAACCTCTCATTTACGAACATTGAAGGTACGTAACAATCTGTCTGCATCTGGGAGGTGTCCTTTATTGGGAGAGAGGCTCCCCAATCTAATAGTATATTTATAATTATGCATTATGTATCCCTTCATGCTTTAAATGAAATGTATCACTGTAGTTTAATTCTAAATACAGTATACTACGGTAAATTCTTTGCAACTTTGAATTACAGTAGATAAGACCGAAAAAGGAAAATACAATACTCTGTCATGCAATTTTATTCTAGGTCTACAGTTATGCAGTAGGCCTACTGTAATTTACAGTTTTCAACTTAACCTTTACATTCAGGTGCCATGTCTTTCGAAACAGAAAAACTGATTGAAGTGAAGAGAATAATCTTATTAACCCTATCATGTGTCGAATACAATTTCACGATCTCGGAAACCTTGGACCCATCAGACAGGTTAAATTTTATGACTCTATATTTTATCCACTCGCTTCCATCTAACAAGGAGTAGCCGGCTGGGCTAGTGGTAGCCTACGAGACTCTTATTGTCTTCTTTCATGTTAAGGAATTTCTGTACAGTTCTCAAAACTAAATTTTTCCATTTTTGTAACACATTAGGTCTTGAAAACCAAGTTCTGTCCGCAGTCAGGAGATAAAGCAAGCTTTAGGACTGTGAAACAGCTGTCCGTGTTCGTGTCTGAGAGTGTCCATAAACGAGAGTTAAATTGATAATTATTTCTGTATTATTTCAGTTGGGACATAAAAATCTGTCTGTATTTGAGGAGTGTCCGTATCTTGGGGGTGTCCGTAAGGAGAGGTTTCGCTGTAATGTGAATCCGTAACAACACTTGTGTTTTGTCTACTTAGTAATGAGTAAGCTATGTTTTTATACTGACGTAAGATTTCTGCTAAGTTTTCATTCTATTGACACTTTCACAAATTATTTGACTTACTTTTTCATAGTTTGAAACTTTGAAAAGAGCTATAGGCCTATATTTCTATATTTCATATTTTAATTCACACTTTAAGTAGGCTACTATCCAGCAGTGACTCACATACCACCAGTGGTACGCGCAGTGCTGTCATGGAGGCCATACGGGCCCATACATTGTATGGGAACCTAAAATTTTTTTAATTAATCGTATGGGGAAAAGAAAATTTTATCTGTATGGAGCCATACAACATATGGGTGCCTAAGTTTTGTACGCGGAGATCTGTTCAGATCTTAGATCATCTCTTCTTGTTCCTAATGTATTTTGTTTGATGTTCATAAACAAAAATTGTCCACCTCTGCAGCACTGGAATCCAGAATTATATAAAATAATGGTTGAAAAACAAGAAGTGCTGCAAGTACACCCTATGTCGTTACCAATATTCTTTTTAGTTCTTTCGTCCATAGATTTTTTTTTAAATGATGGAGTTGAATGTTTTTTTTTTTTTTTTTTTTTTTTGCCAAAACAACAGATTTCTTTGCCATGTTTGAACTTCATTTATTTCTTGTTTGAAAACAAATCTACGAAATTTACTTCAGTCTCAGGTGAGTTCCCGTTGAGTGGTTAATCAATGCACGCACGCACGCACACACAGATATATATATATATATATATATATATATATATATATATATATATATATATATATATTACGTATATTGTATATTTTCAAACATTTATTATTGTAGGTCCACAATATTTTAAAACTTGAAGTGTTTAAAAAAAGTGTTATAGTGCAGCCAATAAGAGTAAGCATATACAGTAATAGTTTTTTTTAACTTGGTTATTTAACAACGTCGTATCAACTACTGGATTATTTAGCGTCGATGAAATTAGTGATAACGAGATGGTATTTGGCGAGATGAGGCCGAGGATTCGCCACAGATTATCTAACATTCGCGTTACAGTTGAGGAAAACCTCGGAAAAACCCAACCAGGTAATTTCCAAGCAGGAACCGAACCCGAGCTCGAGAGCAACTCCGAATTACCAGGCAAACTAGCTATTAGTATCTGATCTTGAGGGACCAAAGCTGTAGAAAAAATTACAGGAGAATGGAGAAAGTTACACACGCAGAACTGCACGCATTGTATTCTTCACCTGACATAATTAGAAACATTAAGTCCAGAGTTTGAGATGGGCAGGGCATGTAGCACGTATCGGCGAATCCAGTAATGCATATAGACTATGGAGTGTAGTTGAAGTTGGAAGACCTGAGGGAAAAAGACCTTTGGGAAGGCCGCGATGTAGATGGAAGGATAGGCTAATATTAATGGATTTGAGGGAGGTGAGATATGATTGTAGAGACTGGATTAATCTTGCTCAGGATAGAGACCGATGGCGGGCTTATGTGAGGGCGACAATGGACGTCCGGGTTCCTTAAAAGCCATAAGTAAGTATATAAGATGGAAGCATATTAATAGTATCGCAATCTGAGAAATGCAAATAAAATATGTAAAATAAATATAGGGTTATTCAAAAGTAAGATCCGATTTTGAAATAACTGTATCTTCTGTACATATCAGCAGTTCGGTTTCATATTAGGTACCATTATAGTTTAGAAGGTTTGGGTTTTTTAATCGATGCGTGTTTCGTTACTATGATAACTTTGTCACGCTTGTATAAACAATAGGCCTACTCGTTGTTCAGAATACAGACGGCAGTTGTAGAAGAGTAATTTTAATAATAATTCTTACAATTTACGAGTTCGAATTGACCTCCTTCAGTGCTATTACGAATGCAATAGACAATATGCATATGCATTGAAAAGATATCGAACGTTACATGGATTGAGAAATGAATAGATGAGACACATTTCGAATTGAACGGAGGTGCTAACACTCATAATTGCAGGATATGGGCAGACGATAATTCGAACACAATATCGAGGTCACTGTCTGATGTGATTTTATGTCACATTTCATAATAGGACAGTATTTCTATGAAGAAACTGAAAATGGACAAACAAAAACAGGACGGTAAGTGGGCAGCGATATTTTCAAATGTTGCAAGACTTTGCAATACCAGCGTTACAGAATCATGAAATCAAAACATTGTTTTCATGCAAGACGGCGCGCCACCTCACAATAATAATGTAAAAACATTATTGCGCAACACATTTGGTTATCGTGTAATTAGTAAGCATTTTCCGAACATTTGGCCTTCTAGATCACCAGACATAAATCCAGCTGACTACTGGTTATAGGGTTATCTGAAAGAAAAGGCATTTCTTAGTAGACCTACTACACATGAGGAACTGAAACAGTCAATATCGAATGTAATTGAAAACAACCCTAGGAATGTGCTTACTAATGCCGTTTATAGTATAGACTATAGAAGAAAGACTATTTCTTAATTGAACAACACGGTGGTGGTCATATTTAATTTTTTCGTGCTCTAATAAAATCCGATTTCTTTACGAACAAATTGGTGTTTTTATTTTTGTGGAATCTAAAAATTTCACAAACTTATTACCATTTCAAAATGGAAACTTACTTTTGAATAACCTTATAGGCTATATTAATGTCATTAGTTGATTTAGAGAATAACTGTGAACAGTTGTACAGATCCAGAAACAAAATTCAGTGGCTCATATTTTGTTTCTGGGCTTGTACATACAAGAATGTGTGTATTACATTTACTGAAAATTAAAAAATCCGCCACTGACAGAGGACGTTCTTGCTGTAGCTTTCTTCTTCCCTCCTTGAGCACCCCAGTCTGCTGCTTACAGGTTGTGTTCGAGTGAATCGAGCTTTGTTTCATTTTCGTCACCGTTGAATTAAAGTAATGAAACTTTTTCACGCACCTTAGTCTGGTCTCTTTTTATAAGAAAAAGTTCCAAAACTGTTAGGCATACCAGAACTGCTTACACACTCACATGACAAGTATGTGATTCTTGCGTGCTTACAGTATATAGCTATCCAGTGGCGGTTCTAGATGCTTAAAACTGAGGAGGCCCGGATTGGAACAAAAAGGCAAAGGATATCGAAGTGCAAGAAAAATTTAAAGGCTGGCCAAAATGCATGCACAATAAAAAAATCATAAAATTATAATTTCGCACTTATTCGCAGAAACTCCTATATTTAGCATTTTGTACTCAATTCGCACTTTATCGCGGATTAGGAAACCACCGTAAGGTATGGAATTCCCTCTCTAAGGCAGAATTACGTGATTACGTAGCATTTGGAAATTTTACGCATTTATCGCGACTGCGAAAATCTACCATCTGATTATTAACGACAAATATTCTTGGGTCAAAAAGACCCTAGATAAGTAGCATAAAATTCTAGAGCAGCTAAGTTGTGAGGGTTAATAAGTTATAAAATTTCAACAAAATTCCCTTTATTGTTGTATCATTATCGGCATCCCAGATTCTCGATGACCTCTAAGCCAAATGTCTTGCCGAGCACAAAGTAACGCGACCCCGGCCATTGTTGCCACAGCTGAGCGGTTACGCAATATGTCATCTTTGTGTGTCTCGTCGCTACGTTCACTTTCCAGAAAACTTTCCCATTTTACTATTGAAGATTTATGACATTCACTATCAACGTGCTTTGCAAGTTTTTCTCCTATTTTTTTCCAATTGCAAAATCCAGATTTAGTGAAAACATGTTCAACATTGCTTGAATCAGATTGAACGAAATGACAGCAAGGAAAACAAAACTGCATGTATCTGCTCAGAGTATTCAATGAATTTATACCTATCAAATCATTTACTGTTAAAACGTCTGTTCTTATTAGTATACAATAACGTTTGTTTGTAAACTGACTTACGTGGTTTGCATGGACCATCGTAGATCGATACACTTATATCAGGTGGTTCGTCTAACTTATATTAGAAATATTTGCACTCACCTTTACGTCATGGAAATGGGGAGATATCGATGCATTTATACCACATAGAGGTTTGCCTACATTAGAAACATTTGAACTTGCATTTAAGTCGCTAAGTTTGGGAGAGAGTTTAAGACATTTCGGTTCACTGGGTTCACAAACACTTTCATCACACTTGCGCTTATCACGGAAAAAAAAAACTTCAAAATATTACATTGTTTAGACAAAACGCAACTAATATAAGAACACTACTAACATCAGCGACTAATCATTTGCTACTGAAAACTGTTGCGGAACGACGAATTCTTTCTGTGATTGTTAGAGTAACCGACAGTCGACACTGTCAGCCTATACCAAATTTTGAATTCAGACAGCATTGTTGGTTGTACAGAACTATCTAAAAATGTTGATTGTGGTGTGCATGTACTGGATGCACTATGCATGTTAAAATATTACGTTTAAACTCTATTTCATTTGTTATATTTTTAAACTATATGTTAAAAACAGCATATCGTTATCTTAATTCAGCGTTGTCAGACACAGCCTAAACGTTGCGTGCTCCGGTGTTTCCACCGAGCCCTACAGCTGAGGCTGCGCAGAAGTTTAGAGTAGGGACAAATTTAAGCTTGCGTTCGCCGCCATGCTTTGGGAGAAGCACCGGCTAGCAGACGGCTGCACTATACAATGCTGAATGTTTAATATATATGTCTGGTGTCTCTTATAAATCAATCTGAATGGATAAATGAAAAAAAAAATCTTAAAAACATTTAAAGCGACCACGTTAAAGACATAATCTGGCTTAGTTACCATTAGTTTGACATGAAATGAAAGAAAGCTGTAACAATTTGATAACGTAACTAAAGATGTTGTATAGTTATTTGACAACATATAGAGCGAACAGAAATACAAATGCATATTGTAGTAATAGTTCAGATGAAAAGAAAATTATTAATATTAACTATTAACAAAACACTGCCTGTGTAAGACGTTAAATTAGGCCTTTATTGTAAACACGTTTGCTTTGATGTATACGAGAAATGAACAGTTATTATTTATTCGCTTCCATATCACATAATATAGGCCTACACCTGTAAAATAGAAACATGTACCTAATGTTTTAGTTAGAAATATAAGTAGGCCTACCGTGCAATAGCTTATTATCACAGATGTAGTATGAAATAAACGTCACATGCATGAATTAGTCAATTAGTCATGTAATAGAACTCAGGCCTAGTGTACAGAACATCTTGCCTATTATTATTATTATTATTATTATTATTATTATTATTATTATTATTATTATTATTATTATTATTGACTCCATTAAATATTGTCTTACAACATTTTTATGTAAAGTCGTGTTGTACTGGTAACCTTAAGCTGTGTGCTGACATCTGCTCTTTATGTAGTACTTTCTTTTATTTGGTTATTTAATGACGCTGTATCAGTTACTAGATTATTTAGCATCGATGGTATTGATGATAGCGAGATGTTATTTGGCGAGACGAGGCCAATGATCCGCCATAGATTACCTGACATTCACTTTACGGTTGGGGATATAAGAAAAAACCCAACCAGGAAATCAGCGGGGATCGAATCCGCGACCGAGCGCGACTCCGGACCGACAGTCCTTAGCCCACTGAGCTACGTCAGTAGATCTTTATGTACTTTTATGGTCAGTTTAATAAGTTCAAAAAACATGATCTCGGGAGGAATCTGGGATCCATTTTCTGAAATATGTTCCTATAAGTGTAGAAAGATTGTACAAGTGTTCTACTTCTAGAGCACATTGTTTTCACACGATGTAAGAGTGGGTGGTAATATGCCATTGAACTGTCAACATCTGTATAATCGCTCTTTCACTTAAGCGGCATATTTCTGTAATCTCAGATGATGGAATGACAAGACTCCCATTATTCTTGCGTTAAAAAAATAAAAGAGATTTTGTTTACTGCCGGTAGGCTACGTACTATAAATTGAGACTTTAGATTTATTACGCCATATTTTTCTTAATGATTTAACAACTAAGCCGGCAATGAATACAATCACTTTTTGACAATGTTGTGTCATTAAGAATGATGTAAGAATGAGGGAATTGCAATCAATGTCTGCAGTAGAAGAGTCATATTGCTTCTGATTCTCAAAACATTGAGGATTATTATTACAGTGCATTAGGTGTTCAGAAAATACCATTGGGCATACATACATTTTTAGTGGACATCCCTCTCTTTGTAATATAATTTAAATAAATTATTTACGTATTTTCTAACGTATATAAAACAACATAAGTAAAAATATTCCATGTATTCGGTCATAGGAAATGGAAATAAACTAATAAGTCTATTTATGAGCAATATAAGGCGTTTATATTTAAAGCAATGCTTAGTTCAATATTTAGATTTACTTCTGTTATTTTATATTATACGTTAGAAAATACGTAAATAAGTTTAGTTATATTACAGTGAAGGAGGAAATTCACTAAGAAAACGCCCATATACTCAATGATATTTTCTAAACTCCGAATGCTAGAAACAATCATTCGTGCTCCCCAAACATGGCGTCGCGCGAACCTGCGCGAGAGGTTTCAAATTTGTACACGACACCAGCGCCAATTGTGTGTCTAGATATATAACTACAACGTCTTTGGCTTCCACAGACATAAGCAAGTTCACGCTCCGACTGGACGTCTCTAGCACCACAACCGGTTTCGGAGCTTACAACTCTGACACTACTGTTTTAATTCCAAAACCTCGTAACTCGCTCGGATGTCGATTTTCACTTTTTGCGCGTTCTTGATGGTATAATAACACATATCCATCTACTGACAAAGCAGTGAAGCTTAATTAAAATACTAGCGCTAATATTGGGCTATTACGAAACCACTTAATTTCTTTCTCTGTGAATACACTTTCAAAACACGCAAAAAGTGAAAATCGACATCCGAGCGAGTTACGAGGTTTTGAAATTCAGGTAACGATAAAATAGAATATGCAAATCTAGTTTTCAGGTATAGCTCCATGTGAAGCTGATTTGATTAATTTCAAGGGAAAAATTGTTCCGAGGTCGAGTATCTAGCCCGGAACCTTTGGCTAAACGCACCAAAGCTCTACCAACTGAGCTACACAGGAACTCTACCAGACCTTGACTCAATTTCTACCTTTATATCCACAGACCTCAAATATAATAAGTTTAAAATTAATACGAAAATGAGTTCATTAAATTCATTAGTTTGCTTTATATCAAGTAAATGAGCAATTTATTCAGTAATAATTAAGAAATTTTAAAATAACTATTTCATTAAAACTGGGGGAGGGGGACCGATCCCCCCCTGCCCCGAGCTAGAACCGCCTCTGTAGCTATCCTCTAAATAGATTTCACTGCATCACATCAGCTAAAAAATAAATAAGAACAATTAGGTAGGTAATTATTCTAACAGTAAATATACCTCATACTGTTCCCACTGAGCAGCTCGCTTTGCCAGTACTTGCTCCTGCTGGACTGAGCTGACATCAGCTGGGTCTCCCATCTTGTCCCTGTTGTGTACTCTGGCTGCTCTGTTTTCCTCGTGGAACTTCATCGCCTCTGCGTGGAACTGCTGTTCTTTAGCTGTCCATATTGTGTAGTCCATGTGCAAAGGCCTATGCAAAGGTCCTAATAACAAAAAAGGAGACTGTATGTAGCTATAAAATTACCCCAGTAGTTTTCTATGCAGGTTCGATTCCCGGCAAGGTCGTGATGGAATTTGCTGTGGACAGAGCAGACGCTGCAGAAGATTTTTTCGGGGTACTCCCGTTCCCCTTTATCATACCACCAACGCTCTCCACCTTCCCCTCATTTCATCCATCATCTGAAATAGTTATAATAGGCTGGGGTAGTACGGGTTTCCGATGCTGATATAGAAAGGGTTGGGGCTTATCAGGTACTCGCCGAGGATGGGACCTGGTGCTGTCAGGGCTGAGGCAGGATGGCCCACCTTCGACATCGGATTCACGAATGTCAATCATGCCGTCTGTCGGACTTGAACTCATCACATATAGGGCGCACAATGGGCCAATGTAAACCTCGGTGCAAGGATTCGCAACAAACTTGAACGAACATAGCGCTTGCAATGCAAGACGCTAGTTGACACATAACACCTTCCAGGATTTGACTATTTTGGTCAAATCTTGTGTCCAGTTTCACTAGAAAGGGGAGAAAGTATGTCTGTAGAAATCGTTCATCACTACAAATTTTACAAGATGATCTGGAAGTCTTTTTGCTCTCCAGGACGTTGGTCGCTGTCTTTGATGCTTATTTCAATTTCAAGGGCATTTCACTTCCTGCCAGATTGAACTGAAATCAACAGAAGAACAATGCTGTTTGAATTTATCTCTTGTGACTGCGTCCCTCCCTATGGCATCGTGGTCTGAGACAAGGAATCATACCTAAGACTCGCGTTACGGAATGTACTTTGGTTCAGGTCCTCATGAGAGAAGACATTTTCTCATGCAATTTCGGTCAGTGTATGGGATCTGTGTCCACCCAGCATCGTGATACATTTGGAGAGCTACACTAGGTAGCGAGATCTGGTTACAACCAGCTATAAAGGCTTGGGAGTCGTTGTGCTAACCACACGATAACTCCGTTCTGATTGGATGATCGTTTACCTCTGCGGAAGCATGTGGCCGTAAGGTCAGCAGTCGGCTGTTGGGCCCTTGCTCTTAATGAGCTGTTGCGCCGCGGTGACATTTTTTCTTCTAGCTGCAACTACGGTAAGATCATGTCCCGTATGTGCAACATATCTGTTGGTATATTTTTAATTTCTTTTAGAAGTACGCTGGAAATTAACAAATGCAGCAAAACCCTTTGTTTATGCTTTATGGTATTAATAAAGCATCTTGTCTCTTTAGTGCCCTGCTTGAAAAATACATCTTTTAATTGCCGTATTCTCTTTTGAGGAATGTTTTTAAGATAAACTGTGGAATTCCAACTGAAACATTTTCAGCAATGTCGCAAGGGAATGCCAATTCATGAATACTCGTTCTCTTTTACATCACTGCGCAAAATCATCATCGAATTCTAAAATACTTTAGAAGTGGAGACCTCAGCGTTTCCCGCCGAGGCCCGATGTTTTAGAGATTATTATTATATTATTTCTCTTTTTCGGAAAGCAGTTCCTAAAGAGTCAGCCTATATTAAACGAAAATTTACTTCACTTTGTCACATTGAATATTTTATTCAATTAGACTGATTGTATGGTTCAGCATAAGAAAATGAACAACATAATTATCACTTGAAAATTACAGAGGAGACTGAAATCTAATTTGGTATGTATTGACTATCACTGTCGATAATAAAATTATTGTTTATGTAATTATTTATGTACGATTGTCGCAGGCGTGGCTCATGCTGTGTGTCCAATGGTTTGTTGAACCCCCTATAATTTTCTTTTTAAAAAATCTGATTCGCTTTCACTCGTAAAAATTCTCTTCCATTCTAATTTACATACCAAAATTTGGTCGAATTGTGCTTAAATCGACGCGCAAGTTACTTGCCAAGTAGGAATTGCTATAAAAGTAGGATTGAAAACACTGACGACTGGTTTCAGTGAGAGAACGTCCGGGGAGTGAGAGGGTGATGGCTGTTATACACAGGAAAGTTGCTGTAACTTTCTTGTAGCGATAGAGGAAGGCAGGAGTGAAAGTTACTACTGGGCAGTCGGAGGGCGACGCTACATCTCTCGCATTCTCCGTCTCTTTCTACACGATCTCTCTCTCTCTCTCTCCCTCTCTCTCCTTTTCGCTCTATAGTTAGGGGTGTGGTTTCATAGTGATTACTGATTAGTTTACCTCTTTCTCGATACTTATTTTATAATGATTTCGGTGAATATTTCATGAAAATATGAAGGTTTGAGTTAATATTTCGCGAAACTATGAGTTAGGATACGGCATTCAACGTGTATAAATCAAATGATTAATTTTCAATTGTTACGAATTTCCTGATATTTTCAATAGTGTGAATATTAGATTACATAAGTATTTTTTTTTTAATTATGCCTACATTGGGCTTAACATCAGTTACAGTCGGCCTCGGTAGCGTAGTTGGTATAGTGCTGGCCTTCTGTGCTAGAGGTTGCAGGTTCGATCCTAGCCCAGGTCAATGGCATTTAAGTGTGCTTAAATGCGACAGGTTCATGTCAGTAGATTTACTGGCATGTAGAAGAACTGCGGGACAAAATTCCGGCGACGCTGATATAACCTCGGCAGTTGCGAGCGTCGTTAAATAAACCATAGGTCTAATTTATTTTAAATATCAGTTACACATATTTAGAGAAAGTAATGAAAAATTCCCTAACCATATCACAAACCGGGGCGAGTTCAATCAGATCCCAAGCGCAAATCATACACCTGTTTACAGTACTTAATTATTCTGCTCTTGAATATAAAGGCTCAGAATAATACGAATTCGTCGATCAGATAAAATATATTTATATGTCAAAACTCCTCTCTTACTATCAATGTTTGAGCACTCGAAGACATGTTGAAACGAAACTGTTGTGATCTTCGCCTGATTCAGAGAACTTATACATTAGAAGTAATATGCATATTCTTCGGTCTCTGCAAAGATGTTGTAAGAGCGTTGTTTACAGCTGACGTAAAGCTTTGAAGACAGCCAAATTCAATTTTTTATTTTATTTGAAAGGATTGCCAGTTTCTTTCGCGAGTATTTTGTGTGGAAAGAAAAAAAAACATGTTCCAAGCCTACTAATTTCGTGCCTGAAGCTTTTCGTTGAAATCATTACATCTTATGACATTTCGCGGTTAAATACGATTAATTTTCTAGGTTACCTTCATGAGATTTATGGTTTTTTTTTTAAGTTGTCATATATTTCGCGTATTTCTTTAAATCCAAAAAATATCAAACACGCATCTATTAATACAGTCTGCATTCCAAAACTGCAGTTGTACCAATTTAAGGTAAGTTCAATAATGCAAACAATAGGCCTAATAATAATTTTTTTCCGAATTATTATACTGTATGTTTAACTCTTTAACCGCTCCAATAATAGTACCACCTATTGAGAAATAGCGGAACTCTTTCAAAGTTTGTCAATTTTTTTATATCTTTGGTTCTGTCATCCCGTGGTTGGAAAGTTTGCTTACACGATCATAAAATCGTAGGTCAGATATCTTTGAACGTCAGTGTAGAATACCTTTGTACGAAACTTCACTGTGTTAAGAAAGGTTAACTATTCTGCAATGGCAGAATTTATGGAAGTTAGCCGGCGGAAAAAGTTTTATAAAGTTCACAGAACATCATGTGAAGTTGAATATAAGACCCTATAGGACTGTTAAAAGTAATGGAGAGTGGATAACTCAAAATTTTCTGGGAGATGGTTTTGAAACGAGTTAGTGTCTTAATCAATGATGAAAAAATGAGCATTTTTCTTCATTATATTGAAGATCTAGGATGGCCACTAATGCCGTCACGTTTTGAAGTTTGTTTACAGCCAGTAGGTACTACTCGGGACAGCTACGGTATCTTTACCGGGCGGCTTGTTTATAAATCAAGTCCATTAGCTGCGATATCGGGAGTACACTCAACAGCAAATTGATGCAATCAGTTGCTGTTATATCACTGTGCGAAAAGGAAGTTACTTCGGAACAGCGTTGCCAACCCTGGGGCTTTACTGGATCGCACAATTGGTTCCAAATTATCGTACTTTTGATTGGAGGACCGTACACTACATATTATAAAATAGGCCTATTTTGATTATTTTATCTAAACTCCCCCCCCACAGTGTTTTATTTAAACGATTTTTTAAAAATTCTTATAAGGAAATAATTGTTAAAAGTTAAATATCAGCACATAAAATTATTTAAAACTTTGTAAACTTTGTTGTCTCCTTATCTTTGGAGGATCTCCAGAAGGATCAACAACAGCAGGAACAGAAGAGCCAGAACCTACATCTAGCCAATTTACAGTTTGTTTCATCAGAGCAAAACCAAGCTTTAAATAAAGGAATTGTTTACCATAATTTTCTACAATTTTATTTTCATCCTGTATATTGCCACTATTTCATGTCAGAACCTATCACAGTGACACCTGATTTCTTACAGCCCGTGCACTACCACGAAACACGACTAGCACAAGCAAGAACTATAACAGGCTGTTCCTTGTTCCTTTATATGTACAAAATAGGCCCATATATTGATTGTGTTTATTCCCTTTTTCTGTTAAGGCGTTCTCAAAACATTACAACCAACTTATTAGTTATTACATGCCTACAAGGCAACAGTAATTATGTTTAGGCTATTGAGAGGATTGGAGAGACCATTTCTCTGAGATATTTGGAAATAAAAAAGGAATGTTTGTCAGCATTATTTCTGAATAGCCACAAGTAATGGACACTACGTGATTTCTTGTCGCTATAATAATGTTTACCAAATTCAAGCTATCATGTAACCTGGACTTGGAGACATAGGAAAGTAATGTCTATAGAAATATGTTTTGCAACAGTATACTTGTACGGTATTTGTAACGCAGAAGTGCTACATGCAAAAAGTACTATAAATGTATAAATGAAATATAGGCCTACCATAATACAGCAGAAATGTAGTGTATAAGTTATATTAAGTTTCAAATATCGTAAATTATAATAAGGTTTAAAATCCTCTCTTTTTGACATGTTTTACCTTCTTTGCTGACAGGATTGTACATTTTATGCACTATCCGCGGGTTGAAAAGTACAGTACATGATACCAAATTATCGCTTATGTACGATCCAGATCCTATGGTTGGCAACACTACTTCGGAAGTATTTTATACGTAGTGATAACATTGTATGCAATTTTGAATCTACGAATCTTCGTCCATATACTGTGAAATCCCGGCCACAAGTCACTCAATTGAGTGCGCTTCTTGTATAATGGCAGTTGACTCAATATAATATGTCAACATATATGTCGAACATGGAGTTAGGCCATAAAGGGAAAAACACTAGAGGAGAGGGATTCGACCCGGTGCTGTGGATTGAACTTCGGCGTAGCTCAGTGGTTAGAGCGCTTGGTGACTCGGGTTCGGGCGCCGGAGCGAATTTTTTTCCTCTAATAACAATTGTTACCATAAATGTTCTGTAGGACCAAAAATTAACCTTTACGTAGGTTCAATAGTATTTTATTTCTTTAACAGCACTGGATTTTCTATTAACAACTATACAGCTTTTAATTGGTCTAATTCACTATCTATCCTTGCTCAAAAACACCTCTTATCGTTTTATAATATAAACAAGTACTACTATGTAGAGTTGTAGATATGTTCAATCATTTTCAAACCTGCTTCCCAACGTCCTCGTGTACGTGTACTTGAAGCAGATACTACTATAGGCAAAGTAGGTACTCCACTTCCTTCCCTGCAGTTTATTATTATGAACATTGAAGTATCTGCTTATCTCTGTAGTAGGCCTACCTATTACGAACCTTCGAAGTATGTGCTTCAAAGCATCTACTTTGTTTTATTCATATCACCCGTTGTTTCTGTATTGGGAGATCTGTTGCCAAGAGTTGGAGGATGAAATACTGTAGTTTCGCTACGTGCTTGCTGTTAACAGTGTCCTGCGCGCAAAAAAAAAAAAAATGATGACTGCATGGCTCGAAATTGCGCTCCACACATCAGGGCCTAAATTTTCCCTTGATTTTCTTTTTCGTATAGTATTCCAGGTTATTCCCTCTCCCAGAAATGAATGTTAGTCTGTTTACCCACCATTCAAATGAAATAAGACGTCATTTGAAAGCTATGTTATGATATGAAGTACGACCACTTCCTCAGTTGACCAAGACCCAAACAGCCACCGGCGTAGCTCAGTCGACTTTGACGCTTGCCTGCCGATCCGGAGTTGCGTTCGGGCGTGTGTTCGATTCCCGCTTGAGCTGATTACCTGGTTGGTTTTTTCCGAAGTTTTCTAAAACCGTAAGGCGAATGTCAAGTAATCTATGGCGAATCCTCGGCCTCATCTCGCTATCACCAAGCCCATAGGCGCTAAATAACCTAGTACTTGATACAGCGTCGTTAAATAACCAAGTTAAAAGAACTCAAACTGCGGCCTGTGCTCCTTATCACTCATCGTAAGCTTATGCATCACTGTTATCTTGTACGAAAACCAGTGGAGATCAGAATGGAAATTTCGTTGTGAGATTCCCAACTCAGCAGAGATTCTTTTTGTTGAGATACTGAGCCTTCGAGTCAAAGCACTTGGATACTTCGATATTTTCAGGAGTGTATATGCGCACTGTGAGGTCGCTTTATCAACAAAGAACTATTAATTTCGAAGTATTGAAACAGTCCGTAGACTGTTTACAGGAAGCCCATCATGTACTAAAATGAACACGGAATCTACTGCGAATCTCTTGTATTCCTTGTTTCCGTAAAAACAATACAATACATTTCTACTTATTCTCAACTACCAATCGCCAGTAAGTCTTCACACAACAATGTGTATGATGTAGTACCTCACGTTTTAAACAATAGTCTGATTTCCACTATGTTAATATTTGTATTTGTGGACGTAATTCCACGCCGCTCCGCTAAGTCCGCGATATTTCGCACTCAACGTCAGTGCTGCTAGTATAGAGCTGTCCAGTATTATTATAGTAAGGTATTTGCTTCTAGTGTAATTTTCAGGAAATAGGCCTACTGCATATGTTCGCACGTGTCAAACACTGATGCGATGCTTTAGCAATATACCTGATAAGCGTATTCATTTATATTTTTCGTTAACATTACTACCTGTGTTATAATCCTGATCATTAACTGATTCTCTTGAAATCAGGAGCCTGTTGAAATCATGCACAGTGTTAGGCCCAGGTATTTCTTTCGCCAATTTTCTCTTGGGTATCATGGTTATATGCTTGTCTGTATGCCTTTGGACAGCAGTTCTTGTAATAGTCTTCTGATGATCTCGCAGCATCTTTTCCCTGTATAACATCCAACAACAATAGAAACTTCTCCCAGTATTTAGCACTGTTTAAAATAACAATTTGCTATGTTTATGATAAAAAGTATTGGTTATATAATACTTCGTTTCAATCAACTTCAGAACTTCTTGGTTCCAACATAATTAACAGTAATTTCTAAAGTGTATACACAGATTATATTAGTATTACCCTAGATAATATATACATATAATTATGATCTAGGGTATTACTTATGACCTCCCAGAGCTCCTCCTCGTGCTAAAATTCTGCAGAAGGTCTGATTCAAATGTCCCTATTTTGTAGTAGGCCTAATAAGGCAAAGATTGTGTACTCATATTTAATAAAATTTGGTTGTAAAATAGATTTAATACTTTGTACTGTTTAGTTCGTAAAAAATAACTTAATAGGCTATTACAGAATTAACTATACTCGTACAGAGTCATTCAAAACACCGTATCACCGTAAAACCTATATCCAAAAGCACGGCCGACTTGATTCTCTCTTCGCTTCTCTTTACCGGCCTTGACAATTCATTTTGATCTCTGTGTTATAGCTGTAATCGAGAATAGGATGAAATTCCTGCCAGATGGCACTGATTGCCAAGGTTCACTGAGGAATGTGTGTATGGTTTCTTGTTCGATTATACTTGGTAATATTGTGCTTCTTTCTACTGGTATGTGAGTTTATTGTGATGTGATTAAAAATGACTTATTGTTGTGCACCATTGTGTACTTCGAATAGGAAAAAGAGTGGAAGAACAATAATGTATCATTCCTCGAATTTCCGAGTGACAGGGAAAGATGATAATGTCTCGTGACCAGAATATTGTACGAAATGGGAATATGAAAATTGGAGATTTATCTTTCGAAGAGGTGGAAAAATTCAAGTATCTTGGAGCAACAGTAACAAATATAAATGACACTCGGGAGGAAATTAAACATAGAATAAATATGAGAAATGCTTCTTATTATTCGGTTGAGAAGCTTTTGTCATCTAGTCTGCTGTCAAAAAATCTGAACGTTAGAATCTATAAAACAGTTATATTACCGGTTGTTTTGTATGGTTGTGAAACTTGGACTCTCACTTTGAGAGAGGAACAAAGATTAAGGGTGTATGAGAATAAGGTTCTTAGGAAAATATTTGGGGCTAAGAGGGATGAAGTTACAGGAGAATGGAGAAAGTTACAGAACACAGAACAGCACGCATTGTATTCTTCATCAGACATAATTAGGAACATTAAATCCAGACATTTGAGATGGGCAGGGCATGTAGCATGTATGGGCGGATCCAGAAATGCATATAGAGTGTTAGTTGGGAGGTCGGAGGGAAAAAGACCTTTGGGGAGGCCAAGACGTAGATGGGAGGGTAATATTAAAATGGATTTGAGGGAGGTAGGGACTGGATTAATCTTGCTCAGGATAGGGATCGATGGCGGGCTTCTGTGAGGGGGGCATTGAACCTCCGGGTTCTTTAAAAGCCTAAGTAAGTAAGTAAGTAAGTAAGTAAGTAAGTAAGTAAGTAAGTAAGTAAGTAAGTAAGTAAGTAAGTAAGTAAGTAAGTAAGTAAGTAAGTAAGTAAGTAAGTAAGTAAGTAAGTAAGTATGGGACATGCGAAAATGGCTTAAAGTGATTTCATGCCAAGACTTTGTTCCAAAATCAACTCCCCATCTTCAGTCGTTTGTAGTTTACATTTCAGGGAAGAAGATTATTCTAATAATGGGAAATTTAGACGATTAAAACCAAATGCTATGCCAACAATATTCCCTCATTATCCTAGGTATAAAGTGATAGATATCAAACGACCATGACGAACAATTACTAAAACTGATCTCCCGCCACCCAAAAAACGCAATTCTTTTAGTAATATTGGTTTTTCACTATTTGAACAATATGTTTCGAGTGGTTCAGCATCATTTAATGACATTCCCTCCCTGCCAGTTGGAAATTACCATAAAGCGACGCAAATAGACGTTGTCAACTTTGACGAGCTAAAAAGAAATATTAACAGATTGGATGTGAAAATTACATGACAATCAGGTGTTACAAGAGAAGCAAGATGAGAAAACAAAAACAACCGAAAAATCCAACCAATTGAAAGAGCTCCGTTACATAAGGAACTGGAAAATGTAAAGAAATAGCCGATGGAGGCAATCTGCTTAATCTTCGAAAGAAAATACCAAACAAGAATATATTAGAAAATTTGTGTTCAGAAATTAAGCCGTTACTGTGTAGATGCCCTCTATTGCAATGCCAATTTGTGATGAAGACGGCCAAAAACGACTTGCTAATATGATTACTGTGAAATTTGTTAGGCCACTTCTAGATAACATTGCAGCAGCTTTAACTGAAAAGCTTATTCCTTCGAAGAATGCGGCTTATAATCCACTGAGTCGCAAAATCTTGAAGCTGTGATTGTTGAATCTGCAATATCAAGTGAAATGTATCAATGCAGCGAGTGAAATTATAAAACTTGTACAAGTTATGGTAAATAATTACCCAAGTGATTACTTTGAAACATCGTAATTTAGCCTAGTCATACTACCCAGTGAATGAACTACAAAATTACGCCTCTGTCATCATGTTACTTAAACTGAACAGGCTACTATGTGATACTTCCCCTGCTTTTAAACTCACGCTTTTATCATAATTAACAGAACTAAACATAATAATACTTATTATTTTCTTATTTATTATTTATAAGTGTTATTATTACTCTTTAATCATTTATTTTAATTCATGTCGAGTATTTCTTCTGTGGACACCAAACCTTGGCAGACAGCGCCTCGTGGTGGAATTGAGAAACTAACCAATTTCAGAATAGGTTTACTATTGTCAATGCCGTATACAAAGAAGCGAAGCGAGCATCAAGTCGGCCGTGCTAAAAGAATCGATTGATGATACTTTCATTTTCTGGGACAAACCGGAAGTGCGAGTAACTGGAGTCAACTTCGAATGTTCAAATGAGAACCTCGGTCGTGTAAGGTATCTTTCAATGGGACTTAAAAAAGAAACAACTTTTACTAATTTTTTCAAACTTAATTTTTTATTCACAATAAAAAATATTAAACTGTAAATATGAATTTCCGTTTTGGCTATGAGACATGATGTGATAAAGAAAAATAAATTATTGTGATATTGGGAACACTCATTCTCGTTGCCATAAAACTCTTTTGGTACAGACTATCATGGGTAATTTGAATATCAGGAAATTAGTTCTACCTATTTTCCGTTTCTTTGTTTAAAATTTCAGAACAAAAAGTAGTTATTTCTTGTATTGTTAAATTTATTTACCTAGACATTCCTCTCCTCCTAGAAACAGTTTCCCAACATACAAACTTAAAATTATGGCAACAACAAAATAATGCTTAATATCACAGAATTACTTCAATATACCTACTATTTGGAACTAGTATAATATGGTGGTGGGGTGTGATTTTAAGACGTGTGACAGGTTTGCCATAGGTTCCGACTGTGACTACAGTTCCAAAATCACAGTTCCGATAAATCGTCACATTTGCCCAATACATGACTCACAGCGTAGAGACTGATGTACAGTAGGACTACGTACGTATATGTGACAGGTTTAGAGCCAGTGTTGCCAACACATAAATTATATTCCCGTCAGTAAAACACCTGGAAATCCGTCAGAATCCGTCAAAATTAAAAAAAGACCCACTCAATATACCTACTTATATATAAATAAAAAAGCAAATTTTAACACAACTTACCAATCTTGATTAAAGTAATAATTCATCCACATCATTTGCCTCTAGTTCTGCAGTTGATGTGCTGAGTTGGTCTACGCTGCGGTACGCTGCCATTGTGCCAATTTGGTTGAGAAGGTTGAGAACATCGTCTGGTAGGTTATAGTCATGACAGCATTTTTTTACACGCTTAAGTCCAGCACGCACAATTAGGATCGAATTCATCCTATTGGTTTTAAGTCTATTTCTGAGGGAAGTGTTCACATTGTTGGGCATACTAAATGCTCTCTCCACGTCAGCGTTCGACCACGGTAAAACCAAAATCATCATGGCAAAGTCTGAGAGTTCTTGAAATGGATTTTGAGAACTTGCATCCTTATACGACGCGATCTCATGCCAAAATTCAATTGTGTTGGTAACATTTTGCAATTGAACAGTGGTTAATTTAGATCATTGAAAATCAATTTTTGTTATTACATTTCCAGTTAACCCTAATTCTTTGGCTAATGGGATTATACTCTCTTTAACTACTCTCAAACACTGTTCTGGTGAAATTAAAGACACTTTTTGCAAAACCTGTACATTCCTCAGCAGTCGCCGTTGGAGTTCGTCTGCTAAGCAAAACAGAAAATTTTCGCACCTATTGCGAAACACTTTTTCATTATCAGGGCTGATTTTATTGTCCTTTTTCAAATTAGTTAATAAAATTTCTACTTCATGGCCAAGATAAATATTAGTGGACTTGTATTTTCTAACTTCCACGGTTAGCAGATCTCCCCTATAACCAGGAACAACAATTCGTCTAGTAATACCTACAAATGAGTAGAATTAAATCTTTAAGAAGCTTCGAAGGATCTGCTGTACTTGACTGGAATGACTTATTGACTTTCTGACATTCTTCTAGATATGGTTTAAGAAATACAAGATAGAGTTTATTGATGACGTCACAGTACATACCATATAAGAGTTCAGCTGCGTAGCACTTATTTTGAAGTCTAGATGTCTCAAAATGTGTCTGTAATATGCGATTGATAGCAACTTCAATCGATAGCCACCTTGTATTTGACTGTTGTACAATTTTAAGGGGATCGGCTCCATTATTTATTGCTTGGAATAAAAACCTATATGTGATCTGTCGAGAAGATGACTTTGAAAACCAAGAATAAGTTTCAGATAATAAAAATTCAACATTTCTAGGCAACATTTCTGCAGCAGAGGACACAGATAACTGAACTGAGTGACAAACACAAGAAATCAATACAAGATTACCGACTTCCTGCTTCAGTTTCTGATAGACCCCATTGTTAATGCCTACCATCACTGAAGCACTGTCGGTCGCCACGCCTCTCATTTGTTTAATGTCTAACCCGTAGTCTGAAAGTAATGACTTTATTGCACTCACAATACAATCTGCATTTCCCTGTTCTAGTTGTTGTTGTTTCGAATAATATACAATGCACACAGCCAGTAATTTTATGACAGAAATATCTGTTGATTCGTCAATAAGAAGACTAAAGTGGCCACTATCAATATCGCTCTGTAGTTCTGATTTAAACTGTTGGAAAAGAATATTCTTAATCAAATCACTACACTTTGTGCGGTGAAGTCGTAAAAGAGAAGCATGGTAAGCACCTTTGAAAAATCTCTTGGTAAGATCGGAAATATGATCAACAGACCTTATTGAGCAATGGTTAATGACAAAAAGTGAAAGAGCAGCCTCAGCAGCTGCACATTCGTACGTATGTTTGACTGGTATAAATTGCAAATTTGACTGGCGCGAAGTTGAAAATGGTTCTGACGCTTTTAAATGTTTCTTAGTTCTTCCATGATCGAGTAAATCTGACAATCGCACATTAAGACTGCACTGACAATACTTGCACCACACAATACTAGGGTCTCCAGGCACCTCCAACAACAGCCAATCCTTCACTCTTTCATCACTTAACCACTCTTTTCTAAATTTTATACTATAGCTCTTATCTTTCTTTTCTGACATGTTAAATCTGTCAGTAAAACATTCACAAAGCAGTACAGACACTAATAAATAATCGTTTCATCTTAGAAAAAATACAATGTAGGTAACGCTAATCCGTAGTCTGAAAGTAATGACTTTATTGCACTCACAATACAAATCTGCATTTCCCTGTTCTAGTTCAACAATTCCAAGAAAAGTGGATGCAATTGTATGTTGTTGTTTCGAATAATATACAATGCACACAGCCAGTAGTTTTAAGGGGATCCGGTACGTCCTATCTCGGCTATGTTAAAATCATTATTTTTCATGCAGCTTTTCTCAGAAACTGCTAGTAGTAGGCACTTGATTTTTTACACGTTATTGTTACATATACTGACCTGAATTTAACACAGCCAATTGAAGGAAAAGTGCATAGTACATTAAATATATTTTTATTTTGTTCCGGTCCAAATTTTAACCACAATTTTCAATATATATCAGTACATAATTATTTTCATAATTTAGATTTATTGAAAATCTCATGTTAAATTAGGGACAAGGCTTGTGGAAACGTGCTCTGAAAATTTGAAAGTCCTATGTGTAATAGAAGCTTAAAAAAAGTGCATTTTGTAAGGAAAAAAAAAAACAAACTTACAGAAAAACATTCAAATAATTCAAAATATTAACACTTTTATTTTCATTTAAAATATTAAATCTTTTTTTTCATTTATATTGTATACTGTAATAGTTTCATATATTGAATATTGTAATAGAGAAAAAAATAAGTTGCAGTTATTGCAAAATGCTCTCTGTGGCTGTACAGACGAACCCCGTCCTAATCCAGAGCCTACGCCGTTTCATGGTACCGGTCCCATCTCGACCGTAGTTCGCTCCAGGGGCGGCTAGTCATGCTTACCGATCAATGGGAGGTTCAAACCCTCTCCATGTCACTGGTTAGATGAACGAAGTGCTGAAAAGGACTCACTTTTCATAGGAGATATTGAAAGTGGCTCCCCTTCAGCATCAATGCACATCTGTACACATCTAATCATGTTCAGATACACTTGCACAGATCCTGTAGCGCGCTACTTTTTAACCAAATACTTTATTGTTCTCTTTGCCGGTTGTCCTCTATCCAGAAACTTGTCCCTGAAAATTTCGCGGGTTTCTTTAATCGAACCTGTTCTCACATACGCTTTCACAATTTCCATTCTTTCTTGTATGGAGTAAGTCATTTTGCACAGCGGTGATATTCAAGAAGTTAACAACCAGTTCTCTCCTGTGTACCTATGTTAAACGTAGGCCTATACGGTATACGTCCATGGAAATTGCAAATATTTACTAGAAATAATTTAACAACCGGTTCGTCCGAACCGGTCGAATATCACCGCTCATTTTGCAGAATGCGAACAGACACGTGTAATTCGATTGATGACTGATGAAATACTGACAGGAAGAATGTCAATCGATTATTGCATAAAATTGTCCATTGTTGTACCTGTTTATTCATTTCGTTATGATACGAAACGATAGAACGATAATGGAATTTCAAGCAATCAAAATATCCCATTCGCATTCAAACGGGAGGCAGGCTACTTTTATCTGCGCCACCCAGTATAAAGTAAATTAAGTTTACTCTTTGTAGGACGGGGGAAGACGAAACCTCTTCACTCATCGGAACTTTTTAAGAATATTATTATTATTATTATTATTATTATTATTATTATTATTATTATTATTATTATTATTATTATTATTATTATTGCTCATGTGATAATATTTAACCTGAATACCAGAAGCGATGTTATGAATTTGTGGTATCATAACTCATACTAGGTTACCTATTAACTAATAGCTAATTCACAAATCAATTACGAATAGAAAATTGTATAATTAAAATAACAATTGCATTAGACTTACGCCTGCAATACTTTGGAAAAGCCTCCTGAAGGTGGGAATTCTCACTTTGCCCTTTTGAATTCGAGCGATGCTCCTCTGTCAATTTTGATATTATACAGGGCAAGTCAAAATGGTGGACTCGATTTCAGGAATTTATTGTGTGAAATATAATTCACATATCGTATTGTGATACGTGTGCTTCGAAAGGTAAAATTTCGAAGTTTTCTTCAGACACAGCATATGTTCTATGTGAGCACCCTGCGTAACATGACACACATCAAGCCGATAGCCAATCTCCTGCCAAATCCTTTGTAGCAGGTCACAGTCAATCTCAGCATTGGTTGTTGTGATGTGGGCGCGCAGGTCGTCCAGTGTCGTTGGAAGTGGTAGTACGTAAACATGATCCTTTACAAAACCTCACATGAAGAAATCACATGGGGTCAAATCGGGAGAACAAGGTGACAACGAAGCAGATGTGCATCTCTCACACATGCACGGCCTATCCATCGTTGTTGCAATGCCCCATTGAGATGGCCCCGAACGCGGCCATGGAAATGCGGAGGAGCATCAGCCAGTTGAAGAATGAAGTCTAGTCTCTTCAAGCTATGAGAGCTATCATATCAAGGAAAACATGTCCTGTCACAGTGCGTTCATTGAAAAAATAGAGTCCATAAATCTTTTCATGGGAAATAGCACAGAAGACATTTAATTTGGGAGAATCATACAGTTGTTTATGTGATAATCAAGCACGCAGAAGGATTTATGTTCTCCAGTCAACGCCATTTTTCTTCACTGCTCTGCTGCTGACTCCTTGCGGGCGAAAGTGGAAACAATACGGTGAAACTAAACTTTGAAAATTTACCTTTCGAAGCACACGTCCAAAGAGTCTGTAATATATACAAACTCCTTGCACACCTCTCACAATATAATACGTTCATTAGATTTCGCACAATAAATTACTGAAATCGGGTCCTTCATTTTGACTTGCCCTGTAGGTATAGCATTATGCAAGCAACTCTCATTAATTTCCTTACAAATTATTATAAGGGCAACTGGTTAAGAATAATTGCCTGGTGAGGCCTGGTTTGCATGTTGAAGTCACAGTAATGTGGAAAGGGGTCTGTGACACATTTGAAAGATATAAATGAATAGGATACTGGACTGTGATGTACTCTGTTGGTCGGTAAGAGACAGTGACGTCAGACGGAGGATCATTTTCCTTCACCATCCTTACAAACAAGCGATAATGAACATTAACATTATTATTATTATTATTATTGAGTGAGACGAAAATTAATTATTCCCTTTCATAAAAATTAATATCCCTTTTCTAGTGTTCATCGTAAATTGTCTAATAATGCTATGTTCTTACTTCATGTTATCATAGAGAATTACACGATCTTCGGTGCTCAGTAGGCCTATATACAGTAGGGATACAAGAAAAAAAGATGAAGATTATGGTGACTATTACACTTTTACTACGTCATACTATTTTTGAACAATAAAACAGTACGGAACAACCAATCATGGCTACTAAACTTATCCAACAGTTATCACCTCCTTAGCATTTGTTTCTTTGTTTGCCAATATTGTACTTCAGAAAATTGTACATTTTGATATGATTCATGTTTATTTCATCAACCTTAATTAAACATTTTCTATCATTTATCTTTTTTATATTATTTAAGTTATGTCGTGGTTTCTGCTGTATGAGATTATGGATAGTCACGTTATCAGAGATTGTTTAATATATATTGATAATTGAAGTGGAATGGAACTGTTTTAATAAAAATGAAACGGAATCAATAAAGGCTTCTTGACTATAATTGTCCATAGTGTTCAATGAAGATTGTATAGTTGGCACAACTGGTAACAAGAGAACAGCTCATCATAACACACTACCGCCATCTGGCGGAATATTTGTAATGATGAGATGGTACAGTAATACATTTTCAAGACAGTTTAGTATTTGTGTAAGTCAATTAATATTTTCTTGTATTAGAGTAATTTATTTCTTATAATCTTTATATAATTACTTTATTCTAATCGTGTATTAGTCAATTAAATCCCACTCAAGTTTTGATTTTCTCTAGATAAATAAAAATCTCTAGTGAAATTTCTGTTGATAATGAAATTATGATGATGCTGATGATAGTAATGATCACTATAAGATGAATACGACAACGATTATGAAAGGATAAAGGAAGATGGGAAAAAGGAGATACAGAAATAAAAAGGCAATGAGAATGAAAGAAAAGACGCAAAGAAAGAAGTAAGAGAGCGATGATGAGTATAGTACAGTATTATGACAATAGAAGTCTTCTGTTCAAAAGTTTGTACCTGTGCTCCAGTATTCAGACTCAGCTGACTTAGGGAGCACTGAAAATCTGGATTAGGTACTGGTAGGAAAACTAGAAATCTGGTATCCATGACAACACAAGGATCAATGCAGAGCTTACTCGTAGCACTACAACAAAACAAAGAATTATTAAACAACATAACATATTACACTTTATTACAGTGGTTCTCAACTTTTAAAGGTTCGACCGATGCTCCTGTTGCACGTAGTAAGCCTCTGTCGACTTTCGCTTGAACTAACAACGTAACGCATTGCAAACACTTATAAATCTCGCACCACGGAAGTCTCAAATCATACCTAAATCTCTTCTCACTCATCTTCAGTGGTCTAGTGGCTACCGTACGTTTTGTGTATCCACGGTACCATCGTTCGATATGAGGTGAGAAAAAGAGTTCCTAACTGCAGCTTTCATGGACTAGGAAGTCACTTCTGGTCCCATATAATAAATTTACTGCTATAAAGTAACTTTTTTTTTTATAAATTCAAATTAATCAAGATAAATTTCTACATCTACAACTGCTATTACACCATTCTTAACTCTTTGTAATAGATCTCATACCAATATTGATTAAGGAGACCTTAACTGAAGCACTGAGTGAACTACATTACCTCTTTAATGATTCAGTTCCTTACCGGTATATTTGACAAAATTTCTAAGCTCTCACAATGAATGACTTCGGTTCTGGAGACTTTTTATTGCTGTGATGATATAGAAAGAGTTACTATGTATAAGTGTTATGTCGTTTTCACAGTCTTGCAATTGAGAACTTACTCCGCATCTGCAATAAATTATTTTGCAATATGCAGAACGTTCTAGATAGAGTCAACGTATTCTGTTTAATAGTGCACTTCTGCCAGTAGTTTATCTCAGAGTTATCACTGATTGTGGGAAATTACATTTAGAAATCCATACACTTTAGTTGCTGAACTCTGCTGGGTGCTTTGAGAAGTACATCCTTGATTCCTTTAGCCTGTTACGCAGGCAGTGCAGGTTCGAGTCCCAGTCAAGCCCGGAATTTTTCATGAAAAATCCATAGTGACCTTGTGGCTGATAAAGTTGCAGTTAGAGTTTTTCTTGCGGTTCTCCCGTTTCCCCATATCAGGCATTTACATCATTCCCTCAAAATTTCTTTATCCTTTCATCATTCCATAGCATTCCCCTTTCTTATTTATTAGTAGAGCTAGGAATTTTAGGTGACAAATTTTGATAAAAAATGTGCAAAGAAAGGTGCCTTAATTTACTTAAAAAAGGTGCGAGAAAGGTGGAAATTTCAAATCTAAATATTCTTTACAGACAGTACACATAAAGCCACAAAATTCCTTGAATAGACTTTAATTTCATCTTCTTCGATGAAAATGTCAGCTGACTGACCTACGTTTGGGGTTCAGCCAATATAGCAGATGGTATTGACAAGGAGAGGAAAGGAATATTAATCTTTCGCCAATGAAGAAGAAAGCTCAAATTCCTTTCCTTCGTATTCAATAGCTTTGGCCTAACAGTGGTGCGATAAGCACAAACAAACTGATTTGTGACATTTTGTCTAACGCAGCACATTGAGGCGCAAACTAATTTGAAAGCTTTTGCCAAACAAGTCTGCACTGAAGCGAAAATAATTCGGTACCACACTAAAATCAGTACATTCTAATAAAAACATTCAGAAAGCAGGAGATTTATTCATTTATTAAAAAATAACAGTAGAATAAGGTGCCAATGGCGTATTTAACACTAGGTAGAAGCACTTGTCAAGCCGCACGCGTTCGGTTTTCCTTGTTTCATTTTTATAGGAGGCAAGGAAAGGGGAGGGAAAGTGCAAAAAGTGCTGATATTGAGAAAAGGTGCTGACATTAAAAAAGATGCAAGCAAAACACAGGAGTATTTATTTCATGTTTTCTTTGCAAGACAAGTTAATTTGGCATCTTAGGTTATTTAACGTCTGAATGAAATGACGGTGATAATATCGGTGAAATGAGTCCGGGGTTCAGCACCGAAAGTTACCCAGCATTTGTTCATATTGAGTTGAGGGAAAACCCCGGAAAAAACCTCAACCAGGTAACTTGCTCCCGATTCGAACCCGGGCTACCTGGTTTCATTGTCAGACACGCTAACCTTTACTCCACAGGTGTGGACTTGAAGATTTATGACGTTCACTATCAACATGCTTTGCAAGTTTTTCTCCTATTTTTTTCCTTTTGCAAAATCCAGATTTAGTGCAAACATGTTCAACATTGTTTGAATCAGATTGAACGAAATGGCAGCAAGGAAAACTGAAAACTGCATATTCCTGCTCAGAGTATTCAATGAGTTTATACCTATCAAATCGTTTACTGTTAAAACGTTTGTTCTTATTATACAGAATGATTCACGAGGATTTACCGTCCTTTACGGAGCTTATTTCTGAATACATTTTGAGCAAAAAATATCATATGAACATAGTTCCTATTCTTAATATTTTCAGAGTTACACTAATTTAAAATTGTTTGTAAAAGACGTTTTTTTCTTTAGTTTGAAGATAAAAGAATAATACAAATAGATAATGAAGCATTCAGAAGTATCATTTCTTTAATTGACAAGTATTATGAAGCTAAAAATGTGCTGTGAGCTCCTTAATTGCTTTGTACAGACATTTTAACTAGAAAATTACATTATTCTTACGCACTTATCACAACAATTATTACAAATCACACCACTTTCACCGACTTAATTATTTGGAGTTCAATTTTGCATTCTAATTTATAATCTTGGAGAGTTTACAACCCATTTTAAAAATATCGCCGTCCTCTTGAGTACACTTGGCAGCACGCTTGTGAACGGCACTCGTCGCTCTACGTAACTGCATACGCCATACGGCTATCTTTGATTTCCGTAGCGCTCGCGCTGGCTGCTGACTGCACACTGACCCACATCACAGCAATGCGTTCCAACAACGAAACTTAACTCTGTAAATATTGAGAATAGGACCCATGTTTATATCATATTTTTTGCTCAGAATATCTTCGGAAATAAGCATCGTAAAGGACGGTAAATCCTCGTGAATCACCCTGTATAATAACGTTGGTTTGTAAACTGATTTACGTGATTTGCATGGACCATCGTAGATCGATGCACTGATATCAAATGGCTCGGCTTTATTAAAAACATTTGCACTCACCTTTACATCACAGAAATGGGGAGATATTGACGCATTTAGGCTATACCACATGGAGGTTTGTCTACATTAGAAACATTTGAACTGTCACAAAGTTGAGAGGACAGTTTAACACATTTCGGTTCATTGCGTCCACAAACACTTTCATCCCACTTGCGCTTATCACGGGGAAAAATCTTCAAAATATAATATTCCTTGGACAAAACGCAACTAATATAAGAACACTACTAGCATCAGCGACTAATCATTTACTACTGAAAACTGTTGCGAAACGAATTCTCTCTATGACCGACAGTCGACACTGTCAGATATATAGAAGCAGCGCTCATTCGAGCCCAAGCGCTATCAAAGAAAGCGGAAGGAGTAGATAAGAAATGATGGCCATACCACCTGTCAGACAGGCTCCCACAGGCTCCCCATGTGCCGTCACAGGGGACGTGGCCTAAGTATTACGTCAGACGTGGGCGTGGCCAAAGTATGGCGTCATGGAGGGGGCGGGGCTTAAATTATGACGTAGGAAAGGGGCGTAACGTCATAAATGGCAATCTAAGAGTTCAAGGTTAAAGTGTGACGTAATGCGAGTATGTAATGGCATGACAAGTTCATACATGTTTATCTCCTCAATGTGGGGGGCTTAAATTATGACGTAGGAAAGGGGCGTAACTTAAATTACGTCAAGGTTAAAGTGTGACGTCATGCACACGTGCAGGTATGTAATTGCAGTTGTGGTATGACAAGTTCATACATGTTTATCTCATCAATGTTGCTATGTGTGCAAATATAAAGCTGAGTCATATCCGGCAATTGTTCTCAGGTGAAAGACACAAGTTCATACATGTTTGAAAACTGCTATGTTTGCAAATATTATGCAAGGTCACATCCGGCGAAGAATTAATCTATCACACTTAAACACATACATTCTTTTTCTTAAGATTCTAATGTAATGGTAATTTAATTGATTGGGGAATTGGTGTTGGAATGTGGGACATAAATGGATAAAAAATTAATCTAGCACACTTGTAAATTAAACAGGATGTGGCTGAAGTGACGTTATAAATTTGTAATTGAAGTTGGAAATGGGGGAGGGGGGGGTTAAAATGTACTTTAAGCCAATTGCTGAGTAATTGATAAAAATATTAAGATTCTAATGTACTGGTAATTGAATTGATAAATAGTAATGGGAAATGGAAATTGGAATGTGAGAATTATTGATGGCGTAAATGGTTGTACTTTAAGCCAATTTATATAAAAATTAATCTAGCACACTTGTAAATTAAACACATACATTCTTCTCATATTATTCCAATGTAATACAGTTTGAGTGGTTTGTTTAGCGTATTTAATACATTATTACCAACATTCAGAATGTAACATTATTATGATTTAGAGCAGTAATTGTAGCAGATAAATCAACGTAGATGTATATGTTGTGTAATGCATAAGTGTGCAAATATTATGCAAGCTTGATGAATCACTTCCGGCGACGATCCAATTGCTGAGTAATGATAAAAGCATGTTCTTTAAGCACCTGCAACGTGTCATATTACACAAATATTGCATGATGCAAATAATATGCAAGCTGTTAATTCACATCCGGTGAAGACACAAGTACTGAATAATGGCTAGCTGTCCAATGGATGTCCTGAAACTGGTTGTACTTTAAGCCAATTGTTGAGTAATTGATAAAAAATATTAAGAATCTAATGTACTGGTAATTGATTTGATAAATAGTAATGGGAAATGGAAATTGGAATGTGGGAATTATTGATGGCGTACATGGTTGTACTTTAAACCAATTTATAAAAAAATTAATCCAGCACACTTGTAAATTAAACACATATATTCTTCTCATATTATTATTATTATTATTCCAATGTAATACATTTTGAGTGGTTTGTTTAGCGTATTTAATTTAAGCCATACATTATTACCAACATTAAATTCATCAGAATGTGACATTATTATGATTTAGAGGAGTAATTGTAGCAGATAAATCAACGTAGATAAATATTGCAGGATGCAAATAATATGCAAGCTGTTAAATTCACATCCGGTGAAGACGCAAGTGCTGAATAATGGCCAGCTATCCAATGGATGTCCCGAAACTGGTTGTACTTTAAGCCAATTGTTGAGTAATTGATAAAAAATATTAAGATTCTAATGTACTGGTAATTGAATTGATAAATAGTAATGGGAAATGGAAATTGGAATGTGGGAATTATTGATGGCGTAAATGGTTGTACTTTAAACCAATTTATAAAAAAATTAATCTAGCACTCTTGTAAATTAAACACATACATTCTTCTCCTATTATTATTATTCCAATGTAATACATTTAATGTAGATGTATATGTTGTGTAATGCATAAGTGTGCAAATATTATGCAAGCTTCCTGAATCACTTCCGGCGAAGATGCAATTGCTGAGCAATGATAAAAGCATGTTCTTTAAGCACCTGCAACGTGTCATATTACACAAATATTGCATGATGCAAATAATATGCAAGCTGTTAATTCACATCCGGTGAAGACGCAAGTGCTGAATAATGGCCACCTTATTATTATTATTATTATTATTATTATTATTATTATTATTATTATTATTATTATTATTATTATTATTATGGCTCCAATTTAATACATTATGAAGTAACATTTATTGGATTGATTAATAATTTAATACATTTTGAAGTAACATTTATTGGATTTATTTTAAGCCATACATTATTACCGAAGCAGTTCGTAATATAGTAATTGCTTCTTCTTCCTCTTCTCATTATTATTATTATTATTCGTCATAAAGAAGATAAAAGTGTGACGTTATAAATTTGTAATTGAAGTTGGAAATGGGTGAGGGCTGTTTATAATTTGAAATACATACGTCATAACTTAAAGTGTGATGTTATAAATTTGTAATTCAAGTTGGAAATGGGGGGGGGGAAATTTGATAAAATTCTAATGTAATAGTAATTTAATTGATAAATAGTAATGGGTAAGGGAAATTCGCAAGTGTTAATTGAAATTGGAATGGGGGAATTATTGATGGCGTAAATGGTTGTACTTTAAGCCAATTGATAAAAAAATTAATCTACACACTTGTAAATTAAACACATACATTCTTCTCATATTATTCCAATGTAATACATTTTGAAGTAAAATTGAGTGGTTTGTTTAGCGTATTTAATACATTATTACCAACATTAAATTCATCAGAATGTGACATTATTATTACTTAGAGCAGTAATTGTAGCAGATAAATCAATGTAGATGTATATGTTGTGTAATGTATAAGTGTGCAAATATTATGCAAGCTTGCTGAATCACTTCCGGCGACGATGCAATTGCTGAGTAATGATAAAAATTTGTTTTTGAAGCACCTGGAACGTGTTATATTACACAAATATTGCACGATGCAAATAATATTCCAGCTGTTAATTGACATCCGGCGTCTTTTGTTACACAAATATTGTATTGATTACAAGTAAATAATAGCTATCTGCTATGTGTGCAAATATTATGCAATGTCACATCCGACGATGAAATTGCTGAGTAATGATAAAAAACATGTTTTTGATAATGACCTTGGAGTTAATATGGCTGGATGATGAGGTGAATTATTTAGAAGTGTAATGAAAGAACTATTGCAGTTTGGAATAATTGACATTGAACAAGTTTAGACAGCCGTGGGAGGGGGGCAAGATGATGAATAATACGCTCGAATTTATACAACTATTACACTATCACATATTTTATAAAAGATCTTTGTCAAAGAAACTTTGGTAGTGTAATAGCAGCCATAGCGTTAATAATGTCTCACAATATTTATTTTTTATTTTAATTTAGATGATACTGCATCTCCAGTCTCGGTTTGAGCTGAAGAAGAAGAAATCGCACAATTTAAATGCTCTGAGTGTAAAAAAAGTGACCATGATGAAGCGTGGTGAATGTTAAGCTTGATTATGAATAATGTCCGAATTGTAATAAATGTTTTTTTTGGAAATAGGTTTGCACTGTAATTTCTTTTATGTCTTAACCATCCACTTCCATCTCACATAACCAAAGGGTTGGGTTCGTTTAGAGTTCCAAATGGGGAATGGGTTATTAACCTATAAGACATTTTTTTCAAATATTAGTAATCCTTATCCAATATTAAGAATTGGTATGTAGGTTTTCAAATATTAATAATCCTTAAGATTTGGTGTATTAGCTGAGATTATTCTAAACATATATGTTACAAGAATATAACATAATTCCAGTGGTAGCTTATTGATTTGGGAGCGGTGGATTCATTACATGTTTGTATGATAAAACCTGAGGATGATTGTGAGAATGTCAATGATTAAACTGAACCTAGTCATTGGGGATGGGGATGTGCTTGGTAAAAGAAAATAGTAACAACATAAAATTATGCGTATATATTTATTCCTAAAAATAAATACAATGCACTGAGTAAGAAAAAAAGTAACACATACTTACATTATGAGTAAAAGCACTTTATACATAATCCAATAAGACACTTTGAACATTGTGTTCGAACAACGCTCTTACACCCTTTTTGCACACATCTCCTCCGACTTTTGAATGGGATATATTGTACCAAATGATTTATACCATCATATCGAGATTCTCTACTGTTATATGTAATCGGAGAACAAGTTAGTCTCACACCCGCTTTCTTTGTGATAAACATTGCAACTGATACGAAAATGGCATTCATGTGACATATACGTTACAACTTGTAGAAAATCGTAATCTTGTGACATATACGTTACAACTTGTCGAAAATCGTAATCTTGTGACATATACGTTACACCTTGTCGAAAATCGTAATCTTGTGACATATACGTTACATCTTGTCGAAAATCGTAATCTTGTGACATATACGCTACTCCTTGTCGAAAATCGTAATCTTGTGACATATAAGTTACACCTTGTCGAAAATCGTAATCTTGTGACATATACGTTACAACTTGTCGAAAATCGTAATCTTGTGACATATACGTTACACCTTGTCGAAAATCGCAATCTTGTGACATATACGTTACAACTTGTCGAAAATCGTAATCTTGTTGCGATAATGCAACACCATGTCGAAAATCGTAATCTTGTGACATATATGTTACAACTTGTCGAAAATCGTATTCTTGTTGCGATAATGCAACACCATGTCGAAAATCGTATTCTTGTTGCGATAATGCAACACCATGTCGAAAATCGTATTCTTGTTGCGATAGTGCAACACCATGTCGAAAATCGTATTCTTGTTGCGATAATACAACACCATGTCGAAAATCGTATTCGTGTTGCGATAATGCAACACCATGTCGAAAATCGTTTTCTTGTTGCGATAATGCAACACCATGTCGAAAATCGTATTCTTGTTGCGATAATGCAACAACATGTCGAAAATCGTATTCTTGTTGCGATAATGCAACACCATGTCGAAAATCGTATTCTTGTTGTGATAATGCAACACCATGTCGAAAATCGTATTCTTGTTGCGATAATGCAACACCATGTCGAAAATCGTATTCTTGTTTCGATAATGCAACACCATGTCGAAAATCGTATTGTTGTTGCGATAATGCAACACCATGTCGAAAATCGTATTCGTGTTGCGATAGTGCAACACCATGTCGAAAATCGTATCCGTGTTGCGATAATGCAACACCATGTCGAAAATCGTATTCTTGTTGCGATAATGCAACACCCTGTCGAAAATCGTATTCTTGTTTCGATAATGCAACACCATGTCGAAAATCGTATTCTTGTTGCGATAATGCAACACCATGTCGAAAATCGTATTCGTGTTGCGATAATGCAACACCATGTGAGAATGATATTCTACAAGTTGTAACGTATATGTCACAAGATTACGATTTTCGACATGGTGTTGCATTATCGCAACAAGATTACGATTTTCGACAAGTTGTAACGTATGTGTCACAAGATTACGATTTTCGACAAGGTGTAACGTATATGTCACAAGATTACGATTTTCGACAAGTTGTAACGTATATGTCACAATATTACGATTTTCGACAAGTTGTAACGTATATGTCACAAGATTACGATTTTCGACAAGGTGTAACGTATATGTCACAAGATTACGATTTTCGACAAGTTGTAACGTATATGTCACAAGATTACGATTTTCGACAAGTTGTAACGTATATGTCACAAGATTACGATTTTCGACAAGTTGTAACGTATATATCACAAGATTACGATTTTCTACAAGTTGTAACGTATATGTCACAAGAATGCCATTTTCGTATCAGTTGCAATGTTTATCACAAAGAAAGCGGGTGTGAGACTAACTTGTTCTCCGATTACATATAACAGTAGAGAATCTCGATATGATGGTATAAATCATTTGGTACAATATATCCCATTCAAAAGTCGGAGGAGATGTGTGCAAAAAGGGTGTAAGAGCGTTGTTCGAACACAATGTTCAAAGTGTCTTATTGGATTATGTATAAAGTGCTTTTACTCATAATGTAAGTATGTGTTACTTTTTTTCTTACTCAGTGCATTGTATTTATTTTTAGGAATAAATATATACGCATAATTATATGTTGTTACTATTTTCTTTTACCAAGCACATCCCCATCCCCAATGACTAGGTTCAGTTTAATCATTGACATTCTCACAATCATCCTCAGGTTTTATCATACAAACATGTAATGAATCCACCGCTCCCAAATCAATAAACTACCACTGGAATTATGTTATATTCTTGTAACATATATGTTTAGAATAATCTCAGCTAATACACCAATTCTTAAGGATTATTAATATTTGAAAACCTACATACCAATTCTTAATATTGGATAAGGATTACTAATATTTGAAAGGAAAGTGTTATAGGTTAATAACCCATTCCCCATTTGGAACTCTAAACGAACCCAACCCTTTGGTTATGTGAGATGGAAATGGATGGTTAAGACATAAAAGAAATTACAGTGCAAAACTATTTCCAAAAAGAACATTTATTACAATTCGGACATTCTTCATAATCAAGCTTAACATTCACCACGCTTCATCATGGTCACTTTTTTTGCACTCAGAGCATTTAAATTGTGCGATTTCTTCTTCTTCAGCTCAAACCGAGACTGGAGATGCAGTATCATCTAAATTAAAATAAAAAATAAATATTGTGAGACATTATTAACGCTATGGCTGCTATTACACTACCAAAGTTTTATTTGACAAAGATCTTTTATAAAATATGTGATAGTGTAATAGTTGTATAAATTCGAGCGTATTATTCATCATCTTGCCCCCCTCCCACGGCTGTCTAAACTTGTTCAATGTCAATTATTCCAAACTGCAATAGTTCTTTCATTACACTTCTAAATAATTCACCTCATCATCCAGCCATATTAACTCCAAGGTCATTATCAAAAACATGTTTTTTATCATTACTCAGCAATTTCATCGTCGGATGTGACATTGCATAATATTTGCACACATAGCAGATAGCTATTATTTACTTGTAATCAATACAATATTTGTGTAACATAAGACGCCGGATGTCAATTAACAGCTGGAATATTATTTGCATCGTGCAATATTTGTGTAATATAACACGTTCCAGGTGCTTCAAAAACAAATTTTTATCATTACTCAGCAATTGCATCGTCGCCGGAAGTGATTCAGCAAGCTTGCATAATATTTGCACACTTATACATTACACAACATATACATCTACATTGATTTATCTGCTACAATTACTGCTCTAAGTAATAATAATGTCACATTCTGATGAATTTAATGTTGGTAATAATGTATTAAATACGCTAAACAAACCACTCAATTTTACTTCAAAATGTATTACATTGGAATAATATGAGAAGAATGTATGTGTTTAATTTACAAGTGTGTAGATTAATTTTTTTATCAATTGGCTTAAAGTACAACCATTTACGCCATCAATAATTCCCCCATTCCAATTTCAATTAACACTTGCGAATTTCCCTTACCCATTACTATTTATCAATTAAATTACTATTACATTAGAATTTTATCAAATTTCCCCCCCCCCCCATTTCCAACTTGAATTACAAATTTATAACATCACACTTTAAGTTATGACGTATGTATTTCAAATTATAAACAGCCCTCACCCATTTCCAACTTCAATTACAAATTTATAACGTCACACTTTTATCTTCTTTATGACGAATAATAATAATAATAATGAGAAGAGGAAGAAGAAGCAATTACTATATTACGAACTGCTTCGGTAATAATGTATGGCTTAAAATAAATCCAATAAATGTTACTTCAAAATGTATTAAATTATTAATCAATCCAATAAATGTTACTTCAAAATGTATTAAATTGGAGCCATAATAATAATAATAATAATAATAATAATAATAATAATAATAATAATAATAATAATAATAATAATAATAATAATAAGGTGGCCATTATTCAGCACTTGCGTCTTCACCGGATGTGAATTAACAGCTTGCATATTATTTGCATCATGCAATATTTGTGTAATATGACACGTTGCAGGTGCTTAAAGAACATGCTTTTATCATTACTCAGCAATTGCATCGTCGCCGGAAGTGATTCAGCAAGCTTGCATAATATTTGCACACTTATGCATTACACAACATATACCTCTACATTAAATGTATTACATTGGAATAATAATAATATGAGAAGAATGTATGTGTTTAATTTACAAGTGTGCTAGATTAATTTTTTTTATAAATTGGCTTAAAGTACAACCATTTACGCCATCAATAATTCCCACATTCCAATTTCCATTTCCCATTACTATTTATCAATTCAATTACCAGTACATTAGAATCTTAATATTTTTTTATCAATTACTCAACAATTGGCTTAAAGTACAACCAGTTTCAGGACATCCATTGGATAGCTGGCCATTATTCAGCACTTGCGTCTTCACCGGATGTGAATTTAACAGCTTGCATATTATTTGCATCCTGCAATATTTATCTACGTTGATTTATCTGCTACAATCACTGCTCTAAATCATAATAATGTCACATCTGATGAATTTAATGTTGGTAATAATGTATGGCTTAAATTAAATACGCTAAACAAACCACTCAAAATATATTGCATTGGAATAATAATAATATGAGAAGAATGTATGTGTTTAATTTACAAGTGTGCTAGATTAATTTTTTTTAATAAATTGGTTTAAAGTACAACCATTTACGCCATCAATAATTCCCACATTCCAATTTCCATTTCCCATTACTATTTATCAATTCAATTACCAGTACATTAGATTATTAATATTTTTTAATCAATTACTCAACAATTGGCTTAAAGTACAACCAGTTTCAGGACATCCATTGGACAGCTAGCCATTATTCAGTACTTGTGTCTTCACCGGATGTGAATTAACAGCTTGCATATTATTTGCATCATGCAATATTTGTGTAATATGACACGTTGCAGGTGCTTAAAGAACATGCTTTTATCATTACTCAGCAATTGCATCGTCGCCGGAAGTGATTCAGCAAGCTTGCATAATATTTGCACACTTATGCATTACACAACATATACATCTACGTTGATTTATTTGCTACAATTACTGCTCTAAATCATAATAATGTTACATTCTGAATGTTGGTAATAATGTATTAAATACGCTAAACTAACCACTCAAAATGTATTACATTTTAATATAATGAGAAGAATGTATGTGTTTAATTTACAAATGTGCTAGATTAATTTTTTTTATAAATTGGCTTAAAGTACAACCATTTACGCCATCAATAATTCTCACATTCCAATTTCCATTTCCCATTACTATTTATCAATTCAATTACCAGTACATTAGAATCTTAATATTTTTTATCAATTACTCAGCAATTGGTTTAAAGTACATTTTAACCCCCCCTCCCCCATTTCCAACTTCAATTACAAATTTATAACGTCACTTCAGCCACATCCTGTTTAATTTACAAGTGTGCTAGATTAATTTTTTATCCATTTATGTCCCACATTCCAACACCCATTCCCCAATCAATTAAATTACCATTACATTAGAATCTTAAGAAAAAGAATGTATGTGTTTAAGTGTGATAGATTAATTCTTCGCCGGATGTGACCTTGCATAATATTTGCAAACATAGCAGTTTTCAAACATGTATGAACTTGTGTCTTTCACCTGAGAACAATTGCGGATATGACTCAGCTTTATATTTGCACACATAGCAACATTGATGAGATAAACATGTATGAACTTGTCATACCACAACTTCAATTACATACCTGTATGTGTGCATGACGTCACACTTTAACCTTGACGTAATATAAGTTACGCCCCTTTCCTACGTCATAATTTAAGCCCCCCACATTGAGGAGATAAACATGTATGAACTTGTCATGCCATTACATAATCGCGTTACGTCACACTTTAACCTTGAACTCTTAGATTGCCATTTATGACGTTACGCCCCTTTCCTACGTCATAATTTAAGCCCCCACCCCCTCCGTGACGTCATAATTTAAGCCCCGCCCCCACCATGACGCCATACTTTGGCCACTCCCACGTCTGACGTAATACTTTGGCCACGCCCCCTGTGACGTCACATGAGGAGCCTGTGGGAGCCTGTCTGACAGGTTGAATGGCCGTCATTTCTTATCTACTGGAAGTCTTTGAGGTATAAAGAGCCGACGACAATGTGAATGTCAAAGACACCGTCTTGCAGCTGTGGATTATAATTTATGGCCAGAATAAACGCTGTTGCTAATACGTCTTGATGCTAATCAGTGCATTCTTCTTCAGTGAGTATGTGTTTTATTTGAATATTTCTGTACAAAATTATTATTTTTCTAGTTTTATTTGATAGTGTGTAGTTAATAGTTTTAGTAGTATTGCATAGTGTGCATTAAGTGTGAATAGGTTTAACGATATGTGGAGGCCTTGGGGGGAAAAAAAAACAAATCCCTTCTATTGAAAATGAACGAAGTGCCCCTCAATCTAGCACTAGTGATTCCGATGCCCCAAATAAAGGAAAGCGATAAAAAGCTTAAATAAACATAGCCAAAAGTTTGTTTGTAATGCGCACGAGTATGTTAAAAAAAACAATATAGGAAAAAGCTCAATTTCGGAGACCGCCAAGATTTTGAAATTAGACAGAAAAACAATGCGAAAATTGTGTAGAGAGGTCCTGTTAACCAAAAAAAAAAAACAGGAAACAAGACACTAAAATTTATTAAAATAGACGATTTCTGCTGTGATTTCATTAGACGCGAAGTTCATCGTTTTCTTTTAGAGATGGGCAATCGCTGACAATAAGTGAACTTTTAAAACACTTAAAACTGGTTCTACTTCTCCTTACCAGGAAACAACACCTCGTGAACTCTTAAAAAAAACTTGGATTTCGTTTTCGGCGTTTGCAGAAAAAAAATATAGTGATGGAAGCGGTAATTTAATTTAATTCAATGTAATTTAAAATGTTAGTATGAAGTATAAAGAATGGCAACAACGCGTCACAAAACAAATTCTCCCCCTCTTTTTTTAATTAGTGGGATGGTGGTCAACAGTGAAAAGTGTTCCATATTCGCTTACGAAGGAAAGCGCCTGGGCTCGAATTTTGAATGCAGACATCATTGTTGGTTGTATAGGCTAGAACTATCTAAGAATGTTGGTTGTGGTGTGCATGCATGTACTAGAAGTACTATGCATATCAAAAATATAACGTTTAAACTTTATTTCATTTGTTATATTTTTTAAACTGTATATTAAAAATAGCATATCGTTATCTTAATTCCAAAATCTCGTAACTCGCTCGGATGTCGATTTTCACTTTTTGCACGTTCTTGATAGTATATCCACATATCCATCTACTGACAAAGGAGTGAAGCTTAATTTAAAATACTAGCGCTAATATTGGGCTATTACGAAACCACTTAATTTCTTTCTCTGTGAATACACTTTCAAAACACGCAAAAAGTGAAAATCGACATCCGAGCGAGTTACGAGGTTTTGAAATTCAGGTAACGATACAATAGAATATGCAAATCTAGTTTTCAGATATAGCTCCCTGTGAAGCTGATTTGATTAAGTTCAAGGGAAAAATTGTTCCGAGGTCGAGTATCTAGCCCGGAACCTTTGGCTAAACGCATCAAAGCTCTACCAACTGAGCTACACAGGAACTCTACCAGACCTTGACTCAATTTCTACCTTTATATCCACAGATCTCAAATATGTAATAAAATAATAAAATACAAATAAAATTAATGTGAAATTAAGTTCATTAAATTCATGAGTTTGCTTTATATCAAGTAAATGAGCAATTTATTCAGTAATAATTAAGGAATTTTAAAATAACTATTTCATTAAAACTGAAGGGTAGGGACCCTCCTGCCCCTGGCTAGAACCGCCTCTGATTAAAACGTCTCATATTGACTAATTAAAGTCCCTTAAGACCAGATAAATAAATAAATAAATAAATAAATAAATAAATAAATAAATAAATAAATAAATAAATAAAGTGAACAAGCAAGTAAACAAACAATTAAAAAAGGAACAAATAAAGGTGAATGTTACTTATGTCCCGCCCACTATAGGAGATATAGGCCAGTTTTACACTAATCCTAAACATATTTTGTATAACTTGTTGCAGTGGCGGCCGAAGGCCATTCTGTCAAGTGGGGCACAACCTTAATGATGAACCCTGAAAATTAAAAACATATAAAGCCAATTTATGTGCACTAACCTTTCTAATTTTTGTAGATGACCTCCATTTTTCGGTTCTTTCTGCGAGCAAAAACCTCTATAACTCCATTGTTGAAGTTCGGAATAGACTGTACCATCTTTCTCTCAATTGAGACCACTGCTACGCCCAGAGGAAAGTTAAATGGAATTCTAAGTGTAATTCACAGAAATGTACTCACAGATCACGCAACTGCCTGCCTTCTTATTACCGCAGCACTAGACTTGGGGAAACTCAGTTGAAAACTGTAGTGTGCACTGAAGGCGGCAAAACGCCCGCCAAGATTCTCTATTGTCAGTGACAAAGCTTTTTGAGAACTGCCAACTTCATGTATTGTAAAGTAAACTTTCTTTTTGGGATACGATGGAAGCATAAAAGTTTACAGGGAGCATTAACAACATAACTGTGACAAATGAATACATATATACATACACACGTGATTTATACAATGAGTCGAGCTTCTAAATTAGTAAACTTACATTTAACGTTTTTCATGTCAAGTTTAGCTGTAAGATGTCGTCTGCTATACAGCAAGTATCAACACCCCTAAAAATGGCACGCAGCTAATTGGACTGTTCCTAAACTAAAGAGGCTTGGTGGGCACTACAAATACAGTGCCCAAAGCACACGGTCTGAGGCAAAGAGCTCCGCCTTCCTACAACTCACACCCCCTCCCCTTCCTCGTCCATCGCTGGGCACGAGAAGAGAGAGCCCATTTTATTACCTGTTCAGAAAACTTGGGTTTCGTAGACTACTACAGATTCTGAAAACATTAGTAGCAATGAAAATGTGAAACTCTTTAAGTTATTATTTCATAATGCAATTAAACTGTATTATAGTATAGTCATAATACGATAATAAAAATCACTGGGAGGGCACGTGCCCATGTGCCCCTTAATAAAAGCCGCCTCTGACTTGTTGCTTGTGGCAGTCTTTTACATTAGATTGCCGAAAATTGGTTTATAGCGCAGCATTGGCAGTGATAAAAGTGTGAAATATTCGTTCAGCAGGCGGTGGATACTCTACATTGACCCAAATAAATAAACAGGTAAATAAATAAATATGCCATCTCTTGCGGGCGCCCATGGTTGGAGAATGGTGCTTTGCTTGCCTTCTTTTGCACTTATTTCATGCAGGTATTAAGCTAAATATTGGCTACCTGGAAGCATAAAAAAGTGTTGAGCTATGAGTTTGAGACTGTTTATGTATAATAATAATAATAATAATAATAATAATAATAATAATAATAATAATATATTTGTTTCATAGATCTCAGCTAGCCATGTGGCTATGAGATATGAAACCCGTCAATACATTATTATTATACATAAGTTACACATTTAACAATAATTATTTAACATTTATGGAGTCGTTTGTTTACATGGATAAAAATCATCAGTACTGTAGAAATTATGTGTGAAGAGATAGCTTCTTAATAGACATCTAAACTGGTTTCTGTTATTGGATACATGTTTAATATAGGGTGGCAAAGAGTTGAACATTTTGACACCTGCATATACAACACCTTTTTGGAAATTGTCTAGGCTAACACTTGGTCTATGTAAATAAAAAAAATAAATAAATAGATAAATAAGTGATTAAATTAATGCTGGCGGTCATAATTTGAGATTAGTGCTTTACTCTCCCTTTGCACTTATTTCGTCCTGATATTACGCTACAAATCGGCTGCCTGGTTGCATAAAATTAAGTGATGGGCATTATCTACCATCTTCCATCACTGATAATTTTATGTCTTAAGTACAGCTACTTACGCGTAATATAGATATTTATTGCATTACCAGTCGTTTGTGTATTTACATGTGCACAAGAATAATTCTTCATTGCTATAATGACTCTCAATGCAAGAAAATCACAAGCAATCCTAGTAGGACATCAAAGTCCATTATGCAACATTACTCCTGCTCTTCCAGTCAAGTTAAACGACACAATAATCCCTTTTTCTTCCTGTGTCAAAAACCTTGGAGTTTACTTTGATACGCATTTACCAAGTAACCCATATTATCAAAAAAGTGCTTTCCATACTACATTCCTTAAACAGCATTTGAAAATTCCTCCCGCTATCACTCAAGTAAATACTAGTGGAAACACTAGTAATGCCCCACTTCGATTATTGTGATTCTCTACTGACCGACCTCAATGTCAACCAGTCGCAAAGATTACAACGTGTTCATAATTCTTGTGTTCGCTTCGTCTGCGATGTCCGTCGCGCTGACCACATTACCCCATCCTTCCAAACTCTAACCTGGCTACGGCTTAACGAACGTAGAAATTTTCATTCTCTTGTTCTCCTTTTACAAGTCCTTCACACCTCTACACCTACCTACCTTGCCTCCCGTTTCAGTTACCTGTCATCATATCATAATCTCTTCACACGCACGCAAAATAGCCTCATACTAGCCATACCAACACATGACATCATCGTATTCAACATCATACACAATCTCGCTTTCGCGCTTGTGGAATACCCTACCCAGTGACATCAGATATTGTCGGAATTTTGTAGCGTTCAAAAGCAAACTTAATAAGCATTTTCTTACTGCGTAGAGTAGGTTTAAATTTTACTTAGTTAATAAAAAAAAAATATCTCTTCTTAATTTTTACAATGAACTGTATAGCTTTCATTAGTCTGTTAATCTTTTAGTACTTTGATTTTTATTGTATTTGTAAATTCAATATTAATTGTAATTATAATTGTAATTGTATTCTTAATATTGTAGTTGTAATTCTCTGGTAGAGGGGAAGAGAAGGCCTGATGGCCTTATCTCTACCAGGTTAAATAAATAAATAAATAAATAAATAAATAAATAAATAAATAAATAAATAAAAATAAATAATTTCTTCTCAATTTGTATAACAGATGTAATTATTTTATTATGATTCTCAAGTAGAATGTAGATTAGAGAGAGAAAATCTATTTATTGTAGTCAACTGACGACAGAAGTAGATGACCAAACAAGTTCGAGCACTAATTAAACACAATCGTAATAATAATAAAAATAAAAAAAAAGAACATCAACAATAGGTTTGTTTGTACAGCAATTTCTGACAGTTTGCAACTATCATGAGCATACGAACTTGAAATTTAGGAGCAGAAAAGTCGATGAACATTAAAGATAAATAGTACTCGCATATACAAATGAGTAATGGCTCAATTTCAGAAATCATACAATTAATGATGATGAACAATATGAATACAGAATTCTAGAACAGAAACGCAGATAGAATTTAGAAGAGAATTTGCAATTAGAAGAAAAGAGAATACTAACTTCGGAATAGCAGCTCTTACGCCTATTAGTAATCCGATAATCTGCCAAATATGTGCTGGAGAGATGAGGAATGCAAAATTCATACATTCTTATGTTTTATAAGTCAACTTCTGCTGCTTGTTCTAAGGAAGTTTCCATCCTAATGACCGAATCAATACAGTAATAAGTACAAATTTCCAATTTATATTGCAATAAAATTATGTCAACGCGTCATTTGCTCATTCTACAGAATTATACAGTGAAATTCTTCATGTACTATATCTAGGGTTACCAGACGTCCGGATTTTGCCGGACATGTCCAGGTTTTTAGGTGTGTGTCCTGCGTCCGACTAGACATTGTAGAAAATCGTACAATGTCCTGATTTTTAATGCTACTGTACATAAAAATAATATTTTCGCGCGATGTGCGTCATAACGAGATTGTAGTAATATGTCGAATTTTATTATTTATCTCAGAAACGAATTGCATATTATTCTCGCACTGATGCTTTTAAGAGTTAAGAAAGAGTCAGTGGCCTCAGTCAGTATTTTTAATCTCATGGAGATTCAAACATCCACCATATCATCATTGGCCTTCCCAACTCTCTGTTAACTCAGAAGCGATATAGTGAAATCTGTTTTGAGATGCAACTATTTTCCATTGTCTGAACATGAAATTTTTTATTTTGTCTATAGCCTAGATCATATATGTAACAGATTGATAATCGCTATGTTAAAATCGGCAGATCTTTGAAGAGAACAACCGCCAGGATCGCCACCCTTCCGTCGTAAACGAACATGAGATGGCAGTACAGTCACTAATGCAATTCAAATGGGAATTATGACAACTAGATGGCAGCTTAGTAAACCTGACAAAAGTTGTTACCGTCAAAGCCTATAAGGCCGATCTATTTGGGTATATAATATAATATAATATAATATAATATAATATAATATAATATAATATAATATAATATAATATAATATAATATAATATGATATGATATGATATGATATGATATGATATGATATGATATGATATGATATGATATAATATAATATAATATAATATAATATAATATAATATAATATAATATAATATAATATAATATAATATAATATAATATAATATAATATAATATAATATAATATAATATAATATCACCGAGGAGACGGCCTCCAGATATGAAAGGTAGCTGTGAATATATTGAATAAGCAGTCGCGGACAGCCGATGAGGGGTGCTCCTCCAGCTTGGGGGTTGGGCGAAGGGCTAACAACCCATTACCGTAAAAAACAGCTTGTTACGAAACCTTCAAATAAGCCTCGGAATGGGACTGATTCTCTGGTACGACCACAGCAAAGGAATAAGGTTTTGAGATTTGGTACTTGGAATGTTACAAGTTTATATAAAACAGGAGGGGTAATATTAATAGCAAAAGAACTAGCTAGATATAGAATAAACTTTGTGGGAGTACAGGACGTTAGGTTAGATGGGACTGGCATAACACAAATATGAGATTACTTGTATTATGGGGAAGGAAATGATAATCACCAATTAGGAACAGGATTCTTTATTCATAAAAGAATAAAATCAGTAGTAAAAAAGGTCGAATTTATCAGTGATAGGTTATCTTATTTAGTAACTTAAGAGTAAACGGTGCGATATCGTAGTTATGCTCACGCCCCTACAGAAGAGAAAGACGACCACATAAAAGACAGCTTCTATGAAGAATTGGAACAGACTTTTGATCAGTTACCTAGTTATCACATGAAAATTTTATTGGGAAATTTCAATCCTAAAGCAGGACGGGAGGATATTTTTAAACCAACTATTGGAAAAGAGAGCCTACACGTAACTAGTAATGATAATGGAGTTACGTTAGTCAACTTTGCCACATCAAAAAATTTAATTGTCAAAAGTACAACATTCCCCCATAAGGATATACATAAATATACTTGGAATTTTCCAGATGGATTGACACATAACCAGATAGATCACATCTTGATAGATAAAAGAAGACATACTAGTATAGTAGACATTCGAACCTTCAGGGGGGCAGACTGCAATTCTGACCATTATTTGGTAATTGGAGAACTAAGAGAAAGACTATCAGTAGCCAAGCGAATAGAGCAACAAGTTAATATTAGAAGATTCAATACTCCGAAATTAAAGGACGAGAAAACTAAGCAACATTATCAGGTCGAAATTTCAAATAGGTTTGCTGTATTAGCAAGTTCCGACGAAGTTGAGGAGAGTTAGATGTTAATACCGTGTGGGAAAACATCCGAGATAATATCAAAATTGCAGCTGAACAGAGCATAGGTTATTATGAAACTAAGAAAAGGAAACCGTGGTTTGATGAATATTGTTGCATGGTAGTAGAAAGAAGGAAACAGGCAAAATTGAAATTCTTACAGGATCTAGTTGAGGCGAATGGAGATAATTATTTCAATAAAAGAAGGGAAGCAAATCGTACACTTAGGAATAAAAAGAGAGATTACTGGAAGGAAAAACTGAATGAGATAGAAACAAATAGTAAAAATAAAAACATTAGAGATTTATATAAGGGCATAAAGGAATTTAAGAATGGATATCAGGCAAGGGTAAAAGTGATCAAGGATGAGAATGGTGACTTGCTTGCAGACTCTCATTCAATCTTTAACAGATGGAAAAACTATTTTGGGCAACTACTAAATATACATAGGCCAAATAGAAATGATCGGGACGCAATTAAAATACAAACTGGTGAGCCATTTATACCCGAACCTACATTTTCTGAAGTCGAAATTGCGATAGAAAATCTGAAAAATTATAAGTTTCCAGGTATCGATCAAATTCCAGCAGAATTAATACAAGAGGGTGGAAGCGCATTATCTAACGAAATTTATAATTTGTACTTGCAATTTGGTAAAAGGAAATTGTACCAGTACAATGGAAGGTGTCCATAATCGTACCTATCTTTAAGAAAGGGACAAGACTAACTGTAGAAACTTTCGAGGAATATCACTTTTGTTGACGTCGTACAAAATTTTGTCCAATATTCTTTTGAGAAGATTAACTCCATATGTAGATGAAATTATTGGGGATCATCAGTGTAGTTTTAGGCGTAATAGATCGACTATTGATCACAGATATTTCTTATTCGACAGATAATGGAGAAAAAATGGGAGTGTAAGGGTGCAGCGCATCAGTTATTCATAGATTTCAAAAAGGCATATGACTCTGTTGAGAGAGAAGTTTTATATGATATTCTTATTAAATTTGGAATTCCCAACAAACTAGTTCGATTAATTAAAATGTGTCTCAGTGAAACGTACAGCAGAAGTCAATTTCTGTCAGATGCGTTTCCAATTCTCTGTGGGCTAAAGCAGGAAGATGCACTATCACCTTTACTTTTTAACTTTGCTCTAGAGTATGCCATTAGGAAAGTCCAAGATAACAGATAGGGTTTGGAATTGCATGGTTACATCAGCTGCTTGTCTATGCGGATAACGTGAATACGTTAGGAGAAAATCGAGAAACGATTAGGGAAAATAAGGGAATTTTACTTGAAGCAAGTAAAGAGATAGGTTTGGAAGTAAATCCCGAAAAGACAAAGTACAGGGGAAGTCGGGGGAATATGGGCACCTTAGTACTATTTCGGGTGCAATATCTCTTGTTTTTTTCTTATAATTAATTTTACAGCTGTAATATGTTTCTTAAAAACTTAGCTATACTATATAGAAATCCTGACTGCTTACTCCTAAACATATGCAAGTAAAACTGCAAAATGCAAGTTAATGTGTTTTGCCCATATTCCCCCGAGTGTGGGGGTAAAATGGGCATTAACGATGTAAATCATAATCAACTGAAAGAAGTGAAAAAACACTTAAAATACTTGAAAATATAACTGTATTAACCATATTGTATATTGCATATGCAATTTGTGATGGTTATTGGCAGATGATGTGACTTTTTGGCGATGAATGACATTTGGAGATTCTGAGACATTTGAATCAGAGGAAGGAACTGTATGGATTGTAGGTTTGTCACCTGATGCTGCAGTGCCAATGTAAGCATAATCAGGAATGACACTCATGTGCAGTGGAAAAGGCCTGAAGCTCGGAAGGCGTTTACAGCCAGACATACATTGACACATCTGTTCCATGCTTCTTTGACAATGGAAGCAAACTCGACCTTCGTAAAAGGTCTCCTATGTTGCCTGAAGAAAGCTGTAGCACCACTGTTGTAAGCTTTCTTCAGAGGGCCAAACAGAACACTATCTGCTGTGGCTGTGGTGTGTGGAGGAAGACAAAACATCCATAATTCGTTTTCTACTGCAAAGTTAAGAGTGTCAGGATTACAACTATGTGAATCACGTCCACCTCCTATCAAAATTTCAGGTGCATACTTAGTGATGTTGAAATAAACAACGAAATTCTTGATTATTGAGAATAATATACGAGGTGTGATCATTAAATTCCGAGATTGTGTCTGCTGTGGGCGAAGGCATCACGTGATTGACACGCATGCGCAGCAGTGGCACTATACGACCTTGAAGAGACACTAAGTTTCGAAGCGCTATCTTCATTGAGACCTGTGTTACACAAGGTTTTGTTAGCACGTGCATCCGCGCACTTGCGAAATCACGATGGACTCGAAACTGGAGCAGAGAGCCAACGTCAAATTCTTTGGAAAATCTGCAACCGTAACCCATGAAATGTTGAAGAAAGCCTACGGGAACGAAGCAGTAAGTCAGGCGAAGTGTTTTGAGTGCCATTCGCGTTTCAGAAATGGCAGAACATCGCTGAAGGACGACGAGAGGCCAGGTCGACCACACACGTGCAACACTGCCGAAAATGTAAAAAAAATTCGACAAATTGTGCATAATGATCCTCACGTCCATTTTGAATATGAATGATCACAACTCTGGACAAAAAGGAACGACGACACTGCGCCAGTTCACAGAGCTCACAGAGCTCTCGCAACACTCCAGTTTTGCACCCGTAATAAGATAGTCGTCGTTCCTCATCCCCTTATTCCCCAGCTTTGTCCACCTGCGACTTTTTTTTTTGTTGCCGACGATGAAATTCAAGCTAAAGGGTCACCGTTTTGGCATTGTCAAGGAGATCCAACGCGAATTGCACAAGGTGCTTGACAGGCTTCAAGAACGCAACTTCCAGGAGGCATTCCAAACATGGCAGACACGTTGGGATCAGTGTATAGCTGCCCAAATGGACTATCTTGAAGGGGCTGGCAGCCAAATTTAAATGAGGTAATTTTATTTTTCGCTGATGGGACAGGACTCGGACTTTAATGATCACACCTCGTATCTCCATTAGTGTAGGCAGACTGCTTGTTGGAGTACACCTTACTGACAACAGGCAACTGTTCTTTCAGTCATGATTGTCCTCGCTCCTTTTATAACGATACTTGGAGGAAAGTAGTTTCTTGCTCCATTGAAGTCGGCCACAAGGGTAATAGTTTCTCCCTTTTCTTTAGGATAAATACAATGCACCACTTTGTGTTCTTTGGGTGCAATGACATCTTTCGCGCTTGTAATCATTTGTAGGGCATTTTCATCAAGATTGAAGAGTCATTTCTATGAAGTGTAATGCTTGCCCATATTCCCCCGAACATTAGCGCCCATATTACCCCGACATGTAGGGTTTATTTTCAACAGTTGGCTCTACCGTAAACTATTCACAAAACAACGTCTGACGCAATGGAACGGCAGTTCAAGATGTGTATTCTGTATGTATAGTATTAGATTTAAACTATTTTCTAAAGTTCATGTGTAATCTATTGCTTATAACATATCTAAAATAAGTATTGTGAAATTTTAGTATACTTTGAAGTCAATACTAACGTTATAGATGGCTGTTTTGACACAATACGAGACAATACTGCAGAGCGCGCTTCCCACAGCAACCATTACGATACTCTCACTTTATACTAACCGTTACTAGCGAAGAAACATAATTCGTTGGATGAGTTTCGACATGAAAACGTAATATTGCCCATATTCCCCACGTGCCCATATTCCCCCGAATTCCCCTATGATTATGTCTCGTGACGAGAATATTGTACGAAATGGAAATATAAAAATTGGAAATTTATCCTTTTAAGAGGTGGAAAAGTTCAAATACCTGGGAGCAACAGTAACAATTATAAGTGATACTCGGGAGGAAATTAAACACAGAATAAATATGGGAAATGCCTGTTATTACTTGGTTGAGAAGCTATTATCATCCGTCTGTTGTCAAAAGATCTGAAAGTTAGAACTTAGACAGTTATATTACCGGTTGTTCTTTATGGTTAAGAAACTTGGACTCTCACGTCGAGGGAGGAACATAGGTTAAGGGTGTTTGAGAATAAAGTGCTTAGAAAAATATTTGGGGCTAAGAGGATGAAGTTATAGGAGAATGGTGAAAGTTGCATAACACAGAACTGCACGCATTGAATTCTTTACCTGACATAATTAGGAACATTAAATCCAGACTTTTAAGATGGGGAGGGTATGTAGCACGTATGGGCGAATCCAGAAATGCATGTAGAGTGTTAGTTGGGAGACCTGAGGGGAAAAGATCTTTGGAGAGGCCGAGACGTAGATGGGAAGATAATATTAAAATGGATTAGAGGTAGGTGGGATATGATGATAGAGACTGGATTAATCTTACTCATGATAGGGACCAATGGCGGGCTTATGTGAGGGCGGCCGGGTTCCTTAAAAGCCAGTAAGTAAGTATATGATATATATATATATATATATATATATATATACACATCATATATCATATTATGATCTAGGTCTATAGCTTAGTGTTTTATTTTATTCAAATTGGAATAACATACATAATTTTTCTGATGTCTTCATTGAGTTATCTACATATAAGAATATCCGTTATACGTCTGAAACCTTATTTTCTCTAGTTTCATTGTTTTTTTATATGGGTGGGAGTTAAAATTCAAAATTCTGTTGTATATTGTAGCATTGGGATTGCAGGAATATTTGGAATTTGAAGTAAGATTTTTATATTTCTTTTCATATCTGTGTTTGTACTCTCTGTGATTAACTGATTTTTAAGCTCCATCTTCCTGGGGAAAAAATTCAATTAACACACTCCAATTTGAATTATGCAGTATTTTATATGTGAAATAACATTGACAGAATTTTGAATAGTTTCAATGATTTGATTTTTCACAGCAACATGAAACTTTACAACTCAAGTTTATCCAAACCTTAAATTTTGATTTGTTTCTTTTTTGAACTGGGCCGTCGATATTACCTTGGTTAGATCTAATGATTCACCTAATAGTTACATACAAATTTGTTTTGTATGTATCCACTGTAGAACTCACTTTTTTCCGAACAGACAGCATAGAATCTTATCCTTTCGTCATCTTTTTTTTTTTACGTTCACTATCACTCATTTTATAACAATATCACGATACAAAAGTTGTAATGTTTACAAAAATTGTGTTAACGAATATGTTACTATAAATGGAGCAGACATTCACTGGTGGTAAAACTTAAAGCGATATTTGGTAACAGCACATAGCCAGGGCCACCGACAGGATTTATGGGCCCCCTGTGCAATATTGTGCTCGGATCCCGTTGAAAAAAAAACTTAAAAATCACAAGTTACCAATTATTCTAACGATAATAATTATTTGCAAAATAAATAAAAGATAACCCCATACACAGAATCAAGTCTAAAAATATACACTTTTGTTACATTGAAAAATTTTATCAAAACTTCACATTAGCACAATATATTACGCTTCTTTTTCAGTAGGGCCTACATAGTTTGTTTCTTGACGAAACTTTTTTTAGCTTTTAGTTGTCGTTTGTTTCGTTTCGTTTTCATAAAACACCAGTGGCATAGCGTCAATGTAAGCTATAAAGCTTAGCTTCCCCAGTTAATAATAATTTTATAATAAACCTGCAGTTTATGGAGAAAATTATTTATTAATTTTAATAGAATTTACATTTACGCGTTATATATTGTGATGCGGCAGCTCAGGATGATTTGTGATGCAGCAGTAAACAAGAAGCCTGCACACACCAGCTTCCAAGCAGACTGGTTTCTTCTGTGTAATCCACCCCGCAGATTTTCCATCCCTTTCTAACTAAACTACCCTTGTCGCAAGGCTCGCAAGAAGCTAGCTTTAATATTTAAAATAAGTAGTTTCCGAGTTAACCCTTTTCGTCAGTTGTGTTCAGTTGAAGTGTTAGTATGCATTGTGGCTGATATAATAAATAATGAGCGAAATAACTGTTCCTGACATTAATTTACTGGAATTTTTTTAGGACAATTGTATTATCAAGACTGACTTACGAACAAAAGTGTGATTTAAAACAAATGACCGACTCCCTTGCTGTCAATGAAGGATATAACCAAAAGACAGACGCATACTTAAGTAATGATACTAATATTGTGATTTCTCTAAGTATGGCAGGGAGTGAGCTAATGTTAGACGTATACGTGTCTATTTGTTAAGAGATATGTGTAAACCGTGAAATCATATTTTACTACGTATCATTTGAGGTCATGCCTTATTGATGTTACGATGTTCCAACCAATCTTCGACTGCTGACTTGAAATTGACTACTATTTGTTTTAAGACTGTATTTTTGTAATACGTTTTCTCATATTGCATGAAAGACAATTTGAGTTAGCTTCCCCTGTTCAAAATTTCATGCTACGCCACTGTAAAACACTACCGGTACTCTTAAACAGCTATAATTTCTGACTTGCAGCCCAACATCAACAAACAACTCTCCTTGACTTCATTGATGAAAAATCATCAATTATATCATAAAAATTTAAAGATTTAGCAAGATTGCTCTCCAGACTAAGGAGTCTTTAAGGTTACTCAGTCTTTCTTGACACATTGTTACTCTGAATACATCTTTATTTCCTTCATTTTGTTTGAAGTTGATGTGAAATTGAGCGTTGCTTGTGAAGGTGCAGAAAATAAACCAATCTCTAGCCCGTCTGTTCAGGTTGTCAAAAATGAAAACAGTTCATGTTTAGAAGTGAATACTGATGGTTGTGGCTGTTTAGAAAAAAATTCTGATAACAGTATAGTATTGAATCAGAACAAGCAAACAATAGTAAAAATGATGTGTTAATATGTGCAAGTGAAGCAAATTTACACACACCATTTCCTAACTCTGAGTCATGGCAAATAACATGCGACCTTGGAAAACTAAAAAGTGGCAGTGAAATTGTGTCATTGAATGTGTTGTTCGAAAAAGTACCCCCAATCTGCCTAATAACCTTCTAAGTGACGGAGCCACCGGCGTGGCTCAGTCGGTTAAAGCGCTTGCCTGCCGGTCTGAAGTTGCGCTCGGGCGCGGGTTCGATCCCCGCTTGGGCTGATTACCTGATAGGGTTTTTTCCCAGGTTTTTCCTAACCGTAAGGTGAATATGGTAATATATGGCGAATCCTTGGTCTCATCTCGCCAAATACCATCTCGCTATCACCAATCTCATCGACGCTAAATAACCTAGTAGTTGATACAGTGTCGTTAAGTAACCAACTAAATTAAAAAAAAATGAATAAATTCTAAGTGACGGAACAAGAGCCTTTCCAGTATTATTTTCAAAACTCAAGAATGAAGAATGTGTTCCCAGAGACTGGCTAGTGTGGAGTGAAACAAATCAGTCACTGTACTATTTTCCCTGATTTGTTTCACTCCACACTAGCCAGTCTCTGGGAACACATTCTCCATTCTTGATTTTGAAAATACTGTAATACTGTTTTTGGAAAGGCTCTTGTTTTCGAACAACACATTCAATGACACAATTTGTCTGCTACTTTTTAGTTTTCCATCATCGCTCAATTTCACACCAACTTCAAAGTTCTACTCCCTTTCTTAAAATATTCCAATTTTTCTGTCTCTTCTTGCGCTTCTCAGCTCTCGACTTATGCTTCTACTTGTCCATTGTCCATTGGTAACACTAATGAACAGAATTTACTAGAAAAATGACAAAGAAAAGACGAAACATACTATGTAGGCCCTACTGAAAAGGAAACGTGATCCTGCGGCTTGAATTTGGGAGAGTCCACTAGCACAGCGTTTCTCAAACTATGGTCCGCGGACCACCTGTGGTCCTCGAGGTCTGTCCTTGTGGTCCTTCAAAAACGACAGAAGAAAAAATGAAATTCAAACGAATTGCCTACCACACTATAGCTGCAAATCTCAGAGTTTGGAAATGACACATGGCAATTACCTTTCACTTTTTCTCCCAGTACTGACATTTTATGAAACGTATTACCCTACCTGTCTACCGACTTCCCACTCTACTCTCAGCAACAAAAGAGGGATTAAAGCACTACGAACGTGGTGTTTCTCGCCATCTTTTCCCTGCACATCAGCTGATGACATATGGCTAAGTACATTGCCATATCTTCCAGATGTATTCTGAAAACTAAACGAACTAAATCTCTCTCTACAAGGTAATTCTTCGACTGTTCTCAATGCGCATGAGAAAAAAGTGTTCGAGAGGAAACTTGATTTGTGGGTCAATTCCGTAAAATAGAGGATTTTTTCACTATTTACAACCCTAGAGCCTTTTTTTGGTTGAAAATGATTTCGTTATTGGAAAAGAATTATGCAATGACATACTATATGTTCGCATCTCGGAATTCTGAGTTCACAATTTGAAACTTATTTTCCACGTAAATATGACGAATTTTCATGGGTTCGTATCCCTTTCATTGTGATATTCAAAATAACAAACTTTCATTGAGTGAAAGAGAACAGTTAATTGAACTCTCGAATGACACCGGACTTACAATGAAATTCCAGCGAAAGGTAAGCCTATGGTTAATTTCTGGACCTTATCACAAGTGAAAAGAGAATAGGGTAAACATTGGTAATTTCGTGATAATTTCATGAAAATTAATTTAAAATGCAAATGTGTAAATATACCCTTATTCCGATTTTTTAATCTAAAAGACGATAACTTGCTGTACAAATCTGGAGACATAAAAGATTGGATACATTCTTGAATATGTGCCAAAAACCACTTTTACAACTTAAGCTGAAAGGTTGGTTATTTCGTGATAACCTTGGTAATTTCGTGATATTGCATTGATAATTTCGTGAGAGGTAGAAGAATTGTGAAAAAATTCATTAAAGTCAAATGAAATTCTCATTTATTGTCACAAGACTTCCAACATAGTAATTCCGTCTAATATCCATAGCAAGAAAACATAGAAATACATATCAACACATAATAAGAATGAAATCAAAGTAAAAATTGAAATTGAAAAGGGATCTTCTTTGCCCTGAAGGGGTGAATACTTTTATTACGGACTTTACTATAGCCTATATTACTAGGGTAACTCCAAAAGTAATGCATAACGTTATGAAGAGCACAGGAAAAGAACGTGCTTTGTCCACTTTTTTTCAAAAATGAGTTATGCATGCTATGAGATGCAGGATTCCATGTAGTTTAAAGTTATTAATCGACCAATGTGATAATGTGAATAGTCGAAGTGCTACAAGAGATTTTAGATTTGGCGTACAGGGAAAGAACGTGCTAAGTCCTCTCACTACAGGGAAATAATGTGCTCTGTCCACTGTTTCTGTGATTTAATTTTTAGTTTCCTTACGGATTGGCATGCATGTTATAGCAGGAAGAAGGGAATTGGAGTAAAAATAATATTCCATTGTTTTTCATTATTGTTATAATGAGAAAATTCGTTCTTGCTGCATAAACTTTATGTACAAGTATAAATCTTTTTAGTTTGAGAAATTCAGTTTAGAAGTATAAGTGTTGTAAATTTGTCACTTAAATTTTAATATTATTATTAATATTATTATATTATTGACTGTTGAGTACTTCATCTGAGGATGGAACTCAGAGACCTTCGACTTCTAACAGTGTTAAGAAAAAGAAAGTACGAGGGAGAATGACTGCAGTCATGAAGAAATTAAGGGTTCAATCACATGAAGTAGGAGAAGACTGCAACTGTTAGTTAAAGTGTTTCGAGGAAGTAAGTGCTGAAGAAAGATCAAGTATTATAAGGCAATTTAATGATTTAGAAGACTGGAATCAACAATCATTACATATGACTGGGCTCATTACAATAATTCCAGTTTATCGAAAGCGATCAGTCATTACAGCAATGGAAGGACCAATAAATTGTATCTCCCAGAAGAACTATCAGTGAAAAAGATGTATGAAATGTCCAAGAAAAAATACCAAAATTTAATAATTTCATATGAAACATACAGAATGATGTTCAACACCAAATTCAATATAGCATTTGGATATCCAAGGAGTGATACATGCATATGATAAGTACACAGCTGAGATGGAAGTGCTGAATGCAAGACTGACTGATAATAATTTAGATGGCAACATGAAGAAACAAGTTTTGGAATAAATTAATAAGATCACCAGTAACAACAAGGTCCATAAACTCAAAGTTGAAATATTTTATACCAGAAAGAGGAATGCTCGTTTAAGAAGTCGGAAGTTTGAAGAAACAGAAGCAATTTTCATGGACTACGAAAAAATGTATGCTTACCGTACATTAGTATCAATGATGCCTATTAGTATTACAGAAGGCAATTATCTGTTTACTCTTTCAATATTCATCCAATTTCAGATGAAACTTCAGTGTTTTTTAGTTGTACTGAAGATAATGGTAGAAAAGGAGCCAATGAAGTCGTATCCTTTTTAAATCACTTTGTGACAGGAATAATGGACAACAAAGCGGATATCTTGAAAATTTTTGTGATTCATGTTCAGGCCAGAGCAAGAATTATATTGTTCTGAAGTTTCTTAATTATCTTGTGAACGAATTGAAACTTATGAACAGAATGAAACATTCGTTTATGGAATGTAATAAAATATAGGACTAACTAATACAAAAGCAGTAGCAGAACTTCCAATGGGTTGGGTGCGGATCATGGTACAAGCTCGAAGTAAACTTACGCCTTTTGATGTTGTGGTGTTCAATCAAGATATGATGGGAAGTTGGGAGTCATTTCTGCAAGAAGAAATATTTGAGGAAATATTCATTTCTTACAAGGCCCAACAGAGGGGTAATCATCACAAAATAACACCCTCACCTCATTCAACATCGTGATATGTGTAATGGAACTAGGATTTCATCGGTGGTGAGAGCTTCACTGCGATTTCGAGAGCAGCAATCTGAAGAATACCCATGTCCTGCTTACAGAGGCAAAAAACAAATTATTTTGAATAATTTATTTTATATCCGCTAATAATTTAAATATCGGTAACATTATTTCTAACAAAGAAACTTCTCTGGTAATATCGAAGGAAAAGTATTAGGACCTCCAGATTTTGAAAGAATTTCGTGGACACGAAGATAGAGTGTTTTACACAAACCTTCTACACTAGACTGGGCTGTGCATTTTGGGTCAAAAGTGATTTTTATTGTTATTAGGTCCTGTGCAGTTTGGAACAAAAGTGATCATTGTTATTATTATTATTATTATTATTATTATTATTATTATTATTATTATTATTATTATTATTATTATTATTATTATTATTATTAGGCTCTGTGCATTTTGAGTCAAAAGTGAGCAAGTATTGGCCTTGTGCTGTCGTTTCGCACATTAATATTATAAATAAATAAAAATAAATAAATAAATTATTATTATTATGTCCTGTGCATTTTGGGACAAAATTGCACAAAAGTGATCTTTATTATTATTATTATTATTATTATTATTATTATTATTATTAGGCTTTGTGTATTTTGGGACAAAAGTGATTTTTATTATTATTAGTTCATGTGTATTTTGAGCCAAAAGTGATCTTTATTATTATTATACCTTGTGTGTTTTGGGACAGAATTGATCTTGTTTTATTGTTATGAGGCCCTGCGCATTTTGTGACAAAAGTGATCTTTATTATTATTATTATTATTATTATTATTATTATTATTATTATTATTATTATTATTATTATGCCCCACTCCACTTCATTACAGAAAAAGTTAAAAAAGGAAAGAGAAAATTTTTAACGTTATGTTATCATTTAAAGGTTTGTCAATCCCGTGATTTTGAAATTCTGAATGTTAATTCAAAATTTCTATACACACAATACGCACAAACAGACATACAAACACGTTTCCGGAAGAAAACAGCTTTACTTGTAATATTTAATCTAAAATTAATTCCTCCGTACATAAGAAGCACGTTTTTTCCCTGTAATTTATGACATTACTTTACGTAAATGTCAATAAAACTACAATTTTCAAAAATAAGGATGCAAACTTAAATTCAAATTCATTCAGATAATCTGTTCTTTCATACTGACTTCAGTGTTCATTAATATCTCCTTTAGTATCCATGGAATTCGGTTTCAAACTTTGAAATTGCTCTCCTGAAAAATTTGATAAAGTGGACAAAGCACGTTCTTTTCCCGTGCTCTTCGTTTGTTTAAAAATTATATTTTTATCCTACAGCTTTGCTATTTTCACAGTATGTAGATGCATCCTTGAGGAACAAAATGTCACTTTTCCACATAATCCCTGTCCCTTTCAACTGCATTACGTAACCTAGGAACGAGAGCGTGTAGACCAGCACGGTAAAAGTCTGGACCAACACGTCTGAGCCACTCTTTAGCAGGGTGCACAAGGGAGTCATCTTCTAACCTCGTTCCGCGAAGGGATCCTTCAGTTTACCACGGTAATCGCACGGTGCCAGTTTAGGACTGTAAGGCGGGTGTTTCAGTGTTGTCTATCCGAATTTTCTGATCTGGTCTGTGGTCTTGTGACTGACATATGGCTGTGCGTTGTCGTGCAATAGCAGAACATCCTGCTTCTCCCGATGTCGTCGAACACGACTCAGTCGAACTTGAAGTTTCTTGAGAGTTGCAACATACCCGTCAGAATTAATGGTGGTTCCGTGTGGCATGATGTCCACAAGCAAGAGTCCTTCTGAATCGAAAAACACAGTAGCCATAATGTTTCCTGCCGAAGGTGTACTTTTGAATTGTCGACCTGGTTGGCGAGTTGGTATAGCGCTGGCCTTCTATGCCCAAGGTTGCGGGTTTGATCCCGGGCCAGGTCGATGGCATTTAAGTGTGCTTAAATGCGACAGGCTCATGTCAGTAGATTTACTGGCATGTAAAAGAACTCCTGCGGGACAAAATTCCGGCACATCCGGCGACGCTGATATAACCTCTGCAGTTGCGAGCGTCGTTAAATAAAACATAACATTTAACACTTTTGAATTTCTATTTCTTTGGTGAATTTGCATGATGCCACTCCATTTTCTGCCTCTGTCTCCGGTCCAAAATGGTGGAGCCATGTTCCATCTTCTGTCACAATTCTTGCAAGTAATCTAGCACTTATCATTGACACTTAGCATGATAACAAATCAAACAGAAGCTACACTGAACCCATTGCGCCTCCATTTTCTTTTTTGTTATCACATCTTGTCTTCAGATTTCTAAAATTCCTATTGTAATACATTTTATACTATTTTAAAAATTGTAACACTTAATGCTCAACAAAATTTCGCCTCAAACAGCTAAGATTTCTATCAGTAAAGCTAAGCCTGTATGGCGACTACAGATATATCTAAAATTCCAAAAACATTTCCTAAAATTTCATTAAGATACAATAAATCATTGTACCAAATATCATATGCTTACCTTTAGTAATAAGCCTGTAATGTAAGTACAAACATCCACAAAATTTGTACGCCTGAGAAGTGGACGCTAACTTGCTCTCTCCAAACATAAAAGCTCACTGAAGCAACTACAATAGTCACACAAAGCTTAGTTGTATGTTTCTGGAAAGCGGACAACATATGCAATCCCCTGGCGGAAATTGAATCTCGTAACACCATTGGTTAGTTCACAAAAGAGCAAAGAAAAAGTATCACGAACTAATCACTGCCACGAAATTACCAATGTTTACCCTGTAGGCCTAGTGAGATGTACAATCGTGTTTTACAGATTATAATTCAGTTTGCTTTTACGTGTCAGTGTGAGAAAGGGTTTCCATCACTAACTCTAATGAAAACAAAGTACCGAAATCTACTCGATGTATGTGACGATCTCCGACTTAAGCTTGCCAGCATACATCCAAATATACAACTGTGCAAGAATCGGCAGGCTTATCCATCTCATTAATGTATCAATATTTATTTATTTTGTTTAGTTAACAAGTTAAAGATTACCCCAAACTCTAATAGCCATGATTTATTAAAAACGAAAATGAATTTTTTCTATTAACATTGACTCAATTAGTTAATACTAATATAAATTAAATTAATTAAATTAATTTTAATTAATTAACTCTATTTTAAAATATAAATATTGTGACAGCGACGTGAGATTCGAACTCACGACCAGCGTCCCGCAAGAGAGAAGATCGCGCGGAGCACTTTGGGATGGCGCGCGGCGGAGAGGGGAAAGGGCCAACGCGGCGAGAGAGTGGAGAGAGAGTGCGCGCGCATCTGGTGCTGGTAGAGAGGAGAGGGCTCTGGATTTTTCTGGAGTGCCATCTCTAGAGACGCGTGGAACTTTCGAGGCTACGTCGCTGTGGTTATAAATTAAGGACGCGAAGGAACGACAGCAGTTTTCAGTTGATTAGTCAGCCAGTCAGTGACTAAGCCAGAGCAAGCAAGCCAGTCTTGTGTACCGGAGTTCGACTCGAGTGTGCGTCCGCAACTGTTGTCAGCATCCGAGGACCTGAGTTCGAGTGCAGTGGACCGCAGTTGGAGGGACCTGAGTTCGAGTGCAGTGGACCGCAGTTGGAGGGACCTGAGTTCGAGTACAGTGGACTGTCTCTGAAGGTCTGTGGTTCGAGATACTGTGAACTCGAGTGACTGAGCTAGAAGAACTGTGAACTGAGAACTGATAGTTCTGATTTGTAAATAGTGCTTTGTAAATATTAGTTAAGATTAACAGTTCATTGTTGTTCGTACTAGTCCAAGTAAATTGTCATTGTCGTCGGTGGAGTGCTATAACGAATACTGTGTTGAGTGAAAATCCAATTGTTGACGTGAGCGTTTAAGGCGAATTGTAGAAAGGAATCATTGTTGTGACGAATAAATTACATTGTTGTTACTAATAAAATTCACAATATATTGGTATTAAAATATGCTATAAAAATGATAAATTTGCTTTAGAAGGGAACAAGAGTAAGGTGGTCCGCGGAACTGTTCTGACTTAAAAAAGTGGTCCCCACTTCAAAAAAGTTTGAGAAACGCTGCACTATCATATTGTTGTGGACTGGCAGGGGTTGGTAGTTAAGAGGACAAGCCAATTGAACATGTTCGGTACAAGCGACGGGAACATATTTCAGGCAAATCCCGCAGCACTTAAGTGTCGTGTCGATAATTGTTAACGTGGGAAATCGATATTCTGTTATATAAAAGTTACATTTACATAATGAAGTGGTAATTTGTATTAATTCTACTATTGCTGGTTAATATGTCAAATTCATGTAACAAATGTTCTTACAAAATTTTATAGTACCGGTATGTATCTGTGAATAATTATTCGTGACAATGAAAAGTAATCAGACTCACTTAATATGACGGACCCATGCTGCTCACGGGCCCATATGCACTTGCCCCTTCCCCCCCCTTCTCGGCGGCCCTGCACATAGCCCATTATGCCTGTATCTGAAAACAGTGATGCTCCCTGAGGCTAGTTATGTCTTTGGACCCGATTTGTAACTACTTCCATGTCCTGTGTTTGTTGGCCCGTATTATATTTTAATAAGTTTAAATAATACGAGTTCGATTATGCGCAATGTTCAAAACGTACAGTAGTGAGTCTGCCTGGAAAAAAAAAAATGTTGCAGCCGCCAGTTTACTGTTCAAGGGACAACCATTCAAATAAATTGAGAGAAAGAACACAGAAGACGGACATTTGAAAGTGTTCTTTCCTCAATCATGCTATCAGGGACTGGACTGCTCCACCTTCAGTGTTACTATAGACTTTTCCAATAACAAGTGTTTTCAAAATAGGATTAAGATCTTTACTATTAGACGCAAATGTAACATAGCCACTATTTGTTAGATTTATACTTATACAAAGAGCGCGGTGCGTAATAGTGAAAGTGGAGTAAGTTATAGAGTGTGTGCTGTGTGTTCTAGTGAAAGTTCAGTGAACTACAGAGTCTGTTCGGTAAGTTTTAGTACCCGAGTAATGTGTGCGGTTAATGTAAAGTGATTAGAGAAAATACAGAGAATGTTGAACATATTTTCGGGTTGGAATTAGAATTCGCAGGGTGATGAGAACTACATCGAAAGTAGACAATCAGGTGAAATAACATCGCGGTTTAAATATTAACACAGTGAAGTAGTTATTTATTTATTCATTCATTTATTTATTTTAAATAACTTAATACTTCTTCAGTGAAAGCATTAGCAAATAGTGTACATCGATGATGTTGAACAGCAACCTATATGTAAAATTATGAACAAAATATGACCACTTGATTCTTGTCAAAAAATTTCCTCGAATCTTCAGCAAGCATATCGCATGTGAAGGCATGGATATAAACGTCAGACGAAGAGACTTAAATATTCTTTTTTGGGAGACATTTCTTAGTTTTTTTAAAGATATTGAAATGTTTTTTTTTCGTTTTTCTGTAAAATAGATTTTTTTTTGACATACGAGTTTCAACAACTACGATATAGTAGTATAACATATCTTATTATAGGCGTTTGATTATACAGGTTGTAAGGGGTATACGAGTAAGTTGCCGTCCTTTTTACAGTCGTCGGGGACGGTCTACAGTATCAAAAAATGTTCTTACAACATACGTTCAAAACTTCATAGTTTTCCCAAAAAAAAAATTCTTTCCTTATTTTATTTGCTTTATATTGCTTATATCGTTAGTAAAATTACGAAAACAATTACATCAGTAGGTATATCCAGCAAAGAGTTAATATTAATTTAAATAAATATTTGTATCTTCTATTACGTTTTCGTGAAATTAAATAATAATGCATAGTTCATTAAATTTGTTAATATTCTGCCGTGAGAGACGTGGTAACATGTTCAGCAGGATTCATTCAGCTGATGTACTCTGCACAGACGTACAGCCCAGTTGAGTTCAAGCTCCCTGTCCATCTGGTCTTCTGCCGAGCGGATGGCGGTTCAGTTTAGGTATTCGATTAACAACTTACAATGCCATTCACAATTCAGGAATATCATATGTTATTAATTTATGGACAAAGTCGTCGTAATTGAAGTACGGCGAGAAGGACGTATCAGCAACGTTTTCCGCAAAGAAGATTACCTAATCGGCGAACTTTTGTAGGAGTTTCTCAATAATTATTAGAAACTTGGAGTCTCTTACCCCGTTTCGAAAATCATACAACCAGAAATATCTTTTAAAATGATACTGCTTTACGGAAGCGGGAAAGATTAAAATTTTGCATTAGAGAAAAGTTAATGTGATTTTGTGCTGTATAAAATTGAGTAATAGTGTTTAATAAAATGAAAATATACCATTATATTCTATTAATGAGATTGAAAGTTTGTATTTGCTGCTCGTTTTCTGTAAACAACAGTTATCCTGGTCCGCCCCTGCAATAAAACAGAGCATCTGTTCTGAACCAGTATGTCTGTACCCGCTTGAGCGGTACTGTGTACTTGTAAACATCCTCCTCCCCATCCAGCAACGTTGTCAAACGTCTAATATTATGAACTTTAATAATTAGTTAAAAATTAGAATGATAAAAAAATTGTAAGGATATTTTTTCTTCCTTACGACATGAATAATCATGACTTAAAATAATTTCACTTATACCCCTTACACTCTGTATATATTGTTGATAGTTCGCTTGTCTGCTGTCTTTGACTTCTTGTGTTTCTTTAATTGTTTATATTTTCTGTCATTAGGTCTCGTAGTCATATATCGTTATTCTTCCATTAAATACCACGGGTGGAAACCCATTTGTGGTTAATAGATATTCATTCAATACTATCTTCAATACTGTTCGGTTTATCACGATACAACCTGGACTTTAAGCAACCCCACAGGAAGAAATCCAAAGTGATTGTTGATGTTTGTTTCATGGCCTAATCCATTATCAATACACACATTTATTTTGTGTTACATTATCAAATCATTTGAAACAACCATAACATTTACAAGAGAGTATTCATCATTTATGCTGACAAGTGAGTCAAACTTCTATTTGTGTGTAAAATTGAATGGGAATTTCAAATATGTGAAAGTTAATATAGGATGCCATTTAAAAAGTGTTATTATTTTGTCACATTCTGTACATGAATAATTCTTTTGTGAGACCACAGACATAAGTTTTAGTTAGATATATCCAACAACATTTGTTTCTGGTATTTTTTCATAAAATGAGTATATAAAGAGTTATTGTTATTAGCAATATTCCATACTTACTTAACACACTGTGTATACTAGGTGTTCATTTCAAAGTGTGTCATAACGTCAATGTTGTGAGTCTGCGATTTGAAGCCAGTTTCAGCTTTTATCTCAGAAAAGTTGCCTATTAATCAAGGCGTTGATCTGAACTTGAGAACTTGTACGGTATAACGTGAACGTCGTAGCAACAGATGGTGGCCTGTACGGTCTGTGTGCTACTATAACCTCTTTCGAACTGTGTTTTGCGCGGGCAAGTCGTACGCAGGGTATTTGTTATTATCGGTTGCGTACGGCAACATGAATTTGTCAGCAGAAAGTGTTTAGGCTCCCCTTTCGCGAATGTAAAGAAAAACATCTGTGCGGAATGAAAGGAAGTTGGTAGGGTTGTGCCATAGGGTTGCTGGAACCATAAATTCTGTTTTTCAACGTCATCTAATTGATCAATGAAATAGTTCAAAATTCCATTTTGGTAACGACTAGCAGTCAACGTCCCATTGAAAAACATTGGACTAATTACTCTTTGCCGGGATAGGGTAGCCCACACCCCAATTTTTTTAGGGTAAAGACCAACTTCTATAAATTCGTTAGGTGGCTCTGAATCCCATATCCGAGAAGTTTGGGTGTTGACATGGCCTTAAGCTGGACCCAGCATTCGTCCGATGTAAATAGCATATCCAGCTCCTCGTTAGCCTCAAAATTTTGTAAAAAAATGTACAAAAATTTACACGGAGAGGTATATCACGTTCTTCAAGTTTATAATGTGCTGAGATATTGTATGAGACAGTCCGAGTCACCGTTTTTGGCGTGTGAAATAAGCAATGGGAACATTAAGTGCGAGTGTTTTACATTTGCCGCAGTCATTCTGACAACTGTGTTTGACAGATGGCTGATGTGACGTGTATAGGAAGTGGTACCATTCTCAGCTGCGCTACAACATGCTCACAAACGGGCACTATATATATCTGCGACACAGGCCAAAAACGCTGGCGCCTTCTATAACAGCTTTAAGCTCACAGTTTGTCTCATAATTGTGTGACAAGAGCCGAGGGATAAATTCGTTACTCTTGTCAGTTGACGCAATGATGTTCGTGGGTGCTGTCACATTGCATCTTGAATCCCGTTTAAGGTTCCTGCAGTTAATTGTCTTCGACACGCCCCCCGTTTATTTCGGCAAACTAAGCCGGTTTCTTGAAATCGGGCTGTGCACCTTTCATAAAATAAATAAACACTTTAATAACCGAATACCGTACATAAACACAACAAAGGAAAAGTAACAAAATACATCGCATTTTATTTAAAATGATTAGCTCAACATTTTGTACAAAGTTTTTTCTAGGAACTTCCTGGAATTCTGGATACTTCATACGAAAATCGTTCACGCAGGCTGCGACATTGTATTGATATTGTCCTTGCACCAGGCCCCAATTTCGGAAGTAGCATTCCACAATACAAATCAAATGCTCCGTGTCCATGTTGACAGTCGAAGTTAATGTCAACAAATACTGTACGTAAGTAATCGTCGTAACCCTCTCCCCATATCCCGACAGTAACAAAGAACTCACCTGAGTACGTGTTTCCAAACAGTTCACATTCCTGCCACTACATGCGTTACCGTACGTATCAGTAACTACTCTTCAGAATGAACGCCGTACTTGCTAGGCAACTTCTCTGGCACATAGGTAATACGCCTCTGCGGAAGTGTAGGAAAATTGAATTCTCTAGGCTCATCGGCTAGCCACATGACGGCATATAGCAAGCCATGACACATTTTTGAACTGAACACACAGTGTATATATATATATATATATATATATATATATATATATATATATATATATATATATATACAGGAAACACTCTCACAGTCTTATCTTTCCTAAACCAGGCAAAGACGCGTCTGACCCAAAAAACTACCGACCGATCAGTTTATTTATTTATTTAACCTGGTAGAGACAAAGCTATCAGGCCTTCTCTTCCCCTCTACCAGGGGATTACAACTACAATATTAAGAATATAATTACAATTAATATTAAATTTACAAATACAATAAAAATCAAAGTACTAAAAGATTAACTGATTAATAAAAGCTAGACAGTTTATTGTAAAAGTTAAGAAGAGACAAGCATTTCTTTTATTAAGTAAAAATTAAACCTACTCTACGCAGTAAGAAAATGCTTAATATGCTTGCTTTTGAACGCTACTAAATTCCGACAGTCTCTGATGTCACTGGGTAGTTTGACAACAACTTTAGCCAAATTAATGGAGAAAGTTCTTATGTCACGACTACACGTCTATATGCGTAACCGCAATTTCATTCCGAGCACTGAAGCCGGATTCCGACCGGGAGCGCAGCTAGACGACCAGCTGATACGAGTGCTCACTCCCATTGAAGAGGCTTATACACGTAGACATTACAGCATCCTTATTGCCTTAGACTCCAAGAGAGCCTTTGACACTGTTTGGATAGATGCCCTAAAATATAAACTCACATCCTTAAATCTGCCACACGAAATCACACGTTGGCTCTCCAGCTTCAAATCCAACCGAACAGGACAGGTGAGATTCAGAAGGAACGAAATTTCTCGGACCTTCCGAATAGAAGCTGGAGTCCCCCAAGGCAGTGTCATATCTCCCGCCCTGTATAACATCTATGTGGCAGACATTCCCCTCCCTAATAATCCGTTAGTAGGACTGGCAAAATATGCAGACGATGTCGCATATTGAGCTACACACATCCGGCTCCACTCCGCTAGGAAGTTACTAAACGCAACTCTCAGGCAGTATCTAAATTTGACCAATACGTGGAGGGTCACAGTCAACACAAACAAAACACAGATATGCGTCTTCCGCCCAAAACTCCGGACACGGGTCCTCCAGAACAACCCAATCACAATAGCCAACACTCAACTTTCACTCCAGCGAAGTCTCACATATCTAGTAATACCCCTCACCTCCAAACTCTCCTGGACCGAAGTAGCTGAAGAAACCTGGAGGGAATATAATGCAGCCACCGGAATAATAAGCTACCTAAGTGGCATCAATCGACCTGGCTGTATAACCTAAACACTCCTCCACCTATGCAAAGCATTTATTCAATCCCTATGCATATATCCCTCCATTTTCCTCACACAAGCCCCTCTAACGACCCAATCAAAATTCGAAACCCGCGAAAGAAGAATTCTCCGCCAAATCTTCCACCTGCACTGACGCACCAGAAACAACACAGTTTAAATTACGACAAAAACGAAGCCACTCTTCACACATCTAAACAACATAAACAGGAAATACACACATTCGGCAGTAAATCGCATATACACACAACACATCTTCGCAAATCCACCGAACACAAACAGCAGAACAACACTGGAGAAACTCCTCTACAACTACCACCAGCCCCAACCACCAAACTAAAACACACAAACAAAACCGCAAACACGTGTTGGAAATTTGAATACTGTCTGAGAGGACACACGACAACAACAATATAATAGCACTACACCATGAAAGTCTCCATAGCCATTCAGACGCTTCTGCCATCGGAAGGGGAAACTTAAAAATCTAAATATATATATATATATATATATATATATATATATCCGAACTCTTCTCCCGTTCACCATTCCTTAAATATCGCAATTAACAAATTAGGCCTACACCAAAATAAAAGGAATCAATCCTTGCACTCACACACCTACTGGCACATGCCAGAAATAGTGTCATATATGTAAATATATTTTATTATTATTTATGTACAATGGCTGGAGAGGGCATCCTGCGCGTATAAGATCCTAAAACGGCCTCTGGCTCAAAGTCAGAAATGTCAATACACAACAACAACAACAGTCAACTGCGGATATAGTGAACCTCTGCGGGCTTGCATATTTCGTTCACTATATCCGAAGTTCACTAAATCCGAAGGGTCTCTCCCCTAACCTTAAATGACAGTAATGAATGAAATTTTGAACGAGAAAATAAAATACTATTAATTAATTAAAATATTTCATTTTTGTGGAATGGATTATACTGTATACTGTAGCCTGTATTGTAGCTCACAGTTGATTTACTTAAACTATGCTGTCGACACACTTCCGCTTGTGAAAGACCACGTTCAATACCACTTATAATATTCGCCTTATCTTCCAAAGAGAACACTTTACGCTTCGACATTTTTATAAAGTAAATTCACTGTTCGTACAATAGAAACAGACTGATCAGGTAGAAATGACATGCTCTGGACATGGACATAATGTCCGTCCCCTTTTAATAAAAGAAAGGAATTTCATTTTCCGTTGTTTCGATGCTATCCGTCATAATGGAAATGTTTATGTGAACAAAAGGCAACCCTTCAACGGTGGGTGAGAAAAGATCATCATGCGTTGCCTGGAATTACAGTACAGCTCATTGTCTAGGTATCACTAATCCCACCTTTGTCCTTTGGCCAAAGAAGTAATAAACTTTGTTCTCAACATATTCTTTCAATTTTATACAAGAAGCTCTAACTTCAAATAAGAATTTGTCACGATCAGTGGCGTAGCGTCAATGTAAGCTAAAAAGCTCAGCTTCCCCAGTTAATAATAATTTCATAATAAACCTGCATTATATGGACAAAATTATTTATTAATTTTAATAGAATTTATATTTACGCGTTAAATATTGTGATGCGGCAGCCCAGGATGATTTGTGATGCAGCAGTAAACAAGAAGCCTGCACACACCAGCTTCCAACCAGACTGGTTTCTTACACTCATTCTTCTGTGTAACCCACCCCGCAGATTTTCCATCCCTTTCTAACTAAACTACTCTGGTCGCAAGGCTAGGAAGAAGCTAGCTTTGGCATTGAAAATAAGTAGTTTCCGAGTTATCCCTTTTCGTCAGTTGTGTTCAGTTGAAGTGTTAGTGTGCATTGTGCCTGATATAATAAATAATGAGTGAAATAACAGTTCCTGACACCAATTTACTTGAATTTTTTAGGACAATTCTATTATCAAGACTGACTTACGAACAAAAGTGTGATCTAAAAAAAAAAAAAAAAAAAAAACAAAACAAATGACCGACTCCCATGCTGTCAATGAAGGACACAACCAAAAGACAGATGCATACTTACGTAATGATACTAATGCTGTATCTATTGACCGTTAATATTGTGATTCCTCTATGACAAGGAGTGAGCTAGTGTTATACTATACGTGTCTATTTGATGTGTAAACCGTGAAATCATATTTTATTATGTACCATTTGAGGTCAAGCCTTATTGGTGTTACTTACGAGGTTCCAACCAATCTTCGACTGCTGACTTGTAATTGACTACTATTTATTTTAAGACTACCGTATATTTTTGTAATACGTTTTCTCATATTGCATGAAAGACAACTTGAATTAGCTTCTCCTGCTCAGGATTTCATGCTACGCCACTGGTCACGATACAACTCTTGTAACTTAAATTTTTATGGTTCACTATAACCGAAGCGAGGGTTCATTATAAACAGAAATGTCAAGGTGCTTTTTAATGTAAGCGGGTCGGGACCAAAGATTTAGGTTCACTATACCCGAATGTTCATTATATCCAGAGTTGACTGATTTTACTCCTGGCATATATATATATATATATATATATATATATATATATATATATATATATATAAGAAATATTAAAATATTAGCAAAATTTCAGAAAAAAGCTGCGGGTGAGCTTGCAAGGTGCATAGAATAGAATTTTCAGGATGATACATGACAGCAAAAATAATAATTAGTGAAAATGCATAGGAACGAAATCAGTCCAGACACCTGGTTACAGTACTTTCAAAATATGTTTGGCCCAACATTATATACAATATATGCAATTAACCGAAATTCTATCACAAAATTATCAAAGTTAATGTTTTAAATCATAGCCAAATTTTATTACTTATCCCAGAAACGAATTGCATATTATTCTTCCACTTTTGAATTTTAAGACTTAAGAAAGAGTCAGTTGGCCTCAGTCAGTATTTTTAATCTCATGGAGATTCAAAGGAGCTAACACATCTGTCGTCGATTTGCAAAAGGGGACACGTCCAAAATGAAAAAAAGTTGGAAAATTGCAAAAAAACCATAATAGACTTTAAAAAATTAAAATGATCGTTGATTCTGAATATATGTACGTACCCATAAAGATCTAATTAGAAAAAAATATATGAACATTTCAATTTGTTAATTTAGGTATAGTTTTTGCGATTTTCCAACACTTTGTTATTTTGGACATGTCCTCTTTTGCAAATCGACGACGGATATCATCATTGGCCTTCCCAACTCTCTGTCAACCCAGAAGCGATATAGTGAAATCTGTTTTGAGATGCAACTATCTTCCATTGTCTGAACAGGACATTTTAAATTTTGTCTGTAGCTTAGTGTTCTATTTTATTCAATAATTGAAATAAACATAATTTGTCCGATGTCTTCATTTAGTTTTCTACATAAAAGAATATTCGTTATGCGTCTGAAACCTTATTTTCTCAAGCTTCATTGTCAGTTATTTTATTTTGCTGGGAGTTAAAATCCAAAAATCTGTGCATGTTGTGGCACTGGGATTGCAATAATGTTTGCAATTTGAAGTAAAATTTTGACATTTATTTCATGTCTACTTTAAATAACATGAATTCAATTATGTGCAATGATCAAAGCGTTCAGTGATGAGACTAGCTTGCAGCCACCAAATTGCTCTTCAAGGAACGACTACTCAAATAGATTTATAGAAAGAACACGGAGGACGTATATTTGAAATAGACCTTTCCTCGATCGTGTCACGAGGGAGTGGAATGTTTTACCTGCAGGATTACTCTATGCTTTTGGAATAGACCCTAACCAGAAGTGTTTTCAAAAATAAACTCAAGACCTTTACTAATAAATGTTAAGGTAACAAAATAATCTCTCGTTGTTGGATTTATTGTTAAACTGAGTGCGCAGTGTGTGATATTGGAAGTGTAGTGAGATTTAGAAGTCGTGCATTGTGTTGTATGCCTAGTGAAAATGCAGTTATCTACAGAGCATGTTCAGTAGGATTTATTACTGGTGTAATTAGTACAGTTAATGTGTAGTAGGTTGAGAGAGTACAAAGAATGTTGGTATTATTATTCATATTAGAATTAGAAATATAATCCGGAGGATGATAACTACACTGAAACTAGACACACAGTTAAAATAATTTCACAATTGAAAAATCGACAAGGTGATATTGTTATTCTTTCGTTCATTCATATTAAATAAGTTCGAATTTCTTCAGTGAAAAGTATAAGAGTGAAAAGTGTGTATCGACGTTTTTGAACAGCGACCTTGTATGCAACAATATATCGTTATCTTCCTGTAACAACCATGGGGTGAGTAGTTAATAAATATTCATTCATTCATTCATTCATTCATTCATTCATTCATTCATTCATTTATACGTTCATTCTTTGGTTCATCCTTTCATATATATATATATGCATACAGTATATATATATGTATATACTGCGAAGCTAATATAAAGGCGCGTCGTGAAAAAACAAAATTTAACTCTTGCAAAAAAGTTTTTCAGTAGGACATATTTGTGACTATAAGGAATTAATGTTTTGTTTTCCACACCCTGTAAGACTTATTCGTTCTTTAACCAACTTTCCGAAGGCATGTTTTAACATCATAAGTGATGCCAATAAGGCAACGTTCATGAGGCAACTAATTACAAAAATGTGGTTTTTCTATATATATATATATATATATATATTTTTTTTTTTTTTTTTTCCTAAAAATATGTAGGCTGGTGTGACACTCCTGCTTGTGATGTCTGCAGAAACGCTGCAGGGTGATGTGAATGACTTAATGGGTATCCATCTTGGTTCCAAACTGGACCACACTCACGATACCTTGTTCGACGTATTGGAGGGCTTCCTCTACTGCGAGAAGAAGGCTGGTGTCTTGGAGAACGCCTATGATTGGTTACTGAGTGATCCCAAGGGCTGCGTGGATGTGGAGGTGGTGTGGGAGCAGGGGCAGACAGTTCCAAAATCTGATGGTGTCCTCCACGGGATACTCTCCTTCGTTTTCTGGATGGGCTCTCACTCTTCCTACCATCATTTTGGCTGGTTGTGTGATAGAAAGTTGGTGAATGTTGTATTTGTACAGGACTTAGTCGCAACTCCCCTGTGTTGCGGCGTGGGGAGAATTCCAGACCAATACCTCCTGAATGAGGAAGTCCATCCATGGCACTACTTCCTATGCTTGTGGGACTGAGACTCAGCAGGGAAGCTCCCCTCAGAGGACTCTCCTGACCACAGACGTTGATATGTAAGGGTGGCGATACTTGTCTTCTTTCCTGAATGCCACCTCATGCCACAGGATCTCCTGAGTACACAGTGTGTCCTTGAGTATTGGGACTTAGCTGATTTCCAGGTACGTGAGTTGGCTTGGGATAACTCTGGAGAGGCAAATATCCAGAGTCCTTTTGGGCTATGTTATTTCCTGTAATGTTCACCGGTGGTCAATCTCCAGTACTGAAGCATTGTTCGTACTGTCTGAATTCCTTCTGGTAAGACACGTGATTCATTGGCCAGCGAGACTGATGATTTGGTCGACTTCTTGAATGATTTGAAGATACGTGACGAGTGAACTGTGCAGAACTCCTCACTGAAGGTGCACGATTATTTGAAGTCATTCCTGAGTTCACCTAATGTGAATAGCCGATGGGGAGCACCTCGCCTTGTGGATATTCTCGACCATGGCTTCATTAAAGATCGGACATCCTCTCTCCTTTCTTCGTGGAAGTTTTGTTCTTTAGTCAACAGTCCGAAGACACTTTTGAACATCATGAGTGATGTCAATAAGGCAACACTCATGAGGCAACTATGTAAGTCAAGAAATAGTAAGTGGGGTGTATATATACATATATATATATATATATATATATATATATATATATATATATATACCAGATATAGTATCTTAAGAAGTAAATAAAAAAATAGCAACATTTTAGAAAAATGTCGCGAAGGGGCTTGTATGGTGCATAGAATACCTTTTTCAGGATGATACATGACGGGAAACATTAGTGAAAACGCATAAGAAGGAAATCAGTCCAGACTCATGCTTGCAGTATATTCAAATACATTTAGCCCAACATAAACAATATATGGATTTAGCCTAACCCACATTCTATTACAACATTATCAAAGTTATTGTTTTATTTAAATCGTACCTAAATTTTATTACTTATCTCAGAAACGAATTGCATATTATTCTTCCACCTTTGCTCTTTTTATAGAGTGCAGAAAGAGACAGTGGCCTCAGTCAGTATTTTTAATCTCATGGATATTCAAAACTACTGGCATATCATCATTGGCCCTTCCAACTCTCTCTTAACACAGAAGCTATATAGTGAAATCGTTTTTGAGATGCAACTATTTTCCGTTCTCTAAACAGGAAATTTTTATTTTTTTTTTCTATAGCTTAATGTTCTATTTTATTGAATAATTGATATAACAAACGTAATTTGTCTGATGACTTCGTTGATTTTTCTACATAAAGAATATTCTTTAAGCATCTGAAATGTTATTATCTCAAGTTTCATTGTTTGTTATTTTATTTGGCAGGGAATTAATATCCAAAATTCTGTTCTAAGTTGTAGCATTGGGATTGCAAGACTGTTTGAAGTTTCAAGTATAATTTTGATATTTATTTTCGTGTATAATTTAAGTAACACGAATTGAATTATGCGCAAGGATGAAAGCGTACAGTAATAAGACTGGCTGGTGTAAATTTAATTTATTGGTCTGACCCAATATTTTGGATTTGCCCTGCGACACAGAATAGTTCACAATAACATTTAAAATAATAAATTATATAAATAGGTTTCAGACAAAAGTGATTAAGACATAAAAAAAATTGAACCAAGTATAATTTAAATTGAATGTACGCCATAAAGATGCTGACGAAATATCGCTACAGATAATTTTATAATGTTAGTGACGATGGCATCTTGAAGATGTCTCGTCAGCTTTTATTTTTCCCTCCACTTTACAAAGGCTTTCGGAATGGTGCCTCTCGCTCCAAAGAAGAGAAAGGTAACTGTGATTTTTTCAATGTTGTATTTCGCTGATACGTGGACTCGTAGATTTTCTTTTTCTCTTCAGATGGTTGAGTGGCTGAGATTTCAAATCTGATCGTAGGATCAATTATTTCTGCATAAATTGCTCTTCGAGGAACGACCATTCAAATAAATTTACAGAAAGAACACAGAGGACGTTATATTTGAAGTAGTTCTTTCCTCAATCGTGCCACGAGGGAGTGGAATGCTTTACCTGCAGGCTTACTGTATGCTTTTGCAATAGATCTTAATCACAAGTGTTTTCAAAAATGAATTTAAGACCTTTACTAATAGATGTTAATATAACAAAATAATCTCTCGTTGTTGGATTTATTGTTAAGCTGAGTGCGCAGTGTGAGCAGTGCGTAATATTGGAAGTGCAGTGAGATTTAGAAGTCGTGCATTGTGCTGGAGGCCTAGTGAAAATGCAATTATCTACAGAGCATGTTCAGTAGGATTTATTACTGGTGTAATTAGTAAGTTAATGTGTAGTAGGTTGAGAGAGTACAAAGAATGTTGGTATTATCATTCATATTAGAATTAGAAATATAATCCGAAGGATGTTAACTACATTGAAACTAGACACACAGTTAAAATAATTTTGCAATTAAAAATCGACAAGGTGAAATTATTCTTTCGTCCATTCATATTATACAGGATGTTTAAAAAATACGGGGCATAATTTCAGGTATGTATTTCCCACATGTAGACAATCAAAATAGTTCATTACAACATGTGTCCGGAAATGGTTCATTTCCGAGTTATGGCCTTCACAACATTGAAATTCACCGGAACTTTTTTCTTTCCGCAGGTCATTGTCATTACAGAAGATGTTCAAAATGTTCACCTCCTGCTTGAATACAGACCTCACATCGATGTCTCATTGACCTGCGAACACGATCCCAAACTCCAGGAGTATTGCGTATGTCCTCAGAACATGCCACAATTCGATTCCGAAGGGATTCCAAATCAGGCACCAGAGACGAATAAACCAATGATTTTAAATGGCCCCACAAGTAGAAATCGAGAGGGTTCAGATCAGGTGAGCGTGGAGGCCAAGCAATTGGGCCACCTGTACCTATCCATCGATCAGGAAACCTTCGATCCAAGTACCGGCGAGCCGTACGACTGAAGTGTGCAAGGAGCGCCATCATGCAAGAAGTGAATGCGTTGACGATTGATCAGTGGAGTGTCTTCTAAAACATGAGATATGGTGTTTTGCAGGAAGTTTGAGTACGCCTGCCCCGTAAGTCTGTTTACAATTACATGGGGTCCAACTAATCGATCACCAATGATACCGGCCCACATGTTGAGGGAGAACCGCACCTGGTGATGAGATGGAACAGTTGCACGTGGGTTTTAATACGCCCATACATGCTGATTGTGGAAATTTGTTATGCCATCTCGTGTGAACTGTGCTTCATCTGTAAATAATACTAAGGCAGGAAAGTTCGGATTTACACCACAATGCTGCAAGAACCACTGACAGAACCTAACTCGTGCAGGGTAATCTGCTGGTGACAGGGCCTGTACACGTTGCAAATGATAAGGATACAATTGATACTCTTTCAACAGTCTCCAGACAGTCGTATGAGGAACATTGACTTGCAATGCTAACCTTCGTGTGCTGATAGAAGGAGTCATGTTCACAGCCTCCAGAATCTCCTCCTGTACTTCTGGAGTTGTAGATCTTGGTCATTCCCTTCCCAAACCAGGAGAGTTAAATTTTCCATACTCGCACAGACGGTAATGGAGAATTATAATGTCTTCCGATCTGGACATTGTCGCTGTGGGTACCTCTCCTGGTACAAACGACGAGCCAGCGCAGCATTGCCGTCCGCCTTACCGTACATGAAGTTTATCTCTGCCAGCTCTTGATTTGAATACATGTCGCACAGTCTAACGCCTACACAACACTGAATGTAACCTTCGCCTCGGAATGAACTGTCAGAGTGCACTCTTAATGTCTCCTTTGACGGCAACGACCTGCGGAAAGAAAAACGTTCCAGTGAATTTCAACGTTGTGAAGGCCATAACTCGGAAATAAAGCATTTCCGGACACATGTTGTAATGAACTATTTTGATTGTCTACATGTGGGAAATAGGGAAATACATACCTGAAATTATGCCCCGTATTTTTTAAACACCCTGTATAAGTTAGTAGATCTTCAGTGAAAAGTGTATATCGAAGTTGTTGAACAGCAACCTCGTATGAAAAATTATGTCGTTATATTCCTGTAACTACCACGGGATGAGTAGTTAATAAATATTCATTCATTCATTCATTCATTCATTGACACTGTCATTCGTTCATTCGATTATCCGTACTTTCGTTGATTCATACTTTCATTCATATATGTGTATGTATGTATGTATGTATGTATGTATGTATGTATGTATGTATGTATGTATGTATGTATGTATGTATATAAATAAATTGCGAAGCTAATATAAAGGCGCATCTTGAGAAAAGAAAGTCTGACTATTGCAAAACATTTTTCAGTAGGACATATTTGTGATTACAAGGAATCAATATTTTGTTTTCCACGCCCTATAAGATTTATTCGTTCTTTGATCAACTGTCCCAACACAGGTTTTAACCTCATAAGTGACGCCAATAAGGCAACACTAATTAGGCAACTAAGTCAAGAAATAATAAGTGGGGTGTCTATATATTTATCTGTATATGGGCTGTATGTAAAGTGTATATGTAAGTATATATATGCCATAAGTAGAATCATATGAAGTAATTATAAAATATTACCAACATATTAGAAAAGTGTTGCAGAGGTGCGTGTATGGTGCATAGAATAGCATTTTCAGGATGATACATGACGGCAAAAATTTGTGAAAAAGCATAGGAACGAAGTCAATCCAGGCACATGGTTACACTATTTTCAAAAATTGTTTCGCCTAAAATATACAATATATGCAATTAACCGAAATTCTATTACAACATTACCAAAGTTAATGTATTAAATCATACCCAAATTTCATGACTTATCTCAGAAACTAGTTGCATATTATTCGTGCACTTTTGTTTTTTAAGAGTTAAGAAAGAGTCAGTGGCCTCAGTCAGTATTTTTAATCTCATGGAGATGCAGAATTATGAGTCATGTCATCATTGGCCTCCCAACTCTCTGTTAACTCAGAAGTGATAGAGAAATCTGTTTAGAGATGCAACTATTTTCCATTGTCTGAACAGGTTATTTTTTATTTTTGCTTTAGCTTAATATTATACTTATTCAATAACTGAAATAACAAACGTAATTTGGCTGATGTCTTCATTGACTTTTCTACATAAAAGAAATTCGTTTTGCATCTGAAACCTTATTTTCTCAAGCTTCATCGTTTGTTCTTCTATTTGTCTCGGAGTTAAAATCCAAAATTCTGTTGCATATTGTAGCATTGGGATTGCAAGAATGTTTGGAATTTGAAGTAAAATTTTGACATTTCTTTTCATGTATACCTTAAATAACAAATTCACTTATGAGCAATGATCAAATAGTACAGTGATCAGACTGGGTGGAGTAAATAAAAATACTTTGCAGCCATAAAATTGCTCTTCAAGGAACGACCATTCAAATAAATTGATAGAAAAACACAGAGGATGTATATTTGAAATAGTTCTTTCCTCAATCGTGCCACGAGGGAGTGGAATGCTTCACCTACAGGCGTACTGTATGCTTTTTCAATAGAACCTAACTACAAGTGTTTTAAAAAATAAACTTAAAACCTTTACTAATTGATGTTTATGTATCAAAATAAACTCTGTTTTTTTGTATTTACAGTTATATTGAGTGCGCTTTGCGTAACATTGGAATTGTAGTGAGTTTTAGAGGGTGCGCAGTGTGTTGTAAGCCTTGTGAATGTGCAGTTATCTACAGAGCATATTCAGTAGGTTTTAGTGCTCTAGTAATGAGTACAGTTAATGTGTAGTGGGTAAGCAAAGTACAAAGGATGTTGAAAATATTATTAATACTAGAATTAAAATTATAATCCGGAGGGTGCTGATAACTTTATCGACACTAGGCACTCAGGTAAAATAATTTCACAATTTAAATATCAACAAGGTGAAATTGTTATTGATTCATTCATGTTAAATATGTTAGTAGTTTTTCAGTGAAAACTTTAGTAGTGAAATTGTATATCAACTTTGAAGAATATCCTCTTATGTAAAAATATATCGTTATCTTCCTATTACTACCATGGGATCAGTAGTAAAAAATATGCATTTATTCATTGTTTAATTCGTTCATTCGTTTCTCCGTTCATTGGTTGGTGCGTCCTTTCTTTCATATATACATTCCGAAGCTTATGTAATGGCACGTCGTTAGGAAAGAAAAAGTAACTCTTGCAAAACATTTTTATATTCATTGTTTAATTCGTTCATTCGTTTCTCCGTTCATTGGTTGGTGCGTCCTTTCTTTCATATATACATTCCGAAGCTTATGTAATGGCACGTCGTTAGGAAAGAAAAAGTAACTCTTGCAAAACATTTTTATATTCATTGTTTAATTCGTTCATTCGTTTCTCCGTTCATTGGTTGGTGCGTCCTTTCTTTCATATATACATTCCGAAGCTTATGTAATGGCACGTCGTTAGGAAAGAAAAAGTAACTCTTGCAAAACATTTTTATATTCATTGTTTAATTCGTTCATTCGTTTCTCCGTTCATTGGTTGGTGCGTCCTTTCTTTCATATATACATTCCGAAGCTTATGTAATGGCACGTCGTTAGGAAAGAAAAAGTAACTCTTGCAAAACATTTTTATATTCATTGTTTAATTCGTTCATTCGTTTCTCCGTTCATTGGTTGGTGCGTCCTTTCTTTCATATATACATTCCGAAGCTTATGTAATGGCACGTCGTTAGGAAAGAAAACGTAACTCTTGCAAAACCTTTTTCTGTGGGACATATTTGTGAATATAAGGAATTAATGTTTTGTTTTCCTCTCCCTATAAGATTTATTCGTTCTTTAATCAACTATCCGAAGACAGGTTTTAACCAGGGGCGAATGCTGGTCACGAAAGTTAGGCTTGCTCTTTTATTGATGGGGGAAGATGGGAGGATATAATTCATGTGGTTTGCAGACTTTTCGTGTCTTGTAATAAACATTGTTAAAATATTTAAATTGCCAAAGCCACTTTTACACCATACACCGTTATCTGTAGAAAATAACAACAAAACAGTTTATTCAGTTTTTTCGACCCTGCCAACCAATGCGTATTGTTGTATTGAGATGCACTGAACGAGAGCACATATTCTCTATTTTTCTCCTTATGCTGTCTTTTTAAACCTGGGAGCCCTGGACATGGTCTGCCGTTTTATATAATGTCGGTCTTCTCTTGAATTGACCTCCGGGAAAATGGATTTGATAATAAAGTTTCAATAACACACATTTCCGAACTCATTGCAGCACTTCAAATTAACGTTTAAGAACTAATAATACATGCAGCAGCTAACATATGCATTCCGCTCATAAAATTACATTACACTCGCAAATCACAGCACATTCACTGGTAAAAACTAGAGATGGGTAAAAAATAACACAACAGTTATTTTGGAACTGTTCCGGTCTCGGAACTGTTGCAAAAATGAACAGTAGGTCGGAACCTCCTGTTCCGAAATAACAGTGTTCCGACTCCGAGCTGCTCACTTGCCAACTGTTGCGGGCTCGCAGTACCGCGTGGCACAAGGTATGTTCCGACTCCCTCGGAACTGTTGCAAAAATGAACAGTAGGTCGGAACCTCCTGTTCCGAAATAACAGTGTTCCGACTCCGAGCTGCTCACTTGCCCGGCTGTTGCGGGCTCGCAGTACCGCGTTGCACAAGGTATGTTCCGACTCCGAGATAACAGTCGGAACGTCGGAGCTTGTTCCGATGAACCAACGACAGCTGCAGTTACACTGTACTGGAAACTCTCACGTGGTTGGGGGGGGGGGGCGCATGGACATTGAAATCCTTGCGGTGGCGCGAACTTTAATATCAACATTTGTAAGACTGGCCAATCATCTGTAATGTTATAGTAAGTATTCAATAATCTGTAATATTGATTCCCGCTTTATGGTTTATTTCACCATTAGTTGACTAATTCTGTTTTATAAACATTCTACAAAGTCAAAAAAGTACGCATACCATTATTAATTCATTGATCAGCTGATTCTATACAAAGGTTAAAGTCGTAAATGGTAATGAGTGGTTTAGTTACAATGTCTGTATGTCGTTTGTTGAGGTTAAGTCTGACAAGCACAAGTTTTTGTGCTATCTTCTCTGTTATCAAAGAACGACAAAAATGTTGTAGCATTATTTGTTGGAAACTACCCATATAAGTACTGATTTGGAGAGCGAGGTTTAATGCGAAGTTTAAATTACACTTTGGTAAAGATGCGATTCCAACATTTTACTAACCCACTGCGGGGTTTCCAGGTTTCAGTACTGCCAATATATATCTTTTTTATTTATGAAATTGTAATATTTATTATTATTATTATTATTATTATTATTATTATTATTATTATTATTATTATTATTATAACTGTGCATTAAGAAAAGTAAAAATAAAAATTAATGATTTGTTTTTTTTATTATGTAATAGAGAGAACAGAAATTACATACCATATGTTTTAAATGTTATGTTATTTTTTTTTAGTTGGCTACCATGTCTTTATAACTTTATGTACGAAAACAAAGTGTTGTATTCTGTCCTTGTAGTCAACAGCTGTGTAATTACTAACATTAAGCTTTTGAGTTCTGTCCGCATGCACAGCAATTTTCCAAAATCGATTCGAATATGCATTGCAGTGCCATCTATAGATAAGAATGTGTACTATGTCATGCCTATGAGTGCTCCAGTGTGAGCTGCATGCTGTTATTTGTCTATGGTGAAGAGGGAGGGTACTGTACCGTTCGTTTGAACGACTCAACGACTCCGACTCATCACCACTGGTGACTGTTATTTCGGAACTGTTATTTGGAACATAGTATTTTTTCGGAACCGGAACCGTCGGAACTGTTCCGGGAAAAGAACAACTTCGCCCATCACTAGTAAAAACTGCTGCCACTCAGTGTTGCCAACTCGATTCTTAAACATCCGCTGTGAAGCCTTGCAGAAACCGCTAAATTGCTGTATTGTCAATGTAAAATTATATTATTTTGCCGCTGTGAGTGCTAAAAATACCCGCTAAATCCCTAGATCAGCAATACAAGTTTCATAAATTTTACCCGCTAAACTAACGCCGAAAAACGCTAGATCTAACGGGAAAACCGCTGAATTGGCAACGTTAAATAGTCGTTTGTAGCACTCGGACCAGAGCTTCATACAGCATATAACAGAAGCATGTGCGACTGGGACGGATTAGGAAGAAGGCACTTGCGCGCGCATCATATTCTCGCTGTTTCTACGTCTTTCCTGTAGCTCCGAGAAACGAGCAAGCGTTGCGATCTTGCGGTGTGCAACCTGCGGATGGTATTATGCCTAGACATTATTACAAAAATCAAAAGAAATTTTAATGTACGTAATCCCATTTTGAGAAATACACATTCTACGAAAATATTGGGCTTGCGCAGCAAGCATAGCATGCCCTGAGAAATCGCCCCTGGTTTTAACCTCATAAGTGATGCCAATAAGGCAACACTCATGATGTAACAATGTCAAGAAATAGTAAGTGGGGTGTCTATATATGTGTATATCTGTATATAGGGTAAACATTGGTAATTTCGTGGCAGTGGTTATTTCGTGATACTTATTCTTTGCTCTTTCGTGAACTAACCAATGGTGTTACGAGATTCAGATTTCCGACAAAGGATTGCATATGTTGTCCGGTTTACAGAAACATACAGCTACGCTTTGTGTGACTATTGTAGCTGCTTCAGTGAGCTTTAATGTTTGGAGAGAGCACGTTAACGTCGACTTCTCAGGCGTAGAAATTTTGTGGATGTTTGTAATTACATTACAGACATTACTAAAGATAAGCATATGATATTTGGTACAATGATTTATTATACCTTTAACAAATTTTAGGAAATGTTTTTGGAATTTTAGATACAGCTGTAGTCGCCATAGAGGCTTAGATTTACTGATAGAAATCTTAGCTGTTTGAGGCGAAATTTTGTTTGAGTATTAAGCGTTCCACATTTTATACTATTTTAAAAATTGTATTACAATACGAATTTTAGAAATCTGAAGATAATATGTGACAACAAAAAAGAAAAGGGGGATGCAATGGATTCAGTGTAGCTTCTGTTTGATTTGTTATCATGCTAAGTGTCAATGATAAGTGCTAGATGACTTACTTGCAAGAATTGTGACAGAAGATGAAACATGGCTCCACCATTTTTGACCGGAGACAGACGCAGACAATGGAGTGGTATCATGAAAATTCAGCAAAGAAATATAAATTCAAAAGTGCACCTTCGGCAGGAAAAGTTATGGTTATTGTGTTTTTCGATTCAGAAGGTCTCTTGCTTGTGGACATCCTGCCACACGGAACCACCATTAATTCTGACGCGGCAACTCTCAAGAAACTTCAAGCTCGACTGAGTCGTGTTCGACGACATCGGGAGAAGCAGGATGTTCTGCTATTGCACGACAACGCACAGCCATATGTTAGTCACAAGATCATAGACCAGATCAGAAAATTCGGATAGACAACACTGAAACATCAGCCTTACAGTCCTGAACTGGCACCGTGCGATTACCATCTCTTTGTTAACTGAAGGATCCCTTTGCGGAACGGGGTTGGAAGATGACGCTATTGTGCACGCTGCTAAAGAGTGGCTCAGACGTGTTGGTCCAGACTTTTACCGTGCTGGTCTACAGGCTCTCGTTCCTAGGTTACGTAAGGCAGTTGAAAGGGAAGGGGTTTATGTGGAAAAGTGACATTTTGTTCCTGAAGGTTGTATCTACATTCTGTGAAAATAGCAAAGCTTTAGGATAAAAATATAATTTTTAAACAAATGTTATGCATTACTTTTGGAGTTACCCTAGTAATATAGGCTATAGTAAAGTGCGTAGTAAAAGTGTTCACCCTTTCAAAGCAAAGAAGATCCCTTTTTGAATTTCAATTTTTACTTTGATTTCATTCTTATTATTTGTTGATATGTATTTCTATGTTTTCTTGCTATTATTAGACGGAATTACTATGTTGGAAGTCTTGTAACAATAAATGAGAATTCCATTTGACTTTAATGAATTTTTCCACAATTCTTCTACCTCTCACGAAATTATCAATGTAATATCACGAAGTTACCAAGGTTGTCACGAAATAACCAACCTTTTAGCTTAAGTTGTAAAAGTGGTTTTTGGCACTTGTTCAAGAACGTGTCCAATCTTTTATGTCTCCAGACTTGTACAGCAAATTATCGTCTTTTAGATGAAAAAATCGGAATAAGGATGTATTAGCACATTTGCATTTTACATTAATTTTCATGAAATTATCACGAAATTGCCAATGTTTATCCTATACATACATACATATATCATATGTGCCAGAAGTGGAATCATAAGAAGTAAATTTAAAATATTAACAACATTTTAGAAAAATGCAAATCAAGCTTTCAGGTATAACTCCCTGTAAATTTGTTTTGAATAATTTCGAGGGAAAACTTGTTCCGGGGCCGGGCATCGAACCCGGGACGTTTGGTTTAACGTACCAACGCTCTACGAACTGAGCTATCTGGGAACTCTACCAGACACCCCTCCAATTTTTCCCTCAATGTTCACAGATCTCAAAGTGGGCTGACAACCGTCAAGCAACGAACATTGTGTGCACACTAACTCCGTGTGACTTAAATTGTGGCTTTCTGTTAACGAACAGTGACGTGTATTATGCAAATCAAGTTTTCAGATATAACTTCCTGTAAAGTTGATTTGAATAATTTCGAGGGAAAAATTGTTCCGGGGCCGGGCATCGCTTATTCATTTTAGAAAAAGGTTGTGTAGTGATTTGTATGGTGCATTAAATAGCTTTTTCAGGGTGTTACATGATGGCAAACATTAATGAAAACGCATAAGAATGAAATATGTCCAGAAAGATGGTTACATTATTTTCAAAACATGTTTCACCCAACATTTACAATATATATAATTAACCAAAATTCTATCATAACATCCTCAAAGTTAATGTTTTAAATCATACCCAAATTTTATTATTTATCTTGGAAAGGAATTGGATATTATTCGTGCACTTTCGCTTTTTAAGAGTTAAGAAAGAGTCAGTGCTCTCAGTCAGTATTCAAAGCCTGGTTATATCATCATTGGCCTTCCCAACTCTCTGTCAACCCAGAAGCGATATAGTGAAATCTGTTTTGAGATGCAACAATTTGCAACAGGAAATTTTTAATTTTGTCTATAGCTTATTGTTCTATTTTATTCAATATTTGAAATAACAAATGTAATTTCTCTGATTTCTCATTGAGTTTTCTACATAAAACAATATTTGTTATGCGTCTCAAGTCTTAATTTCTCAACTTTCAATGTCTGTTCTTTTATTTGGCTGGAAATTCAAATCCAAAAATCTGTGAAATATTGTAGCATTAGGATTGCAAGAATGTTTGTAATTTGAAGTAAAATTTTGATACTTCTTTCATATATACTTTAAATAATACATGTTCAATTATGCGCAATGATCAAAGCGTACAGAGGTGAGACTGGCTGGAGACAAATAAAAATTAGCTTGAAGCCACCAAATTGCTCTTCAACGAACGATTATTGAAATAAATTTAGGGAAAGAACGGAGAGGACGGACACTTAAAAGAGTTCTTTCCTCAATCGTTCTAACAGGGACTGGAATGCTCTACCTGCAGACTTACTGTATGCTCTCGCAATAGACCCCAACTACAAGAGTTTTGAAAATAAGATGAAGACTTTCACTAATAGACGTTAATGTAAAAAATAGTCTCTGTTTTTTGGATTTATAGTTATACTAAGTGTGCAATGAGCTCTGTAGTGTTTGCACTATGTTATAGGGTTAGTGAACGTACAGTAAGCTACAGAGCCTGTTCAGTATTAGTACTCGAGTAAAACAGTACAGTTATTGTGTAGTGTGTAGAGCAAGTACAAAGAATGTTGAAATATTATTCATATTAGAATTATAATCCAGAGGGCGATGAGCACTACAACAAACCTAGATACTCTGGTAAAACAAATTCACAACTTAAATATTAACAAGTTGAAATTGTTATTCATTTATTCATTCATTCATATTAAATAAGTTCGTAGTACTCCTGTGAAAACTTTAATAGTGAAAAGTGTATATCGACGTTGTTGAGCAGCACCCTTGTGTGTAAAAATATGAACAAAATAAGACTTCACATGATTCTCATCAAAAAATTTCTCGAAACTTTTGCAAGCACAGTGCATGTAAAGGCATGGATATAAATATCAGAAGAGAATACTTAAATCACATTTTATGCCAGAAATTTGTTGTTTTTTAAAGATATTCAAATGTATTTTTTCGCTTTAGCCTACTGTAATATTGCAATTTCTGACATACGAGTTTCATCAACAACGATATTGTAGTACAACATATCTCATTATAGGCGTTTGATTAAGTTCTCTTAGTAGTTCGCTTTTCTGCTGTACTTGACTTGTTGTGTTTCTGTAATTGTTTGGTTCTTCTGTCATAATGTCTTGTCTTCATGTATCGTTATTCTTCCTGTAACTACCAGGGGATGAGTACTTAATAAATATTCATTCATTGATTGGTGTTTCCATACGTTCATTCGTTTATCCATTCATTCATAGATTCTTCATTTCATTCATTCATACATTGCGAAACTAATATGAAGGCGGGTCATGGGAAAACACAATCTAACTCTTGCAAATAATTAATATTTGATGAGAAAAATTCGCTTCGAGACCGGATCGAATCTTCCTCCTTCGGTGTTTCCCTTTGTGGCCTGACTTCAAGTTAGTTCTCCTCAAATATTAATTGTCAACATTACAGAGATTATTCTGTAGGACAAATTAATAAATCCATAATATTCTTGCAAATAATGTTTCAGAAGGACATTTATGAGACTCTATGAAACTCATGTTTTGTTTTCACTCCCTGTAAGATCAAGTCGTTCTTTAGTCAACTGTACGAAGACAGGTTTTAACCTCATAAATGACGGCAATAACGCAACACTCATGAGGCAACTAAGTAAACATATAATGGTTGGGATCTATGTATATGCATATGCATATATATGTGTATATATATATATATATATATATATATATATATATATATATATATATATATATATATATACAAGGGGCTTGTATGGAGCATGTAATAGAATTTTCAGGATGATACATGACAGCAAAATTTACTAGAAACGCGTAGAAACGAAATCATTCCATACACTTGCTTACAGTATTTTCAAAATATTTTTCGCCCAACATATAGAGTATATGCAATTAAAGAAAATTCTATCACAATATTATCAAACGTAATGTTTAAATGATACCCAAATTTTATTAATTATTTCTGAAACAAATTGTATATTATTCTCGAAATGATGCTTTTAAGAGGTAAGAAAGAGTCATCGGCCTGAGTCAGTATTTTTAATCTCATAGGGATTCAAAAAAGGGCACGATATCATTATTGGCTTTCCCAACTCTCTGTTAACTCAGAAGCGTTATAGTGTAATCTGTTTTGAGATGCAACTGTTTTCCATTGGCTGAACATGACATTTTGAATTTTGTCTATACTTTTGTGTTCTATTTTATTCAATAATTGAAATAACGAACGTAATTTTTCTCATGTCCTCATAGCGTTTTCTACACAAAATAATATTCGTTATGCGTCTGAAACCGTATTTTCTCAAGCTTCATGATCTCTGCTTTTATTTGGCTGAGAGTTAAAATCCGAAATTCTGTTGCATGTTGTAGCATTGGGATTGCAAGAATGTTTGGAATTTGAAGTAAAATTTTTATATTTCTTTTCATATACTCTTTAATAACAGTGTTCAATTATGTACAATGTTCAAAGCGTACAAAAGTGAGACTGGCGGGAGACAAAAATAGGTTGTAGCCACGAAATTTCTCTTCAAGGACCATCATGCAAATAAATTGAGGGAAGGAACACATGGGACGGACATTTGAAAGAGTTCTTTCTTCAATCGTGTTCGGGAGTGGAATGCTCTACCTGTTGGATAAATGTATGCTTTTGCAATTGACTCTAACCACAAGTGGTTAATTAACAAAGTGGTCTATTTTTGTTGGATAGTTAGTTATACTAAGTGCGCAGTGCAGAGAGTTTTAGAAGTTGCGCAGTGTGTTTTACGCCTAGTGAATGTGCAGTGAGCTATAGAGCCTGTTCAGTAGGTTCTAGTACTACAGTAATGAGTTCAGTTAATGTATAGTGGGTAGAGAAAGTACAGAGAATTTCGAAAGTGTAATACATATCACAATTGGAATTATAATTCGGAGAGTAATAAGAACTGCATCAAAAATAGACACTCCTGTAAAGTAACTTCACAATTAAAATATTAACAAGGTGAAATTGTCATTCAATCATTGATTCATTAAATAAGTTAGTAGTTCTTCTGTGAAAACTTTAATAGTGGAAGATTAATATCGACGATGTTGAACAGCAACCTCTAATGTGAAAGTATGAACAAAATAAGACTTCTCTGGATTCTGAGAAAAGAAATTTTCTCGAATCTTCTGCAACCACAGCGCATGTCAAGGCATGGACATAAACATAACAAGACGTGATTCTAATATGCTTTTATGCCAGACATTAGTTGATTTTTCGAAGATATTCAAATGTCCTTTTTCGTTCTGGCGTACTGTAATATTGAAATTTTTGACATACGAGGTTGGTGTTCAACAACAACAATGTAGTAGTGCACTACTGTATATGTCATTAGAGGCATTTTATTTTATTCTCTTTGTAGTTCTCTTGTGGTCTGTCCATGCCTTTTTCTTTCTGTAATTCTTTAGTTCTTCTGTCTTGTCTTCATATATCATTATTCTTTCTGTAACTACCACTGGGTGAAAACCCTTTTGTAGTTAATAAATATTCATTCATTAATTGAGTCCTTTATTCCTATATCCGTTCATTCGTTCGTGCATTCTTTCACTCATTGATACACTGCGAAGCTAATAATGAAGGCGGGTCGTGAGAAAAAATCTAACTTTTGCAAATAATTTTTCACTCGGACATTTTTGAAACTATGGCTTAGTGCCCGCATGTGTTAAGTACATTTTTTTGTCTAATTGAGTTAAGTACAAAATCGAACTCCTGTGAGATGTAACTTTACTGTGCAAAGATGTGGGAAGTGAATAATAAGATTTTCCTATGTTATGTTCACTTTTTGAGAATAGATATTCATTGAAGTGAATTAAGTATTGAAAATAAAAAATTGTTTTCCTCAAAAGTAAGAAATTAGCACTTACCACATGTGTGTACTAAGCCATCAAATACATGTTTTGTTGTCCCCTCCCTGTATGTAGTCGTCCTTCAGTCAATTGTCCGCAGACAGGTTTGAACCTTATAATTGATACAATAACAAAACACCGCTAAGGCAACAAAGCCAGGAGATAATGCGTATGGTGACCAGTTACTTTCCCCCTTTGCCGGATCTACACAATAAATAATAGAATTTAAAAATACAGGCAAAATTTTAGAAAAGACCTGCAGAGGGACTTCTATGGTGCATAGAATATAATTAACGGGATGGTCCAACGTATCCAGTAGATAGAATAAACGAAAATTCTATCACAGCATTGCTCGAATTCGGCCTTAATTGGTTCCTATGGTGGCGGTTCCATAGATGAACAGTTCCTACTACAAATACAATCTTTGTAATAAGACAGCGGTATTTTACACTCTTTGCGCGTCTTGTACTCTCTGCTCGACCTGCATTTGGTTTTTATCGAGATTAAGATCGGCATAAGTAACAATTTTCGTTACAGTGGAGGCAGATGAGTTAAGGTTGGTAGCGCAAAAAGCGCTAGAAATATGTTGGCACTCCTTCAGATGTTACAGCATAGCGGGACAAATACTGCAGTTGAGCCAAAGGTTTAAATCATACCCAAATTTCACTATTTATATAAGAAACGTATTGCATAATATTCTTGCACTCATGTTTTTTAAGAGTTAAGAAAGAGTCAACGGCCTCAGACAGTATTTTTGATCTCATGCAGATTCAAATGAAGTTCCATATCATCATTGGCCTTCCCAACTCTCTGTTAACTGAGAACTGATATAGTTGGATGTGGTAAAGATGCAACCATTTTCCATTGTCTGAACATGAAATTTTTAATTTCGTCTATAGCTTAGTGTTAATTTTATTCAATAATTCAAATAAACGTAAATTGATTTCTTCATTGTGCTTTCTACATAAAAGCATATCCATTACGAGCTTTAAATCTTATTTTCTGAGGTTTTAGGTTTTGGTTTTGTATTGAATGGGGTCGTCTGATGCTGTTCAATCCAAAACCTATTGTACTCTGCTTATCGGTCAAAACCTCAACAAAATGAAATTATTTTCTAAGGCTTCATTGCTTGTTCTTTTATTTGGGTGAAAGTTAAAAACCCAAATTGTGTTGCATAATGCTGCATTGGAATTTCAAGAATGTTTGGAATTTGAAATAAAATTTTGATATTTATTTGCATATATACTTTAAATAACGCGAGTTGTATTATGCACAATGTTCAATGCGTACAGAGGTGCGAGTAGCTGGAGACAAATTGCCCTTCAAGGAATTCTTCAAATAAACTGAGGGAAAGAGCACATAGGACGGACACTTGAAAGAGTTCTTTCCTCAATCGTACGTTCGGGGACTGGAATGCTCTACCTGCAGACACTCTGTATGCTTTTGCAATAGGGCCTAACCGCAAGTGTTTTGAAAAATAAGTTTAAGACTTTCACTAATAGACGTTAAGGTAACAAAATAGTTCTATGTGTTGGATTTATAGTTATACTGATTGCGCAGTGCGTAATATTGGATTTTCAGTGAGTTTCTGAGTGCGTACGGTCTGTTGTAGCACTAGTGAAATAGCAGTGACATACAAAGCCTATTCAGTAGGTTCTAGTACTCTGGTAATGAGTTCAGTTAATGTGTAGTGGGTAGAGAAAATACAGAGAATGTTAGAAATATAATTCATATTAGAATTAGAAATATCTGGGCTATCGGTTTACTCTCCAAGCTTCACATTATAATCGTAATACACGTTCACAGCACAATCCGCTGTTAGCAGTACCACGTCATCAGACATCTCTGTACTCAAGATCTTTGTCAATAGCCATAGCGCGCTCCTGGAATTCGGTGCCGCTGGAATTCAGGGGTAGTCTTAGTCCTCAGTCATTTAAAATTAGGTTGTTGAGAAATATTTTAAATGCATAGAATTAGTCTTTCTTAGATATAATTTTATTTAATAATAATAATAATAATAATAATAATAATAATAATTATTATTATTATTGGTATTACTATTTTAAACAGTAATTACTTTGTTTTTTGCATCAATACTAATTTCTAGGTAACTTTCATTGTCTCAATGTAACTATTTCTGATTATGGTAATTGTACTACTCCTTTAGTTGTATGATTATATTCATAGGTATTAATTATTTTCTTTTAAATTCATACATGTATACCAGAATGTATTATCCTGTTTGTGGTTATATTGATATATTCACTGTTTTTTTATTTTATTTTTGTATTTATTATTATTATTTTTTAAGTTAATATTTGTATACCGATATGTATTTTCGTGTATGTGCTTTGATCCTGGTTGAGTGGAAGAAAAGGCTAGATGGCCTTAACTCTGCTAGGGAAAATAAAACCATTACTAAACTATAATCCGGGGGACGATGAGAACAAGCATCGAAATTAGACACTCAATTCATTCATTCATTCATTCATTCATTCATTCATTCATTCATTCATTCATTCATTCATATTAAATAAGTTAGCAGTTCTCCAGTGAAAAATTCAGTAATAAAAACTGCATATGTTATCGAAGTTGTTGAACATCAATATCGTATTTAAATATATGAACAAAATAAATCATCATTTGGTTCTCATCAAACAATTTTCTGGAATTTTCTGCAAGCACACAGCATGTAAAGGCATGGATATAAACATCAGAAGAGGATACTTAAATATCATTTCATGCCTGACAATTGTTGGCTTTTTAAAGATATTCAAATGTTCCTTTTTCGCTCTAGCCCGCTATAATATTGAAATTTTTTTCATAACGAGGTTGGTGTTCAACAACAATGACATTGTAGTGGAACATATCTCATTACAGGCGTTTGATTATGTTATCTTAGTAGTTCGCTTGTCTGTTGAACTTCACTTGTGTTTCTGTAATTCTTTGGTTTCTCTGTCAGAATGACTTATCTTTATATATCGGTATTCTCCCTGTAACTACCACAGGGTGAGTAGCAAATTATCATTCTTTCATTTGTTCTTTCATTCGTTGATTCATTCTATCATTCATACATACATTGCAAAGCTACAGTAATATGAAAGCTAGTCGTGAGAAAAGAGAATCAAACTCTTGAAAATAATTTTTCATTAGAACATTTTTGAGTCTGTAAGAAATGCATATTTTGTTTTCGACTCCCTGTAAGATATAGTCGTTCTTTAATACACTGTCCGAACACAGGTTTTAACCTCATAAGTGACGCCAATAAGGCAACTGTCATGAGACGACTGTTATACTATGTGCGCAGTGCGTAATATTGGAAGTGCAGGGAGTTTCAGAAGGTGTGCAGTGTGTTTTACGCATAGTGAAAGTGCAGTGAGCTACAGAGCCTGTTCAGTAGGTTCTAGTACTACAGTAGTGAGTTCAGTTAATGTGTAGTGGGTAGAGAAAATACAGAGAAGGCTAAAAATATAATTAATATTAGCATTAGAACTATCTGGCCTTTCGGTTTACTCCCCTAGTTTCCCATCATAATCGTAATACACGTTCACTGCACAATCTTTTATTATTAGTACCACGTCATCAGACATCTCTGAACTGAAGATATTTCTCAATAGCCATGGCCCGCTCCTGGAATTCACTTCTGCCGGGATTCACGGGTAGTCTTAGTCCTCAGTCGTTTATAATTAGGTTGTTTTGAAATATTTTAAATCCACAGAGTTAGGCTTTTAAATATAAATTCATTTAATAATAATAATAATAATAATAATAATAATAATAATAATAATAATAGTAGTAACAATAATAATGATGATGATAATAATAATAATAATAATAATAATAATAATATTATTATTATTATTTTTTCCATCAATACTAATTCCTACATAACTCATTTTCTTAATGTAACTGTTGCTTATTATACTAATTGTACTGCACCTTTAGGTGTGTGGTTATATTCATAGGTACAGGTATTAATTCTTTTCTTTTAAGTTTATACTTGTCTACCAGAATGTATTTTTCTATTTGTGGTTATTTTCATATGTATTCACTGTCTTTACATTTTTTTTATTTTTATTATTACTTTTTAAGTTAATACTTTTAAACCGATATGATTTTTTGTGAATGTTCTTTAATCCTTGTTGAATGGAAGAAAAGGCAAGATGGCTTAACTCTGCCAGAGAAATTAAACTATTTCTAAACTATAATCCGGAGGACGATGAGATCAACCATCGAAATTAGACACTCATCCATTCATTGATTCATATTAAATAAGTTAGTATTTGAATAATTTCGAGGGAAAAATTCTTCCGGACCCGGGTATCGAACCCGAGAAAAAAATGGATCGGTGTCGGTTAGAGTTCCCGAGTAGCTCAGTGGTAGAGCGTTGGTACGTTAAACCAAAGGTCCCGGGTTCGATACCCGGCTCCGGAACAATTTTTCCCTCGAAATTATTCAAATAAACTTTACAGGGAGTTATACCTGAAATCTTGATTTGCATAATACACGTCACTGTTCGTTAACAGAAAGCCACAATTTAAGTCACACAGAGTTAGTGTGCACTCGAAGTTGGTTGCTTGACGGTTGTCAGCCCACTTTGAGGTCTGTGGATATAGAGGAAAAATTGGATCGGTGTCGGTTAGAGTTCCCGAGTAGCTCAGTGGTAGAGCGTTGGTACGTTAAACCAAAGGTCCCGGGTTCGATACCCGGCTCCGGAACAAATTTTTCCCTCGAAATTATTCAAATAAACTTTACAGGGAGTTATACCTGAAATCTTGATTTGCATAATACACGTCACTGTTCGTTAACAGAAAGCCACAATTTAAGTCACACAGAGATAGTGTGCACTCGAAGTTGGTTGCTTGACGGTTGTCAGCCCACTTTGAGGTCTGTGGATATAGAGGAAAAATTGGATCGGTGTCGGTTAGAGTTCCCGAGTAGCTCAGTGGTAGAGCGTTGGTACGTTAAACCAAATGTCCCGGGTTCGATACCCGGCTCCGGAACAATTTTTCCCTCGAAATTATTCAAATCAACTTTACAGGGAGTTATACCTGAAATCTTGATTTGCAAGTTAGTATTTCTTCAGTGAAGACTTCAATAATAAAATTATATATATTATCGACGTTGTTGAGCAGCAACCTCATATATAAAAATATGAATGAAATAAGACTTCACTTGATTCTCATCAAAAAATTTTCTGCAAGCACAGAGCATATCAACTCATGGATATAAACATCAGAAGAGGATACTTAAATATCATTTCATGCCTGACATTTGTTGGCTTTTTAAAAATATTCAAATGTTTTTTTTTTCGCTCTAGCTTGCTATAATATTGAAATTTTTTGACAAAACGAGGTTGGTGTTGAAAAACAATGACACTGTAGTGCAACATATCTCAATATAGGCGTTTGATTATTTTCTCTTAGTAGTCCGCTTGTCTGCTGAACTTGACTTGGTTTCTGTAATTCTTTGGTTTCTCTGTCAGAATGACTTGTCTTTATATATCGGTATTCTTCCTGTAACTACCACAGGGTGAGTAGCAAATAATCCTTCATTCATTTGTTCTTTCATTCGTTGATTGATTGATTGATTCATTCATTCATACGTACATTGTGAAGATGATATGAAAGGTACTCGTGAGAAAGAAAAATCTTACTCTTGTAAATAATTTATCAGTAGAACTATATATAGACTATAAAAAAATGCAAATCTTGTTTTCCACTCCATGTAAGATTTAGTCGTTCTCTAATACACTGTCCGACGACAGGTTTTAACCTCGTAAGTGACGCCAATATGGCAACTGTCATGAGACGACTATGTCATAAGCCAAGAAATAATCGTGGCATGTCAATGTATATGCCAGAACTACAATAATAAAAAAGCAATATTAAAATATTGGGAACATTTTAGAAAAAAGTTGCAGATAGACATGTATGGTGCATGGAATAGAATTTTGAGGATGATACACGACAGCAAAAATTGGTAATAAATCATAGGATCGAAATCTGTCCAGACATATGGTTACATTATTTTGAAAATATGTTTCGCCCAACCTATACATTAAATGCAATTAACCGAAATGCTAACAAACATTGTCAAAGTTAATGTTTTAAATCATACCCAAATTTCATTATATGTCTTAGAAAGAAATTGGATATTATTCGTGCACTTTCGCTTTTTAAGGTTAAGAAAGAGTCAATGGTCTCAGTCAGTATTTTTAATCTCATGGAGATTCAAAGCTTAGGCTACATCATCATTGGTCTTCCCAACTCTCTGTCAACCCAGAAGCAATATAGTGAAGTCTGTTTTGAGATGCAACTATTTTCCATTGTCTGAACAGGAAATTTTTAATTTTGTCTGAAGCTTATTGTTCTATTTTATCAATATTTCTAACAACAAATGTAATTTCTCCGATGTCTCATTGAGTTTTCTACACAAAAGAACATTCTTTATGCGTCTGAAGACTAATTTTCTCAACTTTCATTGTCTGTTCTTTTGTTTGGCTGGGAATTAATATCCAAAAATCTGTGGCATGTTGTATTATTGGGATTGTAAGAATGTTTGGAATTTGAAATAAAATTTTGATACTTCTTTTCATGTTATACTTTAAATAATACGTGTTCAATTATGCGCAATAATCAAGGCGTACAGAGGTGAGACTGGATGGAGGCAAATATAGGTTGCAGCCACAAAATTCGTCTTCAAGGACTATCATGCAAACAAATTGAGGGAAAGGATACATGGGACGGACATTTGAGTGACTTCTTTCCTCAATCGTGCTCGGGAGTGTAAAGCTCTACCTGCAGGCTAAATGTATGCTTTTGTAATTGGCTTGAACCAGAAGAGGTTTCAAAAATAAACTTAAGACGTTTACTAATAGAAGTCAATTAAGAAAGTAGTCTATTTTGTTGGATTGTTAGTTATACTAAGTGCGCAGTGCGTAATATTGGAAGTGCAGGGAGTTTTAGAAGGTGTGCAGTGTGTTTTACGCCTAGTGAAAGTACAGTGAGCTACAGAGTCTGTTCAGTAGATTCTAGTACTACAGTAATGAGTTCAGTTAATGTGTAGTGTGTAGAGAAAATACAGAGAAGGCTAAAAATATAATTAATATTAGGATTAGAACCATCTGGCGTCTCGGTTTACTCCCCTAGCTTCACATTATCATCGTAATACACGTTCACTGCACAATCTTCTGTTATCTGTACCACGTCATCAGACATCACTGAACTCAAGATATTTCTCAATAGCCATGGCCCGCTCCTGGAATTCACTTCTGCCGGGATTCAGGAGTAGTCTTAGTCCTCCGTCGTCTATAATTAGGTTGTTTTGAAATATTTTAAATGCACAGAATTAGGCTTTTAATTATAATTTCATTTAATAATAATAATAATAATAATAATAATAATAATAATAATAATAATAGTAGTAACAATACTAATAACGATAATAATAATACTAATAATAATAATAATAATAGTAATAATAATAATAATAATAATACTAATAATATTGCTTTTTACATCAATACTAATTTCTACATTACTGTCATTTTGTCTATGTAAGTGTTGCTGATTATAGGCCTACTAATTTATCCTACTCCTTTAGTTGTGTTGTTATGTTCATGGGTACAGGTATTAATTCTTTACTTTTAAGTTTATACTTGTCTACCAGAATATATTTTCGTGTTTGTGGTTATATTCATATGTATTCACTGTCTTTTTATTTTTTTTTATTTTTATCATTATTTTTAAGTTAATACTTGTACACCGATATGTTTTTTTTTTGTGTATGTTCTTTAATCCTTGTTGAGTGGAAGAAATGGCAAGATGGCTTTAACTCTGCCAGAGAAATTAAAGTATTTCTAAACTATAATCCGGAGGACGATGAGAACTACCATCGAAATTAGACACTCATTCATTCTTTCATACATTCATATTACCCCTCCTACTACCAGGTTTCCTTTTTTACAGTGAGTACCACTGGGGTCATATAGACCCCAAGTAATTTACACGAGATATATCGGTAGTAATGCAATTGTTTTAATGAACTGGCATAAAGTCATACATGTTTAGCTTGAAAACAGAAGAACTATGTATATAAACATTTTTACACTTTTACATTTTACACTTTGTCTTCCTTCCGCCTTCATCTTATACGTCCTTACATTTGAAACAAAGCAACTCGGAATGTTGTTTACAGACGAAAGATGAACACTTAATTCACTTTTCTGGATGCTTTCTGTCCACAGAACGTTCACATAGGTGGCATCGTCCACGTTTTGTCCCACTTTGCTCTTGTGCTGAAAGAGGAGGAGGAGGAGGAACGTTGGTGCGCTGACTTCTGTTCTTCTGTACTAAAGATGTTCCCAGCTCAAGAAAAAATTCTCTTTTTCTGTAGTTGGTTTTTCTCTTCCAGTCAGGATTTAACTCCAGCCAAATTACGAACGCATTGAGCGCACTAATATCCAAATTATTATAAAAAATAACCAAGGGCCACCTCCTTGTCATACGTTTTGCAGTGTATGTCCTGAGTAATTTATCCATTGTGTCTACACCTGACTTGTGCGTTTTGTGTCTACACCTGACAATTGTTGCGTTATAGTCTATTATCATAATAGGTTTTTCTTTTTCATCTTCAGCTATTTTCTCTTTGAAATACATAGTGCTCAGTAGAGTCACTACCTTACCCTTTTTTGGGCAATAGCAAATTATCATAGTGGATTCCTGGAATCCGAAGAGACTTGAAGCTTCTTTCCTTCCCTTTGCTATGACAAATTCTGCGGGTAGTTCACGGCAATTATTTCTTATTTTTCCTAACAGAGTCATCTGTTTTCTTACTAATTCCTTTGCCAGGTCCAAACTTGTGAAGAAAAAATCTGTTGTGATATTTCTACCACTCGGGAATAAATTTTGAGTTAAGTCCAATATTACTCCTTTTCCCTGATTCGATTCTGTAGGCTGATCTTCGCTCCTTCCTGTGTACACTTGCAGGTTTGTGACATAGTAATTAGTGCTGTCACAAGCAGCCCATACTTTGATGCCATATTTTCCGGGTTTTGAGGGGATATGCTGCCGAAAAGGACACCTGCCCCTAAAAGTTACCCGTTGTTCATCACCTGTAATGTTCTCATGTGGTTCATACGCATCATGTAATGTGCTTACCTACTGCACAAATACGTCCCTTATAGGAGCCAATTTATCAGGGCTACGATTCTGTCGCCGCTGTTGAGCGTCATCGAACCGAAGACAGTGTGTTATTTCCGTAAAAAGGTTCCTAGCCATAGAGCTATTGAAAATAGGTCAGCCATGCTTTGTGTTCCATAAATTCACTATGTCCTCATTGGGACCTTTGTACACTCCTGCAAGTATAAGTAGGCCAAGAAAGCACTCAAATTCTTCTCTATCAAGATCTATCCATTTGTTACCGAAAGTAATGTTTTTTTTTAGTAGGCTATTTTACAACGCTTTATCAACATCTTAGATTATTTAGCGTCTGAATGAGATGAAGGTGATAATGCCGGTGAAATGAGTCCGGGGTCCAGCACTGAAAGTTACCCAGCATTTGCTCATATTGGGTTGAGGGAAAACCCCGGAAGAAACCTCAACCAGGTAACTTGCCCCGACCGGGAATCGAACCCGGGCCACCTGGTTTCAAGGCTGGACGCGCTAACCGTTACTCCACAGGTGTGGACGAAAGTAATGTTACCGTCTTTGTTGGTCCACTTCAAAATATTCTGCAAAATGCTGGGCTTCATAAATCATTCAAAAGCTGACTGCACAGCGTTCACATTCCTCAGACTATGCCGCGTTGGACCTAGATGCAATCTAACAGGACTTTTATTGCATATTTAGTTTCCATTTCTGGACCTGAAAACAACAGTATTCCTATTTCAGATATTTACTTAGTGATTAGTGATTATCTATTATCAGCCGACTGCTGGCCTCACGTTCACATGGCAAAGCAGAGGTGGACGATCATCTAACAGAGGTATCGTGTGGTTAGCACGATCATCCCCAACCGTTATAGCTGGTTTGCGATACCGGATTATCGCTATCTATCATAGCTCCCCAAGTGCATCACGATGCTGGGTGGGCACTGGTCCCATACACTGGACGAAATTTCATGAGAAAATTTCTTCCCCATGAGGACTCGAACCAGCGCGCATTCCGTAGCGCTAGTCCTATGCAGGATGCCTTGGACCACGACCCTACAGCGCGGAACTGCTATTAGGCCTATTATTGCTGCTGTTTTTTGTTGTAATAAATAATTGGTAGGTGAAATATACTTACTTGAAAACATTCAAATACGAGATGTTAGAAACTTCAGGAATAGCAGTGTCTAAATCATCATCATCATCATCATCATCATCATCATCATCATCATCATCATCATCATCATCATCATCATCATCATCATCATCATCATCAGAATTGTCAGCCGACTGACAGTCTTCGGTTATAATAGCATCAATCTCTCCATCGTCATCAGATTTTCCTTCATTACATTCATTTTTCTCATTATATTCCTCTTCCTCATTATCTTCTTCATTCATAATTACGCCTATTTTTGAACTAGTCAAATTTATTGTACTCATCATGTAATTCTACATCACACTGAGACAAAACACTGATAACAACTGAGGCAACAATCCTTAACAAAGGGGAAGAAATAAGCGGGAAATGTTATTTCATTGTTGCACGTGTTCTGTATAACATATGTTCAAAGTAACGGCCAGAATTTCTACTTTCATAATGTTACATTAAAAAAAAAAGCCAATTTTTAATGGGGTCATATAGACCCCAATGGTACTCAGTGTAGTAACAATGAATATTTTTTAATGTGTTGAAAATATAAAAATTAATGAAACATCATTGGATACAGTTGACTCAAAAGGATAAAGTCATACATTTTGAAAACTATAGCTTTAAAAACGGCGGAGATTTTTCTTTCAAATGTGATACTGGGGCCATACTGATCACAATGGTACTAGGAGGGTTAAGTAAGTTAGTAGTTCTTCAGTGAAAACTTCAATAGTGAAAGTGTAAATATTATCGATGTTGTTCAACAGCAACCTCGTATATAAAAATATGAACGAAAGAAGACTTCACATGATTCTCATCAAAAAATTTTCCACAAGCACAGAGCATATCAACTCATGGATATAAACATCAGAAGAGGATACTTAAATATCATTTCATGCCTGACATTTGTTGGCTTCTTAAAGATATTCAAATGTTCTTTTCTCCCTCTTGCCTGCTATAATATTGAAATATTTGACATAACGAGGTTGGTGTTGAACAACAATGACATTGTAGTGCAATATATATTACATTATAGGCGTTTGATTATGTTCTCTTAGTAGTCCGCTTGTCTTCTGAATTTGACTTGTGTTTCTGTAATTCTTTGGTTTCTCTGTCAGAATGACTTGTCTCCATATATCGGTATTATTCCTGTAACTATAACAGGATGATTAGTAAATAACCATTCATTCATTCATTCATTCATTCATTCATTCATTCATTCATTCATTCATTCATTCATTCATTCATTCATTCATTCATTCATTTCTTCTTTCATTCGTTGATTTATTCTATCATTCTTACATACATTGCGAAGATGATATGAAAGGTAGTCGTGACGAAGGAAAATTTTACTCTTGTAAATAATTTTTCAGTAGTTCATTTTTGAGACTATAAGAAATGCAAATTTTGCTTTCCATTCCTGTAAGATTTATTCTATCTCTAATACAATGTCCGGAGACAGGTTTTAACATCATAAGAGACGCCAATAAGGCAACTGTCATGAGTTGACTGTCATAAGCCAAGAAATATCCGTGGAGTGTCCAGGAATATGCCAGAACTACAATCATAAAGGAAAATATTAAAATATTAGCACCATTTTAGAAAAAAGTTGCAGATAGGTATGTATGGTGCCTAGAATAAAATTTTCAGGATGTTACACGACAGCAAAAATTAGTAAAATCTCATAGGATCGAAATCGGTCCAGTCATAATATGGTTACATTATTTTGGAAACATGTTTCGCCCAAACTATACATTAAATCCAATTAACCGAAATTCTATCACAATAATGTCAAAGTTAATGTTTTGAATCATACTGGAATTTCACTATTTGCCTTAGAAAGAAATTGGATATTATTCGTGCACTTTCGCTTTTTAAGTTTGAGAAAGAGTCAATGGTCTCAGTCAGTATTTTTAATCTCATGGAGATTCAAAGCTTAGGCTACATCATCATTGGTCTTCCCAACTCTCTGTCAACCCGGAAGCAATATAGTGAAGTCTGTTTTGAGATGCAACTATTTTCCATTGTCTGAACAGGAAATTTTTAATTTTGTCTGAAGCTTATTGTTCTATTTTATCAATATTTCTAACAACAAATGTAATTTCTCCGATGTCTCATTGAGTTTTCTACACAAAAGAACATTCTTTATGCGTCTGAAGACTAATTTTCTCAACTTTCATTGTCTGTTCTTTTGTTTGGCTGGGAATTAATATCCAAAAATCTGTCGCATGTTGTATTATTGGGATTGTAAGAATGTTTGGAATTTGAAATAAAATTTTGATACTTCTTTTCATGTTATACTTTAAATAATACGTGTTCAATTATGCGCAATAATCAAGGCGTACAGAGGTGAGACTGGATGGAGGCAAATATAGGTTGCAGCCACAAAATTCGTCTTCAAGGACTATCATGCAAACAAATTGAGGGAAAGGATACATGGGACGGACATTTGAGTGACTTCTTTCCTCAATCGTGCTCGGGAGTGTAAAGCTCTACCTGCAGGCTAAATGTATGCTTTTGTAATTGGCTTGAACCAGAAGAGGTTTCAAAAATAAACTTAAGACTTTACTAATAGAAGTTAATTAAGAAAGTAGTCTATTTTTGTTGGATTGATAGTTATACTAAGTGCGCAGTGCGTAATATTGGAAGTGCAGGGAGTTTTAGAAGGTGTGCAGTGTGTTTTACGCCTAGTGAAAGTGCAGTGAGCTACAGAGCCTGTTCAGTAGGTTCTAGTACTACAGTAATGAGTTCAGTTAGTGTGTAGTGGGTAGAGAAAATACAGAGAAGGTTAAAAATATAATTAATATTAGGATTAGAACTATCTGGCGTCTCGGTTTACTGTCCTAGCTTCACATCATAATCGTAATACACGTTCACTGCACAATCTTCTGTTATCAGTACCACGTCATCAGACATCTCTGAACTCAAGATATTTCTCAATAGCAATGGCCCGCTCCTGGAATTCACTTCTGCCGGGATTCACGGGTAGTCTTAGTCCTCCGTCGTTTATAATTAGGTTGTTTTGAAATATTTTATATGCACAGAATTATGCTTTTAAGTATAATTTCATTTAATAATAATAATAGTAATAATAATAATAATACTAGTAATAATATATATAATAATAATAGTAGTAGTAGTACTTGTAATAATAATAATAATAATAATAATAATAATAATAATAATAATAATAATATTGTTTCTGTTACATCAATACCATTTTCTACATGATTGTCATTTTCTCAATGTTACTGTTGCTGATTATACTAATTGTACTACTCCTTTAGTTGTGTGGTTATATTCATAGGTGCTGGTATTAATTCTTTTCTTTTAAGTTTATACTTGTCTACCAGAATGTATTTTCCTCTTGTCTTTTTATTTTTTTTATTTTTGTTTTTATTTTTTAAGTTAATACTTGTACACCGATTTGTTTTTTTGTGTGTATGTTCTTTAATCCTGGTTGAATGGAAGAAAAGGCAAGATGGCTTTAACTCGGTGAGACAAATTAAACTATTTCTAACCTATAATCCGTAGGACGATGTGAAGTACCATCGAAATTAGACACTCATTCATTCATCGAATTAAATAAGTGAAGACTTCAATTGTGAATTTATATATATTAACGACCTTGTATATATAAATATGAACAAAATAAGACTTCACTGATTTTCATCAAAAAATTTTCTGCAAGTACAGAGCATATCAATTCATGGATATAAACATCAGAAGAGGATACTTAAATATCATATCATGCCTGACATTTGTTGGCTTTTTAAAGATATTCAGATGTTTTATTTTGCTCTAGCATGCTATAATATTGAAATTTTTGACATAAAGAGGTTGGTGTTCAAGAACAATGACGTTGTAGTGCAACATAATCTCATTAGAGGCGTTTGATTATGTTCTCTTAGTAGTCCGGTTGTCTGTTGAACTTGACTTGTGTTTCTGTAATTCTTTGGTTTCTCTGTTAGAATGACTTGTCTTCATATATCTGTATTCTTCCTGTAACTACCACAGGGTGAGTAGTATATAATCATTCATGCATTTGTTCTTTCATTCGTTGATTTATTCTATCATTCATACATACATTGCGAAGATGATATGAAAGCCACTCGTGAGAAAGGAAAATCTTACTCTTGTAAATAATTTTTCAGTAGGTCAATTTTGAGACTATAAAAAATGCTAATTTTGTTTTCCTCTCCCTATAAGATTTAGTCGTTCTTTAATACACTGTCCGAAGTCAGGTTTTAACGCCATAATGACGCCAATAAGGCAACTGTCATGAGACGTCTGTAACTTAAGGCAAGAAATAATCGAGGCGTGTCAATGCATATGCAGAACTACAATCATAAAAAAGAAATATTAAAATATTAGCAATACTTTAGAAAAAAACTGCAGATATGCATGTATGATGCATAGATCAGAATTTTCAGGATGATAAAATCTCATAGCATCGAAATCTGTCCAGACATATGGTTACATTATTTTGAAAACATGCTTCGCCCAACCAATGCATTAAATGGAATTAACCGAAATTGTATCACAACATTGTCAAAGTTAATGTTTTAAATGATGCCCAAATTTCATTATTTGTCTTAGATAAAAATTGGATATTACTCGTGCACTTTTGCTTTTTAAGGTTAACAAAGAGTCAGTGGTCTCAGTCACTATTTTTAATCTCACAGAGATTCAAAGCTAAGGCTACATCATCATTGGCCTTCCCAACTCTCTGTCAACCCAGAAGCGATATAGTGAAATCTGTTTTGAGATGCAACTATTTTCATTCTCTGAACAGGAATTATTTATTTTTTCTATAGCTTATTTTTCTAATTTATTCAATATTTAAAATAAGAAATGAATTTCTCTGATGTATAATTGGGTTTTCTACATAAAAAATATTCTCTAAGCGTCTAAAGTCTTATTTTCTCAACTTTAATTGTCTATTCTTTTGTTTGGCAGGGAATTAAAATCCATAATTCTTTTATTAGTTGTAGCATTGGGATTGCTTGAATGTCTGGAATTTGAAGTAAAATTTTGATACCTCTTTTCATAATATACACTTTAAATAACACGTGTTCAATTATGCGCAATAATCAAAGCGTACAGAAGTGAGACTTGCTGGAGACAAAATTAAGAATAGGCTGTAGCCAACAAATTGCTCCTCAGGGAACGACCATTCAAATGAAGTCATAGAGAGAACACAGAGGACAAACATTGGAAAGAGTTCTTTCTTCAATCGTGTTTGAGGCAGTGGAATGCTCTACCTGCACGTTTACTGTATGCTTTTGCAATAGCCCCACATGTGTCCACAATTGTTTCTCAAAAATAAACTTAGGACCTTTACTAATAGATGTTAGTGTAACAAAATAGTCTATTTGTTGGATTGATATTTATACTGAGTCCACAGTGCGTAACAATGATAGTGCAGTGAGCTTTATAGGATGTGCAGTGTGTTGTAGGCCTTTTGAAAGTGCAGTGACCTAGAGGATCGATTTCTAAAACGAGGTGAAAACAACGGTCATGGCTTTAAACCGCGTTTGGGTATATAAAACGAAATGTCCCGGAGCCGGAGGAATTTTTCTCTGTTCCACTCATACCTTATAAGTGATGCCAATAAGGCGACACTCATGAGGCAACCAAGACAAGAAGTAATTGGTGGGGTGTCTTTATATATATATATATATATATATATATATATATATATATATATATGTGTCAGAAGTGTAATCGTTAAAATAAATATAAAATATTAGCAATATTTTAGAAAAACTTTGCGGAGGGGCTTGCATGGTGTGTATATAGTAGAATTTTCAGGGTGAGACATGACAGCAAAAGTTAGTGAAAGCTCATAGGAACGAAATCAGTCCAGACACATGCTTAAATTCTTTCGATTATCCGGTCTTGAAGCGGTTGCACCTGGCTAGACAGAACCACAGATATAGGGGAGAGAATACCAAGCGCATATCATAATACAGGAACTCTGATGACATCTTGTAACTACACAAATGGAGTAATTGAAGGAAATTTACTTTTCCTAATTAAAAGAGGGTTAGTTTGAAATTTTTAGGAAAATATTTGGGGCTAAGAGGAATGAAGTTACAGGAGAATGGAGATAGTTACACAACGCAGATGGACGCATTGTATTCTTCACCCTACATAATTAGGAACATTAAGTCCAGACATCTGACATGGGCAGGGCATGTAGCATATATGTGCGAATCCAGAAATGCATATAGAGCTGGGAGGCCGGAGGGAAAAAGACCTTTGAGAAGGTCGAGGCGTATGTGGGAGGATAATATTAAAAGGATTTGAGGGAAGAGGGATAGGATGATAGAGGCTGGACCGATGGCGGGCTTATATGAGAGCAGCAATGAACACGCGGGTTCCTTAAAATCCATAAGTAAATAAGTTAGCTTGAAATAGGGTTATAATTGTTTGAACACTTTGGTACATTTATCTTCATAACTAATATATAAATCAAGTAATGGACACCGGTAACAACAAAGGAAATAAGCGTAATGCATAGATGAAATCTGACGTGTAAAGAAATACAAGAATAAAATAAATTACAATTACTGTATTTACAAAATAGAAGAGCAATTAAGTATACACTTACTATAGTAACGTTCATACTTCAAACTCAAAATGTACAGGCTACCTCTGAAAGAGTAGTTGTTAATATAACCTATGTCTTTTAACTATTCTAAGTGGATGTATTATTATTATTTCAGTAATAAATCTTTTTAGGGAGATAACAAGTTATTAACAAAAATAAAAGCACTCTCAATTCTAATGATTGTAGTTTCATGATGCGTGCTTCAATCAATGAGAAGAAAAGAGGAAATATCATTTGGAAGGTACACGATGATAATCGCATCCTTGCAACGATTCTTGGAACTCCTATATGGCTCAATATTCTCTGTCTTTCATGATCCAGAGCCGTCCAACCGAGAAAGAGTCGGGCATTCGTTCAACCTAATGTTATACTACTGCTCGAGAAGGAAGAGCTTCGCATACTGTCTATAGCGCCAGGCGTTCAGTAGCAATCTGTCTGTTCTACCTTTTGTAACCGGTTATGCAGGACTCTATTTTCTACATAAAAGAATATTAGTTATGCATCTGAATCCTTATTTTGTCAAGCTCATTGTTTGTTCTTTTATTTGGCTGGGAGTTAAAATCCGAAACTCTGTTGCATGTTGTAGCATTGGTTTTACAAGAATGTTTGGAATTCGAAGTAAAATTTTGATATATATTTTTTTTATGTATAATATAAAGAACACGAATTCAATTATGGGTAATGATCAAAGCGCACAGCGGTGAGACTGGATGGAGTAAAAAAAAAAATAATAAGTTGCAGCCGCCAAACTGCTCTTGAAGGAACGAATATTCAAATAAATTTATAGAGAGAACACAGCGGAGGTATCCTATTTGAAATAGTTCTTTCCTCAATCGCAGTAGAACTCATACAATATATCGTCGTGTGAATGAAAGGACTAGGTAACTTGATTTTTCATATTTTGTGACATAGCCTATTTACTTATTTATTGCACTAAGGAATATGTTTCGTTTTCACTCATCTATTTGTAATATTGGAAAATAGATGTCGCTGGTATCGTTCGATCAGTTACCAAGGTCTTGCATTACATTTTGTGCGATTTTTGCTATGCTATAAAAGAGGTAACTAAAAAACGCAAATTTCGAGTTACCTAGTTCTTGCATGCACACAACGATATGAATGGTACACGGGAAAAACGAACAATGTCACATTTTCATTAAGGGTGAGGTAATGATCTATTTCAGTATATTACTTCTAAATGTATTGATATTTATACTTGAAATGAAGGAAATGATGAGCGTATTCGTGGTTTTAATTCTCCTTCACCACTTTTGGTAAAAATAACACTAAAGATTGTAGTAATAGAGTGAATTAGATAATGACATTACAGTTAACAGCATTGTGACATTGTTCGTTTTTCCCGTGTGCCCTTCATATGCAATTAAGCGAAATGTTTTAAATCTTACACAAATTATTATATTACATATCTCAGAAACGAATTGTATATTATTCTTGCACTTTTACCTTTTTAAGACATAAGAAAGAGTCCGTGGTCTAAGTCAATATTTTAAATCTTATGGATATTCAATGAGGTTGCCATATAATCACTGGCCTTTCGAACTTTCTATTAACTCGGAAGGGATGTATTGAAATCTATTTTGAGATGCAATTCTTTTCAAAAGACTGAACAGCAAATTTTTAGCTTAATGTTATACTTTATTCAATAATTGAAATAACAAGTGTAATTTTATCTGACGGTTCACTGACTTTTGTACATGAAGGAATATTTGTTATGGGTTGGAAGTCTTACTTTCTCACCTTTTATTGGTTGTTCTATTATTTGGCTGGGAATTATAATCCAAAATTCTGTGGCATGTTGTACCATTGTAATTGCAAGAATGTTTGGAATTTGACGTAAAATTTTGATATTTCTTACCATATATGGTTAAATAACACGTGTTCATTTATGCGCAATGATCAAATCGTACAGAGGCGAGAATGGTTGGAGACAAATAAAAATTAGGTTGCAGCCATCAAATTGCTTCTCAAGGAGCGACTATTCAATTAATGTGATAGAAAGAACACAGAGGACCGATATTTGAAAGAGATCTTTCCTGAATTATGCTATGAGACAGTAGAATGCTCTACCTGCAGGCTTACTGTATGTTTTTTGCAGTAGACCCTAACCACAAGTGTTCCAAAAAAGAAGCTTAAGACCTTTACTAATAGATATTATGTAACAATATAGTCTCTCTATGTTGGATTTATAGTTATATTGAGTGCGTAGTGCGCAATATTGGAAGTGCAGTACGGTAGATTATATTGTTGTTTATTGAATAATTTGAAGGGAAAAATAGTTCCGGGGCCGGGTATCGATCCCGGGGATCTCTGGTTGAACGTACCAGCGCTCTGCTAACTGAGCTACCCGGGAACTCCAACCAGCACCGTCTCAACTTTTCCCTTTATATCCACATAACTCGCGTGGGCTGACGAAACGCCAGAGACCCACATCGAGTGCACACAATCTCTCTGTGAATTGGAATTGTGGTTTTCTATTAACGTACCCAGTGACGTATATATTATGCAAATCTAGTCTTTCAGGGAAAGCTTCCTATAAAGCAGATTTGAATAATTTCAAGGGCAAATTGTTCCGCGGCCGGGTATCGATCCCGGGACCTCTGGTTGAACGTACCAGCGCTCTGCCAACTGAGCTACCCGGGATCTCCACCTAGCACCGTCTCAACTTTTCCCTTTATATCCACAAAACTCGCGTGGTCTAACGAAACGCCAGAGACCCACATCGAGTGTACAATATCTCTGTGTGGTTTTCTGTTAACGTACATAGTGGCGTGTATATTATGCAAATCTAGTCTTTCAGGTAACGCTTCCTGTAAAGCAGATTTGAATAATTTCAAGGGAAAAATTGTTCCGGGGCCGGGTATCGATCCCGGGACCTCTGGTTGAACGTGCCAGCGCTCTGCCAACTGAGCTACCCGGGAACTCCTCCCAGCACCGTCCAAACTTTTCCCTTTATATCCACACAACTCGCGTGGGCTGACGAAATGCCAGAGACCCACATCGACTGCACACAATCTCTGTGTGACTTGGAATTGTGGTGTTCTGTTAACGTACACAGTGACGTATATATTATGCAACTCTAGTCTTTCAGGTAAAGCTTCCTGTAAAGCAGATGTGAATAATTTCAAGGGCAAATTGTTCCGGGGCCGGATATCGATCCCGGGACCTATGGTTGAACGTACCAGCGCTCTGCCAACTGAGCTACCCGGGAACTCCACCTAACACCGTCTCAACTTTTCCCTTTATATCCACACAACTCGCGTGGTCTGACGAAACGCCAGAGACCCACATCGAGTGCACACAATCTCTGTGTGACTTGGAATTTTGGTTTTCAGTTAACGTACACAGTGACGTATATATTATGCAAATCTAGTCTTTCAGGTAAAGCTTCCTGTAAAGCAGATTTGAATAATTTAAAGGGAAAAATTTTTCCGGGGCTGTGTATCGATCCCGGGACCTCTGGTTGAACGTACGAGCGCTCTGCAAACTGAGCCACCAGGGAACTCCACCCAGCACCGTCTCAACTTGATTTACACTCGATGTGTGTCTCTGTCGTTTCGTCAGCCCACGCGAGTTTTGTGGATATAAAGGGAAAATTTGAGACAGTTCTGGGTGGAGTTCCCGGGTAGCTCAGTTGGCAGAACGCTGGTACGATCAACCAGAGGTCCTGAGATCGATACCCTGCGCCGGAACTATTTTTCCCTTGAAATTATTCAAATCTGCTTTACAGGAAATACTATCACAACATTGTCAATGTTAATGTTGTAAATGATGCCCAAATTTCATTATTTGTCTTAGAAACAAGTTGGATATTATTCGTGCACTTTCGTTTTTTAAGGTTAACAAAGAGTCAGTGGTCTCAGTCAGTATTTTTAATCTCAAGGAAATTCAAAGCTAAGGGTACATCATCATTGGCCTTCCCAACTCTCTGTCAACTCAGAAGCGATATAGTGAAATCTGTTTTGAGATGCAACTATTTTCCATTGTCTGAACAGGAATTATTTATTTTTTCTATAGCTTATTTTTCTAATTTATTCAATATTTAAAATAAGAAATGTAATTTGTCTGATGTCTAATTGAGTTTTCTACATACAAAATATTCTTTAAGCGTCTAAAGTCTTATTTTCTCAACTTTAATTGTCTATTCTTTTGTTTGGCAGGGAATTATAATCCATAATTCTCTTATAAATTGTAGCATTGGGATTGCTTGAATGTCTGGAATTTGAAGTAAAATTTTGATACTTCTTTTCATAACATATACTTTAAATAACACGTGTTCAATTATGCGCAATAATCAAAGCGTACAGAGGTGAGACTGGCTGGAGACAAAATTAAGATTAGGCTGTAGCCACCAAATTGCTCCTCAGGGAACGACCATTCAAATGAAGTCATAGAGAGAACACAGATGACCAACATTGGAAAGAGTTCTTTCTTCAATCGTGTTTGAAGCAGTGGAATGCTCTACCTGCACGTTTACTGTATGCTTTTGCAATAGCCCCACATGTGTCCACAATTGTTTCTCAAAAAAAACTTAGGACCTTTACTAATAGATGTTAGTTTAACAAAATAGTCTATTTGTTGGATTGATATTTATACTGAGTGCACAGTGCGTAACAATGATAGTGCAGTGAGATTAATAGGATGCGCAATGTGTTGTAGGCCTTTTGAAAGTGCAGTGACCTAGAAGGTCGATTTCTAAAACGAGGTCTAGACAACGGCCATGGCTTTAAACCGCGTTTGGCTTTATAAAACGACATCCTCTTCATTTTTCTGAGCCAGAGCTGGAAACCATGGTCTGAAGCAGAGTCCACGGCTGGGGTAAGTTTAAAACCAGGGCTTCATGTATACAATATGGAGTTAGTAGATCAGGTGAATAATTATTGAAGGAAAATTTGTTTCTACAAAATTAAATCCCTTGCTTAGAGTGATGAGAGACAGGAATAATCCTTATAGCTATATAACGATGATAATTTCAGGCGAATATATTGATTTTCGAAGGAATCAACGGAAAATTTAGCAAGAACGCTAAATAATAATCTGCAACGAAATGCAAGAAGCAGCGGATTGACAGTTCTTTACACCTTCTTGTTGCTTTGAGGGAAGTAAGATATAACATATTATATTATTATACAATTATGCCTATGGGACGATATATCTTAATTCTTAATCTTTACAGTACTTTTGGACATTTTATTTAATACTCGAAATGGATGTGGGCCTATGGGAATATGAAACAAACGTAAATTTGTCTTCTTATTTTATTTTTAATGCTACTTGGGCTTCCCACGTAGTACTAGCATAGTATATGTGAAAATAGAACCGTAGTAGATTTTAGCTTCATTTGAAATTTCATTCCAGTTAATATTTAGGTTATTGATTCCTTTGAACCGGGTTTTCAGGTAGTTAATGTTGGCAGTACTTATGAACAAATGATAAACTACAACAGAAACGCTCGATACCGGTATGTGCTAATTATTTTGGCAATATCATTTTAGTACCTAAAAATCCGTTCCCTATTAAATACTAAGTAATGCTAGTATTTTAAACGCTCAAATTATATTGTTTAAATTAGTAAATATAACAATACCTAATTGAGAGCAAATGAATGTAACTTACTTGAATTCAATAAGAATATTAATCCTGATGTCATTTGTTTCTAATATCGACTGTTTACAAGAATAACAAGCGATTCTGAGCTGCGTTGGCATATATAAAACCCACGAACCTCGGTTTCTTCTAATCCGCGTCACGACTTCGTTTTAGAAATCGCATTAGGATTCAGACCTCGATCTCGGTTCAAAAGCCGAGGTTTGGAACGACGATTTCGTCCGTGTTTTAGAAAATGAGCCAGAGAGTCTGTTCAGTAGGTTCTAGTACTCTAGTAATGGGTACAGTTAATGTTTAAAGGGTAGAGAAAGTACAGAGAATGTTGAAAATATAATTCATTTTAAAATTGAATATATAATTCGGAGGATGATACATAAGAACTACATGGAAACTAGACACTATAGTAAAATCACATCACAACTTAAACATTCATAAGGTGAAATTGTTATTCATTCATTCTTCATTCATTCATTCATTAAATGTGATATTAGTTCTTCTGTGAAAACTTTAATAAAGAAAAGTGTATATCGACGACTTTGAACAGCAACCTCTTATGGAAAAATTGGTTCAATATAAGACTTCAATTGATTCTCATCAAAAAAAGTTTTCCAAACTTCTGTAAGCACAGGGTATATCAAGGATGGATATAAAGACCAGAATAATATCTTGTTGTGACAGACATTTATTTGTTTTTTTCTAGAGATATTGAAATGTTTTATTTTTTCGCTCTAGCGTACTGTAATATTGAAATTTTGGCATACGAGTTTGGTGATGAACAACAACGATATATTAGAATAACATATCTCATTATAGCGTCAATGAAATGTGTTCTATAGTGTCAGTGAAATGTTATATATAGTGTCAGTGAAATGTGTCCTAAAGAGTCAGTGAATTGCGTCATAGTGCCACTACAGTGAGTGAGATGAGAGTAAAGTGAAAGACTACTGAAACTTATGTAGTGCCAAATACTCTCTAACATTAATACTGGAAAGTTCACGATAAGAGAGGCGAATGACTCATCAGTGCTATCTAGCGGCAGAGAATGTTGACAGTGAGGATAACGTGACACGTAGCGCGGTAAACTGCATCTAACAAGAATTTTGTACTTCAACACGTGGTGTAAGTCGTAAGGATTATTCTCATGGTTGTTCCACAAAATGTCAGGGGAAAGTGGAATTATTTGTTCTGTGTTCTTCTGTAAAAACTACGCTTGGCAAAAAGATGCTAGATCGTTCTTCAGATTTCCGAAAGATACAGATAGGTGAGTGAGTAGTCAAGTAAATACGAGTAGTCTATTACTTTTCTGCTACAGGATGATGATGATGATTATGATGATGATGATGATTATTATTATTATTATTATTATTATTATTATTATTATTATTACTATTACAGTAGAGGAGACAGTAGATAACTTGTTCATGTGTTGTGGCTATCACCAATGGGTATGGGGAAGGAAGATAATCAGTCTGAGATGAACTTTCGTGTCAGTAGATTCGTATAATTTTAATCATGAAATAAACTCTCTTTCTGTTAGCTCATTCTTTCCCCACTCGCACGATTCACATGACAGGTCTCGTGTCCTCACCATCATCATCATATTATTATTATTATTATTATTATTATTATTATTATTATTATTATTATTACTGTTATTTGTTTTTTTCTTATAGATGTGCCATATGGGTAAATAAATGTAGAAGACAGGACCTAGACGAAACGTTTAAAACTAGAGGAACAGAGTAGCTGTACAAAAATCACAGAATATGTTCAGATCAATTTAGATTATCGTACTTCAATAACCCTAATTTGAAAAGTCAGGGGTAAGTAAAAATAAGGTGTACGAAATTGGAAAAGTACCGAAGTTTCAAATGAGTCATAGACCTGTTAATTTTTAATATTTTTTTAATAACAGACTGAAGAGAACAGCTATTCCTTCACTGAATTTAATAGCTCCTTCTTCCGAAAATATGGGTCAAAGTACGATGAAAGAACCGCGAAGGTCCCCAAAGAAACGCATTAGACCTTCAATCGAGGAGGCGCCAGGTTCTCCGATTCCAGACAGAAACGACGATAGTCCTCTACCAGGTACCTCATAATCAGATAGTACATGAGCAATAACATGTTCTCTGTGCTAAGTGAATCAGTTTTTAAACTGCATAAAACTACTTTACTTCCATCATACCAAACACAATTTCTTTATAGTTTCTCCATTTAAAATACTGAAAGTCATGACTTTTTCAAACTAAATAGACGCATATTGTGATACGTAACATAAAAATACGAATTATTGATTTTGTGAAGAAAGTGTCTGAAATCATGTTTTCTCATAAAAACTGATTCAGTTATTCGCAAAATATTATTTATCTAGCCCTAGACTTTCAAGACGTTAGTAATATTTCACTAAATTAAGTCCCTGTTTATTTTTTAAGATGCAAGAAATCCTAAAAGGTCAAAGATGGCTCAAGATCTTCAGATAAAGACACTTTCTAAGAAATTGAATGCAGCTCAAAAGTTGGTATCTAAACACAAAAAAATTATTTCATCTCTTCGGGCGGAAGTGAGAGCTCTGAAGACAACCAGTTCAAATACTGATTTAATCAAAATTGTTTCTAATGATGAATTCATTATGTCGCAAGTGCGCTTAAAAAGAAAGAAAAAAATGGGAAGGCGGTATTATAGATGTCTCCGATTTGGATGTAACTGTTGATGACAAAAATGTACAGCATACAAATGAAGAAACCGTGTTGCAAGAAAATGCAAGGGCTTATGTTGCAGGTTGGGTGTAGCAGAATAAATAACGAAATTTGTCGAAGAAATTTATCTTGTAAAGAAAACCCCAACGATGACGTAACAACGTATATCGGAAATAAAAAATACTGTAAAGATTCAAAAATTGTTTTCCCTAATGATGTTTCTCTAATGCTCAGCCAATTGTGTTCTGATGTTTTCAAAGAAATTGATCATGTTATTTGTAAAACTAGAATTGGCCTAAAAAAAAGAACTAGTGAAAATGGTAGTGCTCCCAGTTAACATGTCCATTTGCAGTGACTGTGCCAATGTCTTCATTGATAACTATTTCAATGTCTTAATAAATTGTTACATCAAAAATAAAATGGACAACCATACAGCTAAAAAACAAAACAAGCAATGTACGAAAGCTGCTAAAGTCATGCACAACTAAATTTCATCAAATTTGAAAATATGAGAATTTATCAATTCATTTCTATTCTAATAAGTTTGTAATTTGTTACTAATTAAAATGTTGTGAACAAAGTGACTCTAAAGTATACTATTTATTGCTTTGCAGCTTCTTATTGAAATCAAATGACACCTCTCCTCTTTTCCTCACGTAACCCAGCACGACGCACGTAGTGTGCGAACGTTTCAAGCCGCTAGATGGCAGCACTGCTACTTTTCGCCGCCGCTTGCAATGCTAAACAGGAAAGCTTTCCAGTATTAATGTTAGAGAGTATTTGGTAGAGCCTATACATATGTAGGTTGTATTGTAAATTAGGTTATTTATTATTAAGTCATTTTATTTATTAGGTTAATTTATGTTTTATTAGGTTATTTTATGTTTTATTATTACTATTGTGTTAAATTCTATATTGTGTTAAATTGTATTGTGTATTCTTGTTGTATTGTGTATATAATTGTATTGTGTATTGTAATTTTATTGTGTATTGTTTATATTGTGTATATCACTGCCACCGGGTGCTTGCCCACTTGTAGTGTAAATAAATACATACCTACATTACAGGTCTTTGATTATGTTTTCTTGGTAGTACGCTTGTCTACTGTCTTCGATTTGTTATCTTTCTGTAATTATTTAGTTTTTCTGTCAGAATATCTTTTTTCATATATTGTTTTTCTTTCTGTAACTACTACTGGGCGAAAAACCATTTGTAGTTAATAAATATTTATTCATTCATTAATTCGTTCACTTATTCTTTCATTCACTCATGCATTGCGAAGCAAAGATGAAGGCGGGTCATGAGAAAACAAAACCTATCTCTTGCAAATAATTTTTTCAGTAGGACATTTTTGAGACTATAAAAATGCAGGATTTGTTTTCCACTTCCTCTAAAATGTAGTTGTTCTTCAGTCAACTGTACGAAGACAGGATTTAATCTCATAAGTGACGCCAATAAGGCAACACTTGTGAGCCAAATAAGCCAAGAGATAATGGGTGGGGTGGCAAGTTACTTTGCCAGAAATAGAATCGTAAAGAAGAAATGTTTAATTATTAGGTACACTGAAAATAAAAGCTGCGGAGGGGCTTGTGTGGTGCATAGAATAGAATTTTCCACAATGACTACAGCAAAATTTAGTTAAAACGCATAGAAACGAAATCCGTTCAGACGTATGTTTTCAGTATTTTAAATTATATTTTGCTCAACATACAGAATATACGCAATTAACCGAAATTCTATCGCAACCTTATCAAATTTAATGTTTTAAATGATACACAAATTTTATTATTTATCTCAAAATGAATTGGATATTATTCTTGCACTCATGCTTTTTAATAGTTACGAGAAAGTCAGTGACCTCAGTCAGTATTTTGAATCTCATGGAGATTCAAAAAGTCTGTCATATCATCATTGGCCTCCCCCACTCTCTGTTAAATCTAAACTGATATAGTGAAATCTGTTTTGAGATGTAACTCTTTTGCATTGTCAGAACATAAATGTTTTAGGTCTGTGTAAAATTTAGTGTTCATTTTTATTCAGTACTTTCAGTAACAAACGTAATATGTCTGATGACTTCATTGAGTTTCATACATTAAAATAGTATTTACGTTATACGTCTGAAGTCTAAATTTTTTAAGCTTCATTTTTTGTAATTTTTGTTTGGGTGGGAGTTTAAAATATAAAATTATGTTTCATATTGTAGCATTGGGATTGCAAGATTATTTGGAATGGAAGCAATGTACTGATATATCTTTTCATATCTGTCTTTATATTTCCTGGCAATAACTGCATTTTAAGGATGCAACTTGCTGTCAAAATTCCAATTAAGACACTCGAATTTGAACCGTATATTATATATAAAACATCCATTAACAGAATTTGAATAATTTCTATTTTTCACAGCAATACGAGGTTTTAAAACCCAAGTTTGTCAAAACTCTAAAGTAATTTTGGGTTTTTTGCGTTTTCAATTGGGCCGTCGAAATACCTTTTGTTAGATGGAATATACTTATACAGAGTGATTTATATAGAACTGACACATTTCTTTCATTAATTGTTTCAAAACGAATTGTGCTAGCGACAACTTATTATACCTAAAATGTAGAGGAATTTTGGGAGATTATTTACCTCTATAGCAAATGTTGTCCGGCGTTGTCAAATCCGGAGATCTCGGTGGCCACAGGTTCCTGGAAATTATTCGGTCGTCACATAACCGGATAAATGGAACCATGCTTCATCTGTGAACACATTAAATCAACGACTCTTCCTTGCGGAGCAATACTGGATTACGAATTCAATTACAGATACTCAAAGGGCATACCAGAGAGATTTTGGTGTTCGCAATCCTCCCAAAAAAAAACACAATACTGGGACTGGTAAACAAATTGGAAACAACTGGATCTCTGGTGAGTGAAAAGGGCAAGCATCGTTCATCTAGGCTTCCCACGGTTGTTGTTGACGTAAGAGCACGACTGGAGCAGTCACCCAAAAAAGCATTAAGACGTTTGTCGCAGGAGACAGGGTACACCTACTCAATGTGTTAGAGAGCCCAAAGCCATATAGGGTTACGGCTGTTCATCAGCTACAGGAACCAGATAAGGATAAAAGATTGAATTATTGTCGTTGGTTTCAGACGTTCATTGTGCAAAATCCTGCCATATTGTCCATCACATGGTTTACAGATGAAGCATGGTTACATTTATCCGGTTATGTGACGATCGAATAATTTCCAGGAACCTGTGGCCACCGAGATCTCCGGATTTGACAACGCCGGACAACATTTGCTATAGAGGTAAATAATCTCCCAAAATTCCTCTACATTTTAGGTATAATAAGTTGTCGCTAGCACAATTCGTTTTGAAACAATTAATGAAAGAAATGTGTCTGTTATATATAAATCACTCTGTATATTGGGTCATTCCATAACAAATCAACAAGGCGCTCAACCCGACCGACTCAGATTTCTTTCAAAATTTGAGGGTTTGTTTTACTTGCCACGCTAACTAAAACTGCCGAGTTTCATATGTCCTGTGCTTTTCGTTTTCTATCAGTGGCGTTTCAAACATGAAGAAAAATCATATTTTTTTAAGCACGCCGCTTCAGTTAAAATTATATATCTCAACAACGTCTCCAGATAAATTTACAAATATAGGGTGATACATTCTTAATATGTGACAGTTTTTATTGCTTATATTGTTTTCTGCATGTATTCAATTATACTAAAAAAAACATGGTGAAACAATTTTCATATATTCATATTTAAAAATGCGGGGTTCTATTTTAAGGAAAAAAATATATAGTACGTCTCAATTAGTGATATAATGAACTGATAAGTTTCAACTTGGAATCATCATAGGTTACAAAGGTAAAAATTATTATGTCACTGCAAGCGTAAGCTAACCGTATAAGTCGCGATAATTATGTCCCACACATTCGTTGTATTTAATTATATTTGATCATATTCTTGAATGCCACTATGTAATTTAACATGTAGTACATAATTCGATTTTTTTTAATTATTACCTCAAATAAATTTGTCACATGTATTTTGTTAAACCTGAAGTTCTGTAAGAAATGCTTTTCTTTGATTGCTGAGATGAAATAGCCTGATCATCTTTCCAGACAGGATGCTGCGTTGATTCATCTGCATTTTAAAACTGTTTAGCAAGTATAATACCCATCCTAAACAGCAGGACTGTATGGAACTTGTGTTCCAGGCACTGCGGTGGATTTTGCAAATCGAAGAGCAAGCATTTTTCCTCTTCAGTATAGATTTTTCAGTCACATAAACGGTAGTAATGTTTTGCAGACGATCCCTTGTCCAGTCGTACAATTCCCTAGGTGTAGTTATTTGTTTATCGGATGGTCTCTGCAAACTAGCACAAGCCGCAAACCTTTTAAGTGTCCCACCTACAACGTCGCATGCTCTTTTGCCATGCGATATGCAAAAATAATGCAATTCTGTTGGAAATCCAAAATCTTCTTCATGTAATGTGAGGTTCAGGAAATTTTTTCCTATTTTTATACCGAGCAGAGAATCCATCGGAGAAATACATAATTTTTGTGTTGAATTACAGATGTTTGTTTTAAAGACTCTATTGATATTTTTGAAACAGATGTACAGCTGTAGTGTCATATTTCGGGCAGTGTGAAATTATTACCAGATTTTTAATAGAGACCGTATCGGATGACGATTCGTTATAATATATTACGAAAGTATGAATGATTGTCTGCACATTAGTCCTGTGATATGACTGAATATCATCTTGGATTACGAAATAATAGTTTTCAGCGAAGTCGCATAACACAAGAAGCTGGCATGGCTGTAGAAATGATTTCATATCACGTAGAAACGTATTTTGTTCAGATGATATAAATGAGTGAGTCAGTAAATCACCAAGTTTCTCCAAGAGACAGTCGAAAAATTTGTCTGTGGGTTTCATTATGGTCTCAAGCGTTGATCGGTCAGTCGTCATCCACTGCTTGTAGGTCACTGATTCACTGAAGTTTTATTCGAAACATTTCTCTAAACCCTCTCTTATTTTGAATGGTTCAGGACATTCTGTACATTTCCTGAACAAGAAATTTATATGAGGAGGATTGTACACCACAGTAGCCAAGAAATGTTGATAAGTTGGAAGGTATAAAGAAAAATTTTCTAGAAATCCACGTAGACCTGAAACTTTAATAAATTGCTTCCGGCATAAGTTTTACATTCTGATAAGGACACAAACACAGACAGAATAGTTCCACTAACTCCAGCTAGAATACAATTTCTTGGTCTAAGAGCTGAAAATTTGGAGAATATTACCTTCATTTCACGGTTAGAATTTTTAAACACTGCATATAATTCATTTCTGCTCATGTGATTTACTCCCTGATTCTTTAATCACAACAAATATTTCTTACCAGGCATCATTCTGCTTATCTCGTCACAACAACAGAAATCTTTAACTTTACCGGCAACAGCCGCGAACAAGGGTTTTCCAGGTTTCAGATTTGGTGAACACAAAATTCCCTTTCCCTTTGCCAGGACTTTTGCTTTCCGAATTATATATTCGAAAGCTGAAAGAAACTCTTCTTTATAATATTTACGCTCCAGCTTTTAGGTAGTTGTGTTAAAATGGTGATTTTCTCACTTTTACCTGAATTTTGAAAATTTTCCTGCAACTGAGACAAAATTTCAGAATCAGAAAGGTCCTGATTCCTCGGCGTCTTTAATATCGAAGACTTTATCTTTTACAATATTTTCAAATTTCTGTCTCTTATATTTCTCTTGTTGCAGCGTTTTTTGTTTAATAAGGAACACACCTTGGTCAAAAAGACATATTTAATTAACTTACATTTGCTGTAGAATCGACGTATTCTTCATTACTAGAGTCATTCTGAGGATTCTGCATAATAGCATAATATTATATATTTTTTCTTTGCGACACATAGGGCACACCTTTTGTTCCTGTTTTAAATCAGGAAATACATTAAGTATCCACGATATAACACTTTTTAAATTGTTCCTCTAATTACAATGCCCTGATTTCTCGAAGGGATTGCAGCAAACATAGGCCTATAACTTAAAACGCAACTACATTGCATAGCACAAAACTATCACATACTACAAAAACTAACGACACTGCACTTGAAACAGATCGCACGTCTTGTATAAATTGAAGACTGTATAAACTGCTACTCATGACGGCCTGACAGATCGACGACGCAGATAATCAGACAAGTACGAACTCGCGCGCATGCTGTGTTGGTGTAAGATGGGTTTAAGTGCTACAAACCAATACACTGATATGTATTTTTTTACTGATATTCCTGAAACGTTTCCAAAATGAAACTTACACCAAGGGGAGAATACTCTTACCAATATATAACATACATTTTTCGCGAAATAATTTATGACCCGCATTTATAGATATTCAATTTTAAAATGTGTTTCACGTGATCATTCAATAAAGAATTCTTTACTATGATGCAAACCTATTTTATTGAAACTTATGATCCCTTAGCTTTAAAATAAGCCCAAGTGTAAGATTCTACCTCAGAAGAGAAGTTATGAATTATTTTTGTTGACGTAGTATGCGACATTTTTACATCTTTTCTCATATTGACAGAATTGCTGTATGAATATCGTGCATTATTGAGGGCTAAAATTTTACATAATTAATTAACTTAAGATTCTTTACCATCCCACCAAATTTAATGAAAATCTGAGGTGGTCAGGTTGAAAAGTCCACTTTTTTGTGTTGATTTGATATGGAATGGCCCTATTAATATGTTTTCTATGTTTTCACTGAAACAAGAAATTCGTTCCGATAAGACTGCATAGAACCTTACCCTTTCATTTATTTATTTTTTTATTTCTTACGTTCATTATCACTCATTTTGTAACAATATCACGATACGAAGTAAGTTGCAATGTTTACAACAATAATTCTGAGAGCAAATAGGTTACTATGAATGGCACATTGACTGGCGGTAAAACTGTAAACTTTGCTTGTTAACAGCAGATAGCCCATTAGGCCTATATCTGGAAACAGTGATGCTCTTTGAGGCCAGTAATGTCTTTGGACACAATTTGTAACTACTTCCAGGTCCCGTGTTAGTTGGCCCACTGAATATATTTAAATATGTTTAAATAACAGAATTTCATTCTATCTTTTACTCCTTAATTAATTAATTAATTAATATTAATTAATGCATTTATTCATTCGTTTTAAATAATATAATAGTTCTCATGTGGTAACATTAATAGTGAAAAGTGTATATCGACGATGTTGAACGGCAACTTCGTATGTAAATATATGAACGAAATAAAATTTCACTTGACTCGTCAAATCAATTATCTCGAATCATCTGTAAACGCATCATAAGTGAAAGGATTGATATAAACATGAGAACAAGAGACTTAAATATTCTTTTATTGCCAGACATTTGTTAGTTTTTTTTTTTAGAGATATTGAATTGTTTTTTCGCTCTCCTACAAAATTGAAATTTTAGAAGTACGAGCTTGGTGTTTAACTGCTTCCTTAATTTGTATTTTTTGAATTCCAACCAGCAAAAATCTGTTGATCAAATCTGATGGAAGCCTGACCTCCGGTCAAATACTGATTGTTCTTCCTGCAACAGAAATAGAACTGATGGCCAATCAAACCCTCCTTGATCGCCAATCATATTTTGATCAGTGATTTTGCAACCGAGCCTAGGTTTTTCTGTCAGAGTGTGTTTTCTTCATATATTGTTCTATCGTACGTTCGTTTGATACTTAGTTAATTCCTTAGTTAGTCCGTGAGTAAGTTAGTCAGTCAGTTCGTTCGTTCGTTTACAAATTAATTGAATCATACTGCGAAGCTAATACTAAGACGAAAATATAATCTATCTCATTGCTAATAATAAATTTACAATAGGACATTCTTAGTCTAAAAGAAATAAATCTTTTGTTTTCCGCTCCCTATAATTGTAGTTGTTTTTTAGTCAACTGTCCGAAGACAGATTTGAATCTCATAAGACAACACTGTTGGGGCAACGAAGCCACGAGATAATGGGATAGAGTGGCCAGTTCCTCTCCCCTTCCTGAAACTAAAATAATGCATATTATGATTTAAATTATTGTTGTCATATATATATATATATATATATATATATATATATATATATATATATATATAGAGTAGCGTGCAAATTAATCGGAACACAACATATTTTTACATTTTCTGTCATTGTTGGCCCCACAGCAGCTCATACCGCTTTAATTGACATCTGTAGTACGTGTAATTCCATTGTTGAAGGTCTGTCTTTATTTTTTTATAATATGTGACATTTTGCCTGTCGTTTTGTACTTATAAGTATTTAAGTTGTGTTGAAGTCTTAATACTGCAATCCTGTGTACATTCTGTCGTCTTCACAAATGGATACAACTCCACGAAAACGGCCTAAAATTATAACAATAGCAGAGCATTCTTCTATGACACAGAGGCAAATTGCTGCAGAATGTCACATCGGTTTGGCTACTATTAATTCGAACATAAAACGATACAGGGAGACTGGATCCATCACACCCCAGAAAAAAGGAATCTGTGGCCGGAAAAGGAAGTCTTCACCTGCAGATGATCGTTTAATTGTCAGGAAAAGTAAATTAAATCCTAGACTAACTGCTGTCGACTTAACCTGCGAGTTAATGACTACCACTGTGGCGAATATTCACGTCACAACAGTGCGGCGTAGGCTTTTGGAAGCTGTACGAAGGGCTCGTAAGCCTTTTAAGAAGCAAGTTCTAACCCCTGTTATGTGCAAAAAACGTTTAATGTGGGCAAAATTACATCAACACTGGACAGTGAATGACTGGAAGAATGTACTTTTTTCCGATGAGTCTCATTTCGAGGTCCAAGGCCACCGTGTTTCTTACGTACGGAAAGGATCCGAAAAAGTAACAGCAGCTCATCTCCAACAAGCACCCAAATACCCCCCTAAAGTAATGTTTTGTGGTTGTTTTACACATGAAGGGCCTGGAGCATTAATACCTATGAAGGGAATGATGAATTCCGACAAATATATTCACTTATTGGAAACCAGAATCGTACCCCAGCTGCAAAAATCATTTCCGGGTGGCAGAGGTGTGTTCCAACAAGACCTGGCACCATGCCATACGTCTCGAAAAACTACAGAATTCTTCAACAAGAAGAATATTCAGGTACACCCCTGGCCAGGGAACTCACCCGACATCAACCCCATTAAGAAATTGTGGTCAATTTGCAAAAGAGGAATGCAAAAATTGGATTGTTCTACAAAGAAGAAGATGATTTCTGCCCTCATTGGTGTATGGTTTCGCGATGAAGAAATGAAGAATATTTGTGGGAAATTAATGGAATCCATGCCAAATCGTCTCAGAGCTGTCATTAGGAACAAGGGAGGCCACATAGATTACTGAGGTATGTCTTAGATACTTTTTCTTTTATCCCGTTTGAGTGTTTTTGCATAAGTAATTATGTTTTTCGGATTAATTTGCACGCTACTGTATATGCCAGAAGTAGTATCATAAGAATTAAATATAAAATATTATAAACATTTTAGAATAAGGTTGCGGAGGGGCTTGTATGTTGTAGAATAGCATTTTCAGGATGATACATGATGGCACAAATTAATCAAAACGCATTGGAACGAAATCAGTCCAGACACATGGTTACATTATTTTCAAAATATGTTTCGCGCAACATATCCGAAAGGCTATTACAACATTATCAATGATAATGTTTTATATTATACCCAAATTTTATTACTTATCTGAGGAAAGAATTGTATATGATTCTTGCACTTCGATTTTTAAGAGTGAAGAAAGAATCATTGGCCTCAGACGGTTTTTTTGATCCCATGGATATTCAGAAGTGTTTCCAGATCATCATTGGCCTTCGCAATTCTTTCTTAACTCAGAAGCGATACAGTTAATTTTTTTGACGTACAATTATTTTCTATTATCTGAACAGGAAATTTTTAATTTTTTTCTATAGCTTAATGTTCTATTTTGTTCAAGTAATGAAATAACAAACGTAATATGTCTGATATCTTCATTGAGTGTTCTACATAAATGTATGTTCGTTATGCATCTGAAACCTTATTTTCTCAAGCTTTATTTTTTGTTCTTTTATGAAACTGTGAGTTAAAATCTAAAACTCTGTTACATGTTGTGGCACTGGGATTGCAATAATGTTTGGAATTTGAAGTAAAATTTTGAAATTTTTTTTCATGTATACTTTATATAACACGAATTCAATTTTGCACAATGATTAAAGCGTTCAGTGGTGAGACTGGCTGGAGTAAATAAAAAAAGTTTACAGACACCAAATTGCTCTTCAAGGAACGACCATTCAAATAGATTTATAGAAAGAACACGGAGGACATATATTTGAAATAAACCTTTCCTCAATCGTGTCACGAGGGAGCCGAATGTTTTACCTGCAGGATTACTCTATGCCTTTGCAATAGACCCTAACCAGAAGTGTTTTCAAAAATAAACTAAGACCTTGACTAATACAAGTTAATGTAACAAAATGGTCTCTATTTGTTGGATTTATAATTATACTGAGTGCGCAGTGCATGATATTGGAAGAGTAGAGTGTTTTAAATGTTGCGCAGTGTGTTGAATGCCTAGTGAAAATGCAGTCTTCTACAGGGCATGTTCAGTAGGTTTTAGTACTCGAGTAATGAGTACAGTTATTGTATATTGAGTAGAGAAAGTACAAAGAAGTTTGAAAATATTATTCATATTAGAATTAGAATTATAATCTGGAGGATGATAATTACGTCGATACTAGGCTCTCAGGTAAAATAATTTGACAATTGAAATATCAACTAGGTGAAAATTTTATTCATTCATTCATGTTAAATAAGTTCGTAGTTCTTCAGCGGATAGTTAAATAGTGAAAAATGTACATAGACATTGTTGAACAGGAACCTTGTATGTAATAATATATCGTTATGTCCCTCTACTTACAAGGGGATGAGTAGTTATTAAATATTCATTCATTCATTCGTTTATCCTTTCATGCTTTAGTTCATCCTTTCATTCATATATACATTGCGAAGCTAATATAAAGGCAGGTATAGAAAAAAAACCTGTCTCTTGCAAAAGAATATTCAGTGGGACATATTTGTGACTACAAGGAATTAATACATTTTTTTTCCTATCCCTATAAGGTTTATTCGTTGTATAATCAACTGCCAGAATACAGTGTTTACCCTCATAAGTGACGCCAATAAGGCAACATCCATGAGGCAAATAAGTCAAGTAATGATAAGTAGTGTGTTAGAAGTAGGTAGTATCATAAGACGTAAAACTGAAATATTAGCAACATAAAAAAAATGTTGCAGAGCGGTTTGTGTGGTGCATAGAGTAGTATTTTCAGGATGATACATGGCGGCAAAAATTAGTGAAAAGCATAGGTAGGATATCTGTCCAGACACATTGTTACACTACTTACAAACTATGTTTCCCCAACATATGCAATATATGCAATTAAGCGAACTTCTATTGCAACATTATCAAAGTTAATGTATGTAATCATACTCAAATTTTATTACTTATCTCAGAAACCAAAAAATGCATAATATTCTTGGGCTTTTGCTCTGTGAGAGTTAAGAATGAATCAAGGGCCTCTGTCAGCATTTTTGATCTCATGGGGATTCAAAGACTTTACCATATCATCATTGGCCTTCCTAATTTTCTGTTAATTCGAAGGACTATAGTGAAATCTGTTTCGAGATGCAACTATTTTACATCGTCAGAATAGGAAACTTATATTTTTTTCTGCTTAATGTCCTATTTTATTCAATAATTGAAATAACAAACGTAATTTGTCTGAAGTCCTCATTGAGTTTTCTACATAAAAGGATAGCCATTATGCATCCGAAGCCTTATATTCTCAAGCTTCATTGCATTTTCTTTTGTTAGGCTTGGAGTTAAAATCAAAAATTCTATTGCATATTGTAGCATTGGGATTGCAAGAATGTTTGGAATTTTAAGTAAAAGTTTGATATTTCTTTGAGTGTGCACTTTAAATGACACGAGTTGAATTGTGCGTAATGATCAATGCGTGCAGTGGTGGGGCTGCCTGAAGTAAATTAAAATTATTTTGCAGCCACCAATTAGTTCCTCAAGGAACGACCGTTCAAATAAATTGATAGAAAGAACACAGAGCACGTATATTTGAAATAGTTCTTTCCTCAATCGTGCCACGAGGGAGTGGAATGTTTTACCTGCAGGTATACTGTATGATTTGCTTTATATCCTAACCACAAATGTTTTCAGAACTAAACTTAAGACCTTTACTAATAGATGTTAATGTAACAAAATTGTCTCTATCTGTTGCATTTCTAGTTATACTGAGCGCAGTGCGTAATATTGGAAGTGTAGTGAATTTTAGATTGGTGGCAGTGTGTTGTATGCCTAGTGAAAATGCAGTTATCTACAGAGGATGTTCACTAGGAATTAGTACATTAGTAATGAATTCAGTTAATTTGTAGTTAGAAGGAAAAGTGCAAAGAATGTTGAAAATATTATTTAGATTAGAATTAGAATTATAATCCGGAGGATGATGACAACTACATCGAAATTAGGTTCTCAGGTAAAATAATTTCACATTTTAAATATCTACAATGTGAAATTGTTAGTCATTCAATCATATTTTACAAGTTAGTAGTTCCTCAGTGAAAATTCTAATATTCATTCATTGAAGCTTTAAATAGTTCATTCGGTTATACGTTCTATTGTTGAGTTATCCTGTAGCGACTAAGCCACATCGGATTCACATCCCAATGTCGGATTGAATCCTCTCAGTTTAAGTTCAACTTCTTGGGTTCCCTCTATTGGCCTAACCTCATGCACAGCGTCATAGATTTATGACAGTGGCACAATCTCTCCATACATGTGCAGAGGTGCACTCGTTTTGAGTGACTAAGTGGCCGGGATCCACGGATTAAGCGCCGTCTTATATCACTAAGTGATTATTTTTCAGATATTATATATTATTACGATGTACCGAAATATATATGATATTTCCTTGCAGTAATTGTGCGTCATCATATGATGAAGGATGATTGGAACAGAGAAAAATTCCTCCGGCTCCGGGACTTGAACTCGGGTTTTCAGCTCTACCTGCTGACGCTCTATCCACTAAGCCACACCGGATTCCCATCCCGATGTCGGATTGAATCCTCTCAGTTTAAGTTCCACCTCTTAATCCGTCGGAACCCGGCCACTTAATCACTAATAACGAATGCACCTCTGTACATTTGTGCACATTGTGCCACTGTCATACATCTATGACGCAGTGCATAAGGTTAGGCTACTAGAGAGAACCCAAGAGATGGAACTTATACTGATAGGATTCAATCCGACATCGGGGTGGGAATCCCGTGTGTCTTAGTGGATAGAGCATCAGAACGTAGAAATGAAAACTTGGGTTCAAATCCCGCTGCCGGAGAGAATTGTTCTCTGTTCCACTCATTCCTTATAAGTGATGCCAATAAGGCGACACTCATGAGGCAACCAAGACAAGAAGTGATAGGTAGGGTGTCTTAGCAATATTTTAGAAAAACATTGCGGAGGGGCTTGCATGGTGTATATAGTAGAATTTTCAGGGTGAGACATGACAGCAAAAGTTAGTGGAAGCTCATAGGAACGAAATCAAACCAGACACATGCTTACAGTTCTTTCAAAATATGTATTTCCCAACGTATACAATATATGCAATTAACCGAAGTTCTATTACAGTATTATCTAAGTTAATGTAATAAATCTTACCCAAATATTTTTACTTATCTCAGAAACGAATAATATATTATTCTTGCATTTTTGCTTTTTAAGAGGCAGTGGCCTCAGTGAGTATTTTTAATCTCATGCATATCAACATTGGCCTTCCCAACTCTCTGTTAACTCAGAAACGATACAGTGCAATCTGTTTTGAGATGCAACTATCTTCCATTGTCTGAACCGGAAATTTTTAATTTTTTTTTCTGAAGCTTATTGTTCTATTTTATTCAATAATTGAAATAACATAAGTAATTTATCTGATGTCTTAATTGAGTTTTTTTACCAGAGTGCTGCAGAACAGCGCATACAATCGGTTTATATTCGACCGGTTGCAGATAAACCGGCCAGGTTGGACATTCGTTCGAATATCCGGTCTTGAAGCGGTTGCACCTGGCTAGACAGAACCACAGATATGGGGGAGAGAATACCAAGCGCATATCATAATACAGGAACTCTGTTGACATTTTGTAACAACACAAATGGAGTAATTGCAGGAAATTTACTTTTCCTAATTAAAACAGAGTTAGTTTGAAATTCTTAGGGAAATATTTGGGGCTAAGAGGAATGAAGTTACAGGAGAATGGAGTTAGTTACACAACGCAGATGGACGCATTGTATTCTTCAACCTACATTATTAGGAACATTAAGTCCAGACATTTGAGATGGCAGGGCATGTAGCATATATGTGCGAATCCAGAAATGCATTTAGAGTTGGGAGGCCGGAGGGAAAAAGACTTTTGAGAAGGTCGAGACGTATATAGGAGGATAATATTAAAAGGATTCGAGGGAAGTGGGATAGGATGATAGAGACTGGACCGATGGCGGGCTTATATGAGAGCAGCAATGAACACGCGGGATCCTTAAAATCCATAAGTAAATAAGTTAGCTTGAAATATGGTTATAATTGATTGAACAATTTGGTACATTTATCTTCATAACGAATATATAAATGAAGTAATGGACACCGGTAACAACAAAGGAAATAAGCGTAATGCATAGATGAAATCTGACGTGTAAACAAATACAAGAATAAAATAAATTACAATTACTGTATTTACAAAATAGAAGAGCAATTAAGTACACACTTACTATAGTAACGTTCATACTTCAAACTCAAAATGTACAGGCTACCTCTTAAAGAGTAGTTGTTAATATAGTCTATGTCTTTAATTTTCTAAGTGGATGTGTTATTATTTCAGTAATAAATATTTTCAGGGAGATAACAATTTATTAACAAAAATAAAAGCAGTCTCAATTCTAATGATTGTAGTTTCATCATGCGTACTTGAATCAATGAGAAGAAAAGAGGAAATATCATTTGGAAGGTACACGATGATAATCGCATCCTTGCAACGATTCTTGGAACACCTATATGGCTCAATATTCTCTGTCTTTCATGATCCAGAGCCGTCCAACCGAGAGAGACTAGGACATTCCTTCAACCGAACGTTATACTACTGCTCGAGACGGAAGAGCTTCGCATACTGTCTATAGCGCCAGGCGTTCAGTAGCAATCTGTCTGTTCTACCTTTCGTAACCGTTTATGCAGAACTTTATTTTCTACATAAAAGAATAATACGGTAGTTGTGCATCTGAATCCTTATTTTGTCAAGCTCATTGTTTGTTCTTTTATTTGCCTGGGAGTTAAAATCCGAAACTCAATTGGATGTTGTAGCATTGGTTTTGCAAGAATGTTTGGAATTCGAAGTAAAATATTGATATATATTTTTTTCATTTATAATTTAAATAACACGAATTCAATTATGCGTAATGATCAAAGCGCACAGTGATGAGACTGGATGGAGTAAATAAAAAATAAGTTGCAACCACCAAACTGCTCTTTAAGGAACGAACATTCAAATAAATTTATAGAGAGAACACAGCGGAGGTATCCTATTTGAAATACTTATTTTCTCAATCGCAGTTAGAACTCAAACAATATATGGAATTAACCGGAATGTTTTAAATCGTACCAAAATTTTATTACATATCTCAGAAACGAATTGCATATTATTCTTGCACTTTTACCTTTTTAAGACATAAGAAAGAGTCCGTGGCCTAAGTGAATATTTTTAATCATATGGATATTCAATGAGGTTGCCATATAATCACTGGCCCTTCGAACTTTATATTAACTCAGAAGGGATGTATTGAAATCTATTTTGAGATGCAACTATTTTCCATCGCCTGAACAGCAAATTTTTAGCTTAATGTTATATTTTATTCAATAATTGAAATAACGAGTGTAATTTCTCTGATGGTTCATTGACTTTTGTACATGAAAGTATATTTGTTATGGGTTTGAATTCTTATTTTCTCACCTTTCATTGCTTGTGCTTTTATTTGGCTGGGAATGAAAATCCAAAATCCTGTGACATGTTGTACCATTGTAATTGAAAGAATGTTTGGAATTTGACGTAAAATTTTGATATTTATTTTCATATATAGTTAAATAACACATGTTCATTTATGAGCAATGATCAAATCGTACAGAGGAGAGACTGGTTGGAGACAAATAAAAATTAGTTTGCAGCCATCAAATTGCTCCTCAAAGTCCCGGGATCGATATTCGGCCCGGAAACAATTTTTCCCTTGAAAATGTTCAAATCTGCTTTACATTAAATTCTATCACAACATTGTCAAATTTAATGTTTTAAATGATGCCCAAATTTCATAATTTGTCTTAGAAAGGAATTGGATATTATTCGTGCACTTTCGCTTTTTAAGGTTAACAAAGAGTCAGTGGTCTCAGTCAGTATTTTTAATCTCACGGAGATTCAAATCTAAGGCTACATCATCATTAGCCTTCCCAACTCTCTGTCAACCCACAAGCGATGTAGTGAAATTTGTTTTGAGATGCAACTACTTTCCATTGTCTGAACAGGAATTATTTATTTTTTCTATAGCTTATTTTTCTAATTTTTTCAATATTTAAAATAAGAAATGTAATTTCTCTGATGTCTAATTGAGTTTTCTACATAAAAAATATGCTTTAAGCGTCTAAAGTATAATTTTCTCAACTTTAATTGTCTATTTTTTGTTTGGCAGGGAATTAAAATTCATAATTCTGTTATAGTTATAGCATTTAGGATAGCTTGAATATCTGGAATTTGAAGTAAAATTTTGATACCTCTTTTCATAATATACACTTTAAATAACACGTGTTCAATTATGCGCAATAATCAAAGCGTACAGAGGTGAGACTGGCTGGAGACAAATTTAACATTAGGCTGTAGCCACCAAATTGCTCCTCAGGGAACGACCATTCAAATGATGTCATAGAGAGAACACAGAGGACCAACATTTCAAATAGTTCTTTCTTCAATCTTGTTTGAGGCAGTGGAATGCTCATTCTGCACGTTTACTGTATGCTTTTGCAATAGCCCCACATGTGTCCACAATTGTTTTCATAATAAATTTAGGACCATTGCTAAGAGATGTTAGTGTAACAAAATTGTTTATTTGTTGGATTGATATTTATAATGAGTGCACAGTGCGTAACAATGATAGAGCAGTGAGTTTTATAGGATGCGCAGTGTTGTAGGCCTTTTGAAAGTGCAGTGACCTGGAGGGTCGATTTCTAAAACGAGGTCTAGACAACGGCCATGGTTTTTAAACCGCGTTTGGGTTTATAAAACGACATCTTCTTCATTTTTCTGAGCCAGGGCTCGAAAAGATGGTCTGAAGCAGAGTCCACGGCTGGAGTAAGTTTAAAACCAGTGCTTCATGTATACAATATGGAGTTAGTTGGTCAGGTGAATAATTATTGAAGGAAAATTTGTTTCTACAAAATTAAATCCCTTGCTTAGAGTGATGAGAGACAGGAATAATCCTTGTAGCTATATAACGACGACAATTTCAGGCGAATATATTGATTTTCGAAGGAATAAACGGAAAATTTAGCATGAACCCTAAATAATAATCTGCAACGAAATCGAAATGCAAGAGGCAGCGGGTTGACAGTTCTTTACACCTTCTTGTTGCTTTGAGGGAAGTAAGATATAACATTTTATATGATTATACATTTATGCCTATGGGACGATATATCTTAATTCTTAATCTTTATAGTACTTTTGGACATTTTATTTAATACTCGAAATGGATGTGGGCCTATAGGAATATGAAACAAACGTAAATTTCTCTTCTTACTTTTAATTTTAATGCTACTTGGGCTTCCCACGTAGTACTAGCATAGTATATGTGAAAATAGAACCATAGTAGATTTTAGCTTCATTTGAAATTTCATTCCAGTTAATATTTATGTTATTATTTCCTTTGAACCGGGTTTTCAGGTAGTTAATGTTGGCAGTACTTATGAACAAATGATAAACTACAACAGAAACGCACGATACTGGTATGTGCTAATTATTTTGGCAATATCATTGTTGTACCTAAAAATCCGTTCCCTATTATATAGTAAGTGATGCCAGTATTTTTTTAACGCACAAATTATATTGGGTAAATTAGTAAATATAACAATATCTAGGTGAGAACAAAAGAATGTAATATCATTGTTGTACCTAAAAATCCGTTCCCTATTATATAGTAAGTGATGCCAGTATTTTTTTAACGCACAAATTATATTGGGTAAATTAGTAAATATAACAATATCTAGGTGAGAACAAAAGAATGTAACTTACTTTAATCCAATAAAAAAATTAATCCTGATGTCATTTCTTTCTTATATCGACTGTTTACAAGAATGAAAAGCGATTCTGAGCTGCGTTGGCATATATAAAACCCACGAACCTCGGTTTCTTCTCAATCCGCATCACGACTTCGTTTTAGAAATCGCATTAGGATTCAGACCTCGATCGCGATTCAAAAGCCGAGGTTTGAAACTACGATTTCGTCCGTGTTTTAGAAATTAACCCAGATAGTCTGTTCAGTAGATTCTAGTACTCGAGTAATGGGTACAGTTAATTTTTTGAGGGTAGATAAAGTACAGAGAATGTTGAAAATATAATTCATTTTAAAATTGGAAATATATTACGGAGGATGATACATAAGAACTACATGGAAACTAGACACTATGGTAAAATCACATCACAACTTAAACATTTATAGGGTGAAATTGTTATTCATTGATTCTTCATTCATTCGTTCATTAAATATGACATTAATTCTTCTGTGAAAACTTTAATAAAGAAAAGTGTATATCGACGACGTTGAACGGCAACCTCTTATGGAAAAATTCTTTCAATATAAGACTTCAATTGATTCTCATCAAAAAAATTTTTCCAAACTTCTGCAAGCATAGGGTATGTCAAGCCATGGATATAAGGACCAGAATAATATCTTGTTGTGACAGACATTTATTTGTTTTTCTAGAGATATTGAAATGTTTCATTTTTTCGCTCTAGCCTACTGTAATATTCAAATTTTGGCATACGAGGTTGGTGATGAACAACAGCGATATATTAGTATAACATATCTCATTATAGCGTCAATGAAATGTGTTCTATAGTGTCAGTGAAATGTGTTATAGAGTGTCAGTGAAATGTGTCCTAAAGTGGCAGTGAATTGCGTCATAGTGCCACTACAGTAAGTGAGATGAGAGTAAAGTGAAAGACTATTGAAACTTTTGTAGGGACTATACAAATGTAGGTTGTATTGTAAATTAGTTTATTTATTATTCGGTTATTTTACTTATTATGTTTTTTATGTTTTATTAGGTTATTTTATGTTTTATAAATATTATTGCGTTAAATTGTATATTGTGTTAAATTGTATTGTGTATTCTTATTGTATTGTGTATATTATTGTATTGTGGATTGTAATTTTATTGTGAATTGTTTATATTGTGTGCAACTGCCACCAGGTGCTTGCCCACTTGCAGTGTAAATAAATACATACATACATTACAGGGCTTTGATTGTGTTTTCTTGGTAGTAGGCTTGTCTACTGTCGTCGATTTGTTATGTTTCTGTAATTCTTTAGTCTTTCTGTCGGAATATCTTTTTTCATATATTGTTTTTCTTTCTGTAACTACTACTGGGCGAAAGACCATTTGTAGTTAACAAATATTTATTAATTCATTAATTCGTTCACTTATTCTTTCATTCACTCATACATTGCGAAGCAAATATAAAGACGGGTCATGAGAAAACAAAATCTATCTCTTGCAAATAATTTTTCAGTAGGACATTTTTGAGACTATAAAAACGCAGGATTTGTTTTCCACTTCCTCTAAGATGTAGTTGTTCTTTATTCAACTGTACGAAGACAGGTTTTAATCTCATAAGTGCCGCCAATAAGACAACACTTGTGAGCCAAATAAGCCAAGAGATAATGGGTGGGGTGGCAAGTTACTTTCCCTCCATATATATATATATATATATATATATATATATATATATATATATATATATATGCCAGAATTAGAATCGTAAAGAAGAAATGTTTAATTATCAGGAAGACTGAAAATAAAAGCTGCGGAGGGGCTTGTGTGGTGCATAGAATAGAATTTTCCACAATGACTGCAGCAAAATTTAGTTAAAACACATAGAAACGAAATCCATTGAGACGTATGTTTTCAGTATTTTAAATTATATTTTGCCCAACATACAGAATATACGCAATTAACCGAAATTCTATCTTAACCTTATCAAATTTAATGTTTTAAATGATACACAAATTTTATTATTTATCTCAAAATGAATTGGATATTATTCTTGCACTCATGCTTTTTATTAGTTACGGGAGAGTCAGTGACTTCAGTCAGTATTTTGAATCTCATGGAGATTCAAAAAGTCTGTCATATCATCATTGGCCTCCCCCACTCTTTGTTAAATCTAAACTGATATAGTGAAATCTGTTTTGAGATGTAACTGTTTTGCATTGTCAGAACATAAATCTTTTAGGTCTGTGTAATGTTTAGTGTTCATTTTTATTCAGTACTTTCAGTAACAAACGTAATATGTCCGATGACTTCATTGAGTTTCATACATTAAAATAGTATTTACGTTATACGTCTGAAGTCGAAGTCGAAGTTCGTTATGCATCTGAACCTTATTTTCTCAAGCTTTATTGTTTGTTCTTTTATGAAACAGTGAGTTAAAAATCCAAAACTCTGTTACATGTTGTGGCACTGGGATTTCAATAATGTTTGGAATTTGAAATAAAATTTTGAAATTTCTTTTCATGTATACTTTACATAACACGAATTCAATTTTGCGGAATGATTAAAGCGTTCAGTGGTGAGACGGGCTGTAGTAAATAAAAAAAAGTTAGCAGCCACCAAATTGCTCTCCAAGGAACGACCATTCAAATAGATTTATAGAAAGAACACGGACTACTTATATTTGAAATAGCCTTTCCTCAATCATGTCACGAGGGAGCGGAATGTTTTACCTGCAGGATTACTCTAAGCCTTTGCTATAGACCCTAACCAGAAGTGTTTTCAAAAATAAACTAAGACCTTGACTAATACATATTAATGTAACAAAATGGTCTCTATTTGTTGGACTTATAATTATACTGAGTGCGCAGTGCATAATATTGGAAGAGTAGAGTGTTTTAAATGTTGCGCAGTGTGTTGTATGCCTAGTGAAAATGCAGTCATCTACAGGACATGTTCAGTATGTTTCAGTACTCGAGTAATGAGTACAGTTAATGTATATTGAGTAGAGAAAGCACAAAGAAGTTTGAAAATATTATTCATATTAGAATTAGAATTATAATCTTGAGGATGATAATTACGTCGATACTAGGCTCTCAGGTAAAATAATTGAAATATCAACTAGGTGAAAATTTTATTCATTCATATTAAATAAGTTCGTAGTTCTTCAGCGGATAGTTAAATAGTGAAAAATGTACATAGACGTTGTTGAACAAGAACCTTATATGTAAAAATATTTCGTTATGTCCCGCTGCATAAAAGGGGGTGAGTAGTTATTAAATATTAATTCATTAATTCGTTTATCCTTTCATTCTTTAGTTCATCCTTTCATTCATATATACATTGCGAAGCTAATATAAAGGCAAGTAGGGGGGGGGGAAACCTGTCTCTTGCAAAAGAATTTGCAGTAGGACATATTTGTGACTACAAGGAATTAATACTTTTTTTTCCTATCCCTATAAAATTTATTCGTTCTTTAATCAACTGCCAGAATACAGTTTCTATCCTCATAAGTGACGCCAATAAGGCAACATCCATGAGGCAAATAAGTCAAGTAATAATAAGTAGTGTGTCAGAAGTAGGTAGTATCATAAGAAGTAAAACTGAAATATTAGCAACATAAAGAAATAATGTTGCGGAGCGTCTTGTGTGGTGCATAGAGTAGTATTTTCAGAAAGATACATGGCGGCAAAAATTAGGGAAAAACATAGGTAGGAAATCATTCCAGACACATGGTTACAGTACTTAAAAATGTTGTTTCTCCAACATATAAAATATATGCAATTAAGCGAACTTCTATTGCAATATTATCAAAGTTAATGTATTTAATCATACTCAAATTTTATTACTTATCTCAGAAACAAATTGTATATTATACTTAGACTTTTGCTCTTTGAGAGTTAAGAAAGAAACAGCGGCCTCAGTCAGTATTTTTGAACTCATGGGGATTGAAAGACTTTACCATATTATCATTGGCCTTCCCAACTTTCTGGTAACTCAGAAGGACTATAGTGAAATCTGTTTCGAGATGCAACTATTTAGCATCGTCAGAACAGGAAACTTATATTTTTCTTTTTTATTTTTTAATGTCCTATTTTATTCCAGAATTGAAATAACAAACGTAATTTGTCGGATGTCCTCATTGAGTTTTCTACATAAAATATTAGCCGTTATGCATCTGAAACCATATAATCTCAAGCTTCATTGCTTTTTCTTTTGTTAGGCTGGGAGTTAAAATCAAAAATTCTATTGCATATTGTAGCATTGGGATTGCAAGAATGTTTGGAATTTTAAGTAAAGTTTTGATATTTCTTAGAGTGTACACTTTAAATATCACGAATTGAATTGTACGCAATGATCAATGCGTACAGTGGTGGGGCTGGCTGAATTAAATAAAAAATATTTTGCAGCCACCAATTATTTCCTACAAGGAACGACCGTTCAAATAAATTGATAGAAAGAACACAGAGCACGTATATTTGAAATAGTTCTTTCCTCAATCGTGCCACGAGGGAGTGGAATGCTTTACCTGCAGTTTTACTGTATTATTTGCTTTATACTCTAACCACAATTGTTTTCAGAACTAAACTTAAGACCTTTACTAATAGATATTAATGTAACAAAATTGTCTCTATCTGTTGCATTTCTAGTTATACTGAGTGCGCAGTGCGTAATATTGGAAGAGTAGTGATTTTTAGATTGGTGGCAGAGTGTTGTATGCCTAGTCAAAATACAGTTATCTACAGAGGATGTTCACTAGGATTTAGTACAGGATTAATGAATTCAGTTAATGTGTAGTTAGAAGGAAAAGTGCAAAGAATGTTGAAAATATTATTTAGATTAGAATTAAAATTATAATCCGGAGGATGATGATAAATACATCGAAACTAGGCTTTCAGGTAAAATAATTTCACAATTTTAATATCAACAATGTGAAATTGTTATTCATTGATTCATATTTTACAAGTTAGTAGTTCTTCAGTGAATATTCTAACATTCATTCACTGAATCTTTAATTCGTTCATTCGGTTATACGTTCTAATGTTGAATTATCCTTTCATTTATATATATATATATATATATATATATATATATATATATATATATATATATATATATATATATTGCGAAGCTAATATAAAGTTCCGTCCTGAGGAAACAAAATCTAACACTTGCAAAAACATTTTCGGTATGACATATTTGTGACAATAAGAAATAAATCTTTTGTTTCCCACCCCATATAAGATTTATTCATTCTTTAGTAAACTGTCCGAAGACAGATTTTAACCTGATAAGCTATGAAGGATGAGTGTAATAGAGAAAAATTCTCTCCGGCACTGGGATTTGAACCCGAGTTTTCAGCTATACGTGCTGACGCTCTATCCACTAAGCCACAACGGATTCACATCCCAATGTCGGATTGAATCCTCTCAGTTTCAGTTCAACTTCTTGGGTTCCATCTATTGGCCTACCCTCATGCACTGCGTCATAGATGTATGACAGTGGCATAATCTCTCCATACATGTGCAGAGGTGCACTCGTTTTGAGTGACTAAGCGGCCGGGATCCGACGGATTAAGCGCAGTCTTATATCACTAAGTGATTATTTTTCGAGATATTATATATTATTACGATGTACCGGAATATATATGATATTTCCTTGCAGTAATTGTGCGTCATCATATGATGAAGTATGATTGGAACAGAGAGAAATTCCTCCGGCTCCGGGACTTGAACTCGGGTTTTCAGCTCTACCTGCTAACGCTCTATCCACTAAGCCACACCGGATTCCCATCCCGATGTCGGATTGAATCCTCTTAGTTTAAGTTCCACCTCTTAATCCGTCGGATCCCGGCCACTTAATCAATAATAACGAATGCACCTAAGCACATGTATGCACATTGTGCCACTGTCATACATCTATAGCGCAGTGCATATGGTTAGGCTACTAGAGAGAACCCAAGAGATGGAACTTAAACTGATAGGATTCAATCCGACATCGGGATGGGAATCCGGTGTGGCTTGGTGGATAGATCATGAGAACGTAGAGATGAAAACATGGGTTCAAATCCCGCTGCAGGAGAGAATTGTTCTCTGTTCCACTCATGCCTTATAAGTGATGCCAATAAGGCGACACTCATGAGGCAACCAAGACAAGAAGTATTAGGTGGGATGTCAGAAGTATTATCGTTAAAAGTAAATATAAAATATTAGCAATATATTAGAAAAAACATTGCAGAGGGGCTTGCATGTTGTATATAGTAGAATTTTCAGGGTGAGACATAACAGCAAAAGTTAGTGAAAGCTCATAGGAACGAAATCAGTCCAGACACATGCTTACAGTTCTTTCAAAATATGTATTGCCCAACGTATACAATATATGCAATTAAGCGAACTTCTATTGCAACATTATCTAAGTTAATGTAATAAATCATACCCCAATATTTTTACTTATCTCAGAAACGAATAACATATTATTCTTGCACTTTTGCTTTTTAAGAGGCAGTGGCCTCAGTCAGTATTTTTAATCTCATGCATATCAACATTGGCCTTCCCAACTCTCTGTTAAATCAGAAACGATATAGTGCAATCTGTTTTGAGATGCAACTATCTTCCATTGTCTGAACAGGAAATTTTTAATTTTTTTTTTTCTGAAGCTTATTGTTCTATTTTATTCAATATTTGAAACAACATAAGTAATTTATCTGATGTCTTCATTGAGTTTTTTTTACCAGAGTGCTGCAGAACAGCGCATACAATCGGTTTATATTCGACCGGTTGCAGATGAACCGGCCAGGTTGGACATTCATTCGAATATCCGGTCTTGAAGCGGTTGCACCTGGCCAGACAGAACCACAGATATGGGGGAGAGAATACCAAGCGCATATCATAATACAGGAATTCTGATGACATTTTGTAACTACACAAATGGAGTAATTGAAGGAAATTTACTTTTCCTAATTAAAAAAGGGTTAGTTTGAAATTCTTAGGGAAATATTTGGGGCTAAGAGGAATGAAGTTACAGGAGAATAGACTTAGTTACACAACGCAGATGGACGCATTGTATTCTTCACTCTACATAATTAGGAACATTAAGTCCAGACATTTGAGGTGGACAGGGCATGTAGCATATATGTGCGAATCCAGAAATGCATATAGATTTGGGAGGCCGGAGGGAAAAAGACCATTGAGATGGTCGAGACGTATATGGGAGGATAATATTAAAGGGATTTGAGGGAAGTGGGATAGGATGATAGAGACTGGACCGATGGCAGGCTTATTTGAGAGCAGCAATGAACACGCGGGTTCCTTAAACCCATAAGTAAAAATTTAGCTTGATATAGGGTTATAATTGATTGAACATTTTGGTACATTTATCTTCATAACGAATATATAAATCAAGTAATGGACACCAGTAACAAAAAAAGGAAAAAGCGTAATGCATAGATTAACTCTGACGTGTAAACAAATACAAGAATAAAATAAATTACAATTACTGTATTTACAAAATAGAAGAGCAATTAAGTACACACTTACTATAGTAACGTTCATTCTTCAACTCAAAATGTACAGGCTACCTCTGAAAGAGTACTTGTAAATATAGTCTATGTCTTTTAACTATTCTAAGTGGATGTATTATCATTTCAGTAATAAATATTTTTAGGGAGATAACAAGTTATTAACAAAAATAGAAGAAATCTCAATTCTAATGATTGTAGTTTCATGATGAGTGCTTCAATTAATGAGAAGAAAAGAGGAAATATCATTTGGAAGGTACACGATGATAATCGCATCCTTGCAACGATTCTTGGAACACCTATATGGCTCAATATTCTCTGTCTTTCATGATCCAGAGCCGTCCAACCGAGAGAGACTAGGACATTCCTTCAACCGAACGTTATACTACTGCTCGAGACGGAAGAGCTTCGCATACTCTCTATAGCGCCAGGCGTTCAGTAGCAATCTGTCTGTTCTACCTTTCGTAACCGGATATGCAGGACTCTATTTTCTACATAAAAGAATATTAGTTATGCATCTGAATCCTTATTTTGTCAAGCTCATTGTTTGTTCTTTTATTTGCCTGGGAGTTAAAATCCGAAATTCTGTTGCATGTTGTAGCATTGGTTTTGCAAGAATGTTTGGAATTCGAAGTAAAAATTTGATATATATATTTTTTTTTCATTTATAATTTAAATAACACGAATTCAGTTATGCGTAATGATCAAAGCGACAGTGATGAGACCGGATGGAGTAAATAAAAAATAAGTTGCAGCCGCCAAACTGCTCTTGAAGTAACGAACATTCAAATAAATTTATAGAGAGAACACAGCGGAGGTATCCTATTTGTAATAGTTCTTTCCTCAATCGCAGTAGAACTCATAAATTATATGCAATTAACTGAAATGTTTTAAATCTTACTCAAATTTTATTACATAACTCAGAAACGAATTGCATATTATTCTTGCACTTTTACTTTTTAAGACATAAGAATGAGTCCGTGGCCTAAGTGAATATTTTTAATCATATGGATATTCATTCAGGTTGCTATATAATCACTGGGCTTTCGAACTTTCTATTAACTCAGAAGGGATGTGTTGAAATCTATTTTGTGGTGCAACTATTTTCCATCGACTGAACAGCAAATTTTTAGGTGAATGTTATATTTTATTCAATAATTGAAATAACAAGTGTAATTTTATCTGATGGTTCACTGACTTTTGTACATGAAATGATATTAGTTATAGGTTTGAAGTCTTATTTTCTCACCTTTTATTGCTTGTCTATTATTTGGCTGGGAATTAAAATCCAAAATTCTGTGGCATATTGTACCATTGTAATTGCGAGAATGTTTGGAATTTGACGTAAAATTTTGATATTTCTTGTCATATATAATTAAATATCACGTGTTCATTTATGCGCAATGATCATATCGTACAGAGGCGAGGCTGGTTGGAGACAAATAAAAATTATTTTGCAGCCATCAAATCGCTCCTCAAGGAACGACCACTCAATTAATGTGATAGAAAGAACACAGAGGACCCATATTTGAAAGAGATCTTTCCTGAATTATGCTATGAGACAGTAGAATGCTCTACCTGCAGGCTTAATGTATGTTTTTGCAGTAGACCCTAACCACAAGCGTTCTAAAAAATAAGCTTAAGTCCTTTACTAATAGATGTTAATGTAACAATATAGTCTCTCTAAGTTGGATTTATAGTTATACAGAGTGCGTAGTGCGCAATAATGGAAGTGCTGTACGGTAGGTTATATTGTTGTTTGTTGAATAATATCTAGGCAAAAATTGCTCCGGTGCGGGGTATCGAACCCGGGGACCTCTGGTTGAACGTACCAGCACTCTGCCAACTGAGTTACCCGGGAACTCCACCCAGCACCGTCTCAATTTTTCCCCTTATATACACACAAATCGCGTGGGATGACGAAACGCCAGAGACCCACATCGAGTGAAGACATTCTCTGTGTGACTTGGAATTGTGGTTTTCTGTTAACGTACACAGTGACGTATATATTATGCAAATCTAGTCTTTCAGGTAAAGACTCCTGTAAAGCAGATTTGAATAATTTGAAGCGCAAATTGTTCCGGGGCCGGGAATCGATCCCGGGACCTCTGGTTGAACTTACTAGCGCTCTGCCAACTGAGCTACCCTGGATCTCCACCTAGCACCATCTCAACTTTTCCCTTTATATCCACACAACTCGCGTGGTCCGACGAAACGCCAGAGACCCACATCGAGTGCACACAATCTCTGTGTGGTTTTCTGTTAACGTACACAGTGACGTGTATATTATGCAAATCTAGTCTTTCAGATAGAGCTTCCTGTAAAGCAGATTTGAATAATTTCAAGGGAAGAATTGTTTCGGCGCCGGGTTTCGATCCCGGGACCTCTGGATGATCTAACCAGCGCTCTGCCACCTGAGCTACCCGGAAACTCCACCCATCACCGTCTCAACCTTTCCCTAGATATACACACAACGCGCGTGTGCTGACGAATCGCCAGAGACCCGCATCGAGTGCATACAATGTGTGACTTTGGAATTGTGGTTTTGTGTTAACGTACACAGTGACGTATATATTATGCAAATCTAGTCTTTCAGGTAAAGCTTCTTGTAAAGCAGATTTGAATAATTTCAAGGGCAAATTGTTCCGGGCCGGGTATCGATCCTGGGACCTCTGGTTGAACGTACCAGCGCTCTGCCAACTGAGCTACCCGGGAACTCCACCTAACACTGACTCAACTTTTCCCTTTATATCGACAAAATTCGCGTGGTCTGACGAAACGTCAGTGACCCACATTGATTGCACACAATCTCTGTGTGACTTGGAATTGTGGTTTTCTGTTAACGTACACAGTGACGTTTATATTATGAAAATCTAGTCTTTCGGGTAATGCTTCCTGTAAATAAGATTTGAAAAATATCAAGGGAAAAATTGTTCCGGGGCCGGATATATAACCCGGGACATCTGGTTCAACGTACCAGCGCTCTGCCAACTGATCTACCCGAGAACTCCACACTGCACGGTCTCAACTTTTCCCTTTTTTTTTATCCACACAACTCGCGTGGGATGACGAAACGCCAGAGACCCACATCGAGTGCAAACCATCTCTGTGTGACTTGGAATTGTGGTTTTCTGTAATCGTACCCAGTGACGTATATATTATGCAAATCTAGTCTTTCAGGTAACGGTTCCTGTAAAGCAGATTTGAATAATTTCAAGGGAAAAATTATTCCGGGGCCAGGTATCGATCCCGGGACCTCAGGTTGAACGTACCATCGCTCTGCCAACTGAGCCACCCGGGAACTCCACCCAGCACCGTCTCAACTCGATTTACACTCGATGTGGTCTCTGTCGTTTCGTCAGCCCACGCGAGTTTTGTGGATATAAAAAAAGGAAAAGTTGAGAGGGTTCTGGGTGGAGTTCCCAATACCCGGCCCCGGAACTATTTTTCCATTGAAATTATTCAAATCTGCTTCACAGGAAATTCTATCACAACATTGTCAAAGATAATGGTGTAAATGATGCTCAAATTTCATTATTTGTCTTAGAAAGGAATTGGATATTATTCGTCCACTTTCGCTTTTTAAGGTTAACAAAGAGTCAGTGGTATCAGTCAGTATTTTTAATCTCACGGAGATTCAAAGCTAAGGCTACATCATCATTGGCCTTCCTAACTCTCTGTCAACCCACAAGCGATATAGTGAGATCTGTTTTGAGATGCAACTCTTTTCCATTGTGTGAACAGGAATTATTTATTTTTTCTATAGCTTATTTTTCTAATTTATTCAATATTTAAAATAAGAAATGTAATTTGCCTGATGTCTAATTGAGTTTTCTACATAAAAAAAATCTTTAACGTTTAAAGTCTTATTTTGTCAACTTTAATTGTCTATTCCTTTGTTTGGCAGGGAATTATAATCCATAATTCTCTTATAAATGTAGCATTGGATTGCTTGAATGTCTGGAATTAGAAGTAAAATTTTGATACTTCTTTTCATAACATATACTTTACAATAACACGTGTTCAATTATGCGCAATAATCAAAGCGTACAGAGGTGAGACTGGCTGGAGACAAAATTAAGAATAGGCTGTAGCCACCAAATTGCTCCTCAGGGAACGACCATTCAAATGAAGTCATAGAGAGAACACAGATGACCAACATTGGAAAGAGTTCTTTCTTCAATCATTTTGAGGCAGTGGAATGCTCTACCTGCACGTTTACTCTATGGTTTTGCAATAGCCCCACATGTGTCCACAATTGTTTCTCAAAAATAAACTTAGGACCTTTGCTAATAGATGTTAGTGTAACAAAATAGTCTATTTGTTGGATTGATATTTATACTGAGTGCACAGTGCGTAACAATGATAGTGCAGTGACATTTATAGGATGCGCAGTGTGTTGTAGGCCTTTCGAAAGTGCAGTGACCTAGAGGGTCGATTTCTAAATCGAAGTCTAGACAACGGCCATGGCTTTAAACCGCGTTTGTGTTTATAAAACGACATCTTGTTCATTTTTCTGAGCCAGGGCTCGAAACCATGGTCTGAAGCAGAGTCCACGGCTGGGGTAAGTTTAAAACCAGGGCTTCATGTATACAATATGGAGTTAGTAGATCAGGTGAATAATTATAGAAGGAAAATTCGTTTCTACAAAATTAAATCCCTTGCTTAGAATGATGAGAGACATTAATAATCCTTGTAGCTATAAAACGACGATAATGTCAGGCGACTATATTGATTTTCGAAGGAACCAACGGAAAATTTAGCAAGAACGCTAAATAATAATCTGCAACGAAATGCAAGAGGCAGCGGGTTGACAGTTCTTTACACCGCCTTGTTGCTTTGAGGGAAGTAAGATATAACATTTTATATTATTATACATTTATGCCTTTGGGACGATATATCTTAATTCTTAATCTTTACAGTACTTTTGGACATTTTATTTAATACACGAAATGGATGTGTGCCTATAGGAATACGAATCAAACGTAAATTTGTTTTCTTATTTTAATTTTTATGCTACTTGGGCTTCCCATGTAGTACTAGCACAGTATATGTGAAAATATAACCATAGTAGATTTTAGCTTCATTTGAATTTTCTTTCCAGTTAATACACTCAGGGAGAAAAAACTCGGACACTTCTATATTTGCTTGAATTTTGTTGCCAATTATTTCAAAATGAAACAAAACCCATTTAAACAAAATAGTGTTTTATTTTGCACCTTATACGACAACATTTGAAAATAAAAATCTCTGATGAGAAAATTTACAAAAAAATTACAAAAGGCGTATAACTACGGGACCGTTTGGTCTAACTGTTTTTTTCATTTTATGGTGCCTTAAACATTAAAAACTCTTTTTAAGTAACGGGTATTACCCCCTGTGGCTTAAATAACTGCATCCATACGTCTTGGCATGCTCTCAATTTGGTTAGCAATGTCTTCTTGAGGAATAAGTTCCCATTCTTCGCCAAGTGCTCGCCTCAACTCTTGTAACGATTCTGGTCTCGGTCGTCTATTCTTAACACGCCGTCCCAGCATGTTCCACACGTGTTCAATTGAGTTCATGTCTGGACTCCTTGCTGGCCATGGAAGAACATGCATTCCCACTTCTTGGAGATAATCTACGACCGCATGGGCAATATGCGGCCGTGCATTATCATGCATTAAAACAAAATTATCGTCTACAAATTGGCCAAATGGCACAACATGATCAGCCAAACATTAATTTATATACCTATCAGCTGTTAGTCTTCCATTTCAACAAAAACCAACTCTGTATGAGCATCCGTACACACTCCTGCCCAAACCATCACTCCACCACCTCCATACGGCACATTTTCGGAAATGCAACACTGTGAAAATCGTTTTCCCCTCCTTCTCCAAAATCTTTCACGTCCATCAGGTGAGCACAGATTGAAACGGGACTCATCGGTGAACAGAACACAGCTCCACTGTCCTTTTTTCCCAATCCCTGTGATCATTTGCAAAACGCAGTCGTTCAACTCGATGCATTCTGAGACGTTTGGGACCATTTGCAGGTCTACTTGATATTAGTCCACTTGCTTTCAACCTCCTTGTAACTGTTTTGGCCGAAATTGGGCGGCCATGCATGTTAACAAATTGCTGGGCTACATTAGTAGCTGGCAGGTTGCGCTCCCTAAGAACTCTCAACACCATATACCTGTCTTCATTTGGATTTGTAGCTCTTGGACGACCCGGACCTGGTCTTCTGGTATATTCTAGGGTCTCACTAAACCGTTTTATGGCATCATGGGTTGTGCTTCTAGCCATATTCATAACATTTGCAATGTAACGTATACTGCGTCCATCATCGTAAAGGACTACAGCTCGAGCCAAATCTTCAGGTCGCATCTTGTTTTAAGACAAATGTTACAACCCCACTTAAATTCAGAAAATGTAAAAATAAAGAAATAACGAATGATAACGATAATGAAGCACAAAATGGTTGAGACAAAATTGTTATAGCTGAGTCTCCGAAAGCAAAATTGGAATATTTTGTTGTAATAGCTTGTTTATAAAACACAAAACAATCAACAATGTATACACGTCTCCATAACAACAGATGGCTACCATAATATTGTATGAGAAGATAATGTTTTGCAAAATATCAGCAAAAACTAAAGAGTCCAGTTTTTTTTGTCCCAAAGGTATTTAGGTTATTGATTCCTTTCAACCGGGTTTTCAGGTAGTTAATGTTGGCACTACTTATGAACAAATGATAAACTACAACAGAAACGCTCGATACCGGTATGTGCTAATTATTTTGGCAATATTATTGTGGTACCTAAAAATCTGTTCCCTATTAAATGCTAAGTAATGCTAGTATTTTAAACGCACAAATTATATTCTGTAAATTAGTAAATATAACAATACCTAGGTGAGAACAAAAGAATGTAACTTACTTTAATTCAATAGAAATATTAATCCTGATATCATTTCTTTCTAATATCGACTGTTTACAAGAACAAAAAGCGATTCTGAGCTGCGTTGGCATATATAAAATCCACGAACCTCGGTTTCTTCTCAATCCGCCTCACGACTTCGTTTTAGAAATCGCATTAGGATTCAAACCTCGATCGCGGTTCAAAAGCCGAGGTTTGGAACGACGATTTCGTCCGTGTTTTAGAAATTGACCCAGAGAGTCTGTTCAGTAGGTTCTAGTACACGAGTAATGGGTACAGTTAATGTTTAATGGGTAGAGAAAGTACAGAGAATGTTGAAAATATAATTCATTTTAAAATTGAAAATATAATTCGGAGGATGATACATAAGAACTACATGGAAACTAGACACTGTGGTAAAATCATATCACAACTTAAACATTCATAAGGTGAAACTGTTATTCATTCATTCTTCATTCATTCATTCATTAAATATGATATTAGTTCTTCTGTGAAAACTTTAATAAAGAAAAGTGTATATCGACGATGTTGAACAGCAACCTCTTATGGAAAAATTCGTTCAATATAAGACTTCAATTGATTCTCATCAAAAAAATTTTTCCAAACTTCTGCAAGGCATGGATATAAAGACCAGAATAATATCTTGTTGTGACAGATATTTATTTGCTTTATTGAAATGTTTTATTTTTTCGCTCTAGCGTACTGTAATATTGAAATTTTGGCTTACGAGGTTGGTGATGAACAACAACGATATATTAGTATAACATATCTCATTATAGCGTCAATGAAATGTGTTCTAAAGTGTCAGTGAAATGTGTTATAGAGTGTCAGTGAAGTGTGTCCTAAAGTGTCAGTGAATTGCGTCATAGTGCCAATACAGTGAGTGAGATGAGAGTAAAGTGAAAGACTATTGAAACTTACGTAGGGCCTATACAAATGTAGGTTGTATTGCAAATTAGGTTATTTATTATTAGGTTATTTTATTTATTAAGTTATTTTATGTTTTATTAGGTTATTTTATGTTTTATTATTATTATTGTGATAAATTGTATTGTGTATTCTTATTGTAATGTGTATATAATTGTATTGTGTATTGTAATTTTATTGTGTATTGTTTATATTGTGTATGCCACTGCCACCGGGTACTTGCCCACTTGCAGTGTAAATAAATACATACATACATTACAGGTCTTTGATTATGTTTTCTTGGTAGTACGCTTGTTTACTGTCTTCGATTTGTTATGTTTCTGTAATTCTTTAGTTTTTCTGTCAGAATATCTTTTTTCATGTATTGTTTTTCTTTCTGTAACTACTACTGGGCGAAAGCCCATTTGTAGTTAACAAATATTTATTCATTCATTAATTCGTTCACTTATTCTTTCATTCACTCATACATTGCGAAGCAAATATGAAGGCGGGTCATGAGAAAACAAAACCTATCTCTTGCAAATAATTTTTCAGTAGGACATTTTTGAGACTATAAAAATGCAGGATTTGTTTTCCACTTCCTCTAAAATGTAGTTGTTCTTTAGTCAACTGTACGAAGACAGGTTTTAATCTCATAAGTGACGCCAATAAGACAACACTTGTGAGCCAAATAAGTCAAGAGATAATGGGTGGGGTGGCAAGTTATTTAACTCCATATATATATATATATATATATGCCAGAACTAGAATCATAAGGAAGAAATGTTTAATTGTTAGGAAGACTGAAAATAAAAGCTGCGGAGGAGCTTGTGTGGTGCATAGAATAGAATTTTCCACAATGACTACAGCAAAATTTAGTTAAAACGCATAGAAACGAAAACTTTCAGACATATGTTTACTGTATTTTAAATTATATTTTGTCCAACATACAGAATATACGCAATTAACCGAAATTCTATCGTAACCTTATCAAATTTAATGTTTTAAATGATACACAAATTTTATTATTTATCTCAAAATGAATTGGATATTATTCTTGCACTCGTGCATTTATTATTTACGGGAAAATCAGTGACTTCAGTCAGTATTTTTAATCTCAAGGAGATTCAAAAAGTCTGTCATATCATCATTGGCCTCCCCCACTCTCTGTTAAATCTAAACTGATATAGCGAAATCTGTTTTGAGATGTAACTGTTTTGCATAGTCAGAACATAAATCTTTTAGGTCTGTGTAATGTTTAGTGTTCATTTTTATTCAGTACTTTCAGTAACAAACGTAATATGTCTGATGACTTCATTGAGATTCATATATTAAAATAGTATTTACGTTATACGTCGTAAGTCGAAATTTTTTAAGCTTCATTTTTTGTAATTTTTGTTTGGGTGGGAGTTTAAAATATAAACTTCTGTTGCATATTGTAGCATTGGAATTGCAAGATTGTCTGGAATGGAAGCAATATATTGATGTATCTTTTCATATCTGTCTTTATATTTCCTGGCAATAACTGCAATTTAAAGATGCAACTTGCTGTCAAAATTCCAATTAAGACACTCGAATTTGAGCTGTATATTATATATAAAACATACATTAACAGAATTTGAATAATTTGTATTTTTCACAGCAATACGAGGTTTTGAAACCCGAGTTTTTGAAAACTCTAGAGTAATTTTGGGTTTTTTGCGTTTTTAAGTGGGTCGTCGAAATTCCTTTTCTTAGATCGAATGATTTACCTAATACTTATATATTAACATGTTTACTATGTTTTCACTGAAGCGCGAACTTCTTTCCGATCAGACTACATAGACTCTTATCATTTCATTAATTAATTAATTAATTTTTTTATTTCTTACGTACATTATAACTCATTTAGTAACAATATCACGATACGAAGTAAGTTGTAATGTTTACAACAATAATTCTGAGAGCATATAGGTTACTATAAATGGCACATTGACTGGCGGTAAAACTGTAAACTTTGCTTTTAACAGCACATAGCCAATTAGGCCTATATCTGCAAATAGTGATGCTCCTTGAGGCTAGTAATGTCTTTGGACACGATTTGTAACTACTTCCAGGTCCCTTATCAATTAATTAATTAATAATAATTAATGAATTTATTAATTCCTTTTAAATAATATAATAGTTGTCACGTAGTAACATTAATAGTGAAAAGTGTATATCGACGATGTTGAACGTCAAATTCGTATGTAAAATATGAACGAAATTAAATTTCACTTGCCTCGATAATAAATTTTCTCGAATCATCTGTAAACGCATCATAAGTGAAAGGATTGATATAAACATGAGAACAAGAGACTTACATATTCTTTTATTGCCAGACATTTGTTAGTTCTTTTTTTTTTTTAGAGATATTGAATTGTTTTTCGCTCTCCTACAAAATTGAAATTTTAGACGTACGAGCTTGGTGTTTGACTGTTTCCTTCAGTTGTATTCTTTGATTCCAACCAGCAAAAATCTGTTGATCAAATCTGATGGAACCCTGATCTCCGATCAAATACTGATTGTTCTTTCTACAACACAAATAGAACTGATGGCCAATCAAACCCTCCTTTATCGCGAATCATATTTTGATCGGTGTTTTTGCAACCGGGCCTAGGTTTTTCTGTCAGAGTGTGTTTTTTTCATATATTGTTCTTTCGTACGTTCGTTTGTTACCTAATTAATTCCTTAGTTAGTCCGTGAGTAAGTTAGTCAGTCAGTTCGTTCATTCGTTTACAAATTGATTGATTCATACTGCGAAGCTAATACAAAGGCTAATAATAAATTTACAATAGGACATTCTTAGTCTAAAAGAAATAAATGTTTTCTTTTCCGCTCCCTATATATGTAGTTATTTTTCAGTCAACTGTCCGAAGACAGATTTGAATCTCATAAGACAACACTGATGTGGCAACGAAGCTACGAGATAATGGGATAGAGTGGCCAGTTCCTCTCCCCCTGCCCGAAATTAAAATAAATGCCAGAAGTAGTATCATAAGAATTAAATATAAAATATTAGCAACATTTTAGAATAAGGTTGCGGAGGGGCTTGTATGGTGTAGAATATCATTTTCAGGATGATACATGATGGCAAATATTAATCAAAACGCATTGGAACGAAATCAGTCCAGACACATAGCTACGTTATTTCCAAATATATTTCGCCCAACATATCCGAAAGGCTATTACAACATTATCAATGTTAATGTTTTATATAATACCCAAATTTTATTACTTATCTCAGGAACGAATTGTATATGTTTCTTGCACTTCGATTTTTAAGAGTGAAGAAAGAATCATTGGCCTCAGACGGTTTTTTTAATCTCATGGATATTCAAAAGTGTTTCCAGATCATCATTGGCCTTCGCAACTCTTTCTTATCTCAGAAGCGAAATAGTGAATTTTTTTTTGACGTGCAATTATTTTCTATTGTCTGAACAGGAAATTTTTATGTTTCTTGTACTAGCGATTTTTAAAATTGAAGAAAGAATCATTGGCCTCAGAAGGTTTTTTTAATCTCATGGATATTCAAAAGTGTGTCCAGATCATCACTGGCCTTCGCAACTCTTTCTTAACTCAGAAGCGATATAGTGACATTTTTTTTGACGTGCAATTATTTTCTATTGTCTGAACATTAAATTTTTAATTTCTTCTATAATTTAATGTTCTATTTTATTCAAGTAATGAAATAACAAACGTAATATGTCTGAAATCTTCATTGAGTTTGCTACATAAAAATATGTTCTTCATGCATCTGGAACATTATTTTCTTAAGCTTTATTTTTTGTTCTTTTATGAAACTGTAAGTTAAAATCCGAAACACTGTTACATGTTGTGGCACTGGGATTGCAATAATGTTCGGAATTTGAAGTAAAATTTTGAGATTTCTTTTCATGTATACTTAACATAACACGAATTATATTATGCGCAATGATTAAAGCGTTCAGTGGTGAGACGGGCTGGAGTAAATAAAAAAAAGTTTGCAGCCACCAAATTGCTCATCAAGGAACGACCATTCAAATAGATTTGTAGAAAGAACACGGAGGACGTATATTTGAAATAGACCTTTCCTCAATCGTGTCACGAGGGAGCGGAATGTTTTACCTGCAGGATTATTCTATGCTTTTACAATAGACCCTAACCAGAAGTGTTTTCAGAAATAAACTCGAGACCTTGACTAATAAATGTAAATGTAACAAAATGGTCTCTATTTGTTGGACTTATAATTATACTGAGTGCGCAGTGCGTGATATTGGAAGAGTTGAGTGTTTTAAATGTTGCGCAGTGTGTTGTATGCCTTGTGAAAAATGCAGTCACCTACAGGGCATGTTCAGTAGGTTTTAGTACTCGAGTAATGAGTGCAGTTAATCTATATTGAGTAGAGAAAGTACAAAGAAGTTTGAAAATATTATTCATATTAGAATTAGAATTATAATCTGGAGAATGATAATTACGTCGATACTAAGCTCTCAGGTAAAATAATTTGACAATTGAAATATCAACTAGGTGAAAATTTTATTCATTCATTCATGTTAAATAAGTTCGTAGTTCTTCAGCGGATAGTTAAATAGTGAAAAATGTACATAGACGTTGTTGAACAGGAACCTTGTATGTAAAAATATATCGTTATGTCACTCTATATACAAGGGGGTGAGTAGTTATTAAATATTCATACATTCATTCGTTTATCCTTTCATGCTTTAGTTCATCCTTTCATATATATATATATATATATATATATATATATATATATATATATATATATATATATACATTGCGAAGCTAATATAAAGGCGCGTAGTGAAAAAAAAACCTGTCTCTTGCAAAAGAATTTTCAGTAGGACATATTTGTGACTACAAGGAATTAATACTTTTTTTTCCTATTCCTCTAAGATTTTTTCCTTCTACAATTAACTGCCAGAATACAGGTTTTACCCTCATAAGTGACGCCAATAAGGCAACATCCATGATGCAAATAAGTCAAGTAATAATAAGTGGTGTGTCAGAAGTAGGTAGTATCATAAGAAGTAAAACTAAAATATTAGCAACATAAAAAAAAATGTTGCGGAGCGGTTTGTGTGGTGCATAGAGTAGTATTTTCAGGATGATACATGGCGGCAAAATTTAGTGTAAAGGCATAGGTAGGAAATCAGTCCAGACACATGGTTACAGTACTTACAAAATATGTTTCCCCAACATATACAATATATGCAATTAAGCGAACTTCTATTGCAACATTATCAAAGTTAATGTATGTAATCATACTCAAATTTTATTACTTATCTCAGAAACCAAAAAATGCATATTATTCTTGTACTTCTGCTCTGTGAGATTTAAGAGAGAATCAATGGCCTCAGTCAGCATTTTTGATGTCATGGGAATTCAAAGACTTTACCATATCATCATTGGCCTTCCCAACTTTCTGTTAACTCAGAAGGACTATAGTTAATTCCGTTTCGAGATGCAACTATTTTACATCGTCAGAACAGGAAATTTATATTTTTTCTGTTTAATGTCCTATTTTATTCATTAATTGAAATAACAAACGTAATTTGTCTGAAGTCCTCATTGAGTTTCTACATAAAAAGATAGCCGTTAAGCATGGGAAGACTTATATTCTCAAGCTTCATTGCGTTTTATTTTGTTAGGCTGGGAGTTAAAATCAAAAATTCTATTGCATATTGTAGCATTGGGATTGCAAGAATGTTTGGAATTTTAAGTAAAGTTTTGATATTTCTTTGAGTGTAAACTTTAAATAACACGAATTGAATTGTGCGAAATGATCAATGCGTACAGTGGTGAGGCTGGCAGAAGTAAATAAAAATATTTTGCAGCCACCAATTAGTTCCTCAAGGAACGACCATTCAAATAAATTGATAGAATGAACACAGAGCACGTATATTTGAAATAGTTCTTTCCTCAATAGTGCCACGAGGGAGTGGAATGCTTTACCTGCAGGCTTACTGAATGATTTGCTTTACACTCTAACCACATTTTTTTCAGAACTAAACTTAAGGCCTTTACTAATAGATGTTAATGTAACAAAATTGTTTCTATCTGTTGCATTTCTAGTTATACTGAGTGCGCAGTGCGTAATATTGAAAGTGTAGTGAATTTTAGATGCTGGCAGTGTGTTGTATGCCAAGTGAAAATGCAGTTATCTACAGAGGATGTTCACTAGGATTTAGTACAGGAGTAATGAATTCAGTTAATGTGTAGTTAGAAGGAATAGTGCGAAGAATGTTGAAAATATTATTTGGATTAGAATTAGAATTATAATCCGGAGGATGATGAGAACTACATCGAAATTAGGCAATCAGAAAAAATAATTTCACAATTTAAATATCAACAATGTGAAATTGTTATTCATTCATTCAAATTTTGAAGTTAGTAGTTCTTCAGTGAAAATTCTAATATTCATTCATAGAATCTTTAATTCGGTCATTCGGTTATACGTTCTATTGTTGAGTTATCCTTTCATTTATATATACATTGCGAAGCTAATATAAAGTTCCGTCCTGAGGAAACAAAATCTAAGACTTGCAAAAACTTTTTCAGTGTGCTATATTTGTGAAAATAAGAAATTAATCTTTTGTTTCCCACCCCATATAAGATTTATTTAATCTTTAGTAAACCGTCTGAAGACAGATTTTAACCTCATAAGTGATGAAGGATGAGTGTAACAGAGAAAAATTCTCTCCGGCACCGGGATTTGAACCCGGGTTTCAGCTCTACGTGCTGACCATTTATCCACTAAGCCACACCGGAATCACATCCCAATGTCGGATTGAATCCTCTCAGTTTAAGTTCAACTTCTTAAGTTCCCTCTAATGGCCTAGCTTATGCACTGCGTCATAGATGTATGACAGTGGCACAATCTCTCCATATATGTGCAGAGGTGCACTCGTTATGAGTGACTTAGCGGCCGGGATCCGACGGATTAAGCGCCGTCTTATATCACTAAGTGATTATTTTTCGGATATATTATTACGATGTACCGAAATATATACGATATTTCCTTGCAGTAATTCTGCGTCATCATATGGTGAAGGATGACAGGAACAGAGAAAAATTCCTCCGGCTCCGGGACTTGAACTCGGGTTTTCAGCTCTACCTGTTGACGCTCTATCCACTAAGACACACCGGATTCCCATCACGATGTCGGATTGAATCCTCTCAGTTTAAGTTAATCCTCTTAATCCGTCGGATCCCGGCCATTTAATCACTAATAACGAGTGCACCTCTGCACATGTATGCACATTGTGCCACTGCCATACATCTATGACGCAGTATATATGTTTAGGCTACTAGAGAGAACCCAAGAGATGGAACTTAAGCTGATAGGATTCAATCCGACATCGGGATGGGAATCCGGTGTGGCTTAGTGGATAGATCATGAGAACGTAGAGATGAAAACATGGGTTCAAATCCCGCTGCCGGAGAGAATTGTTCTCTGTTCCACTCATACCTTTTAAGTGATGCCAATAAGGCGACACTCATGAGGCAACGAAGACTAGAAGTAATAGGTGGGGTGTCTTTATATATATATATATATATATATATATATATATATATATATATATATATATATGTATATGTCAGAAGTATAATCGTTAACAGTATATATAAAATATTAGCAATATTTTAGAAAAACTTTGCGGAGGGGCTTGCATGGTGTATATAGTAGAATTTTCAGGGTGAGATATGACAGCAAAAGTTAGTGAAAGCTCATAGGAACGAAATCAGTCCAGACACATACTTGCAGTTCTTTCAAAATATGTATTGCCCAACGGATAATATATATGCAATTAACCGAAGTTCTATTACAACATTATGCAAGTTAATGTAATAAATCATACCCCAATATTTTTACTTATCTCAGAAACGAATAACATATTATTCTTGCACTTTTGCTTTTTAAGGGTCAGTGGCCTCACTCAGTATTTTTAATCTCATGCAGATTAAAAGATTTTGGCATATCAACATTGGCCTTCCCAACTCTCTGTTAAATCAGAAACGATATAGGGAAATCTGTTTTGACATGCAACTATCTTCCGTTGTCTGAACTGGAAATTTTTAATTTTTTCTGAAGCTTATTGTTCTAGTTTATTCAATAATTGAAATAACATAAGTAGTTTATCTGATGTCTAAATTGAGTTTTTTTTACCAGAGTGCTGCAGAACAGCGCATACAATCGGTTTATATTCGACCGGTTGCAGATGAACCGGCCAGGTTGGACATTCGTTCGAATATCCGGTCTTGTCGCGGTTGCGCCTGGCTAGACAGAACCACAGATATAGGGGAGAGAATACCAAGCGCATATCATAATACAGGAACGCTGACGACATTTTGTAACTACACAAATGGAGTAATTGAAGGAAATTTACTTTCCCTAATTAAAAAAGAGTTAGTTTGAAATTGTTAGGGAAATATTTGGGGCTAAGAGGAATGAAGTTACAGGAGAATGGAGGTAGTTACACAACGCAGATGGAAGCATTGTATTCTTCACCCTACATAATTAGGAACATTAAGTCCAGACATTTGACATGGTCAGGGCATGTAGCATATATGTGGGAAACCAGAAATGCATGTGGAGTTGGGAGGCCGGAGGGGAAAAGACCTTTGAGAAATTCGAGACGTATATGCGAGGATAATATTAAAAGGATTTGAGGGAAGTGGGGTAGGATGATAGAGACTGGACCGATGGCGGGCTTATATGAGAGCAGCAATGAACACGCGGGTTCCTTAAAATCCATAAGTAAATAAGTTAGCTTGAATTAGGTTTATAATTGATTGAACACTTTGGTACATTTATCTTCATAACCAATATATAAATCAAGTAATGGACACCGGTAACAACAAAGGAAATAAGCGTAATGCATAGATGAAATCTGACGTGTAAACATATACAAGAATAAAATAAATTATAATTACTGTATTTACAAAATAGAAGAGCAATTAAGTACACATTTACTATAGTAACGTTCATACTTCAAACTCAAAATGTACAGGCTACCTCTGAAAGAGTAGTTGTTAATATAGCCTATGTCTTTTAACTATTCTAAGTGGATGTATTATTATTTCAGTAATAAATATTTTTAGGGAGATAACAAGTTATTAACAAAAATAAAAGCACTCTCAATTCTAATGATTGTAGTTTCATGATGCGTTCTTCAATCAATGAGAAGAAAAGCGGAAATATCATTTGAAAGTTACACGATGATAATCGCATCCTTGCAACGATTCTTGGAACACCTATAGGCACCGTGCATGGGTCTCAAAATCGTACTGGTAGCGCCGCGCAGTGTCTCAATTCCTAATTATCTACAGGCTCGCAGTCATTCACTAGTCATGTGTGATATAGAAATTACATGCGGCTTTCTGCCTATAAAAAGTTGTAATATTAGTAAGAATGGGTTCATTGATTCGTAGTGTTCTGCCCAAGGGCAGTCTTTCACTGCAAACCCAGCAATCTCCAGTCTTTAATTATTTTATAGACCCAGTGGAAAGTTCAGTACTGCTAGAGGAGTGTAAAAATGTAACTACAAAGTTCCTGAAATATCAGTGAAGTTGTTTGGCATTTAAATCAGATTTCAGACCATTGAATGAGGGTGAACAGTCATATTACGGAATCATTGATATACTTATATTTGATGTCATGACGTGTGTAATATTTGCGTGTATAATGTCTCTATAAATACGTATTTTAATGTGATTTAATTCACTTCCTGAATAATAGGCGACTGCAAATTCTCTAAAACACAAACACATAATGAGCAATATCATCAACATACTACCTCTGACTGAGGTTCTGGCTGATATGTACATCTGTTATCAGGCTGTACATCTCACTTGACGATATGTGTCAGAGGAAGAACAATATTGTTTGTATGCATATGAAGTCTGACTAGGGTAATATGTAGCTAGTCGGCGATATATGCAATGGAAGGGAAAAGGAACTGGCCACTCTACCCCATGATATTCTGGCCTAGTTGCCTCATAATTTGTACCTTGTTGGTATCACTTATGAGTTTCAGACTTCTCTTTGGACAGTTGAATAAACAACAAGATCAACATGCGGAAACAGTTCAATTGATAGTGTGTGTAAAATGTTATACTGTATATTTTAATTCATTGAATGCACCTTTCAACATGAATTCGAACACTGGCAACGCTGTAAGTAGTTTCGACTTCTTCAGCTGTTAATTTACCATCATGCAGATACGGTGGAGTAACAACAATGATCCCTTTATCGGAGAGGTTTGTTATTATTCCGGGAAAACCTGACTTCATCACCACCTTCTAATAAAGTCAATAATCCGCAATCAATTGTTATGAATGTGTCACTCGATCTGCCTCGGTAGCATTTAGATTTGAAGGCCACCATCTGATTCACATTGTGTGGCTGTTCCACTTCTGAACAATTAATTGTCACTCTACATTTTTCAATATTGCAGGCATTGTTTCCTGAATACTTTCTCTGCTAGGCCAAAACCCAAAATTACAGTAACCATTGTGGATGTCAACAACATTAAAGTGGCGGTAAAAATACATCATAATTATTATTGTACGATTAACTCCGAACATCACTCTCATAGCAGAATAGAACAATCCAGCTTTCATTTTAATTGGAATATATGAGTAGACGATTTTCTTTACTAATCTCACTCTTGGACAGAATTTTTCGAAAGCTTTCGATGTGAAATTCACTAATAAAAATGGCAAAAATAATATCTTGGGGCGTTTCGACTATCTGTGGTAGCTATTTTTGGGTTAAATGATGTAATTGAAAATATTTCTTATTATGATTCTACGGGTATGATTGTGTTTCAATTGACAGCAATTTTAACAATATATTCGAAACCACAAATGTCACTCCCATTAAGTCTGGTAGTTCTGTGTCATATTTTATTGTAGAATAATTTCGGATACCTTGCATTTAATTAAACATATCATCTGTTCCTGAACGCTTGTCATAACATTTCTTATGTGACTTCAGTTCGGCATGTAATGGAATAGACACTTGAGTAGACAATTCACACAATTCAATTGTGAAAGAAAAAACAATATCACTAAGAATGGTTTCATTTACTTCTGCCTGTATGGCTACTTAATTTTTCGAAATAACACTTGTTGAGCATTCGCCTTCCATACAACTTACATTGTCATCTTTTCTTCTTCTTTATGCGTCTCTTTCGTACCTTTCCGGAGCTAGTTGAGATGAGGCAGTCTATTTCTTGTAAACTTTCATAACAATATGGTATGCTAGTTTTGGGGGTGTTCTGATCTCGTTCCCAATAAAATGAATACCGCAAATTCTTGCTGCGGTTGTTGGTTTCCAAAGTGAACCATCAGCACTTGAAATCAAGAATTAAATGTCGATATGAATACATTTAAAAATAAGTATATTATTATTTATTGTCGATAATATTATACATAATATATATGTAAAGAACTCAGTAATTATGTACTTTTTGAAATTTAAATGATAAATTGCTGTCGTTGTTGACATAATGGTTATTTGTAAACATAATACTATATACATTCTATTTTTTATATCAGGCCTAGTATATAATAATACTATGATTACAAGCAGTGTAGCCTTCTTTACTTTCGTCTGCGTACTGCATGGATCCGCAATTAGCGTCGTTGCCATTCAGTTTTATGTTTTGGGAATGAATAAAAACAATATGGGTTGGTGTGTTCCTATAAGCATTACTACACTCAAGAACACAGCAATTTGCATTACCTTTCCGCTTTTTAGGATCATCCACATTTCTAATCATTTAACCTGAGATGTTAAGTATATTCATACGCTTCAAGCACAACTCTATCGCTGCTGTCCCGCAGTTAGTAGCAACAGTCGCCACCAGAAGAGCTTGCACGGTGCCTATATGGCTCAATATTCTCTGTCTTTCATGATCCAGAGCCGTCCAACCGAGAGAGACTCGGACATTCGTTCAACCGAACGTTATATTACTGCTCGAGACGGAAGAGCTTCGCATACTGTCTATAGCGCCAGGCGTTCAGTAGCAATCTGTCTGTTCTACCTTTCGTAACCCGTTATGCAGGACTCTATTTTCTACAAAAAGAATATTAGTTATGCATCTGAATCCTTATTTTGTCAAGCTCATTGTTTGTTCTTTTATTTGGCTGGAAGTTAAAATCCGAAACTCTGTTACATGTTGTAGCATTGGTTTTGCAAGAATGTTTGGAATTCGAAATAAAATTTTGATACATTTTTTTTTTCACGTATAATTTAAATAACACGAATGCAGTTATGCGTAATGATCAAAGCGCACAGTGATGAGATTGGATGGAGTAAATAAAAAATAGGTTGCAGCTGCAAACTGCTCTTGAAGGAATGAACATTCAAATAAATTTATAGAGAGAACACAGCGGAGGTATCCTATTTGAAACAGTTCTTTTCTCAATCGCAGTAGAACTCATACAATATATGGAATTAACCGAAATGTTTTAAATCTTACCCAAAATTTATTACATTTCTCAGAAATGAATTGCATATTATTCTTGCACTTTTACCTTTTTAAGACATAAGAAAGAGTCCGTGGTCTAAGGCAACATTTTTAATCATATGGATATTCAATGAGGTTGCCATATAATCATTGGCCCATCGAACTTTCTATTAACTCAGAATGGATGTATTGAAATCTACTTTGAGATGCAACTATTTTCCATCGACTGAGCAGCAAATTTTTAGCTTAATGTTATATTTTATTCAATAATTGAAATAACAAGTGTAATTTTATCTTATGGTTCACTGACTTTTGTACATGAAATAATATTAGATTTGGGTTTGAAGTCTTATTTTCTCACCTTTTATTGCTTGTTCTATAATTAGGCTGAGAATTAAAATCCAAAATTCTGTGGCATGTTGCACCATTGTAATTGCAAGAATGCTTGGAATTTGACGTAAAATTTTGATATTTCTTTCATATATAGTTAAATAACACGTGTTCATTTATGCGCAAACATCAAATCGTACAGAGGCGAGACTGGTTGGAGACAAATAAAAATTAGGTTGCAACCATCAAATTGCTCGTCAAGGAACGACCACTCAATTAATGTGATAGAAAGAACACAGAGGACCGATATTTGAAAGAGATCTTTCCTGAATTATGCTATGAGACAGTAGAATGCTCTACCTGCAGGCTTACTGTATGTTTTTGCAGTAGACCCTAACCACAAGCGTTCTAAAAAAATAAGCGTAAGACCTTTACTAATAGATGTTAATGTAACAATATAGTCTCTCTAAGTTGGATTTATAGTTATACAGAGTGCGTAGTGCGCAATATTGGAAGTGCAGCACGGTAGGTTATATTGTTGTTTATTGAATAATATCAAGGCAAAAATTGTTCCGATGCCGGGTATCGATCCCCGGGATCTCTGGTTGAACGTACCAGCGCTCTGCCAACTGAGGTACCCGGGAACTCCAACCAGCACCGTCTCAACTTTTCCCTTTATATCCACACAACTCGCGTGGGCTGACGAAACGCCAGAGACCAACATCGAGTGCAGACATTCTCTGTGTGACTTGGAATTGTGGTTTTGTGTTAACGTACACAGTGACGTATATATTATGCAAATCTAGTCTTTCAGGTAAAGCTTCCTCTAAAGCAGATTTGAATAATTTCAAGGGGAAAATTGTTCCGGGGCCAGGTATCGATCCCGGCACCTCTGGTTGAACGTACCAGCGCTCTGCCAACTGAGCTACCCGGGAACTCCAACCAGCACCGTCTCAACTTTTCCCTTTATATACACACAACTCGCGTGGGCTGACGGAACGCCAGAGACCCACATCGAATGCACACAATCTCTGTGTGACTTGTGTGTGATTGGAATTGTGGTTTTCTGTTAACGTACACAGTGACGTATATATTATGCAAATCTAGTCTTTCAGGTAAAGCTTCATGTAAAGCAGATTTGAATAATTTCAAGGGAAAAATTATTCCGGGGCCGGGGATCCATCGCGGGACCTCTGCTTGAAATTACCAGCGCTCTGCCAACTGAGCCACCCACAACTCCACCCACCACCGTCTCCACTCGATTTACACTCGATGTGGGTCTCTGGAGTTTCGTCAGCCCACGCGAGTTTTGTGGATATAAAGGGAAATTTGAGACGGTGCTGGGTGCAGTTCCCTGGTAGCTCAGTTGGCAGAGCGCTGGTACGTTCAATCAGAGGTCCCGGGATCGATACACGGCCCCGGAACAGTTTTTCCCTTGAAATTATTCAAATCTGCTTTACAGGAAATTGTATCACAACATTTTCAAAGTTAATGTTTTAAATGATGCCCAAATTTCATTATTTGTCTTAGAAAGGACTTGGATATTATTCGTGCATTTCGCTTTTTTAGGTTAACAAAAAGTCAGTGGTTTCAGTCAGTATTTTTAATTTCACGGAGATTCAAAGCTAAGGCTACATCATCATTGGACTTCCCAACTCTCTGTCAACCCACAAGCGATATAGTGAAATCTGTTTTGAGATGCAACTATTTTCCATTGTCTGAACAGGAAATATTTATTTTTTTATATCTTATTGTTCTAATTTATTCAATATTTAAAATAGCAAATGTAATTTCTCGATGACTAATTGAGTGTCCTACATAAAAAAATATTCTTTAAGCGTCTAAAGTCTTATTTTCTCAACTTTAATTGTCTATTCTTTTGTTAGGCAGGGAATTGAAATCCATAATTCTGTTATAAATTATAGCATTGGGATTGCAGGAATGTCTGGAATTTGAAGTACAATTTTGTTACTTCTTTTAATAATATATACTTTAGATAACACGTGTTCAATTATGCGCAATAATCAAAGCCTACAGAGGTGTGACTGGCTGGAGACAAAATTAAGAATAGGCTGTAGCCACCAAATTGCTCCTCAGGGAACGACCATTCAAATGAAGTCATAGAGAGAACACAGATGACCAACATTGGAAAGAGTTCTTTCTTCAATCATTTTGAGGCAGTGGAATGCTCTACCTGCACGTTTACTCTATGCTTTTGCAGTAGCCTCACATGTGTCCACAATTGCTTTCAAAAATAAACTTAGGACATTTACTAATAGATGTTAGTGTAACAAAATAGTCTATTTGTTGGACTGATATTTATACTGAGTGCACAGCGCGTAACAATGATAGTGCAGTGAGATTTATAGGATGCGCTGTGTGTTGTAGGCCCTTTGAAAGTGCAGTGACCTAGAGGGTCGATTTCTAAAACGAGGTCTAGACAACGGCCATGGCTTTAAACCGCGTTTGGGTTTATAAAACGACATCTTGTTCATTTTTCTGAGCCAGGGCTCGAAACCATGGTCTGAAGCAGAGTCCACGCCTGGAGTAAGTTTAAAACCAGGTCTTCATGTATACAATATGGAGTTAGTAGATCAGGTGAATAATTATAGAAGGAAATTTGTTTCTACAAAATTAAATCCCTTGCTTAGAGTGATGAGAGACAGGAATAATCCTTGTAGCTATATAACGACGATAATTTCAGGCGAATATATTGATTTTCGAAGGAACCAACGGAAAATTTAGCAAGAACGCTAAATAATAACCTGCAATGAAATGCAAGAGGCAGCGGGTTGACAGTTCTTTACACTTTCTTGTTGCTTTGAGGGAAGTAAGATATAACATTTTATATTATTATACATTTATGGCTATGGGACGATATATCTTAATTGTTAATCTTTACAGTACTTTTGGACATTTTATTTAATACTCGAAATGGATGTGGGCCTATAGGAATATGAAACAAACGTAAATTTGTCTTCTTATTTTAATTTTAATGCTACTTGGGCTTCCCACGTAGTGCTAGCATTGTATATGCGATAATAGAACCATAGTAGATTTTAGCTTCATTTGAAATTTCATTCCAGTTAATATTTAGGTTATTGATTCCTTAGAACCGGGTTTTCAGGTAGTTAATGTTGGCAGTACTTATGAACAAATGATAAACTACAACAGAAACGTTCGATACCGGTATGTGCTAATTATTTTGGCAATATCATTGTTGTACCTAAAAATCCGTTCCCTATTAAATACTAAGTAATGCTAGTATTTTAAACGCACAAATTATATTCTGTAAATTAGTAAATATAACAATACCTAGGTGAGAATAAAAGAATGTAACTTACTTTAATTCAATAAAAATATTAATCCTGATGTCATTTGTTTCTAATATCGACTGTTTACAAGAATAACAAGCGATTCTGAGCTGCGTTGGCATATATAACACCCACGAACCTCGGTTTCTTCTAATCCGCATCACGACTTCGTTTTAGAAATCGCATTAGGATTCAGACCTCGATCGCGGTTCAAAAGCCGTGGTTTGGAACGACGATTTCGTCCGTGTTTTAGAAATTGACCCAGAGAGTCTGTTCAGTAGGTTCTAGTACACGAGTAATGGGTACAGGTAATGTTTAATGGGTAGAGAAAGTACAGAGAATGTTGAAAATATAATTCATTTTAAAATTGAAAATATATTTCGGAGGATGATACATAAGAACTACATGGAAACTAGTCACAATAGTAAAATCACATCACAACTTAAACGTTCATAAGGTGAAATTATTATTCATTCTTTTTTCATTCAATCATTTATTCATTCATTAAATATGACATTAGTTATTCTGTGAAAACTTTAATAAAGAAAAGTGTATATCGATGACGTTGAACAGCAACCTCTTATGGAAAAATTCGTTCAATATAAGACTTCACTTGATTCTCATCAAAAAAAGTTTTTCCAAACTTCTGCACAATAGGGTATGTCAAGGCATGGATATAAAGACCAGAATAATATCATGTTGTGACAGATATTTATTTGTTTTTTTCTAGAGATATTGAAATGTTTCATTTTTTCGCTCTAGCCTACTGTAATATTGAAATTTTGGCATACGAGGTTGGTGATGAACAACAACGATATATTAGTATAACATATCACATTATAGCGTCAATGAAATGTGTTCTATAGTGTCAGTGAAATGTTATATATAGTGTCAGTGAAATGTGTCCTAAAGAGTCAGTGAATTGCGTCATAGTGCGACTACAATGAGTGAGATGAGAGTAAAGTGAAAGACTATTGAAACTTATGTAGGGCCTATACATATGTATATCGTATTGTAAATTAGGTTATTTATGAAGGCGGGTCATGAGAAAACAAAATCGATCTCTTGCAAATAATTTTACTGTAGGACATTTTTGAGACTATAAAAATGCAGGATTTGTTTTCCACTTCCTCTAGGATGTAGTTGTTCTTCAGTCAACTGTACGAAGAGAGGTTTTAATCTCATAAGTGGCGCCAATAAGACAACACTTGTGAGCCAAATAAGAAAAGAGATAATGGGTGGGGTGGCAAGTTATTTTCCCACTATATATATATATATATATATATATATATATATATATGCCAGAATTAGAATCATAAGGAAGAATTGTTTAATTATTAGGAACACTGAAAATAAAAGCTGTGGAGGGGCTTGTGTGGAGCATAGAATAATATTTTACACAATGACTACAGCAAAATTTAGTTAAAACGCATAGAAACGAAATCCGTTCAGACATATGTTTACAGTATTTTAAATTATATTTTGCCCAACATATAGAATATACGCAATTAACCGAAATTCTATCGCAACCTTATCAAATTTAATGTTTTGTATGATACACAAATTTTATTATTTATCTCAAAATGAATTGAATATTATTCTTGCACTCATGCTTTTTAATAGTTACGAGAAAGTCAGTGACCTCAGTCAGTATTTTGAATCTCATGGAGATTCAAAAAGTCTCTCATATCATCATTGGCCTCCCCCACTCTCTGTTAAATCTAAACTGATATAGTGAAATCTGTTTTGAGATGTAACTGTTTTGCATTGTCAGAACATAAATCTTTTAGGTCTGTGTAAAATTTAGTGTTCATTTTTATTCAGTACATTCAGTAACAAACGTAATTTGTCTGATGACTTCATTCAGTTTCATACATTAAAATATTATTTACGTTATACGTCTGAAGACGAAAAATTTTAAGCTTCATTTTTTTATTTTTGTTTGGGTGGTAGTTTAAAATATAAAATTCTGTTTCATATTGTAGCATCGGGATTGTAAGATTGTTTGGAATGGAAGCAATGTACAGATATATCTTTTCATATCTGTCTTTATATTTCCTGGCAATAACTGCATTTTAAAGATGCAACTTGCTGTCAAAATTCCAATTAAGACACTCGAATTTGAACCGTATATTATATATAAAACATCCATTAACAGAATTTGAATAATTTGTATTTTTCACAGCAATACGAGGTTTTAAAACCCAAGTTTGTCAAAACTCTAAAGTAATTTTGGGTTTTTTGCGTTTTTAATTGGGCCGTCGAAATACCTTTTTTTAGATCGAATATACTTATATACTGGGTAATACCATATCAAATCAACAAGGCGGTCAACCCGACCGACTCAGATTTCTTTCAAAATTTGAGGGTTTGTTTTACTTGCCACGCTAACTAAAACTGCCGAGTTTCATATGTCCTGTGCTTTTCGTTTTCTATCAGTGGCGTTTCAAACATGATGAAAAATCATATTTTTGTAGGCACGCCGCCTCAATTAATATTATATATCTCAACAACGTCTCCAGATAAATTTACAAAACTTGGGTGATACATTCTTAATATGTGACAGTTTTTATTGCTTATATTGTTTTCTGCATGTATTCAATTATACTAAAAAAACATGGTGAAACAATTTTCATATATTCATATTTAAAAATGCGGGGTTCTATTTTAAGGAAAAAAATATATAGTACGTCTCAATTAGTGATATAATGAACTGATAAGTTTCAACTTGGAATCATCATAGGTTACAAAGGTAAAAATTATTATGTCACTGCAAGCGTAAGCTAACCGTATAAGTCGCGATAATTATGTCCCACACATTCGTTGTATTTAATTATATTTGATCATATTCTTGAATGCCACTATGTAATTTAACATGTAGTACATAATTCGATTTTTTTAATTATTACCTCAAATAAATTATTGTCACGTGTATTTTGTTAAACCTGAAGTTCTGTAAGAAATGCTTACTTTTCATTGCTCAGATGAAATAGCCTGATCATCTTTCCAGACAGGATGCTGCGTTGATTCATCTGCATTTAAAAACTGTTTAGCAAGTATAATACCCATCCTAAACAGCAGGACTGTATGGAGCTTGTGTTCCAGGCACTGCGGTGGATCTTGCAAATCGAAGAGCAATCATTTTTCCTCTTCAGTTTAGATTTTTTCAGTCACATAAACGGTAGTAATGTTTGGGAGATGATCCCTTGTCCAGTCGTACAATTCCCTAGGTGTAGCTATTTGTTTATCGGATGGTCTCTGCAAACTAGCACAAGCCGCAAACCTTTTAAGTGTCCCACCTACAACGTCGCATGCTCTTTTGCCATGCGATATGCAAAAATAATGCAATTCTGTTGGAAATCCAAAATCTTCTTCATGTAATGTGAGGTTCAGGAAATTTTTTCCTATTTTTATACCGAGCAGAGAATCCATCGGAGAAATACATAATTTTTGTGGTGAATTACAGACGTTTGTTTTAATGACTCCATTAGATATTTTTGAAACAGATGTACAGCTGTAGTGTCATATTTCGGGCAGTGTGAAATTATTACCAGATTTTTAATAGAGACCGTATTGGATGACAATTCGTTGTAATATATTACGAAAGTATGAATGGTTGTCTGCACATTAGTCCTGTGATATGACTGAATTTCATCTTGGATTACGAAATAATAGTTTTCAGCGAAGTCGCATAACACAAGAAGCTGGCATGGCTGTAGAAATGATTTCATATCACGTAGAAACGTATTTTGTTCAGATGATATAAATGAGTGAGTCAGTAAATCACCAAGTTTCTCCAAGAGACAGTCGAAAAATTTGTCTGTGGGTTTCATTATGGTCTCAAGCGTTGATCGGTCAGTCGTCATCCACTGCTTGTAGGTCACTGATTCACTGAATTTTTATCCGAATCATTTCTCTAAACCCTCTCTTATTTTGAATGGTTCATGACATTCTGTACATTTCCTGAACAAGAAATTTATATGAGGAGAATTGCACACCACAGTAGCCAAGAAATGTTGATAAGTTGGAAGGTATAAAGAAAAATTTTCTAGAAATCCACGTAGACCTGAAACTTTAATAAATTGCTTCCGGCATAAGTTTTACATTCTGATAAGGACACAAACACAGACAGAATAGTTCCACTAACTCCAGCTAGAATACAATTTCTTGGTCTAAGAGCTGAAAATTTGGAGAATATTACCTTCATTTCACGGTTAGAATTTTTAAACACTGCATATAATTCATTTCTGCTCATGTGATTTACTCCCTGATTCTTTAATCACAACAAATATTTCTTACCAGGCATCATTCTGCTTATCTCGTCACAACAACAGAAATCTTTAACTTTACCGGCAACAGCCGCGAACAAGGGTTTCCAGGTTTCAGATTTGGTGAACACAAAATTCCCTTTCCCTTTGCCAGGACTTTTGCTTTCCGAATTATATATTCGAAAGCTGAAAGAAACTCTTCTTTATAATATTTACGCTCCAGCTTTTAGGTAGTTGTGTTAAAATGGTGATTTTCTCACTTTTACCTGAATTTTGAAAATTTTCCTGCAACTGAGACAAAATTTCAGAATCAGAAAGGTCCTGATTCCTCGGCGTCTTTAATATCGAAGACTTTATCTTTTACAATATTTTCAAATTTCTGTCTCTTATATTTCTCTTGTTGCAGCGTTTTTTGTTTAATAAGGAACACACCTTGGTCAAAAAGACATATTTAATTAACTTACATTTGCTGTAGAATCGACGTATTCTTCATTACTAGAGTCATTCTGAGGATTCTGCATAATAGCATAATATTATATATTTTTTCTTTGCGACACATAGGGCACACCTTTTGTTCCTGTTTTAAATCAGGAAATACATTAAGTATCCACGATATAACAATTTATAAATTGTTCCTCTAATTACAATGCCCTGATTTCTCGAAGGGATTGCAGCAAACATAGGCCTATAACTTAAAACGCAACTCCATTGCATTGCACAAAACTATCACATACTACAAAAACTAACGACACTGCACTTGAAACAGATCGCACGTCTTGTATAAATTGAAGACTGTATAAACTGCTACTCATGACGGCCTGACAGATCGACGACGCAGATAATCAGACAAGTACGAACTCGCGCGCATGCTGTGTTGGTGTAAGATGGGTTTAAGTGCTACAAACCAATACACTGATATATTTTTTTTTCTGATATTCCTGAAACGTTTCCAAAATGAAACTTACACCAAGGGGAGAATACTCTTACCAATATATAACATACATTTTTCGCGAAATAATTTATGACCCGCATTTATAGATATTCAATTTTAAAATGTGTTTCACGTGATCATTCAATAAAGAATTCTTTACTATGATGCAAACCTATTTTATTGAAACTTATGATCCCTTAGCTTTAAAATAAGCCCAAGTGTAAGATTCTACCTCAGAAGAGAAGTTATGAATTATTTTTGTTGACGTAGTATGCGACATTTTTACATCTTTTCTCATATTGACAGAATTGCTGTATGGATATCGTGCATTATTGAGGGCTAAAATTTTACATAATTAATTAACTTAAGGTTCTTTACCATCCCACCAAATTTAATGAAAATCTGAGGTGGTTAGGTTGAAAAGTCCAATTTTTTGTGTAGTTTTGATATTAATATGTTTTCTATATTTTCACTGAAGCGCGACCTTCTTTCTGATCAGACTGCATAGAACCTTATCCTTTCATTTATTTATTTTTTTTATTTCTTACGTTCATTATCACTCATTTTGTAACAATATCACGATACGAAGTAAGTTGCAATGTTTACAACAATAATTCTGAGAGCAAATAGGTTACTATGAATGGCACATTGACTGGCGGTAAAACTGTAAACTTTGCTTGTTAACAGCAGATAGCCCATTAGGCCTATATCTGGAAACAGTGATGCTCCTTGAGGCCAGTAATGTCTTTGGACTCGATTTGTAACTACTTCCAGGTCCCGTGTTAGTTGGCACACTGTATATATTTAAATATGTTTAAATAACAGAAGTTCATTCTTTCTTTTACTCCTTAATTAATTAATTAATTAATATTAATTAATGCATTTATTCATTCGTTTTAAATAATATAATAGTTCTCATGTGGTAACATTAATAGTGAAAAGTGTATATCGACGATGTTGAACGGCAACTTCGTATGTAAAAATATGAACGAAATAAAATTTCACTTGACTCGTCAAATCAATTATCTCGAATCATCTGTAAACGCATCATAAGTGAAAGGATTGATATAAACATGAGAACAAGAGATTTAAATATTCAATTATTGCCAGACATTTCTTAGTTTTTTTTTTTTTTAGATATTTAATTGTATTTTCGCTCTCCTACAAAATTGAAATTTTAGACGTAGGAGCTTGGTGTTTAACTGCTTCCTTAATTTGTATTTTTTGAATTCCAATCAGCAAAAATCTGTTGATAAAATATGATGGAAGCCTGACCTCAGATCAAATATTGATTGTTCTTCCTGCAACAGAAATAGAACTGATGGCCAATCAAACCCTCCTTGTTCGCCAATCATATTTTGATCAGTGTTTTTGCAACCGGGCCTAGGTTTTTCTGTCAGAGTGTGTTTTCTTCATATATTGTTTTTTCGTACGTTCGTTTGTTACCTAGTGAATTCCTCGTTTAGTCCGTCAGTTAGTTCGTTCATTCGTTTACAAATTAATAGATTCATACTGCGAAATTAATACAAAGACGAAAATATAATCTATCTCATTGCTAATAATAAATTTACAATAGGACATTCTTAGTCTAAAAGAAATAAATGTTTTGTTTTCCGCTCCCTATATATGTAGTTGTTTTTTAGTCAACTGTCCGAAGACAGATTTGAATCTCATAAGACAACACTGTTGGGGCAACGAAGCCACAAGATAATGGGATAGAGTGGCCAGTTCCACTCCCCTTCCCGAAACTAAAATAATGCATAATATGATTTAAATTATTGTTGTCATATATATATATATATATATATATATATATATATATATATACAGTTGCGTGCAAATGAATCCGAACACAACATATTTTTACATTTTCTGTCATTGTTGGCCTCACAGCTGCTCATACCACTTTAATTGATATATGTAGTACGTGTAATTCCATTGTTGAAGGTCTGTCATTTTTTTTTAATATGTGACATTTTGCCTGTCGTTTTGTACTTATAAGTATTCCAATTGTGTTGAAGTCTTAATACTGCAATCCTGTGTACATTCTGTCGTCTTCACAAATGGATACAACTCCACGAAAACGGCCTAAAATTATAACAATAGCAGAGCATTCTTCTATGACACAGAGGCAAATTGCTGCAGAATGTCACATCGGTTTGGCTACTATTAATTCGAACATAAAACGATACAGGGAGACTGGATCCATCACACCCCAGAAAAAAGGAAACTGTGGCCGGAAAAGAAGTCTTCACATGCAGATGATCGTTTATTTGTCAGAAAAAGTAAATTAAATCCTAGACTAACTGCTGTCGACTTAACCTGCGAGTTAATGACTACCACTGTGGCGAATATTCACGTCACAACAGTGCGGCGTAGGCTTTTGGAAGCTGTACGAAGGGCTCGTAAGCCTTTTAAGAAGCAAGTTCTAACCCCTGTTACATGCAAAAACGCTTAATGTGGGCAAAATTACATCAACACTGGACAGTGAATGACTGGAAGAATGTACTTTTTTCCGATGAGTCTCATTTCGAGGTCCAAGGCCACCGTGTTTCTTACGTACGGAAAGGATCCGAAAAAGTAACAGCAGCTCATCTCCAACAAGCACCCAAATGCCCCCCTAAAGTAATGTTTTGTGGTTGTTTTACACATGAAGGGCCTGGAGCACTAATACCTATGAAGGGAATGATGAATTCCGACAAATATATTCACTTATTGGAAACCAGAATCGTACCTCAGCTGCAAAAATCGTTTCCGGGTGGCAGAGTTGTGCTCCAACAAGACCTGGCACCATGCCATACGTCTCGAAAAACTACAGAATTCTTCAACAAGAAGAATATTCAGGTACACCCCTGGCCAGGGAACTCACCCGACATCAACCCCATTGAGAAATTGTGGTCAATTTGCAAAAGAGGAATGCAAAAATTGGATTGTTCTACAAAGAAGAAGATTTCTGCCCTCATTGGTGTATGGTTTCGCGATGAAGAAATGAAGAATATTTGTGGGAAATTAGTGGAATCCATGCCAAATCGTCTCAGAGCTGTCATTAGGAACAAGGGAGGCCACATAGGTTACTGAGGTATGTCTTAGATACTTTTTCTTTCATCCCGTTTGAGTGTTTTTTCATAAGTAATTATGTTGTTCGGATTAATTTGCACGCTACTGTATATGCCAGAAGTAGTATCATAAGAATTAAATATAAAAATATTAGCTACATTTTAGAATAAGGTTGCGGGGGCTTGTATGGTGTAGAATAGCATATTCAGGATGATACATGATGGCACAAATTAATCTAAACGCGTAGCAACGAAATCAGTCCAGACACATGGTCACATTATTTTCAAAATATGTTTCGCGCAACATATCCGAAAGGCTATTACAACATTATCAATGTTAAAGTTTTATATCATACACAAATTTTATTACTTATCTGAGGAAAGAATTGTATATGATTCTTGTACTTCGATTTTTAAGAGTGAGGAAAGAATCATTGGCCTTAGACGGTGTTTTTAATCTCATGGATATTCAAAAGTGTTTCCAGATCATCATTGGCCTTCGCAACTCTTTCTTAACTCACAAGCGATATAGTGACATTTTTGTTGACGTGCAATTATTTTCTATTGTCTGAACAGGGGATTTTTAATTTTTTTTCTATAACTTAATGTTCTATATTGTTCAAGTAATGAAATAACAAACGTAATATGTCTGAAATCTTCATTGAGTGTTCTACATAAAAGTATGTTCGTTATGCATCTGAAACCTTATTTTCTCAAGCTTTAATGTTTGTCCTTTTATGAAACTGTGAGTTAAAATCCAAAACTCTGTTACATGTTGTGGCACTGGGATTGCAATAATGTTTGGAATTTGAAGTAAAATTTTGAGATTTCTTTTCATGTAAACTTTACATAACACGAATTATATTATGCGCAATGATTAAAGCGTTCAGTGGTGAGACTGGCTGGAGTAAATAAAAAAAAGTTTGCAGCACCAAATTGCTCTTAAAGGAACGACCATTCAAATAGATTTGTAGAAAGAACACGGAGGACGTATATTTGAAATAGACCTTTCCTCAATCGTGTCACGAGGGAGCGGAATGTTTTACCTGCAGGATTACTCTATGCGTTTGCAATAGACCCTAACCAGAAGTGTTTTCAAAAATAAACTCGAGACCTTGACTAATAAATGTAAATGTAACGAAATGGTCTCTATTTGTTGGACTTATAATTATACTGAGTGCGCAGTGCGTGATATTGGAAGAGTAGAGTGTTTTAAATGTTGCGCAGTGTGTTGTATGCCTAGTGAAAATGCAGTCACCTACAGGGCATGTTCAGTAGGTTTTAGTACTCGAGTAATGAGTGCAGTTAATCTATATTGAGTAGAGAAAGTAGAAAGAAGTTTGAAAATATTATTCATATTAGAATTAGAATTATAATCTGGAGAATGATAATTACGTCGATACTAGGCTCTCAGGTAAAATAATTTGACAATTGAAATATCAACTAGGTGAAAATTTTATTCATTCATTCATGTTAAATAAGTTCGTAGTTCTTCAGGGTATAGCTAAATAGTGAAAAAGTACATAGACGTTGTTGAACAGGAAACTTGTATGTAAAAATATATCGTTATGTCCCTCTACATACAAGGGAGTGAGTAGTTATTAAATATTCATTCATTCGTTTATCCTTTCGTGCTTTGGTTCATCCTTTCATTCATATATACATTGCGAAACAAATACAAAGGCGCATAGTGGAAAAAAAACCTGTCGCTTGCAAAAGAATTTTCAGTAGGACATATTTGTGACTACAAGGAATTAATACTTTTTTCCTATCATATAAGATTTATTCGTTCTACAATCAACTGCCTGAATACAGGTTTTACCTTCATAAGTGACGCCAATAAGGCAACATCCATGATGCAAATAAGTCAAGTAATAATAAGTGGTGTGTCAGAAGTAGGTAGTATCATAAGAAGTAAAACTGAAATATTAGCAACATAAAAATAAATGTTGCGGAGCGGTTTGTGTGGTGCATAGAGTAGTATTTTCAGGTTGATATATGGCGGCAAAATTTAGTGAATAGGCATAGGTAGGAAATCAGTCCAGACACATGATTACAGTACTTAAAAAATATGTTTCCCCAACATATACAATATATGCAATTAAGCGAACTTCTATTGCAACATTATCGAAGTTAGTGTAAATAATCATACCCAAATATTTTTACTTATATCAGAAAGGAATAACATATTATTCTTGCACTTTTGCCTTTTAAGAGTCAGTGGCCTTAGTCAGTATTTTTAATCTCATGCATATCAGCATTGGCCTTCCCAACTCTCTGTTAACTCAGAAACGATATAGTGATATCTGTTTTGAGATGCAACTATCTTCCATTGTCTAAACCGGAAGTACTTAATTTTTTTTTCTGAAGCTTATTGTTCCATTTTATTCAATAATTGAAATAACATTAGTAATTTATCTGATGTCTTAATTGAGTTTTTTACCAGAGTGCTGCAGAACAGCGCATACAATCGGTTTATATTCGACCGGTTGCAGATGAACCGGCCAGGTTGGACATTCGTTCGAATATCCGGTCTTGAAGAGGTTGCACCTAGCTAGACAGAACCACAGATATAGGGGAGAGAATACCAAGCGCATATCACAATACAGGAAGTCTGAGGACATTTTGTAACTACACAAATCGAGTAATTGAAGGATATTTACTTTTCCTAATTAAAAAAGGGTTAGTTTGAAATTCTTAGGGAAATATTTGGGGCTAAGAGGAATGAAGTTACAGGAGAATGGAGATAGTTACACAACGCAGATGGACGCATTGTATTCTTCAACCTACATTATTAGGAACATTAAGTCCAGACATTTGAGATGGGCAGGGCATGTAGCATATATGTGCGAATCCAGAAATGCATATAGAGTTGGGAGGCCGGAGGGAAAAATACATTTGAGAAGGTCGAGACGTATATGGGAGGATAATATTGAAAGGATTGGAGGGAAGTGGGATAGGATGACAGAGACTGGACCGATGGCGGGCTTATATGAGAGCAGCAATGAACACGCGGGTTCCTTAAAATCCATAAGTAAATAAGTTTGCTTGAAATAGGGTTATAATTGATTGAATACTTTGGTACATTTATCTTCATAAATAATATATAAATCAAGTAATGGACACCGGTAACAACAAAAGAAATAAGCGTAATGCATAGATGAAATCAGACGTTAAAACAAAAACAAGAATAAAATAAATTATAATTACTGTATTTACAAAATACAAGAGCAATTAAGTACACACTTAATATAGTAACGTTCATACTTCAAACTCAAAATGTACAGGCTACCTCTGAAAGAGTAGTTGTTAATATAGCCTATGTCTTTTAACTATTCTAAGTGGATGTATTATTATTTCAGTAATAAATCTTTTTAGGGAGATAACAAGTTATTAACAAAAATAGAAGAACTCTCAATTCTAATGATTGTAGTTTCATGATGCGTGCTTCAATCAATGAGTAGAAAAGAGGAAATATCATTTGAAAGGTACACGATGATAATCGCATCCTTGCAACGATTCTTGGAACACTTATATGGCTCAATATTCTCTGTCTTTCATGATCCAGAGCCGTCCAACCGAGAGAGACTCGGACATTCGTTCAACCGAACGTTATACTACTGCTCGAGACTGAAGAGCTTCGCATACTGACTATAGCGCCAGGCTTTCAGTAGCAATCTGTCTGTTCTACCTTTCGTAACCGGTTATGCAGGACTCTATTTTCTACATAAAAGAATATTAGTTATGCATCTGAATCCTTAATTTGTCAAGCTCATTGTTTGTTCTTTTATTTGGCTGGTAGTTAAAATCCGAAACTCTGTTGCATGTTGTAGCATTGGTTTTGCAAGAATGTTTGGAATTCTCAGTCAGTATTTTTAATCTCACGGAGATTCAAATCTAAGGCTACATCATCCTTGGCCTTCCCAACTCTCTGTCAACCCACAAGCGTTATAGTGAAATCTGTTTTGAGATGCAACCACTAACCGTTGCCTGAACTGGAATTATTTATTTATTCTATATCTTATTGTTCTATTTTTTCAGTATTTAAAATAGCAAATGTAATTTCTCTGATGTCTAATTGAGTTTTCTACATAAAACAAATTCTTTAAACGTCTAAAGTCTTATTTTCTCAACTTTAATTGTCTATTCCTTTGTTTGGCAGGGAATTAAAAATTCATAATTCTGTTATAAGTTAATGCATTAGTATAGCTTGAAAGTCTGGAATTTGAAGTAAAATTTTGATACTTCTTTTCATAATGTATACTTTAAATAACACGTGTTCAATTATGCGCTATAATCAAAGCGTACAGAGGTGAGACTGGCTGGAGACAAAATTATGAATAGGCTGTAGCCACCAAATAGCTCCTCAGGGAACGACCATTCAAATGAAGTCATAGAGAGAACACAGAGGACCAACATTTGAAAGAGTTCTTTCTTCAATCATGTTTGAGGCAGTGGAATGCTCTTCCTGCACGTTTACTGCATTATTTCGCAATAGCCCACATGTGTCCACAATTGTTTTCAAAAATAAACTTAGGACCATTACTAATATATGTTAGTGTAACAAAATAGTCTGTTTGTTGGATTGATACTTATACTGAGTGCACAGTGCGTAACAATGATAGTGCAGTGAGATTTATAGGATGCGCTGTGTGTTGTAGGCCTTTTGAAAGTGCAGTGACCTAGAGGGTCGATTTCCAAAACGAGGTCTAGATAACTGCCATAGCTTTAAACCGCGTTTGGGTTTATAAAACGACATCTTCTTCATTTTTCTGAGCCAGGGCTCGAAACCATGGTCTGAAGCAGAGTCCGCGGCTGGAGTAAGTTTAAAACCAGGGCTCCATGTATACAATATGGAGTTAGTAGATCAGGTGAATAATTATTGAAGGAAAATTTGTTTCTAGAAAATTAAATCCCTTGCTTAGAGTGATGAGAGACAGGAATAATCCTCGTAGCTATATAACGACGATAATTTCAGGCGAATATATTGATTTTCGAAGGAATCAACAGAAAATTTAACAAGGAAACTAAATAATAATCTGCAACGAAATGCAGGAGGCAGCAGGTTGACAGTTCTTTACACCTTCTTGTTGCTTTGAGGGACGTAAGATATAACATTTTATATTATTATACATTTATGCCTATGGGACGATATATCTCAATTCTTAATCTTTACAGTACTTTTGGACATTTTATTTAATACTCGAAATGGAAGTGGGCCTATAGGAATATGAAATAAACGTAAATTTCTCTTCTTATTTTAATTTAATGCTGCTTAGGCTTCCCACGTAGTACTAGCATAGTATATGTGAAAATAGAACCATAGTAGATTTTAGCTTCATTTGAAATTTCATTCCAGTTAATATTTAGGTTATTGATTCCTTAGAACCGGGTTTCAAGGTAGTTAATGTTGGCAGTACTTATGAACAAATGATAAACTACAACAGAAACGCTCGATACCGGTAAGTGCTAATTATTTTGGCAATATCATTGTGGTACCTAACAATCCGTTCCCTATTAAATACTAAGTACTGCTAGTCAGTGACCTCAGTCAGTATTTTAATCGCATGGAGATTCAAAAAGTCTGTCATATCATAATTGGCCCCCCCACTCTCTGTTAAATCTAAACTGATATAGAGAAATCTGTTTTGAGATGTAACTGATTTGCATTGTCAGAACATAAATCTTTTAGGTCTGTGTTCATTTTTATTCAGTCCTTTCAGTAACAAAGTTAATATGTCTGATGACTTCATTGAGGTTCATACATTAAAAAAATATTTACTTTATAGGTCAGAATTCGAAGTTTTTTAAGCTTCATTTTTTGTAATTTTTGTTTGAGTGGCAGTTTAAAATCTAAAATTCTGTTGCATATTGTAGCATTGGGATTGCAAGATTGTTTGGAATGGAAGCAATGTATTTATATATCTTTTCATATGTGTCTTTATATTTCCTGGAAATAACTGCATTTTAAAGATGAAACTTGCTGTCAAAATTCCAATTAAGACACTCAAATTTGAACCGTATATTATATATAAAACATCCATTAACAGAATTTGAATAATTTGTATTTTTCACAGCAATACGATGTTTTAAAACCCGAGTTTGTCAAAACTTTAAAGTAATTTTGGGTTTTTTGCGTTTTTAATTGGGCCGTCGAAATTTCTTTTGTTAGATCGACTGATTTACCTAATACTTATATATTAATATGTTTACTATGCTTTCACTGAAGCGCGAACGTCTTTCCGATCAGACTGCATAGAACCTTATCCTTTCATTTATTTCTTTTTTTTATTATTTCTCACGTTCAATTTCACTCATTTTGTCACAAGATCACGATACGAAGTATGTTGTAATGTTTACAACAATAATTCTGAGAGCAAACAGGTTACTATAAATGGCACATTGACTGGCGGTAAAACTGTAAACTTTGCTTGTTAAAGCACATAGCCCATTAGGCCTATATCTGGAAATAGTGATGCTCCTTGAGGCTAGTAATGTCTTTGGACACCATTTGTAACTACTTACAGGTCCCGTGCTACTTGGCAAACTGTATATATTTAAATATGTTTAAATAACAGAAGTTCATTCTTACTTTTACTCCTTAATTAATTAATTAATTAATTAATTAATTAATTAATTAATTAATTAATTAATTAATGCTAATTAATGCATTTATTCATTTGTTTTAAATAATATAATAGTTCTCATGTGGTAACATTAATAGTGAAAGTGTATATCTACGATGTTGAACGGCAACTTCGTATGTAAATATATGAACGAAATAATATTTCATTTCACTCGTCAAAAAAATTTTCTCGTATCATCTGTAAACGCATCATAAGTGAAAGGATTTATATAAATATGAGAACAAGAAAATTAAATATTCTTTTATTGCCAGATATTTGTTAGCTTTTTTTTTTTTTAGATATATTAAATTGTTTTTTCGCTCTCCCACAAAATTGAAATTTTAGACGTACGAGCTGGGTGTTTAACTGTTTCCTTAATTTGTATTCTTTAAATTCCAACCAGCAAAAATCTGTTGATCAAATCTGATAGAAGCCTGATCTCCGATCAAATACTGATTGTTCTTTCTGCAACAGAAATAGAACTAATGGCCAATCAAACCCTCCTTGACAGCCAATCATATTTTGATCGGTGTTTTTGCAACCGAGTCAAGGGTTTTCTGTCAGAGTGTGTTTTCTTCATAAATTGTTCTTTCGTACGTTCGTTTGTTACCTAGTTAATTCCTTAGTTAGTCCGACAGTAAGTTAGTCAGTCAGTTAGTTCGTTCATTCGTTTACAAATTAATTGATTCATACTGCGAAGCTAATACAAAGACCAAAATATAATCTATCTCATTGCTAATAATAAATTTACAATAGGACATTCTTAAATAATTTTAAGGGAAAAATTGTTCCGGGGCCGGGTATCGACCCCGGGACCTCTGGTTGAACGTACCAGCGCTCTACCACTGAGCTACCCGGTTAACTCCACGCGACACCGTCTCAACTTTTCCCTTTATATCCACACAACTCGCGTGGGCTGACGAAACGCCAGAGACCCACAACGAGTGCACACAATCTCTGTGTGACTTGGAATTGTGGTTTTCTGCTTTACAGGGAGCTTCACCTGAAAGACTAGATTTGCATAATATATACGTTACTGTGTACGTTAACAGAAAACCACAATTCCAAGTCACACAGAGATTGTGTGCACTCGTTGTGGGTCTCTGGCGTTTCGTCAGCCCACGCGAGTTGTGTGGATATAAAGGGAAAAGTTGAGACGGTGTCGGGTGGAGTTCCCGGGTAGCTCAGTGGTAGAGCGCTGGTACGTTCAACCAGAGGTCCCGGGATCGATACCCGGCCCCTGAACAATTTTTCCCTTATAATTATTCAAATCTGCTTTACAGGGAGCTTCACCTGAAAGACTAGATTTGCAGGACATTCTTAGTCTAAAAAAATAAATGTTTTGTTTTCCGCTCCCTATATATGTAGTTGTTTTTTAGTCAACTGTCCGAAGACAGATTTGAATCTCATAAGACAACACTGATGGGGCAACGAAGCCACGAGATAATGGGATAGAGTGGCCAGTTCCTCTCCCCCTTCCCGAAACTAAAATATTTGCCAGAAGTAGTATCATAAGAATTAAATATAAAATATTAGCAACATTTTAGAATAAGTTTGCGGAGAGGCTTGTATGGTGTAGAATATCATTTTCAGGATGATACATGATGGCAAAAATTAATCGAAACGCATTGGAGCGAAATCAGTCCAGACACATGGTTACGTTATTTCCAAATATGTTTCGCCCAACATATCCGAAAGGCTATTACAACATTATCAATGTTAATGATTTATATAATACCCAAATTTAATTACTTATCTCAGTAAAGAATTGTATATGATTCTTGCACTTCGATTTTTAAGAATCATTGGCCTCAGACGGTTTTTTTAATCTCATGGATATTCAAAAGTGTTTCCAGATCATCATTGGCCTTCGCAACACTTTCTTAACTCAGAAGCGATATAGTGAAATTTTTTTTTTGACGTGCAATTATTTTCTATTTTCTGAACAGGTAATTATTATGATTCTTGCACTTCGATTTTTAAGAGTGAAGAAAGAAACATTGGCCTCAGACGGTTTTTTTAATCTGATGGATATTCAAAAGTGTTTCCATATCATCATTGGCCTTCGCAATACTTTCTTAACTCAGAAGCGATATAGTTAAATTTTTTTTTTTTTGACATGCAATTATTTTCTATGTTCAGAACAGGTAATTATTATGATTCTTGCACTTTGATTTTTAAGAGTGAAGAAAGAATCATTGGCCTTAGACTGTTTTTTTAATCACATGGATATTCAAAAGTGTTTCCAGATCATCACTGGCCTTCGCAACTCTTTCTTAACTCAGAAGCGATATAGTGAAATTTTTTTTTGACGTGCAATTAATTTCTATTGTCTGGACAGAAAATTTTTTATTTCTTCTATAATTTAATGTTCTATTTTATTCAAGTAATGAAGTAACAAACGTAATATCTCTGATATCTTCATTGAGATTTCTACATAAAAGTATGTTCTTTATGCATCTGAAACTTTATTTTCTCAAGCTTTAATGTTTGTTCTTTTATGAAACTGTGAGTTAAAATCCAAAATTCTGTTACATGTTGTGGCACTGGGATTGCAATAATGTTTGGAATTTGAAGTAAAATTTTGAAATTTCTTTTCATGTATACTTTACATAACACGAATTCAATTTTGCGCAATGATTAAAGCGTTCAGTGGTGAGACGGGCTGGATTAAATGGACAAAGTTTGCAACCACCAAATTGCTCTTCAAGGAACGACCATTCAAATAGATTTATAGATAGAACACGGAGGACGTATATTTGAAATAGACCTTTCCTCAATCGTGTCACGAGGGAGCGGAATGTTTTACCTGCAGAATTGCTCTATGCTTTAGCAATAGACCCTAACCAGAAGTGTTTTCAAAAATAAACTAAGACCTTGACTAATAAATGTTAATGTAACAAAATGGTCTCTATTTGTTGGACTTACAATTATACTGAGTGCGCAGTGCATAATATTGGAAGAGTAGAGTGTTTTAAATGTTGCGCAGTGTGTTGTATGCCTAGTGAAAATGCAGTCATCTACAGGGCATGTTCAGTAGGTTTTAGTACTCGTGTAATGAGTACAGTTAATGTATATTGAGTAGAGAAAGTACGAAGAAGTTTGAAAATATTATTCATATTAGATGTATAATTATAATCTGGAGAGTGATAATTACGTCGATACTAGGCTCTCAGGTAAAATAATTTGACAATTGAAGTATCAACTAGGTGAAAATTTTATTCATTCATATGAAATAAGTTCGTAGTTCTTCAGCGGATAATTAAATAGTGAAAAATGTACATAGACGTTGTTGAACAGGAACCTTGTATGGAAAAATATATCGTTATGTCCCGCTACATACAAGGGAGTGAGTAGTTATTAAATATTAATTCATTCATTCGTTTATCCTGTCATGCTTTAGTTCATCCTTTCATTCATATATACATTGCGAAGCTATTATAAAGGCGCGTAGTGAAAAAAAAAACCTGTCTCTTGCAAAAGAATTTTCAGTAGGACATATTTGTGACTACAAGGAATTAATACTTTTTTTTCCTATTCCCATAAGGTTTATTCTTTCTATAATCAACTGCCGGAATACAGGTTTTATCGTCATATGTGACGCCAATAAGGCAACATCCATGGGGCAAATAAGTCAAGTAATAATAAGTGATGTGTCAGAAGTAGGTAGTATCATAAGAAGTAAAACTGAAATATTAGCAACATAAAGAAATAATGTTGCGGAGCGGTTTGTGTGGTGCATAGAGTAGTATTTTCAGGATGATACATGGCGGCAAAAATTAGTGAAAAGATGTAGGTGAGACATTCCACGTCAAATCTCACAGCAACAAAACACGACCTTCTCGAAAATGGTCGAATTTTTTTTCATGAATTCCAGACATCAAATAAGGAGACCCGTATTGTTTTATTTCCACAATTATTAATAATTTTTGTAGTTATGACTATTTGAACTTACGCAAATTATGCGCGCACTGTTACATATACTCAATTGGAACTCTGTGTCTACATATAATTGAGATTTGGGGTTTGGCGCATTTGAAAGTCTAAATACAACACTTTTTATTACTTTAGGCTTATCACAAATAAATTTCAAATTTGGCCTAATTTTTTAATGTCTTATTTTTCAAAGCAAAATTACTACGTTGAATAGCTAAGTTAAAAATCTGAAAAAAATATAGGCTTGTTCCCTGATATATTATCTGTAAACTACTGCAGTTAAAAATGTGGGATCTGCATACATACATTTGCAACAGTTTATTTTCCGGAGGCATGGACGCGCTCGCGATCCCCAGCTAATGAACCGCTTGCGGCAGCAGACCTGCACTTACACTTGTGCTAGAAGGCTGCGAAATTCCCCGTTGCTTATAATAACTGATGTCGCACACTACACAACAAATGATTAATGCCTTAATTAACAGTAAATATCTTATCTAAAGTGATTTTATTTAACGACGCTCGCAACTGCAGAGGTTATATCAGCGTCGCAGAAAGTTATCGCCAAGAACCGAACACGGGCCCCTGAGATGGCAAACCAACACGCTACTGACTACTCCATCTGGGTACCCTAAGAGTGGGAGCCCTTCACAATGCTGTATGTTTATACTGTACTATATAGCCAAGTGTTTAACGATAGCAAGGCTGGATAAGGTAGTAAACTTTATGACAGTAAACAGATGGCCGGAGACAAAATATAGAAGAGAAAAATAATCAGTCAGATTTTGAATTTCATGGAGTGAAGTTCTGTGTGTCGAATATTAACGCTTGTGACGTGTCTTCTACAACATGAGTTACGGTAAAGATCGCGTAATATATAAGTGTTTAAATCCATTTGACCTTCCTAATCTCGCTTTTAAAAAGAAAGTACACTAAGACGCGTAAGTCGCAATTTATTGATAAAGCTTAATTTAGCGGAGTCTTTGAATGTGCGAATATGTGATTCGTGCCGTAAAAAAGTCTATCAACTTCCGGATAGGTCTGGTGAAAGTATATGTGAAGCCGGTAGTTCTTGTGATATTAATAAACATGAATCAAATGAATGTAGTGCGGACAATGAAAGTGATAATCCCAGTTCTTCTTCTAGGAGTTCTATGGATACAGCGCTAGAAATTAGTAATATTGAGGTGCTAAACAAAAGTTTGGTGTCAATAGGAGAATCCCCAATCAAGAAAAGAAAACTACTACAAAAACGATACCTCCGTGAAAAGTTTCATAAAGTAAAAGGCTCCCTAGCAAGTAAAGTTTTTCATGTAGAAGATGCATCGACGCCTATTGAAAAGTCAGACAATAATGATATTATTAACAAATTGATTGAATCCTTTCACACAACAGATGACAAGACAGTAAAATTCAAATTTTAACAATTTTTGAACGTTGGTCCCACAATAAAATTAAACAAAACTTTGAAGCGAATGATCACATGATAAGGGTGGCAAAGAAACTGGCTGAAGAAAGTGGAATTTTGTCCACTCCTAACAATAAACTCGGTACAGTTTTGGAACTCTCTACAGTGACTAAGGTGCTGCAGTTCTACAGATCAGACGATGTGAGTAGGGTAATGGCTGGAAAAAAGAATTTTGTTAGTGTGAAAGAGGACGGTCAAAAAGTTCATAAGCAGAAAAGATTAATTTTATGTAATCTTAAGGAAACATACAAGTGTTTCAAGGACAAATATCCACTAATAAAAATAAGTTTTTCTAAATTTGCAGAACTGAGACCAAAAGAATGTATTTTGCCAGGGGCTAATGGAACGCACAGTGTATGTGTTTGTATACATCACGAAAATGTAAAATTACTTATAGATGGTGCAAACATTCCACTAATAACATCAAATTCTAGTGTAATTGTCAATAACTACAAAGATGCGCTGTCACACATTCTTTGTAATCCTCCATCAATTTATTGTTACCTTAAACAATGTTCAAGTTGTCTAGGACTGACAATATAATCAAACATATCCGAGAACAGTTTGACGCCGAGGCTATTGAGCAGATAACATACAAACAATGGGTTACAGTTGATCGCACTAATTTAGAAACGCTTCAGTCTTCAACTGATGACTTTTTAGACAAATTTTCAAGCAAACTTTTCTCCTTATTACCGCACGTTTTCATAGCACAGCAGCAAAGTCAATTTTTGGTGGAATGCAAAGAAAATATACAACCTGAAAATTACATAGTTATTGCAGACTTTTCTGAAAATTATTCATTTGTAATACAAGATTCAGTACAGGGTGTGCATTGGAACAACTGCCAAGCCACAATACATCCTTTCGTAGTATATTTCAAAGAAGGTACAGAAATTCGTCACAAAAGTATTGTTGTTATCTCAGAAAGCATGAAACATGACAGTGATTCCTTTCACTTTTTTCAATCTGAAGCAATAAATTTCTTAAAGCAAGAATTCAACGATATGAAGAAAATTATCTACTTTTCCGATGGATCAAGTTCACAATACAAGAACAGAAAGAATTTTAAAAATATCTGCTTACATGAAGACGATTATGGAATTGGCGCTGAATGGCACTTCTTTGCAACGTCGCATGGTAAAGGTCCATGTGATGGAATTGGAGGAACTGTTAAAAGATTTGCAACGAGAGCCAGTCTACAACCCGGTCAAGATCCTATAACAACACCAAAAAAACTGTTTGACAAAAAACCATTTCTAACGTGCAGTTTATATTTTGTCCCCTGAATAAGCACAAAAACCACAATGAAAATTTGCAGGCCAGATATCACAATCTAAAACCAATAACTGGTACATTAAAATTACATTCTTTCATTCCGTTGTCAAAAACTGAAGCTGTAGTGAAACAATTTTCTTTCGAGAAAGAAGGTAGGCGAGTGAAAATATAAAGTGTAGTAAGAATGAAAACAGACGTTTAAAAAGCAATATGTACATTATCATAATAAGTGAATACAATTAGTGTAAGTTAGTAGTGTTTCCTCGAGTGACTTGTTACGTAGTGGGTGTAATGTAGTAACGTTCGCTCGATCATCCAGTGCCGATAAACCTCTCAGCGCGCGCTCAACGCTTCCCGTCCACTGCTGCACCGGTCTGCTACACATTGTTTCGTAAGCAATTAAATTTCCATGAAACTATTAGAGATCCCATTGTGATTTTTTCTGAAATTATAAAGAATATTTCAATGCACCTAGTAGGTATTTTTTTAGATTTTTAATACGGCTATTTCACATTGATATTTAACTTTTAAAAATTAAAACATAAAAAAATATTTGTAATAATTATAATAGAATCAGTTAATAAATACTTAAAACAAAGAGAGTATTTTAAGCTTTTAAATACATTTTTCAAAAAAATTTTAACATCAATGTGCTCGGAAATATGACGCTTTAAATGTTGCATTGTGCGACATTTTTAAAGAATTTTAACAGGCAACATTTAAAAAACATGTGGACTTAGGAGGAAATAAAAATACACTTGTTAGTTTATTAGACCCATAGAGTTGATAAAAAAATATAAACGCAATCGGAAATATGAGGGTCAAAATTTGTATAATTTTGTGCGATTTGACGTGGAATGACTCAGATAGGAAATCAGTCCAGACTTATATCAGAAACAAATTGCATATTATTCTTGGACTTTTCCCCTTTGAGAGTTAAGAAAGAATCAGTGGCCTCAGTCAGTATTTTTGATCTCATGGGGATTCAAAGACTTTACCATATCATCATTGGCCTTCCCAACTTTCTGGTAACTCAGAAGGACTATAGTGAAATCTGTTTCGAGATACAACTATTTTCCATCTTCAGAACAGGAAACATATATTTTTCTTTTTCTGTTTAATGTCCTATTTTATTCAATAATTGAAATAACAAACGTAATTTGTCTGAAGTCCTCATTGAGTTTTCTACATAAAAGGATAGCCGTTATGCATCTGAAGAATTGTATTCTCAAGCTTCATTGCTTTTTCTTTTGTTAGGCTGGGAGTTAAAATCCAAAATTCTATTGCATATTGTAGCATTGGGATTGCAAGAATGTTTGGAATTTTAAGTAAAGGTTTGATATTTCTTTGAGTGTACACTTTAAATAACACGAATTGAATTGTGCGCAATGATCAATGCGTACAGTGGTGAGGCAGGCTGAAGTAAATAAAAAAAAAATACAGCCACCAATTTGTTCCTCAAGGAACTGCCATTCAAATAAATTGATAGAAAGAACACAGAGCACGTATATTTGAAATAGTTCTTTCCTCAATCGTGCCACGAGGGAGTGGAATGCTTTACCTGCAGGTTTACTGTATGATTTGCAATAGACTCTAACCACAAGTGTTTTCAGAACTAAACTTAAGACCTTTACTAATAGATGTTAATGTAACAAAATGGTCTCTATCTGTTGCATTTCTAGTTATACAGAGTGCGATGTGCGTAATATTGGAAGTGTAGTGAATTTTAGATTGCTGGCAGTGTGTTGTATGCCTAGTGAAAATGCAGTTATCTACAGAGGATGTTCACTAGGATTTAGTACAGGAGTAATGAATTCAGTTAATGTGTAGATAGAAGGAAAAGTGCAAAGAATGTTGAAAATATTATTTAAATTAGAATTAGAATTATAATCCGGAGGATGATGAGAACTACATCGAAACTAGGCTCTCAGGTAAAATAATTTCAGAATTTCAATATCTACAATGTGAAATTGTTATTCATTCATTCATATTTTACAAGTTCGTAGTTCTTCAGTGAAAATTCCAATATTCATTCATTGAATCTTTAATTCGTTCCTTCGGTTATACGTTCTATTGTTGAGTTATCCTTTCATTTATATATACATTGCGAAGCTAATATAAAGTTCCGTCCTGAGGAAACAAAATCTAACATTTGCAAAATCATTTTCGGTATGACATATTTGTGACAATAAGAAATAAATCTTTTGTTTCCCACCCCATATAAGATTTATTCATTCTCTAGTAAACTGTCCGAAGACAGATTTTAACCTCATAAGCGATGAAGGGTGAGTGTAACAGAGAAAAATTCTCTCCGGCACCGGGATTTGAATCCGGGTTTTCAGCTCTACGTGCTGACGCTCTATCCACTAAGCCACACCGGATTCACATCCCAATGTCGGATTGAATCCTCTCAGTTTAAGTTAAACTTCTTGGGTTCCCACTATTGGCCTAACCTCATGCACTGCGTCATAGATGTATGACAGTGGCACAATCTCTCCATGCAGTACATGTGCAGAGGTGCACTCGTTTTGCGTGACTAAGCGGCCGGTATCCGACGGATTAAGCGCCGTCTTATATCACTAAGTGATTATTTTTCGGATATCATATATTATTACGATGTACCGAAATATATATGATATTTCCTTGCAGTAATTGTGCGTCATCATATGATGAAGGATGATTGGAACAGAGAAAAATTCCTCCGGCTCCGGGACTTGAACTCGGGTTTTCAGCTCTAACTGTTGACGCTCTATCGAATAAGCCACACCGGATTCCCATCCCGATGTCGGGTTGAATCCTCACAGTTTAGGTTCCACCTTTTAATCCGTCGGATCCCGGCCACTTAATGACTAATAACGAGTGCACCTCTGCACATGTATACACATTGTGTCACTATCATACAACAATGAGGCAGTGCATATGGTTAGGCTACTAGAGAGAACCCAAGAGATGGAACTTAAGCTGATAGGATTCAATCCGACATCGGGATGGGAATCCGGTGTGGCTTAGTGTATAGAGCATCAGAACGTAGAGATGAAAACATGGGTTCAAATCCCGCTGCCGGAGAGAATTGTTCTCTGTTCCACTCATTCCTTATAAGTGATGCCAATAAGGCGACACTCATGAGGCAACCAAGACAAAAAGTAATAGGTGGGGTGTCTTTATATATACGTCAGAAGTATAATCGTTAAAAGTAAATATAAAATATTAGCAATATTTTAGAAAAACATTGCGGAGGGGCTTGCATGGTGTATATAGTAGAATTTTCAGGGTGAGACATGACAGCAACAGTTAGTGAAAGCTCATAGGAACGAAATCAGTCCAGACACATGCTTACAGTTCTTTCAAAATATGTATTGCCCAACGTATACAATATATGCAATAAACCGAAGTTCTATTACAACATTATCTAAGTTAATGTAATAAATCATACCCCAATATTTTTACTTATCTCAGAAACGAATAACATATTATTCTTGCACTTTTGCTTTTTAACAGTCAGTGGCCTCACTCAGTATTTTTAATCTCATGCAGATTAAAAGAGGTTGGCATATTAACATTGGCCTTCCCAACTCTCTGTTAAATCAGAAACGATATAGTGAAATCTGTTTTGGGATGCAACTCTCTTCCTTTGTCTGAACTGGATATTTTTAATTTTTTTTCTCAAGCTTATTGTTCTATTTTATTCAATAATTGAAATAACATAAGTAATTTATCTGATGTCTTAATTGAGTTTTTTACCAGAGTGCTGCAGAACAGCGCATACTATCTTTTTATATTCGACCGGTTGAAGATCAACCGGCCAGATTGGACATTCGTTCGAATATCCGGTATTGAAGCGGTTGCACCTGGCTAGACAGAACCACAGATATGGGGGAGAGAATACCAAGCGCATATCATAATACAGGAACTCTGATGACATTTTGTAACTAACAAATGGAGTAATTGAAGGAAATTTACTTTTCCTAATTAAAAATGGGTTAGTTTGAAATTCTTAGGGAAATATTTGGGGCTAAGAGGAATGAAGTTACAGGAGAATGGAGATAGTTACACAACGCAGATGGACGCATTGTATTCTTCACCCTACATAATTGGGAACATTAAGTCCAGACATTTGAGATGGGCAGGGCATGTAGCATATATGTGCGAATCCAGAAATGCATATAAAGTTGGGAGGCCGGAGGGAAAAAGTCATTTGAGAAGGTCGAGACGTATATGGGAGGATAATATTAAAAGGATTTGAGGGAAGTGGGGTAGGATGATGAAGACTGGACCGATGGCGGGCTTATATGAGAGCAGCAATGAACACGCGGGTTCCTTAAAATCCATATGGAAAAAGCTAGCTTGAAATAGGGTTATAATTGATTGATCACTTTCCTACATTTATCTTCATAACTAATAGATAAATCAAGTAATGGACACCGGTAACAAAAAAAGGAAATAAGCGTAATGCATAGATGAACTCTGACGTGTAAACAAATACAAGAATAAAGTAAATTACAATTACTGTATTTACAAAATAGAAGAGCAATTAAGTACACACTTACTATAGTAACGTTCATACTTCTAACTCAAAATGTACGGGCTACTTCTGAAAGAGTAGTTGTTAATATAGCCTATGTCTTTTAACTATTCTAAGTGGATGTGTTATTATTTCAGTAATAAATATTTTCAGGGAGATAACAATTTATTAACGAAAATAAAAGCACTCTCAATTCTAATGATAGTAGTTTCATGATGCGTGCTTCAATCAATGAGAAGAAAAGAGGAAATATCATTTGGAAGGTACACGATGATAATCGCAACCTTGCAACGATTCTTGGAACACCTATATGGCTCAATATTCTCTGTCTTTCATGATCCAGAGCCGTCCAACCGAGAGAGACTCGGACATTCGTTCAACCGAACGTTATATTACTGCTCGAGACGGAAGAGCTTCGCATACTGTCTACAGCGCCAGGCGTTCAGTAGCAATCTGTCTGTTCTACCTTTCGTAACCGGTTATGCAGGACTCTATTTTCTACATAAAAGAATATTAGTTGTGCATCTGAATCCTTATTTTTCAAGCTCATAGTTTGTTCTTTTATTTGGCTGGGAGTTAAAATCCGAAACTCTATTGCATGTTTTAGCATTGGTTTTGCAAGAATGTTTGGAATTCAAAGTAAAATTTTGATATATTTTTTTTCATTTATAATTTAAATAACACGAATTCAATTATGCGTAATGATCAAAGCGCACAGTGATGAGACTGGATGGAGTAAATAAATAATAAGTTGAAGCCGCTTTAAGGAACGAAATTCAAATAAATTTATAGAGACAACACAGTGGAAGTATCCAATTTGAAACAGTTCTTTCCTCAATCGCAGTTAGAACTCTTACAATAAATGGAATTAACCGAAATGTTTTAAATGTTACCCAAATTTTATTACATTTCTCAGAAACGAAATGCATATTATTCTTACACTTTTACCTTTTTAAGACATAAGAAAGAGTCCGTGGTCTAAGTCAATATTTTTAATCATTTGGATATTCAATGAGGTTGCCATATAATCACTGGCCTTTCGAACTTTATTTTAACTCAGAAGGGTTGTATTGAAATCTATTTTGAGAAGCAACTATTTTCCATCGTCTGAAGAGATAATTTTTAGATTAATGTTATATGTTATTTAATAATTGAAATAACAAGTGTAATTTCTCTTATGGTTCATTGACTTTGTACGTGAAAGAATATTTGTTATGGGTTTGAAGTCTTATTTTCTCACCTTTTATTGCTTGCTCTTTTATTTGCCTGGGAATTAAAATCCAAAATTCTGTGGCATGTTGTACCATTGTAATTGCAAGAATGCTTGGAAATTGACGTAAAATTTTAATATTTCTTTTCGTATATACAGTAGTTAAATAACACGTGGTCATTAAGCGCAATGATCAAATCGTACAGAGGCGGGACTGGTTGGAGACAAATAAAAATTAGGTTGCAGCCATCAAATTGTTCATCAAGGAACGACCACTCAATTAATGTGTTAGAAAGAACACAGAGGACCGATATTTGAAAGAGATCTTTCCTGAAATATGCTATGAGACAGTAGAATGCTCTACCTGCAGGCTTACTGTATGTTTTTGCAGTAGATCCTAACCACAAGCGTTCTAAAAAATAAGCGTAAGACCTTTACTAATAGATGTTAATGTAACAATATAGTCTCTCTATGTTGGATATATAGTTATACTGAGTGCGTAGTGCGCAATATTGGAAGTGCAGCACAGTAGGTTATATTGATGTATATTGAATAATTTGAAGGGAAAAAAATTTCCGGTGCCGGGTATCGATCCCGGGGACCTCTGGTTGAACGTACCAGCGCTTTGCCAACTGAAGTACCCGGGAACTCCAACCAGCACCGTCTCAACTTTTCCCTTTATATCCACACAACTCGCGTGGGCTGACGAAACGCCAGAGACCCACATCGAGTGCACACAATCTCTGTGTGACTTGGAATTGTGGTTTTGTGTTAACGTACACAGTGACGTATATATTATGCAAATCTAGTCTTTCAGGTAAAGCTTTATGTAAAGCAGATTTGAATCATTTCAAGGGAAAATTTGTTCCGGGGCCGGGTATCGATCCCGGGACCTCTGATTGAACGTACCAGCGCTCTGCCAACTGAGCCACCCGGGAACTCCATCCAGCACCGTCTCAAATCAATTTACACTCGATGTGGGTCTCTGGCGTTTCGTCAGCCCACGCGAGTTGTGTGGATATAAAAGGAAAAGTTGAGACGGTGCTGGGTGGAGTTCCCGGGTAGCTCTGTTGGCAGAGCGCTGGTGCGTTCAACCAGAGGTCTCGGGTTCGATACCCGGCCCCGGAAAAATTTTTCCCTTGAAATTATTCAAATCTGCTTTGCAGGAACTTCTATCACAACATTTTTAAAGTTAATGCATTAAATGATGCCCAAATTTCATTATTTGTCTTAGAAAGGAATTGAATATTAACCGTGCACTTTCGCTCTTTTAGGTTAACAAAAATTCAGTAGTCACAGTCAGTATTTTTAATCTCACGGAGATTCAAAGCTAAGGCTACATCATCATTGGCCTTCCCAATTCTCTGTCAACCCATAAGCGATATAGTGAAATCTGTTTTGAAATGCAACTATTTTCCACTGTCTGAACAGGAAATATTTATTTTTTCTATATCTTATTGTTCTAATTTATTCAATATTTAAAATAGCAAATGTAATTTCTCTGATGTGTAATTAAGTTTCCTACATAAAAAAATATTCTTTAAGCGTGTAAAGTCTTATTTTTTTCAACTTTAATTGTCTATTCTTTTGTTTGGATGGGAAGTAAAATCCATAATCCTGTTATAAGTTATAGCATTGGGATTGCATGAATGTCTGGAATATGAAGTAAAATTTTGATACTTCTTTTCATAATATATACTTTAAATAACACGTGTGCAATTATGCGCAATAATCAAAGCGTACAGAGGTGAGACTGGCTGGAGACAAAATCAAGAATAGGCTGTAGCCACCAAATTGCTCCTCAGGGAACGACCATTCAAATGAAGTCATAGAGAGAACACAAAGGACCAACATTTGAAAGCGTTCTTTCTTCAATCGTGTTTGAGGCAGTGGAATGCTCTACCTGCACTTTTACTGTATGCTTTTGCAATAGCCCCACATGTGTCCACAATTGTTTTCAAAAATGAATTTAGGACCTTTACCAATAGATGTTAGTGTAACAAAATAGTCTATTTGTTGGATTGATATTTATACTGAGTGCACAGTGCGTAACAATGATAGTGCAGTGAGATTTATAGGATGCACAGTGTGTTGTAGGCCTTTTGAAAGTGCAGTGACCTAGAGGGTCGATTTCTAAAACGAGGTCTAGACAACGGCCATGGCTTTAAACCGCGTTTGGGTTTATAAAACGTTATCTTCTTCATTTTCTGAGCCAGGGCTCGAAACTATGGTCTGAAGCAGAGTCCACGGCTGGGGTAAGTTTAAAACCAAGGCTTCATGTATACAATATGGAGTTAGTAGATCAGGTGAATAATTATTGAAGGAAAATTTGTTTCTACAAAATTAAATCCCTTGCTGAGAGTGATGAGAGACAGGAATAAACCTTATAGCTAAATAACGACGATAATTTCAGGCGAATATATTGATTTTCGAAGGAATTAAGGGAAAATTAACAAGAACGCTAAATAATAATCTGCAACGAAATGCACGAGGTAACGGGTTGACAGTTCTTTACACCATCTTGTTGCTTTGAGGGAAGTAAGATATAACATTTTATATTATTATACATTTATGCCTATGCGACGATATGTCTTAATTGTTAATCTTTGCAGTACTTTTGGACATTTTATTTAATACTCGAAATTGATGTGGTCCTGTAGGAATATGAAACATACGTAAATTTGTCTTCTTATTTTAATTTTTATGCTACTTGGGCTTCCCACGTAGTACTAGCATAGTATATGTGAAAATAGAACTATAGTAGATTTAGCTTCATTTGAAATGTCATTCCAGTTAATATTTAGGTTATTGATTCCTTAGAACCGGGTTTTCAGGTAGTTAATGTTGGCAGTACTTATGAACAATTCATAAACTACAACAGAAACGCACGATACCGGTGTGTGCTAGTTATTTTGGCAATATCATAGTGGTCCCTAAAAGTCCGTTCCCTATTAAATACTAATTAATGCTAGTATTTTAAACGCACAAATTATATTCTGTAAATTAGTAAATATAACAATACCTAGGTGAGAGCAAAAGAATGTAACTTACTTTAATTCAATAAAAATATTAATCCTGATGTCATTTGTTTCTAATATCGACTGTTTACAAGAATAACAAGCGATTCTGAGCTGCGTTGGCATATATAGAACCCACGAACCTCGGTTTCTTCTCAATCCGCGTCGCGTCTTCGATTTAGAAGTCGCATTAGGATTCAGACCTCGATCGCGATTTGAAAGCCGAGGTTTGGAACGACGATTTCGTCCGTGTTTTAGAAATTAACCCAGAGAGTCTGTTGAGTAGATTCTAGTACTCGGGTAATGGGTACAGTTAATGTTTAGTGGGTAGAGAAAATACAGAGTACGTTGAAAATATAATTCATTTTAAAATTGAAAATATAATTCGGAGGATGATACATAAGAACTGCATGGAAAATAGACACTATGGTAAAATCACATCACAACTTAAACATTCATAAGGTGAAATTGTTATTCATTCATTCTTCATTCATTCATTCATTAAATATGATATTAGTTCTTCTGTGAAAACTGTAATAAAGAAAACTGTATATCGACGACGTTGAACAGCAACATCTTATGGAAATATTCGTTCAATATAAGACTTCACTTGATTCTCATCAAAAAAGGTTTTTCCATACTTCTGCAAGCTTAGGGTATGTCAAGGCATGGATATAAAGACCAGAATAATATCTTGTTGTGACAGACATTTATTTTTTTTCTAGAGATATTGAAATGTTTCAATTTTTCGCTCTAGCCTACTGTAATGTTGAAATTTTGGCTTACGAGGTTGGTGATGAACAACAGCGATTTATTAGTATAACCCTAGATCATATATAAAACAGATTGACCAAGCTTATATTAAATTTAGACGCAACTGGAAAATAACGGACGCTATGCGTCGCTAGTGTCGAGAAATAAGCTTACAATAACCAACACTAGATGGCAGAGTCCTGGTAACTCCATAGAGTAATACTTTCTTCTGCGAATTCCTTTCTCAATGTGGTTATAACATGACTTCCCTTCCACTCACTAGATTACAGCACACATAAATTAGTACGAATGCCTGTTTTATCCAAATTTTCAACACACGTACATGATATTTTGGTACATGCTGATATAATCTGTTGTTTATGTCCAATAGATAATCTTTCGTCATTTGGCGTACGTAATCTAATTGTTTTATTTTCCTACTTTGTCATTTATTTAGCCCTAGAATCTTCAGTCATTTATCAATATAGCAGTCAAATAAAATTACGAAGCCTCCCTCCGGGGGTTCTTCTTTTTACCGCGAGATATTACCACGCTCCAAAATGTGCTCTAAATGCACGTTTTACATACTTCAGCAGATTTACAATACCATGTGTGGGTTCTCTGCTGATAGGTAGTGTTAATTGTTTGTAGTAAATAGTCTTTCCTTAATTCTTGTGTTAAATTTCATTATTTTTCTAGATACTTTCATATCCGTTCTCGTAAAAACCCTCGTATTTATTTCGATCCTTTATCTATATATTCCGCTCTCTACAAACCATCGGTAGTCAGTCAAATAGAATAACTGTTTGTAACGACTCCAACGAGTAGGAAACCTCAATCCCTTCTGATCTCCTCTCCTATTTTGAGAATTCATTTCTACCATCCTCAAATTTCCTTTATATGAGTAGTTAAATTGTATAAAGAACTTGAAATGTGAATACGAATAATGTCTCAGTGAGTTGTTCGAAAGTGTCTGTGTAATAAATTATATATTCAGAATGCTCTTCTGGGATTATGAACTTCAAGTGTTAGTAGGTTTATTGTCTCAAAGAGAATTGTTTGGAAGTCTGCGTGAAACAAACTATTCATTCAGAATGTTCAATAAGAACTTCTTCAAGTGTTAGAATTGTCTCAAAGTGAGTTGTTCGAAAGTGTCTGTGTAATAAACCATATGTTCAGAATGCCCTGCTGTGATTATGAACTTCAAATATTAGTACTATCTCAAAGAGAGTTAGTTGTTCAGAAGTCTCTGTGTAACAAACCATTCGGAATTCTCAATAATAACTTCAGGTGTTAGCATTGTCTCCAAGGGAGGTGTTCGGTAGTTTCTGTGTAACAAACTAATACAAAATTCATTCAGAATGTCCATCTGTGATTATGTGAACTGCATAAGAAAAAAGAAATATTGTCGTGATATGAAGTTATTCAGATTTCCGACTAAGGATAAGGAGAGGCTACAAAAATGGATTTTGAATTCAGGCAAGTACAGAACTAATTGCAGTAAAATGAATGAATACACCCACATATGGCTCAGAACTTTCTTTTGAATTATTTAATTATTCCCTACGTCCAAAATAGTTATTACGTCAGTGGGCTACAAAGTTTGTTATATGATAAGAATAAGATAAAATACAGTATAACCCAAAGTACCGGTAATAAGAATGACTATGATTTCAATTACGTAATCTGGGCTATCATCTGTAACAAAAAAATTCGTCTCATTCTGTAAAATTTGGAGTCCCAACAACAACAATTAAGGAAATTTCTATGACAGCTTTGAAGGGTTCTCTGCAGATGTTACGGCGACATTTGTACTTCAATTCAAATTACAGTTGATCAATCTATTTTAACTTTTATCTGTTTATTTTACTGCAAATTTTAATTATTGTCAAACATTATCTACTGTAAATTTCAGTTTATTGTAAACAAACTTCTTGTAAGACATTTTTAATGTCCCACCTTAAATGTTACTATTTAACATTCTTTGTCTTTGGCAACTTCACCAAGTTGAGGAAGGTTAGATATTATTATTAACCTAATTAATCCAGTCTAGTTACTATATAAACCATTGTTAACGACGACTTAAGCCAAGTATTCATGCTACGTACTCTATTATGCACTTGCTTAATTATCATAGCCTAGTTATTGTAAACAGTATAGTATTTCTTACTTTAAAATAAATGAAAATTGACCTTATTGCTCAATGACATATAAACACAACTTTAGTAATAACGGATGTTTAAATAAAATATTCATTCTTTTATTTTGGAAATCTTGTCATCCTAATCTATAAACTTATTATAATTTTCCACTACACCTCATTGGCTTCTAAGTCTGTAGTAAGAGGTAAAATGCTCGAGGGAAAGAAAACTGCATCCATTGAAATTATTCGTAGAGTAAAAGAACTGCCTTTTTAGATTTTTTCAGTGGTTTCTGGAACTGTAGGCCTATTGTTATGACTATGACCATCTGTGATAGATACTCATAGACTTACTCACTGGCTTTTAAGGAACCCGGAGGTTCATTGCCGCCATCACATAAGCCCACCATAGACAGAGTTAAACATTCTGTATTAGAACTGTAGTGGACACCCTTTTGGAAAATAGTTACTTTTGCATTTGCATGTGGCCTAAGTAAATTCTTGCCTTGTTTTAAGAGTACACAGAAGTGAAATTTTTATTTCCTACACAAATAATAGGTCTTTGAAGTTTTGTACAGTTATTGTACTCCTTATAAACAGTGTGTATGCCAGAAGTATGGTCAGCCTCATTTCGCCAAATACCATCTCACTATCATCAATCTCGACACTGAATAACCTCGCAGTTGATACAGCGTCGTTAAATAACCCACAAAAAATAATATTGTCAATTCTAATAATAGCCAAGAAATTAAGAAAAAGAAAAATCATTTGTGTATTACAGATTCAAATTTTGTGTGAGAATTAGCATTTTTTGGACAAAAAGAATTGTACCCATTACACAAATGAGTTTGAAATTTTAAATGCAATTTAAAAAAATGGCCACCAAAACATGCAATTGATCGGGCATAAGTGCATGGACACTACTCCAGAGGTTCCTTAAATCATGAACAATTTTTAATGTCGAAAAGTAATCTTTTTACCAGAAATACACATATTCACCTAGTTGTACCTTTAAAGATACGACTCATCGAATTTCTTGTAAATAAATTTAGTATTATAAAACAAGAAAATAGGAAATATGTTAACCAATATTTTTAATACATTTTTGCAAGAATCGTCCCTTTTGCGAATTGTAATTGCTATTTTTGGGGGTGGAGGAGGAGGAGGTCCATGGATTTCCTGAAAAATACCTCCCAAAGAATAATTTTATATTTTAAAATAAAACAAAAAAATATGAGGAGGATATAATTCTAAATGTATTAACATGCCATTTAGGACTCAAAATTCTGAGTGCATAGCAAACTGTGAAGTTAGTTTTTGAATGATAGACTGTCTGGACAATCTTTATGCAAGGCAAGAAATTATACAACTGGTATAAGATTTCTGCTGCTTAGTTATTTTTAATGGTTGCTGTTATAGCCCTTTGGTTAAACTAGAGAAAACTAACGATGTCTGTGTACCCAGAGATTATCACAGGAGACTAAAATGGAATAATAAATGGATTTTTTTAACCTTATTATCCAGTGGCCACATTTTGAGGCTCTATCACAACACCCTGACATACTTTTTAAAGTAAAGATATAAGCCCATATAGATCATGGAAAATTACTAGAAAATGTATTTACGTATGCGACATTTCTTTAACATTTAAAAGAAATCAAATCTAACTTGAACACTGATAAGGATAGACAGCACCTTTATGATTGAGCTATACCTAATATGTTTCTATCAAAACAGAGTGCTTTTAATAATTTGAGATCGACATGAAAGCCTTTATGTAGAATATGAACTTGTAGTTGTATCGATAAGTATTCCGAGTTTAGTATTAATTCATTCTGAATCTTGCGTACACTACTTTTGACACTTCAATATAAGTAATTGATTAACTAGCGGACTTACTCGTGTTAATTATGTAAGCCGCACAGACTTACATATTAATACGAGTAAGTCCGCTAATTAATCAATTACTTAGTATTAATTGCTGAAACCCCTTGCTGGTAAGATGGAATTATTATTTTTGAAACATGACATTTTATTGTACCTTAATAAATCTAAATTCAGGATGGTAATGGCAGGTAATTTTAAAATAAATCTGTTGAATGTAAATTATTTCTCAGTTTATTAGATTCATCTGAATAATAATATTTTGAATACATTTGAAGGCATAAAAAGAATGTCTTAACTTCCTTAGATATAAATATTAATGATTTGTTATTACAAAAGTGAAGTCATCATTCTGGCTATCTCTGATCAATGTGCACTGTCATTAATTTTTTTTAACATTACATTTAATAGTATATATAGTTCCTCTGTATATGTACTATCTGTACCTGAATGTATTGTTAAAAGTGATTGAATCATTTTTATCTAATGATATTATGTAGGCCCCTAGTATGATTATTTCGGGAAATTTTATGGTTTCAATTCTGAGGATATTTTAATATTATTTAATTGCTCTTATATAAATTTTGAATACAGTATGTTTTTCAGCCAATTTTAAAAAGGATAATTTAGCACATTTGGCACATGCCAGAATTACTAAATAAGAGAGTTCTTGCACTAGCATACTGTTTATGAAGTAACAAGATCTGAAGAAATACATCTATTCTATATAGAGGCGTAGGAATGAATATAGGCCTAAATCTGTTTTAAGAAACTCCAATTTAATATTCCCGCTATAGAAACGCCACAAAAGATGTATAACGCAGCATGGAAGCTAAATTAATCTGAACTCTAAACACAAAATCTTAATGTATCCATGTATAAATTAAATGCATAAAAAGAACGAATATTAATAAACTAATTCCACTAGATGTAGTATCGAAATTGAAAGAAGTAACTAGGCTATGAATTGCGTCTTAACAAGTAGCTACAGTATAAATAAAATATACTCTTCATAATAGACACATTGACTTCAGTAATAACTAGGGCTATAAAGATTTTATGGTGGTTTGCCTATCAGGCAAACGTCTGAATAGTCAGCATTGTCTAACTACAGAAGTGTAATAAAAAAGTATTCCCCCCCCCTCCCACCTCAACACAGAGAATTGTTTTTGTTTCCCCCTCCCAAGTCCTGGTAATATTATCATTAAATTATCCCACATATTTGGAGATGCCTTTCTTTGTTTCTGACATTATTTCTGAATTTTTCTTTTACACTTCAATAGAGAACTACATATTAATAATCCGTGGCGCCACAGCCTGTGAAGGGCCTAGACCGACCAGCCGACTGCTGGCCTCATGCCCACATGCCGAAGCAGAGGTGGACAATCATCCAACCAGAATGGAGGTATCGTGTGGTTAGCACAATGATCCCCCCATCCGTTATAGTAGCTGGCATTCGCAACCGGATTTCGCTACCTATCGTAGCTCCCCAAGTGCATCACGATGCTGGGTGGGCACCGGTCCCATACACTGACCGAAATTCATGAGAAAATGTATTCCCACATGAGGATTCGAACCAGCGTGCATTCTGTAACGCAAGTCCTAGGCAGATGCCTTAGACCACGATAGAACTACATATTTCGGGGGACAATAAACGTGTCACTTAGTGGAACTCAGTCTTAATGTGTTGGGTATTTTTTCTTTCCTTTTTTTTTTCTTTCTTTCATACCTTTTGTTTTTTTATTGCAGGTAACGTCATGCTATTGGACATGGATGTTCAACAACTTCGCAACAGATTCTTGTGTGATGTATATTTTGATGAGAGTTCCTTCATGAATGAAACTAAACATCGTCTGATTCACACAGCAGTGCCTTTACATCATAGAACTGTAGACTCCATTCCTTCTGCATCAACATCCACAGTATCCAGAGCAACTACCGAAATTGATGAAAGTCCAAGTCCACCGTCGTCTCCTCCATTGAAGGTTAAAACACCCCAAAAAACCTACAGTACAACATCAACTCATCCCATGGTAAGAGAAAGGGAACTACCAGTAACATCATATGATTACGATAAGTCCACATCCTCCCCTATCAATATAAATGAGATCATAGAAATGCCTGATAAACAAGTAAAGAGAAAGTTAGTCATGTCACCAAATAGTGATACACCTAGAAAGAAAAAATTAAAAATCTCCATAGCAAAGGAGTCACGACTTCTACGATCAAAAACATTATATGTATCAAAACTCAGGCGTACATTGAGAGATTACCAAAACACAAACCACTTGACACACATTTTCAACAGTTTCAGCTTCAGTTCAACATACTCCGAAACATTAGCTAGAATGCAATTCAAAACCAAAAGTCGCCAATGGACAACACTTGAAAGAAACTTTTCCTTGATGCTCTTCTACAAGTCTTCAGCAACCTACAAGTTTCTAAGGAAAATAGGCATTGTGTTGCCTGGAGTTTCTACAATTAGAAAGTGGATAGGTTCATCGATCCAGCCAGGTTTTGATCACAATCTTTTCGAAAATCTACAAAAGAAGTTCACCACACAAACCTACCAAGAAAGGGCATGTATTATATCATTTGATGAAATGTCAATAATGAGACGTTTGGAATATTCCAAACACTTGGATCTAGTAGAAGGTTTAGAGGATCAGGGCCATTTGGGAAGAAAACCTATAGCTGCAAATTATGTCCTAGTATTTATGATTCGAGGAATTTACTGCAACTGGAAGTTTCCTGTTTCATATTTCTTATCACATTCAGGCGTGAAACATGAAAATTTGTGTATCCTTATACAAGAACTAATAGCATTGTTGGAACAAGCAAATCTGGAACCAAAAATGATTCTGTGACCAAGGGTCTAGCAATAGAAGTACTCTAAAAGACTTAAATGTTACATCAGAGAAACCATTTTTTATGGTAAATGGGAAAAAAAATTTATGCAATTTATGATGTTCCCCATTTATTTAAAAGTTTCCGAAATAATTTGCTAAGTGGGAACTTTAATCTAAATGGCAAAATCATAACATTTCAGGACATAAGAAAAACATATCAGATTGATCAAAAAAATGAAAAGAGTCGAATGTTACTGAAATTGACAGACAGTCATTTGCAACCAGATACTTTCCAGAAAATGAATGTAAAATTGGCAATACAAATTTTTAGTCATTCAGTTGCTTCAGCAATAAAAACATGTATTGAAACTAATGAACTGCAAAGTGATACAGCAGAAAACATAGCCTATTTCATAGAATTGTGAATTTTATTAGTAACAACAATGTAATTTATTCGTCACAACAATAATTCCTTTCTACAATTCGCCTTAAACGCTCACGTCAACAATTGGATTTTCATTCAACACAGTATTCGTTATAGCACTCCACCGACGACAATGACAATTTACTTGGACTAGTACGAACAACAATGAACTGTTAATCTTAACTAATATTTACAAAGCACTATTTACAAATCAGAACTATCAGTTCTCGGTTCACAGTTCTTCTAGCTCAGTCACTCGAGTTCACAGTATCTCGAACCACAGACCTTCAGAGACAGTTCACTGTACTCGAACTCAGGTCCCTCCAACTGCGGTCCACTGCACTCGAACTCAGGTCCCTCCAACTGCGGTCCACTGCACTCGAACTCAGGTCCCTCCAACTGCGGTCCACTGCACTCGAACTCAGGCCTTCGGATGGTGATACAGTTGCGGACACACACTCGAGTCGAACTCCGGTACACAAGACTGGCTTGCTTGCTCTGGCTTTCTCACTGACTGGCTGACTAATCAACTGAAAACTGCTCGAGTTCGCTGGCGTTTCTTCTTTTATAATCACAGCGACGTAGCCTCGAAAGTTCGACGCGTCTCCAGAGATTGCACTCCAGAAAAATCCAGAGCCCTCTCCTCTCTACCAGCACCAGATGCGCGCGCACTCTCGTCGCGTTGACGTAATACACCCCCTCTCTTCTCTCCGCCGCGCGCCGTCCCAAAGTGCTCCGCGCGATCTTCTCTCTTGCGGGACGCTGGTCGTGAGTTCGAATCTCACGTCGCTGTCACAGAATTAATGAACAATTTGTTTGTTACACTCAACAGTAGAATACAATTTTCACCCAATCCCTACAAATGTGCTCTTTCAAAAGAAAATCCTATAGTAAAAGAAACTTTAGAAGAGGCTAGCAACGTGCTCACAATGTTGCAGAAAATCGATTTAAAGACTGGAAAAACTAGCACTCCTCCATGCTTTACTGGGTTAATACACACAATTAATGCAATTTTACAGTTCTCTGAAGAGCAGGAAAATGAGTGTAAATATTTGTTGACAAATAGATTAAATCAAGATGCACTAGAAAACTTGTTTTCCATTTATCGTCAGAAGGGTGGTTATAATCGAAATCCAACAGCAAGACTATTGAGATGTCTTTTCAGAATAAATGTTATAAATTCTTTGATGAAATCAGAAGCATCAAATTGTGAAGCTGATGAGGATAACAATTTAACAATAAGTAATAGTGCTGAATCTACTGGGAACGCCAAAATAAAAAAAAAATAACTGTCCAAAAACTGATAGTGCACCATGTGCTGAAAATACTGAACTATCGGCGCAATCTACAGCCGATTCCCTTAATTCAAGTAGGCCTACATGTGATGACTCTAATTTACCAAGAGGTCAAATGACAACTACATATGAAGAAACACATGTACCTGAAGAAACTATTACATCAGAAGCGTGTTCTGTTGCATATTTTGCTGGATACTTAGCAAATAAATGTACGAAACAATATGAATGTTCTACCTGTGAGGACTTATTAATTGAACAGACTAAACTGACTGAGAAGAGATATCTGTTAATATTAAATAAAATTTATGGTAACGTTTGTGATGTCAGCACTGGACTCCATGCACCTACTGCTGACTTTCTGCACATTGTTGACAAGCGTTTGAACGTTTTTGAAAAATTCTTTCCAGAAATTTATCATGAAAAGCAACTGAAATCAAAGTTCCTGAAAGAGTTCATGAATGATCTTGAGGTTTCATTATGGCTGCAAGGTGAAACATGCAGGGATCATAGAGTATTTATTCTAGAACAACTGGTTACAAGCAAATTATTTTATAAATGTAAGATGATGTTGAAAGGAAAGTCACTGAACAAACATTCCAAAGTTTCCAAAATAAGAATACTTAAAAACAACTGATTTAAGTTGTAAATATTATTGTAAACAGTAGTCGAAGTGGTAAAAAAGTAGTAAACCCAATTTGAACTTAATTTTTGAGCCAGACATGCAGATGCATATAGTTGTGCTAATATAATAATATGCAGTAGACTATCGATTGTCCGCAGTCACTGGGGGGAGGGGGGTGGGTAGATAAACCATGCATAGTTCGCAACTGAGTTGACATGGATGTTTAAGAAGAAATTTGAATTATTTAGTCACTTAACTTACAAATATACTAGGAACTTAAATTGTTTTCATGAATGCTACACTACTTATACTCTTGGTTTCACAAGTAAAGAACCTTCGTTGCAGGGTTGGGTTCAGGAAGCCATAAATCTGACTGACACGCTCCCCCAATTAGTAAAACTGTGGACAAAGATACCGCCAGAAGACCGCCGAGAATGCTGTGTTGTGAAATTTCCATTTTTAAAAGACTCCAACCAGTTGCAAAAAAAAAATACATTTAAAGAGTCAAGCCAAGAGCAAACGTGGCAACAGCTGAAAGGTTTAGCAAGTTTACTTCCCCTAACTGGCCTGTCAATCACTGTCATCTGTGTAGAAGTGGTGTGAGGCCAGGGTTCTTTACTTGTGGAGCCGAGAGTAAGGATACCAACCCACTTTTATGTCACGATTCAGGTCGAGAAAATTTCGGGTGAAAGTATGGCCAAATCCATAAGACACGTGTCACGGTTTTTTTTTTTTCCACATGGGCCTGGGTTGAGCAATACATTGAAAAATTATGAGTCAAATGACTGTAGTATAACTGTTTATTGCTGCAACAAGAAATCGTGTGGTGGCATGACTCTGATGGTAGCAAGTTGGATGTAGGTGTAGACAGCGCATAAAGTTCGGGTTCGAATCCCTTTTCGTCATTTTTTTACGTTTTATTTTAGTACACATTCGTAGCTTGCTGAGGTTATAATTATTTTGCAATGCGTGTGAAAATGAATGGTTTGAAGAATAAATTTCCATCTTATTGATTTGAATTACATTGCATTGATACAAAGTATTTCTTCCAGATGATTCACATTACTACATATTTGTGATTAATTGTAAACATAGTGTATTGGCACTCTGTATCCGGTGCGCTATGTTTACAATTAATCAGTGATGTGTAGTAATGTGAATCATCTGAAGAAATACTTTGTGTCAATGCAATATAAAATGGAAATTTATTCTTCAAACCATTCATTTTCGTACACATTGCAAAATGATGTAACCTTAGGATGCTATGAGTAGCCTATGTGTATTGAAATAAAAACATTACAAAACAAATGACGAAAAGGGATACGAACCCGAACTTCATGCACTGTCTACACTCGAGTCCAACATACTACCACGTGAGCCACGCTGGCACATCATTTTTTGTTGTAGTAATGAATAGTTACACTACAGTTGTTTGACTCTTAACATTCCAATTTTTTTTTCCCTCTTGAACCCAGGCCTATATGGGGAAAAAGCCGTATCTCATATGGATTTGGCCATACTTTCACCCAAAATTTTCCCAACCTGAATCTTGAGATCAAAGTCGATGGATTTCCTTGATAGTACAGTAAGTGTCAAAATGAACACTTTACTCACAAGTTTATCTTCATCCAATCATGTAACATTCTGATTGAACTGATTTCGGCCTCAGTGGTGCAACTTGTTTTTACATATCGTACAAGTTTTCGCTTTTCAGACATTGTTCGGCACTAACAAAAACCAATCGACAACATGTACCTGTACTATGTAATCATTCACAACCAAATCTCAATTACAATACAAATATACCTGTTCAAAATCATTATTCTGTAAGGTGCTGTACAGTCAAGATTAAAAATTTGTAGAGTATACAAAAAGGCTGTGGTTAATCCACAAAGCGGATAATTGAGAGTTTAATATTTAAAGCCTTGTTCACATACATTTCCCTCACTATGACCACTAATTTAAAAGAAACGCATTTATAAATATACAATAAATTAAGAAAATATAGGATCTTTCATTAGAAAAGCGATTGGATCCTCCAGCTATGCACAGCCTTTACCTGTTATAATGCAGGCTCTTTCATGGGAACTGGAGTCCAGTCATGTTCCTAACGGAAGACTCTATATGTTTCATTTCAAATGCACTTGTAGTTAACGAAATGTTATAGTGTCTTGAAATTTAAAATAAGATGAAAGATCTTAAAATATTAATTGAAAATTGTCTTTTGCAGTTCAATGAAGTTATAGATTAGACTTTTTTCACTTAATTTTTTAAAGATTTCACAACATTTCGAGTTCCATGAGTTCTAACTTTGTCTTTAGGTGATAAAAAGGGGGATAAGAAGGGTAACTTACTCGTTGGGGTCATTACAAACAGTTTGACTTTAGCTTACTCGTTGGGGTCATTGCAATTTCCTTTGTGTATGGGACATTCCACAGTAACTTATGTTACATTCACACATGTTTGTGAACATACTAAGAATATTAAAACACAAAATTAACTTTTTCATACATTCTTTTGACTTATTTATTGCGGTTAGGAATATTCTTCATGGCAGTAATCATTTTGGAGTAATCATTTTGGGTATACAGGAATGTGTTATGACCTATAATAGATTGTCTATATTATCTTTAGATCCTTCTTTTATGGATAAGTTTTACTACTGCTTCCTTTAGTTTAGAGGGAAAGGTAACCTTTTGCATTTAGGATTAATCGACATGAGGGAAGTATAATTAAAATTTGCCTTAAAACCTAATCATTTTTGTACCTAGGAGAGTTAAACCATATTACATTTATACATGGAATTAAAGATGCAACAAGCCATGTTAAATTTGAACATGGAATTAAAGATGCAACGTATAAGAAATTCATTAGGCTACTTCAGCTTTGATTTATTAGTTTAATGGTTAGTAACTTAATATTTCAGTAATTTGTATAACTAACTCAGATTTTCTGGATGTATATTTCCTTTTATCAATGTTATAATCCATAATTTTTCATTTTCTCTTCTCTCAATATATTTTTGCTGAATCACTCCCTAAGACGAGATAACCTAGCTCTTCAAAGGGTGTGATAGAATCTGTAGTCTATATTTTGTGATTTGAATGTTACATTTGTGAACTACGTAAGAAAAAATTGTATAATATAATATATTTAGTAATAAATGTATTTTCTTCATTTTCTATATACATTTTTAACACATATCACTGATTGTTTCCAACTTTTTTATCGTGTTAATATTTAGGATTTACCTTGCTAGTAATAAATGTGTATCATTATTATTATTGTTGTTATTATTATTGTTATTATTATTATTGTTATTATTATTATTATTATTATTATTATTATTATTATTATTATTATTATTGTAATTTCTTAGCACTTAATGTTCTAATCATATGTAACATATTGTACACAGCAATGTGATGTAGCTTAGTCTGTAGTCTATATATTTTATGTTTTGAATGTTATATTTGTAAAATACTTTAAGACAAACCATTGTAGACTTTCACATTTTTTAACAATAAATGTATTATATTATTATTGTTTTTATTAATAAAAGTATTGCAATTTCTTAGCCCTTCCTGTTCCAGTCATTTATAACAATGGTGTAGCTTGTAGGCATACAATTACTTTCCTGAGAAGTAAATCCAATCTCTCCCATCTACCTATTCCGTTTCTCTTACCATTAAATATCACTCTTCTCTATAAGAAATCAAAATTCAGGTCGTCCATGCTCTTACTTTAAGGGGGGGGGATAATAGATACCCATGTTCACTCAATAATAGAATATGAAGTGTTAGGGTGGGATCCTTACAAACCCAAATTGATTCAATAGAAAAGGTCTTAACACAGGGCAGCAAAATATGTCAAAATGGTGAAGATATAGTAAGACTTAGTGTGGGAATTGCTCGACTGAAGGTGACGAAAAACCCAGACTTGGTGCATTGTTCAAGTCACATATGAGACACAAAGCCTGGACCGACATCAATACTAGACTAGTGAAACCTCATACTTAGGGCTGATCATAATATGAAGTTTGAATTCAGAAGATCAAGAAGATACGTGGCAAAATTTCCATTTGTAAACAGCACAGTAGTAGTTTGAAACAGCTTGTTTTGCTGTTAGATCTATGCAAAAGATAGTAAATATAAATACCTTAAAAACAATACACTTTGCATACTTCCACTCGGTAATGAGTTTTGGAATAATATTCTGGGGAAATTCCACAGATAGTAAAAATATATTTCTATTACAAAAAAGAGTAATTAGAATAATAGTAGGTGCGAAATCTAGGGAGTCGTGTAGGACTATTTAAAAAAAAACTACAAATAATGCCCATGGCTTGTCAGTATATCTTTTCATTAATAGTCTTCCTCGTATGTAATCGTGAAAACTTTGTAACTAATTCAACAGTTCATAGCATAAATACACGTCAAAAAAATGACTTTCATACTCCATCGGCAAGTCTATCATGCTATCAAAAAGGAGTGCGTTATATGGCAGTAAAAATTTTTAATAGCCTCCCTATCGATATAAAAAATGAAACTCAAAACATAAAATTATTTAGGGCCAAATTAAAGAAGTACCTAATTTCTCACGCCTTCTATTCTGTAGTTGAATTCATGACATTCAATAACACTTCATGAAATTGATACTAAAACTATGTGTTGTACTAGTAGACTATATTGTAAATCTCGTCTGTATATATTTCATCTAGACTGTGACTATAAATTAAGATTTTATAATAGTATTAAGTTTTTTGACTTGTTCCATATTCTAGCTGTAAGCATGTATGAATACCATGGAATGTTAATAAATACAATACAATACAATACGAACCGACCGGAACGGAACGAACCGGAAATATTCTGTGAGAGACTAATGCTTGTTTTTTAAACGGCAAACGCTCACTTGTCCGAACGGAAGCAACCGGCTGCCAGTCCTGACGGACAGGGTTCTCGCGACACGACCCTAGCGGAAATTTCCGGGACGGCTGATGGCGATCGTCATCTTTCGTATGTCTTTGTTGGTCTTCGGAGAAAATTGTGTTGGCTGTTCTCAGTACTTTCCCACTCAACATTGTGCTGGTGCGTTGTTCAGTCAGATTATTCTTAAAATGGATGATGAAAAGTTAATTTTAACAGTGCTAATAACTCTTCTGTGCTGATTGATCTTCGAAATGTGATGTCTTCCTTCATCATTTCAGGTGTTAATAACAGATGAAGTTCTAAAATTTTTTCTTCGCTCATACAAAAGTACTGAAAAAAAACATTAATGGATCTTAATACAAAAATGGGAAAAGATGGTGAAATTCATCAAAAACACTTTTTTTATAATGTTATGACTAGAGCCAGGATTTTATGTAATTACATATTACATAGCTATTTATGTAGCTATAAGGAAAGCTAAAATGTCCGCTAATCATATTAAAGAGATTATTATTCCGAAGTTTTAAATGTTTTTACATATTTGGTACATAATAAATATTTTTGTCATATATTACATATTTTTATATATTTTGAAGGATATTGCATGTTTTGAAAGAATACACATTTTTTCAGAAATTTTCTCTCTACTTAATTTTTAAGTTATGTTTTAAAATTGTTTATAAAGCTTATCCCTTCGTCTTTGGTGTATAAATATAATTTAATAACTAAAAATAATAGGCTAACGTATTGTGTCAAAAAGTGGACATCTGTTTGTAATGTTAATAGTTTTATATCCCTTAAGAAGTAATGGGTCCACACCTGTGAAGTAACGGTTAGCGCGTCTGGCCGCGAAACCAGGTGGCCCAGGTTCGATTCCCGGTCGAGGCAAGGTCGAGCAAATACTGAGTAACTTTCGGTGCTGGACCCCGAACTCATTTCACCGGCATTATCACCTTCATCTCATTCAGACGCTAAATAACCTAAGATATTGATAAACGTCGTAAAATAACCTATTAGAATAAAGAAAAGAAGTAAAGTGAAAATAGGAACAAATACCAATGCGAAGGGTGGGTCATTGTACTGCTAACGCGGTGAAGGAAAGAGTGAAATTTACCCTGTGGGTATGACTGTTTGATACAAACACCCCCAATCAATTGCTCTAAAAGAAAACAATAGTTTTTTTTTCTGTTTTCTTGAGAAGCTTATTTTGACATCAGGTGATACACGTAACTAGTCTTGCCTTTCGCATCCAAGTTAAAAGACTGAATTTCAATTGACGATTCCTTTACTACTATGGTAAAATTGTGCTGTGTAAAGTGGGTGACAAATGCATTGGGTGCTTCATGAAGTCACAATAGAATAGCATTTAAAATTTGGACTTCATGTGAGAAATAAAAAACGTGCTCCGTCGAAATGAAACAAGTTCTTCTTACACAAGTGGTGCTGAAACATTCTTCGCCTTCTATCAGTGAATTTAATAAAAAAAATTGTGCATGGCAATGGTTGTTGCAAAGATACCATGGTATGAACGTGAAGTGACAAAGTTCCAAGCATTCCTAAGCAAATACTGCAACTTCAATATTTCGCATGAATCAACACTCCGGAAAAATTATTTGAACACCAGCTATACTGACACAATGGAAACGATTAGAGCTGGACTTGATAGTTCCTACGTATGGGTTGCCATTGACGAGACGATCAATGACGGCAGAAAATATGGAAAAATATTTAATTATATTAATTTCGCCTCCAAGCAATAATTAAATAAGATTGAATCACATGTGCACTTGTAATCTGTTATTAGTGTGCAGAAATACATCTAATAAAGCTTAGATTTTAAATTACATGTTTTTATTTATTACATAATTCTAGACTGGGATGGCAGAACATGATATGTCACTGTTTGGCCATTTTCTATTTTTCAGCTCAGTTGGTAGGTTTCATGAAGATCTATATAGCCTCCTGGCAAAGCATGATATGTCTAGGGTGAATAATTACAGTAATATTAAGTCCAGTCACCTCATGATCTGTGAAATCTTTCAATTTTGTGAGGTGGCAGAATTTCATAAGTGTACATATCAAGTTTGGTCTTAGAATTTTCTAAAGTGGCAAACATTGATATGTTGACATAACATGTTTTGCCATCTGCTATTCTGGAAACTTCCAGTTAAAACGTGTGTATTGGTACTCTCATCAGTGCAAGATAATGATTAACAACGTTTGAAATTTTAATTTGTTATACAATTCAAATGATGACACTAGTTTATGGCGAGAATCAATAGTCTTATGTGGGTAAAATGTTTGATGTGATATGCATGGTTTGAAATTTCAAAGAAGAGGCTCTTTAATGATACACAAAGCCCTGAACAAGTGTGAAGTAATATAACTAGAGCAGGAATATTATAGTTGTGTGCTTCCTTCTCATCCTTGTGTAGTAGAATTTTAATAATGGATATGAATTAGACGACATAGAGGTCACAACAGATATAAAAAAACAAACTATTACGGACTTAAGAGGAAAAATTATGGAAACACAGTCAATGCGGTCAACTGCGATGGAGATTACTATAAGTAAGCAAGAATATAATTTTATGGATTTGGAAGAAAATACGAAGGAAATCACAGTTCGCAATTAATTACTAATGCATTTGCAGGTAAAGAATTTTACCTATTTGAAGTGTCTTTCATAAATGATGAAAGTGACGAATGTGATTCAATTGCTGATAGTGACTGAAGCCCTGGAAATTCTATATCTAAAAATGGAAGAGAATTTTAATTTACTATCAACATAATGATACACGTGAAAGCTATAATGAGCAAGACATTTCCGATGTAAATCCTCAACCATTGCAGATAATGGATAGTGAGACATCAGAGACAGATAATAACAACAATAGTACATCCAATAAATTCAACAGGGATTGAATACACTAAGAAACAGAGTATAATATTGACAAGGGAAGATTAAATCAATTTTAGAGGAAATGAAGAAACTCAAAAACAGGTGATAATAACAAGAGAAGATTCAATCAATTCTACAGTAAATGAAGAAACTCAAGGGCAGGATAATGACAAAAGAAGATCCAATAAATTCTATAAGAAAGTAAGAGAATAAAACAAATAAAACATTCAAAGACAGAAGAAGAGAAAATTAAGAAGGAATGTGGGACAGAGTATATTACGAGAAAAGGTGAAATAGTTCCTGCTAAAACTTTTAGACCTCTGGGCGGCCTGGTTGGCTCAGTTGGTATAGTGCTGGCCCTCTATGCCCGAGGTTGCGGGTTTGATCCCGGGCCAGGTCGATGGCATTTAAGTGTGTTTAAATGCGACAGGCTCATGTCAGTAGATTTACTGGTATGTAAAAGAACTGCTGCGGGACAAAATTCCAGCACACCGGCGACGCTGATATAACCTCGGTAGTTGCAAGCGTCGTTAAATAAAACATGACATTCTCAAGAAAAACAAACTCATCTTCAGAATTATAAAGAAATCTAAAAAATACTTTCAAAACGTAATATTATCCAAAACAAAAGTTAAAGGAAAAATAGAGGACAAAATATTATGCAGCATACATGAAAAATTATTGTAAATTATTCATTGACAAATTCCAGGGGACGAAACAATTCAATTGTTAAAAAAAAAAAATGTTTTCACATATTCATGGCCTATAATCTAGAGGTCAGATTAATAATCTTATACACAAGAAGAAGGTTTCTCCATGTGGATTTATTATGTCTGACAGTAGAGGAAAGTATGATCCGATAACTAAAAACAGAGAAACTACAGTATTACCTTCATAAAATAATTTACTAACATATATCCAAAACACGACAGCCATTATACGCGAAAACGTAGTCAGAAACTATAAAGGGACTTACTGAGCCTCTCTGACCCCTACTCGTATTGGTGAGGATTTCTATGATCCCTACAGATAATTGAAAACTTCACATACTGCAGCTGTACTTGATGGTAAAATATCAGAGGATAGTGACTAGTGAAAACAAACCAGAAATAGTTAAAAACGGTAGGTGATTGTAATTCAACTCCTGCCTTATTCTCTAAACAAAACCATTTTTCTTTAAATTAATAATTAATATAGTTCTGAGTTAATTTCTTGTGCACTCAAAAGAAAACATTTTATTTAATATTACGATTACAGTTGTTTCAATTAATAATAATAATAATAATAATAATAATAATAATAATAATAATAATAATACTTACTTACTTACTGGCTTTTAAGGAACCCGTAGGTTCATTGCCGCCCTCACATAAGCCCGCCATTGGTCCCTATCCTGAGCAAGATTAATCCAGTCTCTACCATCATATCCTACCTCCCTCAAATCCATTTTAATATAATAATAATAATAATAATAATAATAATAATAATAATAATAATAATAATAATAATAATAATAATCTACAAACATCGTGCCTTTCCGCAGAGTTGATGAAGGAAATAGGCCTATACTACATATTTTATGTAAAATTTAAAGTTTTGCCACCTTCTCATTTGTCTCTTTTATTTACATTAAAATAATTGGGCAAAAGATGATATGTTGGAAAATTTCAAATTTCAAAGTGCCTATTGAAAAAAAAAGATCAAATCCAAATTTAAATTCAACATCTCAAGGAAATTATCCATTAAAATACTACTGTCTTAGTTTCCAATATTAATTCCAAGTATTTTTAAATTAAACTCAAAAGTTTAAAATTGCTCTCCTGTAAAATTATGAAAAGTGCACATATCGTGTTTTGCCATCCCAGTCTAGATTTATCTATATATTTTGTCATTTTTAGCTACATATTTATGTACATATTTCTCATTTTAATATTACATAAAATCCGGGCTCTAGTTATGCCTCCATAATTTTTTTCTTTTTTTCCTCCTCATCAGCTAAAGACTCAGTAAAATAAAATAATCTTCGGAACTACTATCTCACTCCATGTTTAAACCAGACTGCCTGTCGACTGGTACCGGAATATTCCGAGCAGTGAGCGTCAGAGCTTCCGCGGAAGACGGACTGCTGTAGATTTCCGTTCCGGTCGGTTCGTGCCAGTGAGCGTCAACCTTAAGGCGCTTGCCTGTCGATCCAGAGTTGCGCTGGTGTGCGGGTTCGATTCCCGCTTGGGCTGATTATCTGGTTGGGGTTTTCCGAGGTTTTCCCCAATTGTAAGGCAAATGTCATGTAATCTATGGCGAATCCTCGACCTCATCTCGCCAAATATCATTCGCTATCACCAATCCCATCGACGCTAAATAACCTAGTACTTGATACAACATCGTTAAATAATCAATTTTAAAAAAGACTTCAAATAAGCAGAGGAAGTTACGAAAGCTTGTGGTGGCGAAGAATTTAAAGCGTCTGTGTTGTTAAAAAAAGGGAAGTACTACAAATGGCAGAAAAAGTGGATAGCCTATATTGATGTATTTGTTACGTGACATTACACAGGAGATATCGCCACATATAGTTGTAAACAACCGTGGATATTTTAAATCTGAAAGTGTACTTCAGTGTAATCAAGTGTTGCTTTGTATAATAAGAACTGTAGGCACAGTGTATACGGTAAATCTCTATATGCATTTGAAAAGATTAGTAATCAACTTGACAGAAATGTTCGTGTGTCACAATATAATTTGTAATATTTTATTTGTTAATGGCACTGTTATTTTTATTAAAGTATGCGATTTAGCAGTTATATGTAATACACAAATGTCTTAATTGTTTGGAAAACAACTAAATGCATTTATGACATTTGGCACAATAATATGAATATTTTCCATTTTGGTAATAAATTAAGTGGCAAGAAAATGTTCATGTGTCACACCATATAATATTTAATATTTTTTACATTATTAACTATTCCTTTTCATTATGATTTTCTGTTTATATTTTGGAATGCTTACGTTAAAAAACAGTGATGTGTCTTTCATGAACTCCTAAGTATTTGATTAAATATCCTGTGAAGATCATAGTTATTTCGAAAATGTTACGTGTGTGACTATGGAATGACCCATCAGTATTGTCAGTATTGTTACAAATTACAAAACCTGAATTGAATCAGAAGTAGTGACAAAAAAATGTAATGTTGTAGACCTACATCAACATGACTATTTTAATCCAGTTTCTAATAGTTTTTAAGGTTTGAAGGCCTTTTGAGGTAGCCTAAACGGTATTGAACATGTGAGGGAAGGGCTATTTCTTGGTAATGGATTAGGCCTGTATATTTTATAATATTATTAACTATATATTGTTAAAGTACCTAGTAAATATCGTAATATGTATATTATATAATACTGTAAACGAGACAATATCACAGGCTGCAAACTAGATTATTCTTGTTTTTGTATAATTATACGAACATGTATGAAATAAACAAGACTACCATTGGTTAGGTTAGGATAGGATTACTTATATATTGTAATCAGGCTATATGCACAAATTTTCCAATATACTACTATCATAACTAAATAGGTAATGTTAACATTAATTTTCATGCGTTTTTGTGGTGCAAGTTAAAATAATTCAAAGTAAAGTATAACAAAACTCCGACAACATTATAATTATGAACGTCAAATTCTCTTATTTTATTTATTTATCCATGGCCATAACGAAAAACATGCCTTTACTAAATACTTTTGCGTTTGTAAAGTAGGCTTTTATTCAACATTACTTTATTTCACTAGTGAGATAAAGACTTTACCTCACAGTTTGTACTTTATCTCACAGTTCATTAGTATTTTCCTAGTACCCGGGTACACACGTATACTTTTCCATTCGACTATTACTCAAGAAGTTAATATATTAGTTACTAGATGTCACTACCTCTACTTCTTTATTACCATTTCTTAAATATACATACATTCAATCTCCTTCTCTTTTCTCTATCTGCTACGTCGTAATTTGTACATTACATCTATATCTAATATGCATCTTTTTAAAATTTTGTAATAATTTGCCTTTTGGGATGCGAGGAGACTTGAACCTGCGAAGTTGGGTTTATAGGATTTTAAAACAACACGCGTTAGCCAACTGAGCTAAACAGACACTAGGCTTAAGTAAGTTTTAATATTCCTCTTAAGTTTACAGAAGTAAAATGTGAAATTATTTTAATCACAATAGTCCCGTGAAAACTTCTAAATAATCCCTGAAACTTCAAAAAGACGAAAATACACGTTTAAAATGAAAAAATATATATTAAAATTATATAATTAATTATAATTTGTTATTTATCCAACGCCTTAGATACCATTCTTTACTAATCATGGCCTCCTACATCATGACCTACCTAGTACACGTATTGATTCTAAAATCCATGCCTTATTTTCAACATATTTTCTTTTATAAAACATAATTTTTCGTTATGGTCACGGATAAAATTACGTATGGTACTTGTGAGCATGATCTTTATTGCACTCGTGTAATTTAAGCACTCGGCTGACGCCTCGTGCTTAAATCTTTCCACTCGTGCAATAAAGATGCACTTACCTCACAAGTACCATAAATAACTATTATCCATGACCATAACGAAAAACATGCCTTTACTAAATACTTTTGCGTTTGTAAAGTAGGCTTTTATTCAACATTACTTTATTTCACTAGTGAGATAAAGACTTTACCTCACAGTTTGAACTTTATCTCACAGTTCATTAGTATTTTCCTAGTACCCGGGTACACACGTATACTTTTCCATTCAAGAAGTTAATATATTGTCACTACCTCTACTTCTTTATTACCATTACCATTTATTACTATTTCTTAAATATACATACACTCAATCTCCTTCTCTTTTCTCTGTCTGCTACGTCGTAATTTGTACATTACATCCATATCTAATATGCATCTTTTTAAAATTTTGCAATAATTTACCTTTTGGTATGCGAGGAGACATGAACCTACGAAGTTAGGTTTATAGGATTTTAAAACAACACGCGTTAGCCAACTGAGCTAAACAGACACGATGAGTAATTAAGTTTTAATATTCCTCTTAAGTTTACAGAAGTAAAATGTGAAATTATTTTAATCACATTAGTTCCGTCAACACTTCTAAATAATCCCTGAAACTTCAAAAAGACGAAAATATAAGTTTAAAGTGAAAAAATATATATATTAAAATTATATAATTAATTATAATTTGTTATTTATCCAACGCCTTAGATACCATTCTTTACTAATCATGGCCTCCTACATCATGACCTACCTAGTAACGTATTGATTCTAAAATCCATGCCATGGTATGTGATTACATGAGGACTTATTTTCAACATATTTTATTTTATAAAACATAATTTTTCGTTATGGTCACGGATAAAATTACGTATGGTACTTGTGAGCATGATCTTTATTGCACTTACCTCACAAGTACCATAAATAACTATTATCCATGACCATAACGAAAAACATGCCTTTACTAAATACTTTTGCGTTTGTAAAGTAGGCTTTTATTCAACATTACTTTATTTCACTAGTGAGATAAAGACTTTACCTCACAGTTTGAACTTTATCTCACAGTTCATTAGTATTTTCCTAGTACCCGGGTACACACGTATACTTTTCCATTCAAGAAGTTAATATATTGTCACTACCTCTACTTCTTTATTACCATTACCATTTATTACCATTTCTTAAATATACATACACTCAATCTCCTTCTCTTTTCTCTGTCTGCTACGTCGTAATTTGTACATTACATCCATATCTAATATGCATCTTTTTAAAATTTTGCAATAATTTACCTTTTGGTATGCGAGGAGACATGAACCTACGAAGTTAGGTTTATAGAATTTTAAAACAACACGCGTTAGCCAACTGAGCTAAACAGACACGATGAGTAATTAAGTTTTAATATTCCTCTTAAGTTTACAGAAGTAAAATGTGAAATTATTTTAATCACATTAGTTCCGTCAACACTTCTAAATAATCCCTGAAACTTCAAAAAGACGAAAATATACGTTTAAAGTGAAAAAAATATATATAATAAAATTATATAATTAATTATAATTTGTTATTTATCCAACGCCTTAGATACCATTCTTTACTAATCATGGCCTCCTACATCATGACCTACCTAGTAACGTATTGATTCTAAAATCCATGCCATGGTATGTGATTACATGAGGACTTGTTTTCAACATATTTTATTTTATAAAACATAATTTTTCGTTATGGTCATGGATAAAATTACGTATGGTACTTGTGAGCGCGATCTTTATTGCACTCGTGTAATTTAAGCACGAGGCTGACGCCTCGTGCTTAAATCTTTCCACTCGTGCAATAAAGATGCACTTACCTCACAAGTACCATAAATAACTATTTTCAGTGTTTAGTCCCTTATTTCCCATTGTTCTTTGGATTTATCATTAGTGAAATATCAATTAACGGATAAATTATGTTATACACTCAGTTGATAATATAAATAATATTCACGACAAATATATAAAAACAGAAGAGATAACGAATCATAATTTAGCCGACCGATAACTTTATAACATGGTCTACATATTCTATATTCTATATAGATACTTTGGCTTTGCACCGAGAGACTGTATTGTATTCTATTCAATGCAAAGGCGTACTTTATCTTATCTCTTCGCTTTGCCCACGTGACAACTATATTTAGCTGACTCGTTACGAACTTGCCAAGGTCATATAGGCCAATAATAATTTATCCATGGTCATCAGTTGTCGACAGTACATACACTGCCATCGTGATCTAGAGCCAGGCCGTAATGCAGGTTGTGTGACGTCACTCGATGAGTCGGGCTTTTCTATTTGAGTATACGGAGCTGAGTGAAATATGTTACTTTATAACGTGTCGGCGCTCAATTTTATTTAGTGTAATGTGTGTATAAGACCCCTTCACACTTCCTATTGCATAATATGTTGCAGAAATAATTACAAAACTATTTTATTTTAATGTGAACGGAGTTTTACATGGTAACATAACTTGGTTGCATCAACATTTTAAGTTTGGAATGGAAGCTATTTTGAGATTTAATAAAGAAGAATTATTTATATTGTGATTTTAATTTAGCACATCTACCTTCCTTACTTGTAGGTACAAAATTTACCACAGTCCCTCCTATGAAATTAGTGTATGTACAGTTGTGTGTTAATCTGGTAGGTTAGATAAATACAATTCATTACAACCCAGTATAACCCAGTATAGCAGGGAACAAATAAATAATACAATTAAATTTTTATTCAATGTAATATGTGCATAAGTTCCATTTATGTGTTGCATAATGTGGCAGGAATAATAAATAAAAATGTGTTATTTTTATGTGAAGAGAATTTATCATGTTAACATAACCTATCTGCGTCAACATTTTAGGCTTAAGTTGAGAACGAAAACGGTTTTGAGATTTAATAAAGAAGAATATATTTTTAGGATAAACTTCAGAACACGGTTACCGTCCTTACTTATAGGTAGAAAATTCACCACAGTTCCTCCTATGAAATGTACATACGTTATATTACTTAGTAGCGCTGAGGTATAGTTCCGGTAATTTCTGAACTGAAAACAGTTGAATTTATTTTTTGTGGAGATGCATTTGATCCTATAAGCAAGGCATATTAAAATCCTGAACGAACCGAACTAATTTGTATATGCAAGATTTATGAATACGAAGGGAACTACCTCAGCGCTAGTTTAGCCCTAGTAACATATTAAACTAATCAGACTTCAGACTGGAGTACCGTCTGAAACGAATAAATACAATTGAAGTGTAGACAAATTGCATTTATAAGTTATACGTAGCGTTATGCTTAATTATAATGCATAATTGCGAATATGGAAATAAGGCAAGTACTGATAGAATAAACATAACCTATAACTTCAACACATTAAAATATGCGTGCGATGCAAATCAAAATTGTTGAAACGTGCATAAATGAATGTGCAAGAATTTCGTAATGAAGCATGAGTGCTTTATTTCAACTAATTACAATTCTAGATACTGTAACAGTAATGAAAACTACAGGGTATAATTTTTCGTAATATACTATATGTATCTCGTTTTTAGTTCAAATTGTGTATATTATCAAACGTCGTATTATTTACTCGTATAATGTAGGTTATTCACAAATAAAAAGGGCGCAATAATTTAAATTTAATAAGACAAATACGGTAAACTAGCAATAATGGATTAGACAAGAGTAACATCGGTAACGCTGCACTTAGGCCTAATCACAACTTACTTTACATGCCTGTTTCACTTTCACGTATATATTATTACACATATTTAGCCTACTGTTTATAAGACCAAAATTTCACTTAACCACATAAGGGCGCAATATTTAATCGAAATAAAGGCAGGTATTACACATACGAACTTTGCCTGCAACAACGTAATTTTCACGCCAAAAATAATATTATACCTTAAATTGCAAGAAAATTGTGTCTCAAGTGTCTCACAATCACTGTTTAAAATTTTACTGACGCAATTACACCGCATTTCAGAGAAATGTATGTTATTCTTCATGCACTGCAACTAATTCATATGGTTGAAAGACCGCCTTTTGCGATCAGCTGTTAAGCGAGTCACGTGGTCTGCCTTACGGCCTGTATTAGATCACGATGGCAGTGGTATATACCGTTGCTTACGAGATTATCTCGCAAGTAAGAAATAATCGAATTAGACAGATCAGACCGGTTTAGAGTTCGTGTCTCGTGATGGTGTTGGTCATTGTGCCATCTGTTAACGATTATTGAACTACATCAAGCCGGCCTCCAACTGCAAACAAGAAAGTCCATATAAAGGAGTTATCTGTTAGTATATATGATCTAGGGTATAACATATCTCATTATAGCGTCAATGATATGTGTTCTATAGTGTCAGTGAATTGTGTTATAGAGTGTCAGTGAAATATGTCCTAAAGTGGCAGTGAATTGCGTCATAGTGCCACTACAGTGAGTGAGATGAGAGTAAAGTGAAAGATTATGGAAACTTTTGTAGGGACTATACATATGTAGGTTGTATTGTAAATTAGGTTATTTATTATTAAATTATTTTATTTATTAACTTAGTTTTTTTGTTTTATTAGGTTATTTTATGTTATATTATTACTATTGTGTTAAATTGTATATAGTGTTAAATTGTATTGTGTATTCTTACGGTATTGTGTATTGTAATTTTATTGTGTATACCACTGCCACCGGGTGCTTGCACACTTGCAGTGTAAATAAATAAATACATACATTACAGGTCTTTGATTATGTTTTCTTTGTAGTTCGTTTGTCTACTGTCTTCCATTTGTTATGTTTCTGTAATTCTTTAGTTTTTCTATCAGAATATCTTTTTTCATATACTGTTATTCTTTCTGTAACTACTACTGGACGAAAGCCCATTTGTAGTATATAAATATTTATTCATTCATTAATTCGTTCACTTATTCTTTCATTCACTCATACATTGCGAAGCAAATATGAAGGCGGGTCATGAGAAAACAAAATCTATCTCTTGCAAATAATTTTTCAGTAGGACATTTTTGAGACTATAAAAATGCAGGATTTGTTTTCCACTTCCTCTAAGATGTAGTTGTTCTTCAGTCAACTGTACGAAGAGAGGTTTTAATCTCATAAGTGACGCCAATAAGGCAACATTTGTAAGCCAAATAAGCCAAGAGATAATGGGTGGGGTGGCAAGTTACTTTCCCTCCCAACATATAGAATATACGCAATTAACCGAAATTCTATCGCAACCTTATCAAATTTAATGTTTTAAATGATACACAAATTTTATTATTTATCTCAAAATGAATAGGATAATACTATTGCACTCTTGCTTTTTAATAGTTACGAGAAAGTCAGTGACGTCGGTCAGTATTTTTAATCTCATGGAGATTCAAAAAGTCTGTCATATCATCATTGGCCTCCCCCACTCTCTGTTAAATCTAAACTGATATAGTGAAATCTGTTTTGAGATGTAACTGTTTTGCATTGTCAGAACATTAATCTTTTAGGTCTGTGTAAAGTTTAGTGTTCATTTTTATTCAGTCCTTTCAGTAACAAACGTAATATGTCTGATGACTTCATTGAGTTTCATATATTAAAGTAGTATTTACGTTATAATTCTGAAGTCGAAATTTTTTAAGCTTCTTTTTTTGTAATTTTTGTTTGGGTGGGAGTTTAAAATATAAAATTCTGTTGCATATTGTAGCATTGGGATTGCAAGATTGTTTGGAATGGAAGCAATGTATTGATATATCTTTTCATATTTGTCTTTATATTTCCTGGCAATAAATGCATTTTAAAGATGCAACTTGCTGTCAAAATTCCAATTAAGACACTCTAATTTGAACCGTATATGATATATAAACCATCCATTAACAGAATTTCAATAATTTGTATTTTTCAGAGCAATACGATGTTTTAAACCCCGAGTTTGTCAAAATTCTAAAGTAATTTTGGGTTTTTTTTTGCGTTTTTAATTGGGTCGTCGGAATTCCTTTTGTTAGATCGAATGATTTACCTATTACTTATATATTAATATGTTTTCTATGTTTTCACTGAGCCGCGAACTTCTTCCCGATCAGACTCCATAGAACCTTATCCTTTCATTTATTTATTTACTTTTTTATTTGTTACGATCATTATCACTCATTTAGTAACAATATCTCGATACGAAGTAAGTTGTAATGTTTACAACAATAATTCTGAGAGCAAATAGGTTACTATAAATGGCACATTGACTGGCGGTAAAACTGTAAACTTTGCTTGTTAACAGCACATAGCCCATTAGGCCTATATCTGGAAACAGTGATGTTCCTTGAGGCTAGTAATGTCTTTGGACACGATTTGTAACTACTTCCAGATCCATAATCAATTAATTAATTAATATTAATTAATGCATTTATTCATTCGTTTTAAATAATATAATAGTTCTCATGTGGTAACATTAATAGTGAAAAGTGTATATCGACTATGTTGAACGGCAACTTCGTATGTAAAAATATGAACGAAATAAAATTTCACTTCACTCGTCAATAAATTTTCTCGAATCATCTGTAAACGCATCATAAGTGAAAGGATATATATAAATATGAGAACAAGAGACTTAAATATTCTTTTATTGCCAGATATTTCTTAGTTTTTTTTTTTAGAAATATTGAATTGTTTTTTCGCTCTCCTATAAAATTGAAATTTTAGACATACGAGCTTGGTGTTTAACTGCTTCCTTAATTTTATTTTTTTAATTCCAATCGGCAAAAATCTGTTGATCAAATCTGATGGAAGCCTGATCTGCGATCAAATACTGATTTTTCTTTCTGCAATAGAAATAGATCTGATGGCCAATCAAACACTCTTTGATCGCCAATCATATTTTGATCGGTGTTTTTGCAACCGGGCCTAGGTTTTTCTGTCAGAGTGTGTTTTCTTCATATATTCTTCTTTCGTACGTTCGTTTGTTACCTAGATAATTCCTTGGTTAGTCCGTCAGTAAGTTAGTCAGTCAGTTAGTTCGTTCATTCGTTTACAAATTAATTGATTCATACTGCGAAGCTAATACAAAGACGAAAATATAATCTATCTCATTGCTAATAATAAACTTACAATAGGACATTCTTACTCTAAAAGAAGTAAATGTTTTCTTTTCCGCTCCCTATATATGTAGTTGTTTTTTTAGTCAACTGTCCGAAGACAGATTTGAATCTCATAAGACAACACTGATGGGGCAACGAAGCCACGAGATAATAGGCTAGAGTGGCCAGTTCCTCTCCCCCTTCCCGAAACTAAAATATATGCCAGAAGTAGTATCACAAGAATTAAATATAAAATATTAGCAACATTTTAGAATAAGGTTGCGGAGGGGCTTGTATGGTGCAGAATATCATTTTCAGGATGATACGTGACGGCAAAAATTAATCAAAACGCATTGGAACGAAATCAGTCCAGACACATGGTTACGTTATTTCCAAATATGTTTCGCCCAACATATCCGAAAGGCTATTACAACATTATCAATGTTAATGTTTTATATAATACCCAAATTTTATTACTTATCTCAGGAAAGAATTGTATATGATTCTTGCACTTCGATTTTTAAGAGTGAAGAAAGAATCATTGGCCTCAGACGGTTTTTTTAATCTCATGGATATTCAAAAGTGTTTCCAGATCATCATTACTAGAATAGAAATGGTGGGTAACTCTGGAGGTAGGCTGGCGGTAGGGTGGAGGTAGGGAGTGACTGGCGGTAGGATGGAGGTAGAGAGTGACTGGAGGTAGGGATGTGACGTCAGAAGTGGGCGTGGCTAAAGTATGACATCACGGAGGGGGTGGGGGGCTTAAATTATGACGTAAGAAAGGGGTGTAACTTAAATTACGTCATAAATGGCAATCTAAGAGTTCAAGGTGAAAGTGTGACGTCATGCACACGTGCAGGTATGTAATTGAAGTTGTGGCATGACATGTTCATACAAGTTTGGGGGGCGGTGAAATAAACAAGTTCATACATGTTTATTTCCTCAATGCAGATGTAATGTCTGCTATGTGTGCATATATTATGCTGATTCACGATTGTTCTTGCAGCATCTTATGTTATACAAGGGTGGAGGTAGGGAGTGACTGGTGGTAGGGAGTGACTGGCGGTAGGGTGGAGGTAGGGGGTTTTATGTGACGTCAGAAGTGGGCGTGGTGAACGTCACATGTGGCTTTTCACGAAGGGATGTAACTTAAAAGTGTGACGTCATAAATGGCTATCTGACAAGTTCATACATGTTTGAACATCCCATCTGCTACGTGTGCAAATATTATGCAAGCTCACATCCGGCGAGTGTGTGTGAATTGCTGAGTAAAGAATTCACTTGTAAATTAAACACATACATTCTTCTTCTTAAGATTCTAATGTAATGGTAATTTAATTGATGGGGGGGGTGGGTGTTGGAAATTTGAATGGAGGGCATAAATGGTTGTACTTTCCGATAAAAAATTAATCTAGCATACTTGTAAATTAAACAGGATGTGGCTGAAGTGACGTTATAAATTTGTAATTGAAGTTGGAAATGGGGGAGGGGGGTAAAATTTGAAATACGAACGGCATAACTTAAAGTGTGGTGTCATAAATTTTTAATTGAAGTTGGAAATGTAATAATTTGAAATGCACATGTTCATACAAGTTTGTATAGTGGGGGGGGGGGGAGGAATAGACAAGTTCATACATGTTTGTATATTTGAAAGTGAGTTGTGAATGTTAAAATAATCACTATCTGCTATGTGTGCAAATATTATGCAAGGTTGCTTGGTTGTACTTTAAGCCAATTGCTGAGTAATTGATAAAAAATATTAAGATTCTAATGTATTGATAATTGAATTGATAAATAGTAATGGGAAATGGAAATTGGAAAGCGGGAATTATTGATGGCGTAAATGGTTGTACTTTAAGCCAATTTATAAAAAAAAAAATTAATCTAGCACACTTGTAAATTAAACACATACATTCTTCTCATATTATTCCAATGTAATACATTTTGAGTGGTTTGTTTAGCGTATTTAATACATTATTACCAACATTCAGAATGTGACATTATTATTTCGTAATACAGTAATTGTAGCAGATAAATCAATGTAGATGTATATGTTGAAGTGTGCAAATATTATGCAAGCTTGCTTAATCACTTCCGGCGACGATGCAATTGCTGAGTAATGATAAAAACATGTTTTTGAAGCACCTGGAACGTGTTATATTACACAAATATTGCATGATGCAAACATCCGGCGATTGTTCTCGCAGCGTCTTATGTTACACAAATATTGAATGTGTGCAAATATTATGCAAGGTTGCTAATTTTACATCCGGCGATGAAATTGCTGGGTGATGATAAAAAAACGTGTTTTTGAATATGTAGCATATGACCACCTGCAGCGTCTTATATTACACAAATGTTGTATTGGTATAAAATCTGAGAATATGAAAGCATAACTGAGAGTCATGGATGCATATTCGTGGGAAACGTTGTGACGCTAACCGTTGATAGTCCACTGGGAGACATATGATCATTCTCGTCCCAACCACAAACCGGTAAGTTTATTTTTCTTTTCAAGTGAAGTATGTCTGTATTTGTGATGCAAAATGGTTATATTATTTGTAATTGATTTATTTAACAGGTGCCAGGAATTGTGAAAATAGTTGTTGTTGAGGAGACGAAGAAAGTTAAAAAGAGGAAACATATATTGTAGCGGAAGAAATGCATTGAAACATGCCTCAGCTATATGTGTGTGAGTGTATGTCTTGTGATCTGATATTGAATGATGATTATGTAGAGCGTATGTAAGACTAACTCATATTATTATTTTCAGCAGAGAGAACTAAAAGAGCAGAAGAAGGAAACAACGCATTGAAGGAGGAGGTGATATTGTTCAGCAATTAATTGAATAAAGAAAACAAAATGGAGAATAAATGTGACCTTTGCGGTAAAACATTTTCACACAAATGGAAATTGAGTGCTCATGTCAAGGACAAGCACAATGCAATAGGTTACAAATGTAATATTTGTGCAAAAGACTATTCGTCCAAAAAGAATTTAGAAAGACACAAAAAAGAAACGCATAACACAATCAGATTCAGATGTAAATTATGTGGAACAATTGGCAAAGTGGAGAGATGTATGGTTGAACATGTGAAAAATCACAGTATGGTGAGTAGGATGTGAATATGAGTATGTACTGAGTTTGTTTAGTACTTATGAAAATATTAATGATTGATTATTGTATCAGGTTACAGATGTCAAAGCAACTTATGAGAAACTGTATGAGGATGAAAACGCTACACCTGTGATGAGCACTGCATTGGTTCAAACATCAGGGATGGTTACGCCATCTACCTCTGGAGTGGATGTCGAGATGGCTGCACCATCTACCTCTGGAGCGGATGCCGGGATGGGTGCCTCATCTACCTCCACAGTAGGCACAGTGTCTGGATCAAGTCAAGTATGTTCCGGATCTGTATTTACGTTATCAGAAAGAGCATTGAAAAATCGTTTGAAGACTTATATTGCTCTAAATTTGAAAGATCATGATCGCGAATTGAAAGATATTCTAGACTGTATCGCTGATGAAATGGAAGACATTTTAAAGACAAATTTAAAGGAGCAGCTTGTATTAAAATTTAACATATTTGTTGAATGTGTGTTTGCAAATGTTCATAACGAGACAATATTTCATAATTTTAAAAGTAAGAATGATGTGCTATACCAATATTCGGATGTTAGAGAGTTTGTAAACAAACAAAAGGAAAAGATTCTGAAAGAGTTTGAAGAGTGTAGTATGAAGGGATCGGGTTTGTTTTATGTCAAATTGCACAAATTAGAATTGCGAGTAAATAAATATACACCATTGAGGGGGGGTAGTGCATATATAGAACTTCCTCACAGGTACAAGAATTCAAAATCTCTACTAAACATTGCCAACAGTGATATCTATTGTTTCAAGTATTGTATACTATCGAAATTTCTTCATAAAGAAAAGAACGTTATATCTAGCTATGAGAATAGATCAGAATTGGAATGTAAATATGATTGGTGTATTGACTTTCCCGTGGGAATTAAGGATATTGCAAAATTTGAAAAACGCAACGACATTTCTATTAATGTGTTTGCACTTGATGAGAATGATGATGTGTTTCCTCTTACAATGTGTGAAAAGGAATTACCAGATCATAGGGTTTTGCTGTACATTAGTAATGAAAATACATCACACTACTGTTGCATAACAAATTTCAGCGCTCTCGTAAAGCCTCAACTTACAGCCTCTGTTGAAAATCAAATTGCTGCTTGTAAACGGTGTTTTGCATATTTTCGGCATAATGTGTTTAGGTCATGTGCAGAGAGATTAAAGGATCATGAGAGCGTATGTTCACAATTTAGCGCTGTTAAATCAGTATTTCCAAATAAAGAATATCTGTCTTTTGATCATCCAGAATTTTCACAACAAGTGAGATTTGTGATTTATGCAGATTTTGAGTGTCTGCTAGAGCCCATTGAGAATTGTCATGGGAATCCAGACTCTAGTTACACAGTGCAATATCAGAAACATACACCGTTTAGCTATTGTTATGTCCTTAAGGATAGTCAGGATACATACACAGATATGAAATTATACAGGGGGTGTGATGCAGCAAAGTATTTTGTGCAAGACATGGTAATGGAAACGAAAAAAATTGAGCAAATATTATTTGATGATATTAAAGAAATGATTCCATTAACCAGTGAAGAAAATGTTGCATACTCGAATGCAAATATATGTCACATTTGCAAAAAGGGTAATTTTACAGTTGATAATTATAAAGTTCGAGATCATGATCATTTGACGGGGAAATTTCGCGGTGCTGCTCACAATGAGTGCAATTTGAGGTATCAGCATCAGCACTTTATTCCTATTGTATTACATAATTTGTCATCATATGATGGGCATTTTATTGTGAGGGTATTGGGCTATGATGACAACCCCATTCAAGTTCTACCAAATACACAGTAAAAGTACATCAGTTTTGTTAAAAATGTCCCTAGTACGTACAGAAAAAAACGTTATATGCAAATGCGATTTCTTGATTCTTTTCGGTTTATGCCATCCAGTTTAGCCCAATTAGCAGACAATCTACCAAAGGATAAGTTTTCAGAGACGAAAAAAATGTTCAAAGATAAATTTGATCTTGTTTCTCGCAAGGGTGTCTTTCCCTATGATTATTTGACAACATCAGATAAATTAGAAGACAATGGCCTGCCGCCGAAGGAGAAGTTTTTCAGCAAATTAAATAATGAGCACATTACCGAAGAGGACTATAACCATGCAAAATGTGTGTGGGAGGCATTTAATATTCAGACGTTGGGAGAATATTCAGATTTATACTTAAAATCCGACACCCTCATCTTAACAGATGTGTTTGAAAATTTTCGCAAAATGTGTATGAAAACATACGATTTAGATTGTATGTATTACTATACAGTACCAGGACTTGCATATTCGGCAATGTTGAAATTAACAGGTGTTGAATTACAGCTGATTACGTACATGACAATGCTATTACTTTTTGAGCAAGGGATCCGTGATGGAATATGTCAATGTGTGACTCGTCACGCAGTTGCGAATGATCCTAAAAGAGAAAATTTTGATAATTCTAAATCTCCTTCTGCAATTTACTATGTGGATGCGAATAATTTGTATGGATTCGCCATGTCACAAAAATTACCATATGGAGGATTTGAATGGTTATCAGATGAGGAAATACATCATTTTGATCTTCAAGCAATAAATGATGATAGTGAAATAGGTTATATTTTAGAGGTTGATCTAGAGTATCCAAATCATCTGTTTGAGAAACATAGAGATTTACCATTTTGTGCTGAGTTTGCGAAACCACCAGGTGGAAAGCATAAAAAATTGTTGACAACACTGCATTCCAAACAACACTACGTGGCGCACTACAAACTTTTGCAACAGGCAGTGGATAATGGCTTGCAAATTGTCAAAATACACCGTGTTATAAAATTTAAGCAATCGTATTGGTTAAAACAATACATTGATTTGAATACTGAATTGCGTAAAATTGCAAAAAATAACTTTGAAAAAGACTTTTTCAAACTTATGAATAATGCGGTATTTGGAAAGACGATGGAAAATGTTCGAAAAAGACCGCATTTCAGATTAGTTTCAAACGATGAGAAACTGAAAAAAACTAATTTCGAAACCATACTTTCTTGACAGAGTAATTTATGCTGAAAATCTGGTGGGTATTCATTTAGCGAGAACTCAAATTTTGTTTGATAAAGCGTTGTATGTGGGTATGTGTATTTTAGAACTTTCAAAAGTGCACATGTACAATTTTCACCATAACATTATGAAAGAACAGTTTGGCGATAACTTGAAGTTGTGTTATATGGATACAGATAGTTTTATATATCTCATTGAAACAGATGATTTGTATCATGATCTACAAAATGTTCGGGATCATTTGGATACTGGTGTGTATTCACCGAATCATATTTTATTTTCAACACATAATAAAGGTGTGCTTGGGAAGTTCAAGGATGAAATTCCAAATTCGCATATTGATGAGTTTGTTGGTTTGAAGGCTAAAGTATATGCCTTAAAGTGTTCAGATTTTGAAATTAAGAAACTGAAGGGCATTAAGAAAAGCGTAATTAGGAATGAACTTACGTTTGAAGATTATGCAACATGTCGTGAGTCTGGTATCACTACTTACACAAAAAACAATGCTATTAGATCATATTTTCACAATGTGTTTACAATGTGTGTAAATAAAGTGACTTTAAATTCTTTTGATGATAAGAGAGTTGTATTACAAGATGGGATTAATACAGTGCCGCATGGATTTTATGAACCCTCATGTAAAAGAAGGCGTGTGCAAGAGTAAAATGTGTGTGTGTAAATAATAATAATGTTGTAATTTATATAGTTTTGATTTAAATGTGTGTATGTAAATAATAATAATGTTGTAATTTATATAGTTTTGATTTAAATGTGTGTGTAAATAATAATAATGTTGTAATTTATATAGTTTTGATTTAAATGTGTGTAAATAATAATGTTGTAATTTATATAGTTTTGATATAAATGTGTGTGCAAATAATAATAATATTGTAATTTATATAGTTTTGATTTAAATGTGTGTGTAAATAATAATAATGTTGTAATTTATATAGTTTTGATTTAAATGTGTGTAAATAATAATGTTGGAATTTATATAGTTTTGATATAAATGTGTGTGCAAATAATAATAATATTGTAATTTATATAGTTTTGATTTAAATGTGTGTGTAAATAATAATAATGTAGTAATTTATACAGTTTTGATTTAATCACAATAAACCTACAGTGCTTGTGTATAAACCTGTTTTCATTTCAATACATCGCCCTCATCAATCCAACCGATTTTCGACATGGTGTTGCATTATCGCAACACGAATACGATTTTCGACATGGTGTATTGCAACGACATGCTGTTGCGTTATTGCAACGACATGCTGTTGCGTTATTGCAACGCCATGCGGTTGCGTTATTGCAACCACATGCCGTTGCGTTATTGCAACGACATGCCGTTGCGTTATTGCAACCACATGCCGTTGCGTTATTGCAACGACATGCCGTTGCGTTATTGCAACCACATGCTGTTGCGTTATTGCAACGTTTTCGACATAATCCACAATGACAAGGACTTAAGGTGAGGTTACTCTCCCATCCCCAATGACAAGGAATTCAGGTTCATTCGAAATAATAACTCATTAAATTCATTTTGTATTATTACTATTCTCATATTATGCACACTACATACATGTATTTTCTTAACAACCACTTTTGTCCTTGCATCTCACTTGATCACAACCATGAAAATGTCACACTTATTTTCTATTTTCTATACACTCAATTGTTGAACAATGGCTTCAATATCCATCACCTCCTCCTTCAATGCGCTATGTTTCCTCTTTTCTCCTCTTTTAGTTGTCTTCTGAAAACAATAATGTAAATTAGTCATGCATATGCTCTACATAATCACCATTCAATATCAGAACACAAAACATAAACTCACCGCTTTATAGTTGGGGCATGTTTCAATGCATGTCTCCCGCCACAATCTGTTTTTCCTCCTTTTTCCTCTTTTCTCAACACTTTCCGACTTCTGTTAAACAAAAACAATCACAAATATAGCCATTTTGAATCACAAATATAGACAAACTTCATGTGGGGGGAAAAAAACTTACTGCTTTGTAGTTGGGACAAGCTTCATCACATCTCTTCCGATAAAATCTCATTTTAGGTGCTTTGGCAACAATCTCTGGTTTCTGCACAAAAACAAAATAACAAATATCATATCATAATATTATAATATTAAATATATCATAATGTTATAATTAATAAAAGCAACATAAACTGTACTCACCTCTTTGTAAGTAAGACAGCTGGGATCACACAGTTCCCGCCACACATGTAAGCTGGACTCTTTGGGATCTGTGCATTCAATGCGATGTTCACCGTTACCCAAACAGATATTGCGGTGATATGTGTCCTCATGTGTTGAAGGTGCATTTATAAAACTCATTTCCGTATTACCACAAGGCAACACCAGTGACCAATCCGTATGTAACTGATTAGCACCATAAATTTTTCTTACCACCTCAGTGTATATTTTCTCAGAATTTATTATATTGTATTTGCGTGTTATTGCATATGGTTCATTTAACCACTCATCTTTCACATCTGGAAAATATGCGTACGTTACCTCAAATGGTACTTTATATCTTTCTTCTTTCAATATTAGTGGATTATCAATGGCTAGCGCCACATCGTTTCCCATAATTGTGCTATCCATAACTGTCAATTATGTTTTCATATCCTCAGCTTTTATATCATTCAACATACAAACCTGTATGAACTTGTATATTTCAAACCCCCCACTCCAACTGTAATTACAAACATGTATGAACTTGTATATTTCAATCTCATAAAACATATTTATATTACGAACTGTTTCGGTAATAATGTATGGCTTAAAATAAGTCCAATAAATTTTACTTCAAAATGTATTAAATTATTAATCGATCCTATAAATGGTACTTCAAACTGTATTAAATTGGAACCATAATAATAATAATCATAATAATAATAATAATAATAATAATAATAATAATAATAATAATAATAATAATAATAATCGTTCAAGGTGTTTAAAGAACATGCTTTTATCATTACTCAGCAATTGCATCGTCGCCGGAAGTGATTAAGCAAGCTTGCATAATATTTGCACACTTCAACATATACATCTACATTGATTTATCTGCTACAATTACTGTATTACGAAATAATAATGTCACATTCTGAATGTTGGTAATAATGTATTAAATACGCTAAACAAACCACTCAAAATGTATTACATTGGAATAATATGAGAAAAATGTATGTGTTTAATTTACAAGTGTGCTAGATTAATTTTTTTTTATAAATTGGCTTAAAGTACAACCATTTACGCCATCAATAATTCCCGCATTCCGATTTCCATTTCCCATTACTATTTATCAATTCAATTACCAATACATTAGAATCTTAATATTTTTTATCAATTACTCAGCAATTGGCTTAAAGTACAACCAAGCAACCTTGCATAATATTTGCACACATAGCAGATAGTGATTATTTTAACATTCACAACTCACTTTCAAATATACAAACATGTATGAACTAGTCTATTCCTCCCCCCCCCACTATACAAACTTGTATGAACATGTGCATTTCAAATTATTACATTTCCAACTTCAATTAAAAATTTATGACACCACACTTTAAGTTATGCCGTTCGTATTTCAAATTTTACCCCCCTCCCCCATTTCCAACTTCAATTACAAATTTATAACGTCACTTCAGCCACATCCTGTTTAATTTACAAGTATGCTAGATTAATTTTTTATCGGAAAGTACAACCATTTATGCCCTCCATTCAAATTTCCAACACCCACCCCCCCCATCAATTAAATTACCATTACATTAGAATCTTAAGAAGAAGAATGTATGTGTTTAATTTACAAGTGAATTCTTTACTCAGCAATTCACACACTCGCCGGATGTGAGCTTGCATAATATTTGCACACGTAGCAGATGGGATGTTCAAACATGTATGAACTTGTCAGATAGCCATTTATGACGTCACACTTTTAAGTTACATCCCTTCGTGAAAAGCCACATGTGACGTTCACCACGCCCACTTCTGACGTCACATAAAACCCCCTACCTCCACCCTACCGCCAGTCACTCCCTACCACCAGTCACTCCCTACCTCCACCCTTGTATAACATAAGATGCTGCAAGAACAATCGTGAATCAGCATAATATATGCACACATAGCAGACATTACATCTGCATTGAGGAAATAAACATGTATGAACTTGTTTATTTCACCGCCCCCCAAACTTGTATGAACATGTCATGCCACAACTTCAATTACATACCTGCACGTGTGCATGACGTCACACTTTCACCTTGAACTCTTAGATTGCCATTTATGACGTAATTTAAGTTACACCCCTTTCTTACGTCATAATTTAAGCCCCCCACCCCCTCCGTGATGTCATACTTTAGCCACGCCCACTTCTGACGTCACATCCCTACCTCCAGTCACTCTCTACCTCCATCCTACCGCCAGTCACTCCCTACCTCCACCCTACCGCCAGCCTACCTCCAGAGTTACCCACCATTTCTATTCTACTATCATTGTCCTTCGCAACTCTTTCTTAACTCAGAAGCGTTATAGTTAATTTTTTTTTTGACGGGCAATTATTTTCTATTGTCTGAAAAGGACATTTTTATGATTCTTGCACTTCGATTTTTAAGAGTGAAGAAGGAATCATTGGCCTCAGACGGTTTTTTTAATCTCATGGATATTGAAAGTGTTTCCAGATCATCACTGGCCTTCGCAACTCTTTCTTAACTCACAATTGATATAGTGACATTTTTTTTGACGTGCAGTTATTTTCTATTGTCTGAACAGGAAATTTTTAATTTTTTCTATAGCTTAATGTTCTATTTTATTCAAGTAATGAAATAACAAGCGTAATATGTCTGAAATCTTCATTGTGTTTTCTACATAAAAGTATGTTCGTTATGCACCTGGAACCTTATTTTCTCAAGCTTTATTGTTTGTTCTTTTATGAAACTGTGATTTAAAATCCGAAACACTCTTACATTTTGTGGCACTGGGATTGCAATAATGTTCGGAATTTGAAGTAAAATTTGGGATCTTTTTCATGTATACTTTACATAACACGAATTCAATTATGCGCAATGATTAAAGCGTTCAGTGGTGAGACGGGCTGGAGCAAATAAAAAATAGTTTGCAGCCACCAAATTGCTCTTCAAGGAACAACCATTCAAATAGATTTATAGAAAGAACACGGAGGACGTATATTTGAAATAGACCTTTCCTTAATCGTGTCACGAGGGAGCGTAATGTATTACCTACAGGAATATTCTATGCTTTTGCAATAGGTCCTAACCAGAAGTGTTTTGAAAAATAAACTCAAGATCTTGACTAATAAATGTTAATGTAACAAAACGGTCTCTATTTGTTGGACTTATAATTATACTGAGTGCGCAGTGCGTAATATTGGAATAGTAGAGTGTTTTAAATGTTGCGCAGTGTGTTGTATGCCTAGTGAAAATGCATTCATCTAAAGGGCATGTTCAGTAGGTTTTAGTACTCGAGTAATGAGTACAGTTAAAGTATATTGAGTAGAGAAAGTACAAAGATCTTTGAAAGTATTATTCATATTAGAATTAGAATTATAATCCGGAGGATGATACTTACGTCGATACTAGGCACCCAGGTAAAATAATTTCAAAATTTAAATATCAACCAGGTGAAAATTGTATTCATTCATATTAAATAAGTTCGTAGTTCTTCAGCGGATAGTTAAATAGTGAAAAATGTACATAGCCGTTGTTGAACAGGAACCATGTATGTAAAAATATATCGTTATCTCCCTCTAAATACAAGGGGGTGAGTAGTTATTAAATAATCAATCATTCATTCATTCATTCGTTTATCCTTTCATGCTTTAGTTCATCCTTCCATTCATATATACATTGCGAAGCTAATATAAAGGCGCGTAGTCAAAAAAAAAAAAACCTGTCTTTTGCAAAAGAATTTTCAGTTGGACATATTTGTGACTACAAGGAATTAATACTTTCTTTCCCTATCCCTATAAGATTTATTCGTTCTATAATCAACTGCCAGAATACAGGTTTTACCCTAATAAGTGACGCCAATAAGGCAACATCCATGAGGCAAATATGTCAGGTAATAATAAGTGGTGTGTCAGAAGTAGGTAGTATCATAAGAAGTAAAGCTAAAATATTAGCAACATAAAAAAAATGTTGCGGAGCGGTTTGTGTGGTGCATAGAGTAGTATTTTCAGGATGATACATGGCGGCAAAAATTAGTGAAAAGGCATAGGTAGGAAATCAGTCCAGACACTTGGTTACAGTCCTTACAATATATGTTTCCCCAACATATACAATACATGCAATTAAGCGAACTTCTATTGCAACATTATCAAAGTTAATGTATGTAATCATACTCAAATTTTATTACTTATCTCAGAAACAAGAAAAATGCATATTATTCTTGGACTTTTGCTCTGTGAGAGTTAAGACAGAAACAAGGGCCTCTGTCAGCATTTTTGATCTCATGGGGATTCCAAGACTTTACCATATCATCATTGGCCTTCCCAACTTTCTGTTAACTCGGAAGGACTATAGTGAAATCTGTTTCGAAATGCAACTATTTTCCATCGTCAGAACAGGAAATTTATATTTTTCTTTTTCTGTTTAATGTCCTATTTTATTCAATAATTGAAATAACAAACGTAATTTGTCTGAAGTCCTCATTGAGTTTTCTACATAAAAGGATAGCCGTTAAGCATCTGAAGCCTTATATTTTCAAGCATCATTGGTTTTTCTTTTGTTAGGCTGGGAGTTAAAATCCAAAATTCTATTGCATTTTTAGCATTGGGATTGCAAGAATGTTTGGAATTTTAAGTAAAGGTTTGATATTTCTTTGAGTGTACACTTTAAATAACACGAGTTGAATTGTGCGCAATGTTCAATGCGTACAGTGGTGAGGCCGGCTGAAGTAAATAAAAATTACACTCAGGGACAAAAAAAAACCGGACACTTCTATATTTGCTTGTGTTTTGTTGCAGATTATTTCAAAATGAAGCAAAACCCAATTAAACAAAATATTGTTTCATTTAGCACCTTATACGACAACATTTGAAAAAAAATTTCTGATGAGAAAAATTACAAAAAAAATTACAAAGGGCGTATAACTATGGCATCATTTGGTCTAACTGTTTTTTCATTTTAAGGTGCTTTAAACATTAAAAATTCTTTTTAATAACGGGTATTACCCTCTCTGGCTTGAAAAACTGCATCCATACGTCTTGGCATGCTCTCAATTTGGTTAGCAATGTCTTCTTGAGGAATAAGTTCCCATTCTTCGCCAGGTGCTCGCCTCAACTCTTGTAACGATTCTGGTCTCGGTCGTCTATTCTTAACACGCCGTCCCAGCATGTCCCACACGTGTTCAATTGGGTTCATGTCTAGACTCCTGGCTGGCCATGGAAGAACAAGGATTCCCACTTCTTGGAGATAATCTCCGACCGCATGGGCAATATGCGGCCGTGCATTATCATGCATTAAAAGAAAATTATCGCCTACAAATTGGCCAAATGGCACAACATGATCAGCCAAACATTCATTTATATACCTATCAGCTGTTAGTCTTCCATTTTCAACAAAAACCAACTCTGTACGAGCATCCGCACACACTCCTGCCCAAACCATCACTCCACCACCTCCATACGGCACATTTTCGGAAATGCAACACTGTGAAAATCGTTCTCCCCTCCTTCTCCAAACTCATTCCCGTCCATCAGGTGAGCACAGATTGAAACGGGACTCATCGGTGAACAGAACACAGCTCCACTGTTCATTTCTCCAATCCCTGTGATCATTTGCAAAACGCAGTCATTCAACGCGATGCATCCTGAGAAATCTGGGACCAGTTGCAGGTCTACTTGATATCAGTCCACTTGCTTTCAACCTCCTTCTAACTGATTTGGACGAAATTGGGCGTCCATGCATGTTAACAAATTGCTGGTCTACACAAGTAGCTGGCAGGTTGAGCTCCCTAAGAACTCTCAACACCATATACCTGTCTTCATTTGGATTTGTAGCTCTTGGACGTCCTGAACCTGGTCTTCTGGTATATTCTAGGGTCTCTCTATACCGTTTTATGGCATCATGGGTTGTGCTTCTAGCCATATTCATAACATTTGCAATGTAACGTACACTGCGTCCATCATCGTAAAGGGCTACAGCTCGAGCCACATCTTCAGGTCGCATCTTGTTTTAAGACAAATGTTACAACCCCACTTAAACAGAGAAAATGTAAAAATAAAGAAATAACGAATGATAACGATAATGAAGCACAAAATGGTTGAGACAAAATTGTTATAGCTGAGACTCCGAAAGCAAAATTCGAATATTTGGTTGTAATGGCTTGTTTATAAAACAAAAAAAATCAACAATGTATATACGTCTCCATAACAACAGATGGCTACCATAATATTGTATGAGAACAAAATGTTTTGCAAAATACCAGCAAATATTAAAGTGTCCGGGTTTTTTTGTCCGTGAGTGTATTTTGCAGCCACCAATTAGTTCCTCAAGGAACGACCATTCAAATAAATTGATAGAAAGAACACAGAGCACGTATATTTGAAATAGTTCTTTCCTCAATCGTGCCACGAGGGAGTGGAATGCTTTACCTGCACGTTGACTGTATGATTTGCTTTACACTCTAACCACAATTGTTTTCAGAACTAAATTTAAGAACTTTACTAATAGATGTTAATGTAACAAAATTGTCTCTATCTGTTGCATTTCTAGTTATACTGAGTGCGCAGTGCGTAATATTGGAAGTGTAGTGAATTTTAGATGCTGGCAGTGTCTTGTATGCCTAGTGAAAATGCAGTTATCTACAGAGGATGTTCACTAGGATTTAGTACAGGAGTAATGAATTCAGTTAATGTGTAATTAGAAGGAAAAGTGCAAAGAATATTGAAAAAATTATTTAGATTAGAATTAGAATTAGAATTAGAATCCGGAGGATGATGAGAACTACATCGAAACTAGGCTCTCAGGTAAAATAATTTCACAATTTAAATATCAACAATGTGAAATTGTTACTCATTCATTCATATTTTACAAGTTAGTAGTTCTTCAGTGAAAATTCTAATATTCATTCATTGAATCTTTAGTTCGTTCATTGGTTTATACGTTCTATTGTTGAGTTATCCTTTCATTTATATATACATTGCGAAGCTAATATAAAGTTCCGTCCTGAGAAAACAAAATCTAACACTAGCAAAAACATTTTCGGTATGACATATTTGTGATAATAAGAAATTAATCTTTTGTTTCCCACCCCATATAAGATTTCTTTATTCTTTAGTAAACTGTCCGAAGACAGATTTTAACCTCATAAGTGATGAAGGATGAGTGTAACAGAGAAAAATTTCTCCGGCACCGGGATTTGAATCCGTGTTTTCATCTCTACGTGCTGACGCTCTATCCACTAAGAAACACCGGATTCACATCCCAATGTCGGATTGAATCCTCTCAGTTTAAGTTCAACTTCTTGGGTTTCCTCTATTGGCCTACCCTCATGCACTGCGTCATAGATGTATGACAGTGGCACAATCTCTCCATACATGTGCAGAGGTGCACTCGTTTTGAGTGACTAAGCGGCCGGGATCCGACGGATTAAGCGCCGTCTTATATCACTAAGTGATTATTTTTTGGATATCATATATTATTACGATGTACCGAAATATATATAATATTTCCTTGCAGTAAATCTGCGTCATTATATGATGAAGGATGATTGGAACAGAGAAAATTCCTCCGGCTCCGGCACTTGAACTCGGGTTTTCAGCTCTACCTGTTGACGCTCTATCCACTAAGACACACCGGATTCCCATCCCGATGTCCGATTGAATCCTCTCAGTTTAAGTTCCACCTCTAAATCCGTTGGATTCCAGCCTCTTAATCACTAATAACGAGTGCACCTCTGCACATGTATGCACATTGTGCAACTGCCATACATCTATGACGCAGTGCATATGGTTAGGCTACCAGAGAGAACCCAAGAGATTGAACTTAAACTGATCGGAATCAATCCGAAATGGGGATGGGAATCCGGTGTGGCTTAGTGGATAGAGCATCAGAACGTAGAGATGAAAACATGGGTTCAAATCCCGCCGCCGGAGAGAAATGTTCTCTGTTCCACTCATCCCTAATAAGTGATGCCAATAAGGCGACACTCATGAGGCAACCAAGACAAGAAGTAATAGGTGGGGTGTCTTTATATATATATATATATATATATATATATATATATATATATATATATATATATATATATGTCAGAAGTATAATCGTTAAAAGTAAATATAAAATATTAGCAATATTTTAGAAAAACTTTGCGGAGGGGCTTGCATGGTGTATATAGTAGAATTTTCAGGGTGAGACATAACAGTAAAAGTTAGTGAAAGCTCATAGGAACGAAATCAGTCCAGACACATGCTTACAGTTCATTCAAAATATGTATTGCCCAACGTATACAATATATGCAATTAAACGAATTTCAATTACAACATTATCTAAGTTAATGTAATGAATCATACCCAAATATTTTTACTTATCTCATAAAACGAATAACATATTATTCTTGCACTTTTGCTTTTTAAAGGGAGTTGGTCATTATCGCATGCAAAATAATGGTAAAAAAGCCTATCTTCTAGCAGTCATAAATATAATAGTCTACTATTTATCAGTGGTTTTTCATTTTTGTTAGCTATGTGTGTATACATATTAAGCTTTAAAATGAAAAAGAATGGTGAATCTAGAGTAAATCTGTATCCTTAAATTATTTTTTTTTAATTAAGCACAATTTTTTTTGTAAATTCACTACATGTCTGTGATTAGGTACACTCTATTCACTTATTATAACACATATAGAATTGAAAAGTTGACCACTTACTGGTAATAGATATTAAAACATACCCTACTAAAATTATTCATATATCTGTAATATTATGGGCATAGGGCTTATAGTAATCATCACCGTCAGTAAATTAAAAAAAATTGAAGATTAGTATAAGCCCTATGCCAATAATATTACAGATATTTTAATAATTTTAGTAGGGTATGTTTTAGTATCTGTTAGCAGTAAGTGGCCAAAATTTTAATTCAATGTGTGCTATGATAAGTGAATAGAATGTACCTAATCACAGGTATGTAGTGAATTTATATAAAAAATATGATTAAATTCAAAAATTAATGTAAGGTTAAGATTTACACTAGATTAACCATTCTTTTTTCATTTTAAAGTGTAATGTGTATACATATATCACTAAAAAATGAAATAGCTGTGATAAATAGTATTACATTTATGACTGCTTAAAGATAGGCTATTTTTTACCATTACTTTGCATGCGATAACGTCCAATTCCCCTTAAGAGTCAGTGGCCTCAGTCAGTATTTTTAATCTCATGCAGATTAAAAGAGTTTGGAATATCAACATTGGGCTTCCCAACTCTCTGTTAACTCAGAAACGATATAGTGAAATCTGTTTTGAGATGCAACTATCTTCAATTGTCTGAACTGGAAATTTTTAATTTTTTTTCTCAAGCTTATTGTTCTATTTTATTCAATAATTGAAATAACATAAGTAATTTATCTGATGTCTTAATTGAGTTTTTCACCAGAGTGCTGCAGAACAGCGCATACAATCGGTTTATATTCGACCGGTAGCAGATGAACCGGCCAGGTTGGACATTCGTTCGAATATCCGGTCTTGAAGCGGTTGCACCTGGTTAGGCAGAACCACAGATATAGGGGAGAGAATACCAAGCGCATATCATAATACAGGAACTCTGATGACATTTTGTAACTACACAAATGGAGTAATTGAAGGAAATTTACTTTTCCTAATTAAAAGAGGGTTAGTTTGAAATTCTTAGGGAAATATTTGGGGCTAAGAGGAATGAAGTTACAGGAGAATGGAGATAGTTACACAACGCAAATGGACGCATTGTATTCTTCACCCTACATAACTAGGAACATTATGTCCAGACATTTGAGATGGGCAGGGCATGTAGCATATATGTGCGAATACAGAAATGCATATAGAGTTGGGAGGCCGGAGGGAAAAATACATTTGGGAAGGTCGAGATTTATATGGGAGGATAATATTAAAAGGATTTGAGGGAAGTGGGATAGGATGATAGAGACTGGACCGATGGCGGGCTTATATGAGAGCAGCAATGAACACGCGGGTTCCTTAAAATCCATAAGTAAAAAGTTAGCTTGAAATAGGGTTATAATTGATTGAATACTTTGTTACATTTATCTTCATAACTAATATATAAGTCAAGTAATGGACACCAGTAACACCAAAGGAAATAAACGTAATGCATAGATGAAATCTGACGTGTAAACAAATACAAGAATAAAATAAATTATAATTACTGTATTTACAAAATAGAAGAGCAATTAAGTACACACTTACTATAGTAACGTTCATACTTCAAACTCAAAATGTACAGGCTACCACTGAAAGAGTACTTGTTAATATAGCCTATGTCTTTTAACTATTCTAAGTGGATGTATTATTATTTCAGTAATATATCTTTTTAGGGAGATAACAAATTATTAACAAAAATAAAAGCACTCTCAATTCTAATGATTGTAGTTTCATGATGCGTGCTTCAATCAATGAGAAGAAAAGAGGAAATATCATTTGAAAGGTACACGATGATAATCGCAAACTTGCAACGATTCTTGGAACACCTATATGGCTCAATATTCTCTGTTTTTCATGATCCAGAGCCGTCCAAGCGAGAGAGACTCGGACATTCGTTCAACCGAAAGTTATACTACTGCTCGAAACGGAAGAGCTTCGCATACTGTCTATAGCGCCAGGCGTTCAGTAGCAATCTGTCTGTTCTACCTTTCGTAACCGGTTATGCAGGACTATATTTTCTACATAAAAGAATATTAGTTATGCATCTGAATCCTTACATTGTCAAACTCATGGTTTGTTCTTTTATTTGGCTGGGAGTTAAAATCCGAAACGCTGTTGCATGTTGTAGCATTGGTTTTGCAAGAATGTTTGGAATTCGAAGTAAAAATTTGAAATATATTTTTTCACGTATAATTTAAATAACACGAATTCAATTATGCGTAATGATCAATGCGCACTGTGATGAGACTGGATGGAGTAAATAAAAAATAGGTTGCAGCCGCCAAACTGCTCTTGAAGGAACGAACATTCAAATAAATTTATAGAGAGAACACAGCGGAGGTATCTTATTTGAAATAGTATTTTTCTCAATCGCAGTAGAACTCATACAATACATGGAATTAAACGAAATGTTTTAAATCTTACTCAAATTTTATTACATATCTCAGAAACGAATTGCATATTATTCTTGCACTTTTACCTTTTTAAGACAAAAGAAAGAGGCCGTGGTCTAAGTCAATATTTTTAATTTTATGGATATTCAATGAGGTTGCCATATCATCACTGGCCTTTCGAACTTTCTATTAACTCAGAATGGATGTATTGAAATCTCTTTTGAGATGCAACTATTTTCCACCGACTGAACAGCAAATATTTAGCTTAATGTTATATTTTATTCAATAATTGAAATAACAAGTGTAATTTCTCTGATGGTTCATTGACATTTGTACATGAAAGAATACTTGTTATGGGTTTGAAGACTTATTTTCTCACCTTTTATTACATGCTCTTTTATTTGGCTGGGAATTAAAATCCAAAATTCTGTGGCATGTTGTACCAATGTAATTGCAAGAATGTTTGGAATTTGACGTAAAATTTTTATATTTCTTGTCATATATATATATATATATATATATATATATATATATATATATATATATATCTATATATATATATATATATATATATCAATAACACGTGTTCATTTATGCTCTATGATCAAATCGTACAGAGGCGAGACTGGTTGGAGACAAATAAAAATTAGGTTGCAGCCATCAGATTCCTCCTCAAGGAACGACCACTCACTTAATGTGATAGAAAGAACACAGAAGACCGATATTTGAAAAAGATCTCACCTGAATTATGCTATGAGACAGCAGAATGCTCTACCTGCAGGCTTGCTGTATGTTTTTGCAGTAGATACTAACCACAAGCGTTCTAAAAAATAAGATTAAGACCTTTACTAATAGATGTTAATGTAATAATATAGTCTCTCTAAGTTGGATTTATAGTTATACAGAGTGCGTAGTGCGCAATATTGGAAGTGTAGTACGGTAGGTTATACTGTTTTTTATTGAATAATTTCAAGGGAAAAATTATTCCGGTGTCGGGTATCGATCCCGGGGGCCTCTGGTTGAACGTACCAGCGCTCTGCCAATTGAGTTACCCGGGAACTCCAACCAGCACCGTCTCAATATTTCCCTTTATATCCACACAACTGCGTGGGCTGACGAAACGCCAGAGTCCCACATCGAGTGCACACAATCACTGTGTGACTTGGAATTGTGGTTTTGTGTTAACGTACACAGTGACGTATATATTATGGAAATATAGACTTTCAGGTAAAGCTTCCTGTAAAGCAGATTTGAATAATATCAATGGAAAAATTGTTCCGGGGCCGGGTATCTATCCCGGCACTTCTGGTTGAACGTACCATCGCTTTGCCAACTGAGTTACCCGGGAACTCCAACCAGCACCGTCTCAACATTTCCCTTTATATCCACACAACTGCGTGTGTTGTCGAAACGCCAGAGACCCACATCGCGTGCAAACAATCTCTGTGTGATTTGGAATTGTGGTTTTCTGTTAACGTACACAGTGACGTATATATTATGCAAATCTAGTCTTTCAGGTAAAGCCTCCTGTAAAGCAGATTTGAATAATATCTATAGAAAAATTGTTCCGGGCCGAGTATCTATCCCGGGACCTCTGGTTGAAAGTACCAGCGCTCTGCCAACTGAGCTACCCGGGAACTCCACCCAGTACCGTCTCAACTTTTCCCTATATATCCACACAACTCGCGTGGGTTGTCGAAACGCCAGAGACCCACATCGAGTGCAAACAATCTCTGTGTGACTTTGAATTGTTTTTTTCTCTTAACATACACAGTGACGTATATATTATGCAATTCTACTCTTTCAGGTAAAGCTTCCTCTAAAGCAGATTTGAATAATTTCAAGGGAAAAATTGTTCCGGGGTCGGGTATCGATCCCGGGACCTCTGGTTGAACGTACCAGCTCTCTGCCAACTGAGCTACCAGGGAACTCTACCCAGAACCGTCTCAACTTTTCCCTTTATATCCACACAACTCGCGTGTGTTGGCGAAACGCCAGAGACCCATATCGAGTGCAAACAATCTCTGTGTGACTTGGAATTGTGGTTTTCTGTTAACGTACACAGTGACGTATATATTACGCAAATCTAGTCTTTCAGGTAAAGCTTCCTGTAAAGCAGATTTGGCGTTTCGTCAGCCCAGGCGAGTTGTGTGGATATAAAGGGAAAAGTTGAGACGGTGCTGGGTGGAGTTCCCGGGTAGCTCAGTTGGCGGAGCGCTGGTACGTTCAACCAGAGATCCCGGGCTCGATACCCGACCCCGGAACAATTTTTCCCTTGAAATTATTCTAATCTGCTTAACAGGAAATTCTATGACAACATATTCAAAGTTAATGTTTTAAATAATTCCCAAATTTCATTATTTGTCATAGAAAAGAATTGGATATTATTCGTCCACGTTCGCTTTTTTAGGTTAACAAAAATTCAGTGGTCTCAGTCAGAATTTTTAATCTCACGGAGATTCAAAGCTGAGTCTACATCAACATTGGCCTTCCCAACTCTCGATCAACCCACAAGCGATATATTGAAATCTGTTTTGAGATGCAGCTATTTTCCATTGTGTGAAAAGGAATTATTTATTTTTTCTATAGCTTATTTTTCTACTTTATTCAATATTTAATATAACAAATGTATTTTCTCCTATGGCTAATTGGGTCTTCTGCATAAAAAAATAATCTTTATGCCTCTAAAGACTTATTTTCTCAAATTTAATTGCCTATTCTTTTGTTTGGCAGGGAATTAAAATCCATAACTCTGTTATAAGTTATAGCATTGGGATTGCTTGAATGTCTGGAATTTGAAGTATAAGTTTGATACTTCTTTTCATAATATATACTTTAAATAACACGTGTTCAATTAAGCGCAATAATCAAAGCGTACAGAGGTGAGACTGGCTGGAGAGAAAATTAAGAATAGGCTGTAGCCACCAAATTGCTCCTCAGGGAACGACCATTCAAATGAAGTCATAGAGACAACACAGAGGACCAACATTTGAAAGAGTTCTTTCTTCAATCGTGTTTGAGGCAGTGGAATGCTCTACCTGCACTTTTACTGTATGCTTTTGCAATAGCCCCACATGTGTCCACAATTGTTTTCAAAAATAAAATTAGGACCTTTACCAATAGATGTTAGTGTAACAAAATAGTCTATTTGTTGGATTGATATTTATACTGAGTGCACAGTGCGTAACAATGATAGTGCAGTGAGTTTTATAGGATGCGCAGTGTTGTAGGCCTTTTGAAAGTGCAGTGACCTAGAGGGTCGATTTCTAAAACGAAGTCTAGACAACGGCCATGGCTTTAAACCGCGTTTGGGTTTTCTGAGCCAGGGCTCGAAACCATGGTCTGAAGCAGAGTCCACGGCTGGGGTAAGTTTAAAACCAGGGCTTCATGTATAAAATATGGAGTTAGTAGATCAGGTGAATAATTATTGAAGGAAAATTTGTTTCTACAAAATTAAATCCCTTGCTTAGAGTGATAAGAGACAGGAATAATCCTTGTAGCTATATAACGACGATAATTTCAGGCGAATGTATTGATATTCGAAGGAATCAACGAAAAATTTAGCAAGAACGCTAAACAATAACCTGCAACTAAATGCAAGAGGCAGCGGGTTGACAGTTCTTTACACCTTCTTGTTGCTTTGAGGGAAGTAAGATATAACATTTTATATTATTATACATTTATGCCAATGGGAGGATATATCTTAATTCTTAATCTTTACAGTACTTTTGGACATTTTATTTAATACTCGAAATTGATGTGGGCCTATAGGATTAACAAACAAACGTAAATTTGTCTTCTTATTTTAATTTTTATGCTACTTGGGCTTCCCACGAAGTACTAGCATAGTATATATGAAAATAGAACCATAGTAGATTTTAGCTTCATTTGAAATGTCATTCCAGTTAATATTTAGGTTATTGATTCCTTTGAACCGGGTTTACAGGTAGTTAATGTTGGCAGTACTTATGAACAAATGATAAACTACAACAGAAACGCACGATACCGGTATGTGCTAGTTATTTTGGCAATATCAATGTTGTACCTAAAAACCCGTTCCCTATTAAATACTAAGTAGGGTATAGTCGGGTAGTATCGGACATCGGGTAATATCGGACAGTGCGTTTTCTTTCATCTACCACCATATAGTAGTACCTGAATGACATGCTTACGTTTCTCTATGCGACATCACAGAAACGTAACCATGTCAATCAGGTACTCTCATCGTGTGGTAGATGAAAGAAAATCACTGTCCGATATTACCCGATGTCCGATACTACCCGACTTTCCCCTAATGCTAGTATTTTAATCGCACAAATAATATTCTGTAAATTAGTATATATAACAATACCTAGGTGAGAACGAAAGAATGTAACTGACTTTAATTCAATAAAAATATTAATCCTGATGTCAATTCTTTTTAATATCGACTGTTGACAAGAATAAAAAGCGATTCTGAGCTGCGTTGGCATATATAAAACACACGTACCTCGGTTTCTTCTCAATCCGCGTCACGACTTCGTTTTAGAAATCGCATTAGGATTCAGACCTCGATCGCCGTTGAAAAGCCGAGGTTTGGAACGACGATTTCTTCCGTGTTTTAGAAATTGACCCAGAGAGTCTGTTGAGTAGATTCTAGTACTCGAGTAACGAGTACAGTTAATTATTAGTGGGTAGAGAAAGTACGGAGAATGTTGAAAATATAATTCATTTTAAAATTGAAAATATAATTCGGAGGATGATACATAAGAACTACATGGAAAATAGACACTGTGGTAAAATCACATCAGAATTTAAACATTCATAAGGTGAAATTTTTATTCATTCATTCTTCATTCATTCATTCATTCTTCATTCATTCATTCATTAAATAAGATATTAGTTCTTCTGTGAAAACCATAATAAAGAAAAGTGTATATCGACGACTTTGAACAGCAACCTCTTATGGAAATATTCGTTCATATAAGTTTTCACTTGATTCTCATCAAAAAAAGTTTTTCCAAACTTCTGCAAGCATAGGGTATGTCAAGCCATAGATATAAAGACCAGAATAATATCTTGTTGTGACAGACATTTATTTGTTTTTCTAGAGATATTGAAATGTTTTTTTTATTTTTTCGCTCTGGCCTACTGTAATATTCAAATTTTGGCATACGAGGTTGGTGATGTACAACAGCGATATATTAGTATAACATATCTCATTATAGCGTCAATGAAATGTGTTCTATAGTGTCAGGGAAATGTGTTATAGAGTGTGAGTAAAATGTGTCCTAAAGTGGCAGTGAATTGCGTCATGGTGCCACTACAGTGAGTGAGATGAGAGAAAAAGTGAAAGACTATTGAAACTTTTGTAGGGACTATATATATGTAGGTTGTATTGCAAATCAGGAAATTTATTATTAGGTTATTTGATGTATTAAGTTATTTTATATTTTATTAGGTTATTTTATGTTATATTATTATTATTGTGTTAAATTGTATATTGTGTTAAATTGTATTGTATATTTTTATTGTATTGTGTATATAATTGTATTGTGTATTGTAATATTATTGTGTATTGTTTATATTGTGTATAACACTGCCACCGGGTGCTTGCCCACTTGCAGTGTAAATAAATTCATACATAAATTATAGGTCGTTGATTATCTTTTGTTGGTAGTACGCTTCTCTACTTCTTCGATTTGTTATGTTTCTGTAATTCTTTAGTTTTTCTGTCAGAATATCTTTTTTCATATATTGTTATTCTTTCTGTAACTACTACTGGGCGAAAACCCATTTGTAGTTAACAAATATTTATTCATTCATTAATTCGTTCACTTATTCTTTTATTTACTCATACATTGCGAAGCAAATATGAAGGCGGGTCATGAGAAAACAAAATCTATCTCTTGCAAATAATTTTTCAGTAGGACATTTTTGAGACTATAAAAATGCAGGATTTGTTTTCCACTTCCTCTAAGATGTAATTGTTCTTCAGTCACCTGTACGAAGACAGGTTTTAATATCATAAGTGACGCCAATAAGGCAACATTTGTGAGTCAAATAAGCCAAGAGATAATGGGTGGGGTGGCTAGTTACTTTCCCTTCATATGTTTATATATATATATATATATATATATATGCCAGAACTAGAATCATAAGGAAGAAATGTTTAATTATTAGGAACACTGAAAATAAAAGCTGCGGATGGGCTTGTGTGGTGCATAGAATAGAATTTTCCACAATGACTACAGCAAAATTTAATTAATACGCATAGAAACCAAATCCGTTCAGACATATGTTTACAGTATTTTAAATTATATTTTGCTCAACATACAGAATATACGCAATTAACCGAAATTCTATCGCAACCTTATCAAATTTTATGTTTTAAAAGATACACAAATTTTATTATTTATCTCAAAATGAATTGGATATTATTCTTGCACTCATGCTTTTTAATAGTTACGAGAAAGTCAGTGGCGTCGGTCTGTATTTTTAATCTCATGGAGATTAAAAAATTCTGTCATATCATTATTGGCCTCCCCCACTCTCTGTTAAATCTAAACTGATATAGTGAAATCTGTTTTGAGATGTAACTGTTTTGCATTGTCAGAACATAAACCTTTTAGTACTGTGTAAAATTTAGTGTTCATTTTTATTCAGTACTTTCAGTAACAAACGTAATATGTCTGATGACTTCATTCAGTTTCATACATTAAAATAGTGTTTACGTTATACGTCTGTAGTCGAAAAATTTTAAGCTTAATTTTTTATTTTTGTTTGGGTGGGAGTTTAAAGTATAAAATTCTGTTGCATATAGTAGCATTGGGATTGCAAGTTTGTTTGGAATGGAAGCAATGTATTGATATAACTTTTCATATCTGTCTTTACATTTCCTGGCAATCACTGCATTTTAAAAACGCAACTTGCTGTCGAAATTCCAATTAAGACACTCGAATTTGAACCGTATATTATATGTAAAACATTCATTAACAGAATTTCAATAATTTGTATTTTTCACAGCAATACGATGTTTTAAAATCCTAGTTTGTCAAAACTCTAAAGTAGTTTTGGTTTTTTTGTGTTTTTAATTGGGCCGTCGAAATTGCTTTTGTTAGATCGTATGATTTACCTAATACTTATATATTAATATGTTTGCTATGTTTTCACTGAAGCGCGAAATTCTTTTCGAACAGACTGCATAGAACCTTATCCTTTCATTTATTCCTTTTTTTTTTATTTATTTCTTGCGTTCAATTTCACTCATTTTGTAACAATATCACGATACGAAGTAAGTTGTAATGTTTACAACAATAATTCTGAGAGTAAATTGGTTACTATAAACGGCGCATTGACTGGGGGTAAAACTGTAAACTTTGCTTGTTAACAGCACATAGCCCATTTGGCCTATATCGGGAAACAGTGATGCTCCTTGAGGCTAATAATGTCTTTCGACACGATTTGTAACTACTTCCGGGTCCCGTGTTAGTTGGCCTACTGTATATATTTAAATATGTTTAAATAACAGAAGTTCATCCTTCCTTTTACTCCTTAATTAATTAATTAATGTTAATTAATGCATTTATTCATTCGTTTTAAATAATATAATAGTTCTCATGTGGTAACAGTAATAGTGAAAAGTGTATATCGACAATGTTTAACGGCAACTTTGTATATAAAAATATGAACGAAATAATATTTCTCCTGACTCGTCAAATAAATTTTCTCGAATCATCTGTAAACGCATCATAAGTGAAAGGTTTCATATAAACATGAGAACAAGAGACTTAAATACTCTTTTATTGCCGGGCATTTGTTAGTGTTTTTTTAGAGATATTGAATTGTTTTTTTCGCTCTCCTACAAAATTGAAATTTTAGACGTAGGAGCTTGGTGTTTAGCTGCTTTCTTAATTTGTATTTTTTTAATTACAACCAGCAAAAATCTGTTGATCAAATCTGAAGGAAGCCTGATCTCCGATTAAATACTGATTGTTCTTTGTGCAACAGAAATAGAACTGATGGCCAATCAAACCCTCCTTGATCGCCAATCATATTTTGATCGGTGTTTTTGCACCCAGGCCTAGGTTTTTCTGTCAGAGTGTGTTTTCTTCATATATTGTTCTTTCGTACGTTCGTTTGTTACCTAGTGAATTCCTTAGTTAGTCCGTCAGTAAGTTAGTCAGTCAGTTAGTTCGTTCATTCGTTTACAAATTAATTGATTCACACTGCGAAGCTAATACAAAGACGAAAATATAATCTATCTCATTGCTAATAATAAACTTACAATTGGATATTCTTACTCTAAAAGAAATAAATGTTTTCTTTTCCGCTCCCTATATATGTAGTTGTTTTTTTAGTCAACTGTCCGAAGAAAGATTTGAATCTCATAAGACAACACTGATGGGGCAACGAAGCCACGAGGTAATGGGCTAGAGTGGCCAGTTCCTCTCCCCCTTCCCGAAACTAAAATATATGCCAGAAGTAGTATCATAAGAATTAAATATAAAATATTAGCAACATTTTAGAATAAGGTTGCGGAGGGGCTTGTATGGTGCAGAATATCAATTTCAGGATGATACGTGTCGGCAAAAATTAATCAAAACGCATTGGAACGAAATCAGTCCAGACACATGGTTACGTTATTTCCAAATACGTTTCGCCCAACATATCCGAAAGGCTATTACAACATTATCAATGTTAATGTTTTATATAATAACCAAATTTTATAACTTATCTCAGGAAAGAATTGTATATGAATCTTGCACTTCGATTTTTAAGAGTGAAGAGAGAATCATTGGCCTCAGACAGTTTTTTTAATCTCATGTATATTCAAAAGTGTTTCCAGATCATCATTGGCCTTCGCAACTCTTTCTTAACTCAGAAGCGATATAGTGAAATTTTTTTTGACGTGCAATAATTTTCTATTTTCTGAACAGGAAATTTTTATGACTCTTGCAATTCGATTTTTAAGAGTGAAGAAAGAATCATTGGCCTCAGACGGATTATTAATCTCATAGATATTCAAAAGTGTTTCCAGATCATCATTGGCCTTCGGAACTCTTTCTTAATTCAGAAGTGATATAGTGAATTTGCTATTGACGTGCAGTTATTTTCTATTTTCTGAACAGAAAATTTTTAATTTTTTCTATAACTTAATGTTCTATTTTATTGAAGTAATGAAATAAGAAACGTATCTTCATTGACTTTTCTACATAAATGTATGTTCGTTATGCATCTGAAACCTTATTTTCTCAAGCTTTATTGTTTGTTCTTTTATGAAACTGTGAGTTAAAATCCAAAACTCTGTTACATATTGTGGCACTGGGATTGCAATAATGTTTGGAATTTGTAGTAAAATTTTGAGATTTCTTTTCATATATATTTTACATAACACGAATTCAATTATGCGCAATGATTAAAGCGTTCAGTGGTGAGACGGGCTGGAGTAAATAAAAAAAAGTTTGCAGCCACCAAATTGCTCTTCAAGGAACGGCCATTCAAATAGATTTTTAGAAAGAACACGTAGGACGTATATTTGAAATAGACCTTTCCTCAATCGTGTCACGAGGGAGCGGAATATTTTACCTGCAGGATTATTCTATTCTCTTGCAATAGACCCTAACCAGAAGTTTTTCGAAAATAAACTCAAGACCTTGACTAATAAATGTTAATGTAACAAAATGGTTTCTATTTGTTGGACTTATAATTATACTGAGTGCGCAGTGCATAATATTGGAAGAGTAGAGTGTTTTAAATGTTGCGCAGTGTGTTGTATGCCTAGTGAAAATGCAGACATCTACAGGGCATGTTCAGTAGGTTTTAGTACTCGAGTAATGAGTGCAGTTAATGTATATGGAGTAGAGAAAGTACAAAGAAGTTTGAAAATATTATTCATATTAGAATTTGAATTATAACCTGGAGGATGATAATTACTTCGATACTAGGCTCTCAGGTAAAATAATTTGACAATTGAAATATCACCTAGGTGAAAATTTTATTCATTCATTCATATTAAATAATTTCGTAGTTCTTCAGCGGAAACTTAAATAGTGAAAAATGTACATAAACGTTGTTGAACGGGAACCTTGTATGTAAAAATATATCGTTATCTCCCTCTACATACAAGGGGGTGAGTAGTTATTAAATATTCATTCATTCATTCGTTTAACCTTTCATGCTTTAGTTCATCCTTTCATTCATACATACATTGCGAAGCTAATATAAAAGCGCGTAGTGAAAAAAAAAACCTGTCTCTTGCAAAAGAATTTTCAGTTGGACATATTTGTGACTACAAGGAATTAATACTTTTTTTTTTTCCTATCCCTATAAGATTTATTCGTTCTATAATCAACTGCCAGAATACAGTTTCTATCCTCATAATTGACGCCAATAAGGCAACATCCATGAGGCAAATATGTCAAGTAATAATAAGTTTTGTGTCAGAAGTAGGTAGTATCATAAGAAGTAAAACTGAAATATTAGCAACATAAAAAAATAATGTTGCGGTGCGGCTTGTGTGGTGCATAGAGTAGTATTCTCAGGATGATACATGGTTGCAAAAATTAGTGAAAAGGCATAGGTAGGAAATCAGTCCAGACACTTGGTTACAGTACTTACAAATTATGTTTCCCCAACATATACAATATATGCAATTAAGCGAACTTCTATTGCAACATTATCAAAGTTAATGTATTTAATCATACTCAAATTTTATTACTTGTTTAAGAAACAAATTGCATATTATTCTTGGACTTTTGCTCTTTGAGAGTTAAGAAAGAATCAGTGGCCTCAGTCAGTATTCTTGATCTCATGGGGATTCAAAGACTTTACCATTTCATCATTGGCCTTCCCAACTTTCTGTTAACTCAGAAGGACTATAGTGAAATCTGTTTCGAGAAGCAACTATTTTCCATCGTCAGAACAGGAAACTTATATTTTTCTTTTTTATTTTATAATGTCATATTTTATTCAATAATTGAAATAACAAACGTAATTTGTCTGAAGTCCTCATTGAGTTTTCTACATAAAAGGATAGCCGTTATGCATCTGAAGCCTTGTATTCTCAAGCTTCATTGCTTTTTCTTTTGTTAGGCTGGGAGTTAAAATCCAAAATTCTATTGCATATTGTAGAATTGGGATTGCAAGAATGTTTGGAATTTTAAGTAAAGGTTTGATATTTCTTTGAGTGTACACTTTAAATAACACGAATTGAATTGTGCGCAATGTTCAATGCGTACAGTGGTGAGGCTGGCTGAAGTAAATAAAAAAAATTGCAGCCACCAATTTGTTCCTCAAGGAACTGCCTTTCAAATAAATTGATAGAAAGAACACAGAGCACGTATATTTGAAATAGTTCTTTCCTCAATCGTGCCACGAGGGAGTGGAATGCTTTACCTGCAGGTTTACTGTATGATTTGCAATAGACTCTAACCACAAGTGTTTTCAGAACTAAACTTAAGACCTTTACTAATAGATGTTAATGTAACAAAATTGTTTCTATCTGTTGCATTTCTAGTTATACTGAGTGCGCAGTGCGTAATATTGGAAGTGTAGTGAATATTAGATTGCTGACATTGTGTTGTATGCCTAGTGAAAATGCAGTTATCTACAGAGGATGTTCACTAGGATTTAGTACTGGAGTAATGAATTCAGTTAATGTGTAGTTAGAAGCAAAAGTGCAAAGAATGTTGAAAATATTATTTAGATTAGAATTAGATTTAGAATCCGGAGGATGATGAGAACTACATCGAAACTAGGCTCTCAGGTAAAATAATTTCACAATTTAAATATTATCAATGTGAAATTGTTATTCATTCATTCATATTTTACAAGTTAGAAGTACTTCAGTGAAAATTCTAATATTCATTCACTGAATCTTTAATTCGTTCATTCGGTTATACGTTATATTGTTGAGTTATCCTTTCATTTATATATACATTGCGAAGCTAATATAAATTTCCGTCCTGAGGAAACAAAATCTAACACTTGCAAAAACATTTTCAGTATGATATATTTGTGACAATAAGAGAGTAATCTTTTGTTTCCCACCCCATATAAGATTTATTTATTCTTTAGTAAACTGTCCGAAGACAGATTTTAACCTCATAAGTGATGAAGGATGAGTGTAACAGAGAAAAATTCTCTCCGGCACCGGGATTTGAATCCGGGTTTTCAGCTCTACGTGCTGACGCTCTATCCACTGAGCCACACCGGAATCACATCCCAATGTCGGATTGAATCCTCTCAGTTTAAGTTCAACTTCTTGGATTTCCTCTATTGGCCTACCCTCATGCACTGCGTCATAGATGTATGACAGTGGCACAATCTCTCCATACATCTGCAGAGGTGCACTCGTTTTGAGTGACTAAGCGGCCGGGATCCGACGGATTAAGCGCCGTCTTATATCACTAAATGATTATTTTTCGGATATCATATATTGTTACGATGTACCGAAATATATATGATATTTCCTTGCAGTAATTGTGCGTCATCATATGATGAAGGATGATTGGAACAGAGAAAAATTCCTCCGGCTCCGGGACTTGAACTCGGGTTGTCAGCTCTACCTGCTGACGCTCTATCCACTAAGCCACACCGGATTCCCATCCCGATGTCGGATTGAATCCTCGCAGTTTAAGTTCCACCTCTTAATCCGTCGGATCCCGGCCACTTATTCACTAATAACGAATGCACCTCTGCACATGTATGCACATTGTGCCACTGTCATACATCTATGACGCAGTGCATATGGTTAGGCTACTAGAGAGAACCCAAGAGATGGAAATTAAACTGATAGGATTCAATCCGACATCGGGATCGGAATCCGGTGTGGCTTAGTAAATAGAGCATCAGAACGTAGAAATGAAAACATGGGTTCAAATCCCGCTGCTGGAGAGTATTGTTCTCTGTTCCACTCATTCCTTATAAGTGATGCCAATAAGGCGACACTCATGAGGCAACCAAGACAAGAAGTAATAGGTGGGGTGTCTTTATATATATATGTCAGAAGTATAATCGTTAAAATTAAATATAAAATATTAGCTATATTTTAGAAAAACTTAGCGGAGGGGCTTGCATGGTGTATATAGTAGAATTTTCAGGGTGAGACATGACAGCAAATGTTAGTGAAAGCTCACAGGAACGAAATCAGTCCAGACACATGCTTTCATTTCCTTCAAAATATGTATTGCCCAACGTATACATTATATGCAATTAACCGAAGTTTTATTAGAACATTATCAAAGTCAATGTAATAAATCGTACCCAAATATTTTTACTCATCTCAGAAGCAAATAACATATTATTCTTGCACTTTAGCTTTTTAAGAGACAGTGGCCTCAGTCAGTATTTTTAATCCCATGCAGATTAAAAGAGTTTGGAATATCAACATTGGGCTTCCCATCTCTCTGTTAACTCAGAAACGATATAGTGATATCTGTTTTGAGATGCAACTATCTTCAATTGTCTGAACTGGAAATTTTTAATTTTTTCTGAAGCTTATTGTTCTATTTTATTCAATAATTGAAATAACATAAGTAATTTATCTGATGTCTTAATTGAGTTTTTCACCAGAGTGCTGCAGAACAGCGCATACAATCTGTTTATATTCGACCGGTAGCAGATGAACCGGCCATGTTGGACATTCTTTCGAATATCCGGTCTTGAAGCGGTTACACCTGGCTAGGCAGAACCACAGATATAGGGGAGAGAATACCAAGCGCATATCAGAATACAGGAACTCTGATGACATTTTGTAACTAACAAATGGAGTAATTGAAGGAAATTTAATTTTCCTAATTAAAAATGGGTTAGTTTGAAATTCTTAGGGAAACATTTGGGGCTAAGAGGAATGAAGTTACAGGAGAATGGAGATAGTTACACAACGCAAATGGACGCATTGTATTCTTCACCCTACATAACTAGGAACATTATGTCCAGACATTTGAGATGGGCAGGGCATGTAGCATATATGTGCGAATCCAGAAATGCATATAGAGTTGGGAGGCCGGAGGGAAAAAGACCTTTGGGAAGGTCGAGATTTATATGGGAGGATAATGTTAAAAGGATTTGTGGAAAGTGGGATAGGATGATAGAGACTGGACCGATGGCGGGCTTATATGAGAGCAGCAATGAACACCCGGGTTCCTTAAAATCCATAAGTAAAAAGTTAGCTTGAAATAGGGTTATAATTGATTGAATACTTTGTTACATTTATCTTCATAACTAATATATAAGTCAAGTAATGGACACCAGTTACACCAAGGAAAATAAGCGTAATGCATAGATGAAATCTGACGTGTAAACAAATACAAGAATAAAATAAATTACAATTACTGTATTTACAAAATAGAAGAGCAATTAAGTACACACTTACTATAGTAACGTTCATACTTCTAACTCAAAATGTACAGGCTACCTCTGAAAGAGTAGTTGTTAATATAGCCTATGTCTTTTAACTATTCTAAGTGGATGTATTATTATTTCAGTAATATATCTTTTTAGGGAGATAACAAATTATTAACAAAAATAAAAGCACTCTCAATTCTAATGATTGTAGTTTCATGATGCGTGCTTCAATCAATGAGAAGAAAAGAGGAAATATCATCTGAAAGGTACACGATGATAATCGCAACCTTGCAACGATTCTTGGAACACCTATATGACTCAATATACTCTGTCTTTCATGATCCAGAGCCGTCCAAGCGAGAGAGACTCGGACATTCGTTCAACCGAAAGTTATACTACTGCTCGAGACGGAAGAGCTTCGCATACTGTCTATAGCGCCAGGCGTTCAGTAGCAATCTGTCTGTTCTACCTTTCGTAACCGGTTATGCAGGACTATATTTTCTACATAAAAGAATATTAGTTATGCATCTGAATCCTTACATTGTCAAACTCATGGTTTGTTATTTTATTTGGCTGGGAGTTAAAATCCGAAACGCTGTTGCATGTTGCAGCATTGGTCTTGCAAGAATGTTTGGAATTCGAAGTAAAAATTTGAAATATATTTTTTCACGTATAATTTAAATAACACGAATTCAATTATGCGTAATGATCAAAGCGCACTGTGATGAGACTGGATGGAGTAAATAAAAAATAGGTTGCAGCCGCCAAACTGCTCTTGAAGGAACGAACATTCAAATAAATTAATAGAGAGAACACAGCGGAGGTATCCTATTTGAAATAGTATTTTTCTCAATCGCAATAGAACTCATATAATACATGGAATTAAACGAAATGTTTTAAATCTTACTCAAATTTTATTACATATCTCAGAAACGAATTGCATATTATTCTTGCACTTTTACCTTTTTAAGACATAAGAAAGAGTCCGTGGTCTAAGTCAATATTTTTAATTTTATGGATATTCAATGAGGTTGCCATATCATCACTGGCCTTTCAAACTTACTATTAACTCTGAATGGATGTATTGAAATCTCTTTTGAGATGCAACTATTTTCCATCGACTGAACAGCAAATTTTTAGCTTAATGTTATATTTTAGTCAATAATTGAAATAACAAATGTAATTTCTCTGATGGTTCATTCACATTTGTACATGAAAGAATAATTGTTATGGCTTTGAAGACTTATTTTCTCACCTTTTATTACATGCTCTTTTATTTGGCTGGGAATTAAAATCCAAAATTCTGTGGCATGTTGTACCATTGTAATTGCAAGAATGTTTGGAATTTGACGTAAAATTTTGATATTTCTTGTCATATATATATCAATAACACGTGTTCATTTATGATCTATGATCAAATCGTACAGAGGCGAGACTGGTTGTAGACAAATAAAAATTAGGTTCCAGCCATCAAATTCCTCCTCAAGGAACGACCACTCATTTAATGTGATAGAAGGAACACAGAGGACCGATATTTGAAAGAGATCTTTCCTGAATTATACTATGAGACAGCAGAATGCACTACCTGCAGGCTTACTGTATGTTTTTGCAGTAGATCCTAACCACAAGCGTTCTAAAAAATAAGCTTAAGACCTTTACTAATATTTGTTAATGTAATAATATAGTCTCTCTAAATTGGATTTATAGTTATACAGAGTGCGTAGTGCGCAATATTGGAAGTGTAGTACGGTAGATTATACTGTTATTTATTGAATAATTTCAAGGGAAATATTGTTCCGGTGCCGGGTATCGATCCCGGGGACCTCTGGTTGAACGTACCAGCGATCTGCCAACTGAGTTACCCGGGAACTCCAACCATCACCGTCTCAACATTTCCCTTTATATCCACACAACTCGCGTTGACTGACGAAACGCAAGAGACCAACATCGAGTGCACACAATCACTGTGTGACTTGGAATTGTGGCTTTGTGTTAACGTACTCAGTGACGTATATATTATGCAACTCTAGTCTTTCAGGTACAGCTTCCTGTAAAGCAGATTTGAATAATATCAATGGAAAAATTGTTCCGGGGACGGGTATCTATCCCGGGACCTCTGGTTGAACGTACCAGCGCTTTGCCAACTGAGCTACCCGGGAACTCCACCCAGTACCGTCTCAACTTTTCCCTTTATAACCACACAACTCGCGTGGGTTTTCGAAACGCCATAGACCCACATCGAGTGCAAACAATCTCTGTGTGACTTGGAATTGTGGTTTTCTGTTAATGTATACAGTGACGTATATATTATGCAAATCTAGTCTTTCAGGTAAAGCTTCCTGTAAAGCAGATTTGAATAATTAAAAAAAGGAAAAAATTGTTCCGGGGCCGGGTATCTATCCCGGGACTTCTGATTGAACGTACCAGCGCTCTGCCACCTGATCTAACCGGGAACTCCACCCAGTACCTTCTCAACTTTTCCCTTTATATCCACACAAATCGCGTGGGTTGCCGAAACATCAGAGACCCACATCGAATGCAAACAATCTCTGTGTGACTCGGAGTTGTGGTTTTCTGTTAACGTACACAGTGACGTATATATTATGCAGATCTACTCTTTCAGGTAAAGCTCCCTGTAAAGCAGATTTGAATAATTTCAAGGGAAAAATTGTTCCGAGGCCGGGTATCGATCCCGGGACCTCTGGTTCAACGTACCACCTCTCTGCCAACTAAGCTACCCGGGAACTCCACCCAGCACCGTCTCAACTTTTCCCTTTATATCCACACAAATCGCCTGGGCTGACGAAACGCCAGAGACCCACATCGAGTGCACACAATATCTGTGTGACTTGTGTGTGATTGGAATTTTGGTTTTCTGTTAACGTACACGGTGGCGTATATATTATGCAAATCTAGTCTTTCAGGTAAAGCTTCATGTAAAGCAGATTTGAATCATTTCAAATTCAAAATTGTTCCGGGGCCGGGTATCGATCTCGGGACCTCTGATTGAACGTACCAGCGCTCTACCAACTGATCCACCCGGGGAACTTCACCCAGCACCGTCTCAACTCGATTTACACTCGATGTGGGTCTCTGGCGTTTCGTCAGCCCACGCGAGTTGTGTGGATATAAAGGGAAAAGTTGAGACGATGCTGGGTGGAGTTCCCGGGTAGCTCAGTTGGCAGAGCATTGGTACATTGAACCAGAGATCCCGGGATCGATACCCGGCCCCGGAACAATTTTTCCCTTGAAATTATTCAAATCTGCTTTACAAGAAATTCTATGACAACATATTCAAAGTTAATGTATTAAATGATTCCCAAATTTCATTATTTGTCTTAGAAAAGAATTGGATATTATTCGCCCACGTTCGCTTTTTTAGGTTAACAAAAATTCGGTGGTCTCAGTCAGTATTTTTAATCTCACGGAGATTCAAAGCTAAGTCTACATCATCATTGGCCTTCCCAACTCTCTGTCAACCCACAAGCGATATAGTGAAATCTGTTTTGAGATGCAACTATTTTCCATTGTGTGAACAGGAATTATTTATTTTTTCTATAGCTTATTTTTCTAATTTATTCAATATTTATTATAACAAATATATTTTCTCCGATGTCTAATTGAGTTTTCTACATAAAAAAATAATCTTTAAGCCTCGAAAAACTTATTTTCTCAAATTTAATTGCCTATTCTTTTGTTTGGCAGGGAATTAAAATCCATAATTCTGTTATAAGTTATAGCATTGGGATTACTTGAATGTCTGGAATTTGAAGTAAAATTTTGATACCTCTTTTCATAATATATACTTTAAATAACACGTGTTCAATTATGCGCAATAATCAAAGCGTACAGAGGTGAGACTGGCTGGACACAAAATTAAGAATAGGCTGTAGCCACCAAATTGCTCCTCAGGGAACGACCATTCAAATGAAGTCATAGAGAGAACACAGAGTACCAACATTTGATCGAGTTCTTTCTTCAATCATGTTTGAGGCAGTGGAATGCTCTACCTGCAATTTTACTCTATGCTTATGCAATAGCCCCACATGTGTCCACAATTGTTTTCAAAAATAAACTTAGGACCTTTACCAATAGATGTTAGTGTAACAAAATAGTCTATTTGTTGGATTGATGTTTATACTGAGTGCACAGTGCGTAACAATGATAGTGCAGTGAGTTTTATAGGATGCGCAGTGTTGTAGGCCTTTTGAAAGTGCAGTGACCTAGAGGGTCGATTTCTAAAACGAGGTCTAGACAACGGCCATGGCTTTAAACCGCGTTTGGGTTTATAAAACAACATCTTCTCCATTTTTCTAAGCCAGGACTCGAAACCATGGTCTGAAGCAGATTCCACGGCTGGGGTAAGTTTAAAACCAGGGCTTCATGTATACAATATGGAGTTAGTAGATCAGGTGAATATTTATTGAAGGAAAATTTGTTTCTACAAAATTAAATCCCTTGCTTAGAGTGATAAGAGACAGGAATAATCCATGTAGCTATATAACGACGATAATTTCAGGCGAATATATTGATTTTCGAAGGAATCAACGGAAAATTTAGCAAGAACGCTAATCAATAATCTGCAACTAAATGCAAGAAGCAGCGGGTTGACAGTTCTTTATACCTTCTTGTTGCTTTGAGGGAAGTAAGATATAACATTTTATATTATTATACGTTTATGCCTATGGGACGATATATCTTAATTCTTAATCTTTACAGTACTTTTGGACATTTTATTTAATACTCGAAATTGATGTGGGCCTATAGGATTACAAAACAAACGTAAATTTGTCTTCTTATTTCAATTTTTATGCTACTTGGGCTTCCCACGTAGTACTAGCATAGTATATGTGAAAATAGAACCGTAGTAGATTTTAGCTTCATTTGAAATTTCATTCCAGTTAATATTTAGGTTATTGATTCCTTTGAACCGGGTTTACAGGTAGTTAATGTTGGCAATACTTATGAACAAATGATAAACTACAACAGAAACGCACGATACCGGTATGTGCTAGTTATTTTGGCAATATTAATGTTGTACCTAAAAATCCGTTCCCTATTAAATACTTAGTAGGGGAGAGTCGGGTAGTATCGGACATCGGGTAATATCGGACAGTGCGTTTTCTTACATCTACCAACATATAGTAGTACCTGAATGACATGGTTACGTTTCTCTGTGCGACATCACTGAAACGTAACCATGTCAATCAGGTACTATCATCGTGTGGTAGATGAAAGAAACTCACTGTCCGATATTACCCGATGTCCGATCCTACCCGACTCTCCCCTAATGCTAGTATTTTAATCGCAGAAATATTATTCTGTAAATTAGTATATATAACAATACTTAGGTGAGAACAAAAGAATGTAACTTACTTTAATTCATTAAAAATATTAATCCTGATGTCAATTCTTTTTAATATCGACTGTTTACAAGAATAAAAAGCGATTCTGAGCTGCGTTGGCATATATATAACCCACGAATCTCGGTTTCTTCTCAATCCGCGTCACGACTTCGTTTTAGAAATCGCATTAGGATTCAGACCTCGATCGCCGTTCAAAAGCCGAGGTTTGGAAAGACGATTTCGTCCGTGTTTTAGAAATTGACCCAGAGAGTCTGTTGAGTAGATTCTAGTACTCGAGTAACGAGTACAGTTAATTTTTAGTGGGTAGAGAAAGTACAGAGAATGTTGAAAATATAATTCATATTAAAATTGAAAATATAATTCGGAGGATGATACATAAGAACTGCATGGAAAATAGACACTATGGTAAAATCACATCACAACTTAAACATTCATAAGGTGAAATTTTTATTCATTCATTCTTCATTCATTCATTAAATATGATATTAGTTCTTCTGTGAAAACTTTAATAAAGAAAAGTGTATATCGACGACTTTGAACAGCAACCTCTTATAGAAATATTCGTTCAATATAAGACTTCACTTGATTCTCATCAAAAAAAGTTTTTCCAAACTTCTGCAAGCATAGGGTATGTCAAGCCATGGATATAATGACCAGAATAATATCTAGTTGTGACAGACATTTATTTGTTTTTTCTAGAGATATTGAAATGTTTTATTTTTTCGCTCTGGCCTTCTGTAATATTCAAATTTTGGCATACGAGGTTGGTGATGTACAACAGCGATATATTAGTATAACATATCTCATTATAGCGTCAATGAAATGTGTTCTATTGTGTCAGTGAAATGTGTTATAGAGTGTGAGTAAAATGTGTCCTAAAGTGGCAGTGAATTGCGTCATAGTGCCACTACAGTGAGTGAGATGAGAGTAAAGTGAAAGACTATTGAAACTTTTGTAGGGACTATACATATGTAGGTTGTATTGCAAATTAGATAATTTATTATTAGGTTATTTTATGTATTAAGTTATTTTATGTTTTATTAGGTTATTTTATGTTTTATTATTATTATTGTGTTAAATTGTATATTGTGTTAAATTGTATTGTGTATTCTTATTGTATTGTGTATTGTAATATTATTGTGTATTGTTTATATTGTGTATAACACTGCCACCGGGTGCTTGCCCACTTGCAGTGTAAATAAATTCATACATACATATAGGTCGTTGATTATGTTTTGTTGGTAGTACGCTTCTCTACTCTCTTCGATTTGTTATGTTTCTGTAATTCTTTAGTTTTTCTGTCAGAATATCTTTTTTCATATATTGTTATTCTTTCTGTAACTACTACTGGGCGAAAACCCATTTGTAGTTAACAAATATTTATTCATTCCTTAATTCGTTCATTTATTCTTTCATTTACTCATACATTGCGAAGCAAATATGAAGGCGGGTCATGAGAAAACAAAATCTATCTCTTGCAAATAATTTTTCAGTAGGACATTTTTGAGACTATAAAAATGCAGGATTTGTTTTCCACTTCCTCTAAGATGTAATTGTTCTTCAGTCACCTGTACGAAGACAGGTTTTAATATCGTAAGTGACGCCAATAAGGCAACATTTGTGAGCCAAATAAGCCAAGAGATAATGGGTGGGGTGGCAAGTTACTTTCCCTTCATATATATATATATATATATATATATATATATATAAATATATATACATATGCCAGAACTAGAATCATAAGGAAGAAATGTTTAATTATTAGGAACAATGAAAATAAAAGCTGCGGATGGGCTTGTGTGGTGCATAGAATAGAATTTTCCACAATGACTACAGCAAAATTTAATTAATACGCATAGAAACCAAATCCGTTCAGACATATGTTTACAGTATTTTAAATTATATTTTGCTCAACATACAGAATATACGCAATTAACCGAATTTCTATCGCAACCTTATCAAATTTTATGTTTTAAAAGATACACAAATTTTATTATTTATCTCAAAATGAATTGGATATTATTCTTGCACTCATGCTTTTTAATAGTTACGAGAAAGTCAGTGACGTCGGTCTGTATTTCTAATCTCATGGAGATTCAAAAAGTCTGTCATATCATTATTGGCCTCCCCCACTCTCTGTTAAATCTAAACTGATATAGTGAAATCTGTTTTGAGATGTAACTGTTTTGCATTGTCAGAACATAAATGTTTTAGGTCTGTGTAAAATTTAGTGTTCATTTTTATTCAGTACTTTCAGTAACAAACGTAATATGTCTGATGACTTCATTCAGTTTCATACATTAAAATAGTATTTACGTTATGCGTCTGAAGTCGAAAAATTTTAAGCTTCATTTTTTATTTTTGTTTGGGTGGGAGTTTAAAGTATAAAATTCTGTTGCATATTGTAGCATTGGGATTGCAAGATTGTTTGGAATGGAAGCAATGTATTGATATATCTTTTCATATCTGTCTTTACATTTCCTGGCAATCACTGCATTTTAAAAATGCAACTTGCTGTCAAAATTCCAATTAAGACACTCGAATTTGAACCGTATATTATATGTAAAACATTCATTAACAGAATTTCAATAATTTGTATTTTTCACAGCAATACGATGTTTTAAAACCCGAGTTTGTCAAAACTCTAAAGTAGTTTTGGTTTTTTTGTGTTTTTAATTGGACCGTCGAAATTGCTTTTGTTAGATCGTATGATTTACCTAATACTTATATATTAATATGTTTGCTATGTTTTCACTGAAGCGCGAAATTCTTTCCGAACAGACTGCATAGAACCTTATCCTTTCATTTATTCCTTTTTTTTTTATTTATTTCTTGCGTTCAATTTCACTCATTTTGTAACAATATCACGATACGAAGTAAGTTGTAATATTTACAACAATAATTCTGAGAGTAAATTGGTTACTATAAACGGCGCAATGACTGGCAGTAAAAATGTAAACTTTGCTTGTTAACAGCACATAGCCCATTAGGCCTATATCTGGAAACAGTGATGCTCCTTGAGGCTAGTAATGTCTTTGGACACGATTTGTAACTACTTCCGGGTACCGTGTTAGTTGGCCACTGTATATATTTAAATATGTTTAAATAACAGAAGTTCATTCTTCCTTTTACTCCTTAATTAATTAATTAATGTTAATTAATGCATTTATTCATTCGTTTTAAATAATATAATAGTTCTCATGTGGTAATATTAATAGTGAAAAGTGTATATCGACAATGTTGAACGGCAACTTTGTATATAAAAATATGAACGAAATAATATTTCTCTTGACTCGTCAAATAAATTTTCTCGAATCATCTGTAAACGCATCATAAGTGAAAGGTTTCATATAAACATGAGAACAAGAGACTTAAATACTCTTTTATTGCCAGACATTAGTTAGTTTTTTTTTTAGAGTTATTGAATTGTTTTTTTTCTCCCTCCTACAAAATTGAAATTTTAGACGTAGGAGCTTGGTATTTAGCTGCTTTCTTAATTCATATTTTTTTAATTACAACCAGCAAAAATCTGTTGATCAAATCTGATGGAAGCCTGATCTCCGATCAAATACTGATTGTTCTTTGTGCAACAGAAATAGAACTGATGGCCAATCAAACCCTCCTTGATCGCCAATCATATTTTGATCGGTGTTTTTGCACCCAGGCCTAGGTTTTTCTGTCAGAGTGTGTTTTCTTCATATATTGTTCTTTCGTACGTTCGTTTGTTACCTAGTGAATTCCTTAGTTAGTCCGTCAGTAAGTTAGTCAGTCAGTTAGTTCGTTCATTCGTTTACAAATTAATTGATTCATACTGCGAAGCTAATACAAAGACGAAAATATAATCTATCTCATTGCTAATAATAAACTTACAATAGGACATTCTTAGTCTAAAAGAAATATATGTTTTATTTTCCGCTCCCTATATATGTAGTTGTTTTTTAGTCAACTGTCCGAAGACAGATTTGAATCTCAAAAGACAACACTGATGGGGCAACGAAGCCACGAGATAATGGGCTAGAGTAGCCAGTTCCTCTCCCCCTTTCCGAAACTAAAATATATGCCAGAAGTAGTATCATAAGAATTAAATATAAAATATTAGCAACATTTTAGAATAAGGTTGCGGAGGGGCTTGTATGGTGCAGAATATCATTTTCAGGATGATACGTGACGGCAAAAATTAATCAAAACGCATTGGAACGAAATCAGTCCAGACACATGGTTACGTTATTTCCAAATATGTTTCGCCCAACATATCCGAAAGGCTATTACAACATTATCAATGTTAATGTTTTATATAATAACCAAATTTTATAACTTATCTCAGGAAAGAATTGTATATGAATCTTGCACTTCGATTTTTAAGAGTGAAGAGAGAATCGTTGGCCTCAGACAGTTTTTTTAATCTCATGGATATTCAAAAGTGTTTCCAGATCATCATTGGCCTTCGCAACTCTTTCTTAACTCAGAAGCGATATAGTGAAATTTTTTTTTGACGTGCAATAATTTTCTATTTTCTGAACAGGAAATTTTTATGATTCTTGCAATTCGATTTTTAAGAGTGAAGAAAGAATCATTGGCCTCAGACGGTTTTTTTAATCTCATGGATATTCAAAAGTGTTTCCAGATCATCATTGGCCTTCGCAACTCTTTCTTAATTCAGAAGTGATATAGTGAATTTGCTATTGACGTGCAGTTATTTTCTATTTTCTGAACAGAAAATTTTTAATTTTTTCTGTAACTTAATGTTCTATTTTATTGAAGTAATGAAATAAGAAACGTAACTTCATTGAGTTTTCTACATAAATGAATGTTCGTTATGCATCTGAAACCTTATTTTCTCAAGCTTTATTGTTTGTTCTTTTATGAAACTGTGAGTTAAAATCCAAAACTCTGTTACATATTGTGGCACTGGGATTGCAATAATGTTTTTTGAAATTGTAGTAAAATTTTGAGATTTCATTTCATGTATATTTTACATAACACGAATTCAATTATGCGCAATGATTAAAGCGTTCAGTGGTGAGACGGGCTGGAGTAAATAAAAAAAAGTTTGCAGCCACCAAATTGCTCTTCAAGGAACGACCATTCAAATAGATTTATAGAAAGAACACGGAGGACGTATATTTGAAATAGACCTTTCCTCAATCGTGTCATGAGGGAGCGGAATATTTTACCTGCAGGATTATTCTATTCTCTTGCAATAGATCCAAACCAGAAGTGTTTTCAAAAATAAACTCAAGACCTTGACTAATAAATGTTAATGTAACAAAATGGTTTCTATTTGTTGGACTTATAATTATACTGAGTGCGCAGTGCATAATATTGGAAGAGTAGAGTGTTTTAAATGTTGCGCAGTGTGTTGTATGCCTAGTGAAAATGCAGACATCTACAGGGCAAGTTCAGTAGGTTTTAGTACTCGAGTAATGAGTGCAGTTAATGTATATGGAGTAGAGAAAGTACAAAGAAGTTTGAAAATATTATTCATATTAGAATTAGAATTATAACCTGGAGGATGATAATTACTTCGATACTAGGCTCTCAGGTAAAATAATTTGACAATTGAAATATCAACTAGGTGAAAATTTTATCCATTCATTCATATTAAACAAGTTCGTAGTTCTTCAGCGGAAACTTAAATAGTGAAAAATGTACATAAACGTTGTTGAATGGGAACCTTGTATGTAAAAATATATCGTTATCTCCCTCTACATACAAGGGGGTGAGTAGTTATTAAATATTCATTCATTCATTCGTTTAACCTTTCATGCTTTAGTTCATCCTTTCATTCATATATACGTTGCGAAGCTAATATAAAGGCGCGTAGTGAAAAAAAAAACCTGTCTATTGCAAAAGAATATTCAGTTGGACATATTTGTGACTACAAGGAATTAATACTTTTTTTTTCCTATCCCTATAAGATTTATTCGTTCTATAATCAACTGCCAGAATACAGGTTTTACCCTCATAATTGACGCCAATAAGGCAACATCCATGAGGCAAATATGTCAAGTAATAATAAGTGGTGTGTCAGAAGTAGGTAGTATCATAAGAAGTAAAACTGAAATATTAGCAACATAAAAAAATAACGTTGCGGAGCGGCTTGTGTGGTGCATAGAGTAGTATTCTCAGGATGATACATGGTTGCAAAAATTAGTGAAAAGACATAGGTAGGAAATCAGTCCAGACACTTGGTTACAGTACTTACAGAATATGTTTCCCCAACATATACAATATATGCAATTAAGCGAACTTCTATTGCAACATTATCAAAGTTAATGTATTTAATCATACTCAAATTTTATTACTTATATCAGAAACAAATTGCATATTATTCTTGGACTTTTGCTCTTTGAGAGTTAAGAAAAATCAGCGGCCTCAGTCAGTATTTTTGATCTCATGGGGATTCAAAGACTTTACCATATCATCATTGGCCTTCCCAACTTTCTGTTAACCCAGAAGGACTGCAATGAAATCTGTTTCGAGAAGCAACTATTTTCCATCGTCAGAACAGGAAAATTATATTTTTTTTTTATTTTTTAATGTCCTAATTTATTCAATAATTGAAATAACAAACGTAATTTGTCTGAAGTCCTCATTGAGTTTTCTACATAAAAGGATAGCCGTTATGCATCTGAAGCCTTTTATTCTCAAGCTTCATTGCTTTTTCTTTCGTTAGGCTGGGAGTTAAAATCCAAAATTCTATTGCATATTGTAGCATTGGGATTGCAAGAATGTTTGGAATTTTAAGTAAAGGTTTGATATTTCTTTGAGTGTACACTTTAAATAACACGAATTGAATTGTGCGCAATGATTAATGCGTACAGTGGTGAGGCTGGCTGAAGTAAATAAAAAAAATTGCAGCCACCAATTTGTTCCTCAAGGAACTGCCATTCAAATAAATTGAAAGAAAGAACACAGAGCACGTATATTTGAAATAGTTCTTTCCTGAATCGTGCCACGAGGGATTGGAATGCTTTACCTGCAGGTTTACTGTATGATTTGCAATAGACTCTAACCACAAGTGTTTTCAGAACTAAACTTAAGACCTTTACTAATAGATGTTAATGTAACAAAATTGTCTCTATCTGTTGCATTTCTAGTTATACTGAGTGCGCAGTGCGTAATATTGGAAGTGTAGTGAATTTTAGATTGCTGGCAGTGTGTTGTATGCCTAGTGAAAATGCAGTTATCTACAGAGGATGTTCACTAGGATTTAGTACTGGAGTAATGAATTCAGTTATTGTGTAGTTAGAAGGAAAAGTGCAAAGAATGTTGAAAATATTATTTAGATCAGAATTAGAATTAGAATCCGGAGGATGATGAGAACTACATCGAAACTAGGCTCTCAGGTAAAATAATTTCACAATTTAAATATCATCAATGTGAAATTGTTATTCATTCATTCATATTTTACAAGTTAGTAGTAGTTCAGTGAAATTTCTAATATTCATTCACTGAATCTTTAATTCGTTCATTCGGTTATACGTTCTATTGTTGAGTTATCCTTTCATTTATATATACATTGCGAAGCTAATATAAAGTTCCGTCCTGAGGAAACAAAATCTAACACTTGCAAAAACATTTTCAGTATGATATATTTGTGACAATAAGAGAGTAATCTTTTGTTTCCCACCCCATATAAGATTTATTTATTCTTTAGTAAACTGTCCTAAGACAGATTTTAACCTCATAAGTGATGAAGGATGAGTGTAACAGAGAAAAATTCTCTCCGGCACCGGGATTTGAATCCGGGTTTTCAGCTCTACGTGCTGACGCTCTATCCACTGAGCCACACCGGATTCACATCCCAATGTCGGATTGAATCCTCTCTGTTTAAGTTCAACTTCTTGGGTTCCCTCTGTTGTCCTACCCTCATGCACTGCGTCATAGATGTATGACAGTGGCACAATCTCTCCATACATCTGCAGAGGTGCACTCGTTTTGAGTGACTAAGCGGCCGGGATCCGACGGATTAAGCGCCGTCTTATATCACTAAGTGATTATTTTTCGGATATCATATATTGTTACGATGTACCGAAATATATATATGATAATTCCTTGCATTAATTCTGCGTCATCATATGATGAAGGATGATTGGAACGGAGAAAAATTCCTCCGGCTCCGGGACTTGAACTCGGGTTGTCAGCTCTACCTGCTGACGCTCTATCCACTAAGCCACACCGGATTCCCATCCCGATGTCGGATTGAAACCTCGCAGTTTAAGTTCCACCTCTTAATCCGTCGGATTCCGGCCATTTAATCACTAATAACGAATGCACCTCTGCACATGTATGCATATTGTGCCACTGTCATACATCTATGACGCAGTGCATATGGTTAGGCTACTAGAGAGAACCCAAGAGATGGAAATTAAACTGATAGGTTCAATCCGACATCGGGATGGGAATCCGGTGTGGCTTAGTAAATAGAGCACCAGGACGTAGAAATGAAAACATGGGTTCAAATCCCGCTGCCGGAGAGAATTGTTCTCTGTTCCACTCATTCCTTATAAGTGATGCCAATAAGGCGACACTCATGAGGGAACCAAGACAAGAAGTATTAGGTGGGGTGTCTTTATATATATATATATATATATATATATATATATATATATGTCAGAAGTATAATCGTTAAAATTAAATATAATATATTAGCAATATTTTAGAAAAACTTTGCGGAGGGGCTTGCGTGGTGTATATAGTAGAATTTTCAGGGTGAGACATGACAGCAAATTTTAGTGAAAGCTCATAGGAACGAAATCAGTCCAGACACATGCTTTCAGTTCTTTCAAAATATGTATTGCCCAACGTATACATTATATGCAATTAACCGAAGTTCTATTAGAACATTATCTAAGTCAATGTAATAAATCGTACCCAAATATTTTTACTCATCATAGAAGCAAATAACATATTATTCTTGCACTTTAGCTCTTTATGAGTCAGTGGCCTCAGTCAGTACTTTTAATCTCATGCAGATTAAAAGAGTTTGGAATATCAACATTGGGCTTCCCAACTCTCTGTTAACTCAGAAACGATATAGTGAAATCTGTTTTGAGATGCAACTATCTTCAATTGTCTGAAGTGGAAATTTTTAATTTTTTCTCAAGCTTATTGTTTTATTTTATTCAATAATTGAAAAACCATAAGTAATTTATCTGATGTCTTAATTGAGTTTTTTACCAGAGTGCTGCAGAACAGCGCATACAATCGGTTTATATTCGACCGGTTGCAGATGAACCGGCCAGGTTGGACATTCGTTCGAATATCCGGTCTTGAAGCGGTTGCACCTGGCTAGGCAGAACCACAGATATAGGGGAGAGAATACCAAGCGCATATCAGAATACAGGAACTCTGATGACATTTTGTAACTACACAAATGGAGTAATTGAAGGAAATTTACTTTTCCTAATTAAAAGAGGGTTAGTTTGAAATTCTTAGGGAAATATTTGGGGCTAAGAGGAATGAAGTTACAGGAGAATGGAGATAGTTACACAACACAAATGGACGCATTGTATTCTTCACCCTACATAACTAGGAACATTATGTCCAGACATTTAGCATATATGTGCGAATCCAGAAATGCATATAGAGTTGGGAGGCCGGAGGGAAAAAGACCTTTGGGAAGGTCGAGATTTATATGGGAGGATAATATTAAAAGGATTTGAGTGAAGTGGGATAGGATGACAGAGACTGGACCGATGGCGGGCTTATATGAGAGCAGCAATGAACACGCGGGTTCCTTAAAATCCATAAGTAAAAAGTTAGCTTGAAATAGGGTTATAATTGATTGAATACTTTGTTACATTTATCTTCATAACTAATATATAAGTCAAGTAATGGACACCAGTAACACCAAAGGAAATAAGCGTAATGCATAGATGAAATTTGACGTGTAAACAAATACAAGAATAAAATAAATTACAATTACTGTATTTACAAAATAGAAGAGCAATTAAGTACACACTTACTATAGTAACGTTCATACTTCAAACTCAAAATGTACAGGCTACCTCTGAAAGAGTACTTGTTAATATAGCCTATGTCTTTTAACTATTCTAAGTGGATGTATTATTATTATTTCAGTAATATATATATTTTTTTTGGGAGATAACAAATTATTAACAAAAATAAAAGCACTCTCAATTCTAATGATTGCAGTTTCATGATGCGTGCTTCAATCAATGAGAAGAAAAGAGGAAATATCATTTGAAAGGTACGCGATGATAATCGCAACCTTGCAACGATTCTTGGAACACCTATATGGCTCAATATTCTCTGTCTTTCATGATCCAGAGCCGTCCAAGCGAGAGAGACTCGGACATTCGTTCAACCGAAAGTTATACTACTGCTCGAGACGGAAGAGCTTCGCATACTGTCTATAGCGCCAGGCGTTCAGTAGCAATCTGTCTGTTCTACCTTTCGTAACCGGTTATGCAGGACTATATTTTCTACATAAAAGAATATTCGTTATGCATCTGAATCCTTACTTTGTCAAGCTCATGGTCCGTTCTTTTATTTGGCTGGGAGTTAAAGTCCGAAACGCTGTTGCATGTTGTAGCATTGGTTTTGCAAGAATGATTGGAATTCGAAGTAAAAATTTGAAATATATTTTTTCACGTATAATTTAAATAACACGAATTCAATTATGCGTAATGATCAAAGCGCACTGTGATGAGACTGGATGGAGTAAATAAAAAATAGGTTGCAGCCGCAAAACTGCTCTTGTAGGAACGAACATTCAAATAAATTTATAGAGAGAACACAGCGCAGTTATCCTATTTGTAATAGTATTTTTCTGAATCGCAGTAGGACTCATACAATACATGGAATTAACCGAAATGCTTTAAATCTTACTCAATTTTTATTACATATCTCAGAAACGAATTGCATATTATTCTTGCACTTTTACCTTTTTAAGACATAAGAAAGAGTCCGTGGTCTAAGTCAATATTTTTAATTTTATGGATATTCAATGAGGTTGCCATATCATCACTGGCCTTTCGAACTTTCTATTAACTCAGAACGGATATATTGAAATCTCTTTTGAGATGCAACAATTTTCCATCGACTGAACAGCAAATATTTAGCTTAATGTTATATTTTATTCAATAATTGGAATAACAAGTGTAATTTCTCTGATGGTTCATTGACATTTGTACATGAAGGAATAATTGTTATGGCTTTGAAGACTTATTTTCTCACCTTTTATTACATGCTCTTTTATTTGGCTGGGAATTAAAATCCAAAATTGTGTGGCATGTTGTACCATTGTAATTGCAAGAATGTTTGGAATTTGACGTAAAATTTTGATATTTCTTGTCATATATAGTTCAATAACACGTGTTCATTTATGCTCTATGATCAAATCGTACAGAGGCGAGACTAGTTGCAGACAAATAAAAATTAGGTTGCAGCCATCAAATTCCTCCTCAAGGAACGACCACTCATTTAATGTGAAAGAAAGAACACAGAGGACCGATATTTGAAAGAGATCTTTCCTGAATTGTGCTATGAGACAGTAGAATGCTCTACCTGCAGGCTTACTGTATGTTTTTGCAGTAGATCCTAACCACAAGCGTTCTAAAAAAATAAGCTTAAGACCTTTACTAATAGATGTTAATGTAATAATATAGTCTCTCTAAGTTGGATTTATAGTTATACAGAGTGCGTAGTGAGCAATATTAGAAGTGTAGTACGGTAGGTTATACTGTTATTTATTGAATAATGTCAAGGGAAAAATTGTTCCGGTGCCGGGTGTCGATCCCGGGGGCCTCTGGTTGAACGTACCAGCGCTCTGCCAACTGAGTTACCCGGGAAATCCAACCAGCACCGTCTCAACATTTCCCTTTATATCCACACAACTCGCGTGGGCTGACGAAACGCCAGAAACCCACATCGAGTGCACACAATCACTGTGTGACTTGGAATTGTGGTTTTGTGTTAACGAACACAGTGACATATATATTATGCAAATCTAGTCTTTCAGGTAAAGTTTTCTGTAAAGCAGATTTGAATAATATCAATGGAAAATTTGTTCCGGGGCGGGTATCTATCCCGGGACTTCTGGTTGAACGTACCATCGCTTTGCCAACTGAGCAACCCGCGAACTCCAACCAGCACGGTCTCAACTTTTCCCGTTATATCCACACAACTCGCGTGTGCTTACGAAACGCCAGAGACCCATGCCGAGTGCAAACAATGTCTGTGTGACTTGGAATTGTGGTTTTCTATTAACGTACACAGTGACGTATATATTATGCAAAACTAGTCTTTCAGGTAACGCTTCCTGTAAAGCAGATTTGTATAATTTAAAGGAAAAAATTGTTCCGGGGCCGGGTATCTAGCCCGTGAGCTCTGGTTGAACGTACCAGCGCTCTGCCAACTGAGCTACACGGGAACTCCATCAAGCACCGTCCCAAATTTTCCCTTTATAGCCACACAACTCGCGTGGGTTGTCGAAACGCCAGAGACCCACATCGAGTGCAAACAAACTCTGTGTGACTTGGAATTGTGGTTTTCTGTTAACGTACACAGTGACGTATATATTATGCAAATCTAGTCTTTCAGGTAAAGCTTCCTGTAAAGCAGATTTGAATAATATCAATAGAAAAATTTTTCCGGGGCCGGGTATCTATCCCGGGACCTCTGGTTGAACGTACCAGCGCTCTGCCAACTGAGCTACCCTGGAACTCCACCCAGTACCGTCTCAACTTTACCCTTTATATCCACACAACTCGCGTGGGTTGTCGAAACGCCAGAGACCCACATCGAGTGCAAACAGTCTCTGTGTGACTTGGAATTGTGGTTTTCTCTTAACGTACACAGTGACGTATATATTATTTAGATCTACTCTTTCAGGTAAAGCTTCATGTAAAGCAGGTTTGAATAATTTCAAGGGAAAAATTGTTCCGGGGCCGGGTATCGATCCCGGGACCTCTGATTGAACGTACCAGCTCTCTGCCAACTGAGCTACCCGGGAACTCCACCCAGTACCGTCTCAACTTTTCCCTTTATATCCACACAAATCGCGTGGGTTGTCGAAACACCAGAGACCTACATCGAGTGCAAACAATCTCTGTGTGACTCGGAAATGTGGTTTTCTCTTAACGTACACAGTGACGTATATATTATTTAGATCTACTCTTTCAGGTAATGCTTCATGTAAAGCAGATTTGAATAATTTAAAGGAAAAAAATTGTTCCGGGGCCGGGTATCGATCCCGGGACCTCTGATTGAACGTACCAGCGCTCTGCCAACTGAGCCACCCGGGAACTCCACCCAGCACAGTCTCAACTCGATTTACACTCGATGTGGTTCTCTGGTGTTTCGTCAGCCCACGCGAGTTGTGTTGATATAAAGGGAAAAGTTCAGATGGTGCTGGGTGGAGTTCACGGGTAGCTCAGTTGGCAGAGCACTGGTACGTTCAACCAGAGATCCCGGGATCGATACCCAGCCCCGGAACAATTTTTCCATTGAAATTATTCAAATCTGCTTTACAAGAAATTCTATGACAACATATTCAAATTTAATGTTTTAAATGATTCCCAAATTTCATTATTTGTCTTAGAAAAGAATTGGATGTTATTCGTCCACTTTCGCTTTTTTAGGTTAACAAGAATTCAGTGGTCTCAGTCAGTATTTTTAATCTCACGGAGGTTCAAAATTAAGTGTACATCATCACTGGCCTTCCCAACTCTCTGTCAACCCACAAGCTATATAGTGAAATCTGTTTTGAGATGCAACTATTTTCCATTGTGTGAACAGGAATTATTTATTTTTTCTATAGCTTATTTTTTGAATTTATTCAATATTTATTATAACAAATGTATTTTCTCCGATGTCTAATTGAGTTTTCTACATAAAAAAATAATCTTTAAGCCTCTAAAGACTTTTTTTCTCAAATTTAATTGCCTATTCTTTTGTTTGGCAGGGAATTAAAATCCATAATTCTGTTATAAGTTATAGCATTGGGATTGCTTGAATGTCTGGAATTTGAAGTAAAATTCTGATACTTCTTTTCATAATATATACTTTAAATAACACGTGTTCAATTATGCGCAATAATCAAAGCGTACAGAGGTGAGACTGGCTGGACACAAAATTAAGAATAGGCTGTAGCCACCAAATTGCTCCTCAGGGAACGACCATTCAAATGAAGTCATAGAGAGAACACAGAGGACCAACATTTGAAAGAGTTCTTTCTTCAACCATGTTTGAGGCAGTTTAATGCTCTACCTGCACTTTTACTGTATGGTTTTGCAATAGCCCCACATGTGTCCACAATTGTTTTCAAAAATAAACTTAGGACCTTTACCAATAGATGTTAGTGTAACAAAATAGTCTATTTGTTGGATTGATATTTATACTGAGTGCACAGTGCGTAACAATGATAGTGCAGTGAGTTTTATAGGATGCGCAGTGTTGTAGGCCTTTTGAAAGTGCAGTGGCCTAGAGGGTCGATTTCTAACACGAGGTCTAGACAACGGCCATGGCTTTAAACCGCGTTTGGGTTTATAAAACGACATCTTCTCCATTTTTCTGAGCCAGGGCTCGAAACCATGGTCTGAAGCAGATTCCACGGCTGGGGTAAGTTTAAAACCAGGGCTTCATGTATACAATATGGAGTTAGTAGATCAGGTGAATAATTATTGAAAGAAAATTTGTTTCTACAAAATTAAATCCCTTGCTTAGAGTGATAAGAGACAGGAATAATCCTTGTAGCTATATAACGACGATAATTTCAGGCGAATATATTGATTTTCGAAGGAATCAACGGAAAATTTAGCAAGAACGCTTAACAATAATCTGCAACTAAATGCAAGAGGCAGCGGGTTGACAGTTCTTTACACCTTCTTGTTGCTTTGAGGGAAGTAAGATATAACATTTTATATTATTATACATTTATGCCTATGGGACGATATATCTTAATTTTTAATCTTTACAGTACTTTTGGACATTTTATTTAATACTCGAAATTGACGTGGGCCTATAGGATTACAAAACAAACGTAAATTTGTCTTCTTATTTCAATTTTTATGCTACTTGGGCTTCCCACGTAGTACTAGCATAGTATATGTGAAAATAGAACCGTAGTAGATTTTAGCTTGATTTGAAATTTCATTCCAGTTAATATTTAGGTTATTGATTCCTTTGAACCGGGTTTACAGGTAGTTAATGTTGGCAGTACTTATGAACAAATGATAAACTACAACAGAAACGCACGATACCGGTATGTGCTAGTTATTTTGGCAATATCAATGTTGTACCTAAAAATCCGTTCCCTATTAAATACTAAGTAGGGGAGAGTCGGGTAGTATCGGACATCGGGTAATATCGGAGAGTGCGTTTTCTTTCATCTACCACCATATAGTAGTACCTGAATGACATGGTTACGTTTCTCTGTGCGACATCACAGAAACGTAACCATGTCAATCAGGTACTATCATCGTGTGGTAGATGAAAGAAACTCACTGTCCGATATTACCCGACGTCCGATACTACCCGACTCTCCCCTAATGCTAGTATTTTAATCGCAGAAATATTATTCTGTAAATTAGTATATATAACAATACCTAGGTGAGAACAAAAGAATGTAACTTACTTTAATTCATTAAAAATATTAATCCTGATGTCAATTCTTTTTAATATCGACTGTTGACAAGAATAAAAAGCGATTCTGAGCTGCGTTGGCATATATAAAACCGACGAACCTCGGTTTCTTCTCAATCCGCGTCACGACTTCGTTTTAGAAATCGCATTAGGATTCAGAACTCGATCGCCGTTGAAAAGTAGAGGTTTGGAACGACGATTTCGTCCGTGTTTTAGAAATTGACCCAGAGAGTCTGTTGAGTAGATTCTAGTACTCGAGTAACGAGTACAGTTAATTTTTAGTGGGTAGAGAAAGTACAGAGAATGTTGAAAATGTAATTCATTTTAAAATTGAAAATATAATTCGGAGGATGATACATAAGAACTGCATGGAAAATAGACACTATGGTAAAATCACATCACAACTTAAACATTCATAAGGTGAAATTTTTATTCATTCATTCTTCATTCATTCATTAAATATGATATTAGTTCTTCTGTGAAAACTTTAATAAAGAAAAGTGTATATCGACGACTTTGAACAGCAACCTCTTATGGAAATATTCGTTCAATATAAGACTTCACTTGATTCTCATCAAAAAAAGTTTTTCCAAACTTCTGCAAGCATAGGGTATGTCAAGCCATGGATATAATGACCAGAATAATATCTTGTTGTGACAGACATTTATTTGTTTTTTCTAGAGATATTGAAATGTTTTATTTTTTCGCTCTGGCCTTCTGTAATATTCAAATTTTGGCATACGAGGTTGGTGATGTACAACAGCGATATATTAGTATAACATATCTCATTATAGCGTCAATGAAATGTGTTCTATAGTGTCAGTGAAATGTGTTATAGAGTGTGAGTAAAATGTGTCCTAAAGTGGCAGTGAATTGCGTCATAGTGCCACTACAGTGAGTGAGATGAGAGTAAAGTGAAAGACTATTGAAACTTTTGTAGGGACTATACATATGTAGGTTGTATTGCAAATTAGGTAATTTATTATTAGGTTATTTTATGTATTAAGTTATTTTATGTTTTATTAGGTTATTTTATGTTTTATTATTATTATTGTGTTAAATTGTATATTGTGTTAAATTGTATTGTGTATTCTTATTGTATTGTGTATTGTAATATTATTGTGTATTGTTTATATTGTGTATAACACTGCCACCGGGTGCTTGCCCACTTGCAGTGTAAATAAATTCATACATACATATAGGTCGTTGATTATGTTTTGTTGGTAGTACGCTTCTCTACTCTCTTCGATTTGTTATGTTTCTGTAATTCTTTAGTTTTTCTGTCAGAATATCTTTTTTCATATATTGTTATTCTTTCTGTAACTACTACTGGGCGAAAACCCATTTGTAGTTAACAAATATTTATTCATTCTTTAATTCGTTCATTTATTCTTTCATTTACTCATACATTGCGAAGCAAATATGAAGGCGGGTCATGAGAAAACAAAATCTATCTCTTGCAAATAATTTTTCAGTAGGACATTTTTGAGACTATAAAAATGCAGGATTTGTTTTCCACTTCCTCTAAGATGTAATTATTCTTCAGTCACCTGTACGAAGACAGGTTTTAATATCGTAAGTGACGCCAATAAGGCAACATTTGTGAGCCAAATAAGCCAAGAGATAATGGGTGGGGTGGCAAGTTACTTTCCCTTCATATATATATATATATATATATATACATATGCCAGAACTAGAATCATAAGGAAGAAATGTTTAATTATTAGGAACAATGAAAATAAAAGCTGCGGATGGGCTTGTGTGGTGCATAGAATAGAATTTTCCACAATGACTACAGCAAAATTTAATTAATACGCATAGAAACCAAATCCGTTCAGACATATGTTTACAGTATTTTAAATTATATTTTGCTCAACATACAGAATATACGCAATTAACCGAAATTCTATCGCAACGTTATCAAATTTTATGTTTTAAAAGATACACAAATTTTATTATTTATTTCAAAATGAATTGGATATTATTCTTGCACTCATGCTTTTTAATAGTTACGAGAAAGTCAGTGACGTCGGTCTGTATTTTTAATATCATGGAGATTCAAAAAGTCTGTCATAACATTATTGGCCTCCCCCACTCTCTGTTAAATCTAAACTGATATAGTGAAATCTGTTTTGAGATGTAACTGTTTTGCATTGTCAGAACATAAATGTTTTAGGTCTGTGTAAAATTTAGTGTTCATTTTTGTTCTGTACTTTCAGTAACAAACGTAATATGTCTGATGACTTCATTCAGTTTCATACATTAAAATAGTATTTACGTTATACGTCTGAAGTCGAAAAATTTTAAGCTTCATTTTTTATTTTTGTTTGGGTGGGAGTTTAAAGTATAAAATTCTGTTGCATATTGTAGCATTGGGATTTCAAGATTGTTTGGAATGGAAGCAATGTATTGATATATCTTTTCATATCTGTCTTTACATTTCCTGGCAATCCCTGCAATTTAAAAATGCAACTTGCTGTCAAAATTCCAATTAAGACACTCGAATTTGAACCGTATATTATATGTAAAACATTCATTAACAGAATTTCAATAATTTGTATTTTTCACAGCAATACGATGTTTTAAAACCCGAGTTTGTCAAAACTCTAAAGTAGTTTTGGTTTTTTTGTGTTTTTAATTGGACCGTCGAAATTGCTTTTGTTAGATCGTATGATTTACCTAATACTTATATATTAATATGTTTACTATGTTTTCACTGAAGCGCGAAATTCTTTCCGAACAGACTGCATAGAACCTTATCCTTTCATTTATTTCTTTTTTTTTTATTCATTTCTTGCGTTCAATTTCACTCATTTTGTAACAATATCACGATACGAAGTAAGTTGTAATATTTACAACAATAATTCTGAGAGTAAATTGGTTACTATAAACGGCGCAATGACTGGCGGTAAAAATGTAAACTTTGCTTGTTAGCAGCACATAGCCCATTAGGCCTATATCTGGAAACAGTGATGCTCCTTGAGGCTAGTAATGTCTTTGGACACGATTTGTAACTACTTCCGGGTCCCGTGTTAGTTGGCCACTGTATATATTTAAATATGTTTAAATAACAGAAGTTCATTCTTCCTTTTACTCCTTAATTAATTAATTGATGTTAATTAATGCATTTATTCATTCGTTTTAAATAATATAATAGTTCTCATGTGGTAACATTAATAGTGAAAAGTGTATATCGACAATGTTGAACGGCAACTTTGTATATAAAAATATGAACGAAATAATATTTCTCTTGACTCGTCAAATAAATTTTCTCGAATCATCTGTAAGCGCATCATAAGTGAAAGGTTTCATATAAACATGAGAACAAGAGACTTAAATACTCTTTTATTGCCAGACATTAGTTAGTTTTTTTTTAGAGTTATTGAATTGTTTTTTTTTCTCCCTCCTACAAAATTCAAATTTTAGACGTAGGAGCTTGGTATTTAGCTGCTTTCTTAATTTATATTTTTTGAATTACAACCAGCAAAAATCTGTTGATCAAATCTGATGGAAGCCTGATCTCCGATCAAATACTGATTGTTCTTTGTGCAACAGAAATAGAACTGATGGCCAATCAAACCCTCCTTGATCGCCAATCATATTTTGATCGGTGTTTTTGCACCCAGGCCTAGGTTTTTCTGTCAGAGTGTGTTTTCTTCATATATTGTTCTTTCGTACGTTCGTTTGTTACCTAGTGAATTCCTTAGTTAGTCCGTCAGTAAGTTAGTCAGTCAGTTAGTTCGTTCATTCGTTTACAAATTAATTGATTCATACTGCGAAGCTAATACAAAGACGAAAATATAATCTATCTCATTGCTAATAATAAACTTACAATAGGACATTCTTAGTCTAAAAGAAATATATGTTTTATTTTCCGCTCCCTATATATGTAGTTGTTTTTTAGTCAACTGTCCGAAGACAGATTTGAATCTCAAAAGACAACACTGATGGGGCAACGAAGCCACGAGATAATGGGCTAGAGTAGCCAGTTCCTCTCCCCCTTTCCGAAACTAAAATATATGCCAGAAGTAGTATCATAAGAATTAAATATAAAATATTAGCAACATTTTAGAATAAGGTTGCGGAGGGGCTTGTATGGTGCAGAATATCATTTTCAGGATGATACGTGACGGCAAAAATTAATCAAAACGCATTGGAACGAAATCAGTCCAGACACATGGTTACGTTATTTCCAAATATGTTTCGCCCAACATATCCGAAAGGCTATTACAACATTATCAATGTTAATGTTTTATATAATAACCAAATTTTATAACTTATCTCAGGAAAGAATTGTATATGAATCTTGCACTTCGATTTTTAAGAGTGAAGAGAGAATCGTTGGCCTCAGACAGTTTTTTTAATCTCATGGATATTCAAAAGTGTTTCCAGATCATCATTGGCCTTCGCAACTCTTTCTTAACTCAGAAGCGATATAGTGAAATTTTTTTTTGACGTGCAATAATTTTCTATTTTCTGAACAGGAAATTTTTATGATTCTTGCAATTCGATTTTTAAGAGTGAAGAAAGAATCATTGGCCTCAGACGGTTTTTTTAATCTCATGGATATTCAAAAGTGTTTCCAGATCATCATTGGCCTTCGCAACTCTTTCTTAATTCAGAAGTGATATAGTGAATTTGCTATTGACGTGCAGTTATTTTCTATTTTCTGAACAGAAAATTTTTAATTTTTTCTGTAACTTAATGTTCTATTTTATTGAAGTAATGAAATAAGAAACGTAACTTCATTGAGTTTTCTACATAAATGAATGTTCGTTATGCATCTGAAACCTTATTTTCTCAAGCTTTATTGTTTGTTCTTTTATGAAACTGTGAGTTAAAATCCAAAACTCTGTTACATATTGTGGCACTGGGATTGCAATAATGTTTGGAAATTGTAGTAAAATTTTGAGATTTCATTTCATGTATATTTTACATAACACGAATTCAATTATGCGCAATGATTAAAGCGTTCAGTGGTGAGACGGGCTGGAGTAAATAAAAAAAAGTTTGCAGCCACCAAATTGCTCTTCAAGGAACGACCATTCAAATAGATTTATAGAAAGAACACGGAGGACGTATATTTGAAATAGACCTTTCCTCAATCGTGTCATGAGGGAGCGGAATATTTTACCTGCAGGATTATTCTATTCTCTTGCAATAGATCCAAACCAGAAGTGTTTTCAAAAATAAACTCAAGACCTTGACTAATAAATGTTAATGTAACAAAATGGTTTCTATTTGTTGGACTTATAATTATACTGAGTGCGCAGTGCATAATATTGGAAGAGTAGAGTGTTTTAAATGTTGCGCAGTGTGTTGTATGCCTAGTGAAAATGCAGACATCTACAGGGCAAGTTCAGTAGGTTTTAGTACTCGAGTAATGAGTGCAGTTAATGTATATGGAGTAGAGAAAGTACAAAGAAGTTTGAAAATATTATTCATATTAGAATTAGAATTATAACCTGGAGGATGATAATTACTTCGATACTAGGCTCTCAGGTAAAATAATTTGACAATTGAAATATCAACTAGGTGAAAATTTTATCCATTCATTCATATTAAACAAGTTCGTAGTTCTTCAGCGGAAACTTAAATAGTGAAAAATGTACATAAACGTTGTTGAATGGGAACCTTGTATGTAAAAATATATCGTTATCTCCCTCTACATACAAGGGGGTGAGTAGTTATTAAATATTCATTCATTCATTCGTTTAACCTTTCATGCTTTAGTTCATCCTTTCATTCATATATACGTTGCGAAGCTAATATAAAGGCGCGTAGTGAAAAAAAAAACCTGTCTATTGCAAAAGAATATTCAGTTGGACATATTTGTGACTACAAGGAATTAATACTTTTTTTTTCCTATCCCTATAAGATTTATTCGTTCTATAATCAACTGCCAGAATACAGGTTTTACCCTCATAATTGACGCCAATAAGGCAACATCCATGAGGCAAATATGTCAAGTAATAATAAGTGGTGTGTCAGAAGTAGGTAGTATCATAAGAAGTAAAACTGAAATATTAGCAACATAAAAAAATAACGTTGCGGAGCGGCTTGTGTGGTGCATAGAGTAGTATTCTCAGGATGATACATGGTTGCAAAAATTAGTGAAAAGACATAGGTAGGAAATCAGTCCAGACACTTGGTTACAGTACTTACAGAATATGTTTCCCCAACATATACAATATATGCAATTAAGCGAACTTCTATTGCAACATTATCAAAGTTAATGTATTTAATCATACTCAAATTTTATTACTTATATCAGAAACAAATTGCATATTATTCTTGGACTTTTGCTCTTTGAGAGTTAAGAAAAATCAGCGGCCTCAGTCAGTATTTTTGATCTCATGGGGATTCAAAGACTTTACCATATCATCATTGGCCTTCCCAACTTTCTGTTAACCCAGAAGGACTGCAATGAAATCTGTTTCGAGAAGCAACTATTTTCCATCGTCAGAACAGGAAAATTATATTTTTTTTTTATTTTTTAATGTCCTAATTTATTCAATAATTGAAATAACAAACGTAATTTGTCTGAAGTCCTCATTGAGTTTTCTACATAAAAGGATAGCCGTTATGCATCTGAAGCCTTTTATTCTCAAGCTTCATTGCTTTTTCTTTCGTTAGGCTGGGAGTTAAAATCCAAAATTCTATTGCATATTGTAGCATTGGGATTGCAAGAATGTTTGGAATTTTAAGTAAAGGTTTGATATTTCTTTGAGTGTACACTTTAAATAACACGAATTGAATTGTGCGCAATGATTAATGCGTACAGTGGTGAGGCTGGCTGAAGTAAATAAAAAAAATTGCAGCCACCAATTTGTTCCTCAAGGAACTGCCATTCAAATAAATTGAAAGAAAGAACACAGAGCACGTATATTTGAAATAGTTCTTTCCTGAATCGTGCCACGAGGGATTGGAATGCTTTACCTGCAGGTTTACTGTATGATTTGCAATAGACTCTAACCACAAGTGTTTTCAGAACTAAACTTAAGACCTTTACTAATAGATGTTAATGTAACAAAATTGTCTCTATCTGTTGCATTTCTAGTTATACTGAGTGCGCAGTGCGTAATATTGGAAGTGTAGTGAATTTTAGATTGCTGGCAGTGTGTTGTATGCCTAGTGAAAATGCAGTTATCTACAGAGGATGTTCACTAGGATTTAGTACTGGAGTAATGAATTCAGTTATTGTGTAGTTAGAAGGAAAAGTGCAAAGAATGTTGAAAATATTATTTAGATCAGAATTAGAATTAGAATCCGGAGGATGATGAGAACTACATCGAAACTAGGCTCTCAGGTAAAATAATTTCACAATTTAAATATCATCAATGTGAAATTGTTATTCATTCATTCATATTTTACAAGTTAGTAGTAGTTCAGTGAAATTTCTAATATTCATTCACTGAATCTTTAATTCGTTCATTCGGTTATACGTTCTATTGTTGAGTTATCCTTTCATTTATATATACATTGCGAAGCTAATATAAAGTTCCGTCCTGAGGAAACAAAATCTAACACTTGCAAAAACATTTTCAGTATGATATATTTGTGACAATAAGAGAGTAATCTTTTGTTTCCCACCCCATATAAGATTTATTTATTCTTTAGTAAACTGTCCTAAGACAGATTTTAACCTCATAAGTGATGAAGGATGAGTGTAACAGAGAAAAATTCTCTCCGGCACCGGGATTTGAATCCGGGTTTTCAGCTCTACGTGCTGACGCTCTATCCACTGAGCCACACCGGATTCACATCCCAATGTCGGATTGAATCCTCTCTGTTTAAGTTCAAATTCTTGGGTTCCCTCTGTTGTCCTACCCTCATGCACTGCGTCATAGATGTATGACAGTGGCACAATCTCTCCATACATCTGCAGAGGTGCACTCGTTTTGAGTGACTAAGCGGCCGGGATCCGACGGATTAAGCGCCGTCTTATATCACTAAGTGATTATTTTTCGGATATCATATATTGTTACGATGTACCGAAATATATATATGATAATTCCTTGCATTAATTCTGCGTCATCATATGATGAAGGATGATTGGAACGGAGAAAAATTCCTCCGGCTCCGGGACTTGAACTCGGGTTGTCAGCTCTACCTGCTGACGCTCTATCCACTAAGCCACACCGGATTCCCATCCCGATGTCGGATTGAAACCTCGCAGTTTAAGTTCCACCTCTTAATCCGTCGGATTCCGGCCATTTAATCACTAATAACGAATGCACCTCTGCACATGTATGCATATTGTGCCACTGTCATACATCTATGACGCAGTGCATATGGTTAGGCTACTAGAGAGAACCCAAGAGATGGAAATTAAACTGATAGGTTCAATCCGACATCGGGATGGGAATCCGGTGTGGCTTAGTAAATAGAGCACCAGGACGTAGAAATGAAAACATGGGTTCAAATCCCGCTGCCGGAGAGAATTGTTCTCTGTTCCACTCATTCCTTATAAGTGATGCCAATAAGGCGACACTCATGAGGGAACCAAGACAAGAAGTATTAGGTGGGGTGTCTTTATATATATATATATATATATATATATATATATATATATATGTCAGAAGTATAATCGTTAAAATTAAATATAATATATTAGCAATATTTTAGAAAAACTTTGCGGAGGGGCTTGCGTGGTGTATATAGTAGAATTTTCAGGGTGAGACATGACAGCAAATTTTAGTGAAAGCTCATAGGAACGAAATCAGTCCAGACACATGCTTTCAGTTCTTTCAAAATATGTATTGCCCAACGTATACATTATATGCAATTAACCGAAGTTCTATTAGAACATTATCTAAGTCAATGTAATAAATCGTACCCAAATATTTTTACTCATCATAGAAGCAAATAACATATTATTCTTGCACTTTAGCTCTTTATGAGTCAGTGGCCTCAGTCAGTACTTTTAATCTCATGCAGATTAAAAGAGTTTGGAATATCAACATTGGGCTTCCCAACTCTCTGTTAACTCAGAAACGATATAGTGAAATCTGTTTTGAGATGCAACTATCTTCAATTGTCTGAAGTGGAAATTTTTAATTTTTTCTCAAGCTTATTGTTTTATTTTATTCAATAATTGAAAAACCATAAGTAATTTATCTGATGTCTTAATTGAGTTTTTTACCAGAGTGCTGCAGAACAGCGCATACAATCGGTTTATATTCGACCGGTTGCAGATGAACCGGCCAGGTTGGACATTCGTTCGAATATCCGGTCTTGAAGCGGTTGCACCTGGCTAGGCAGAACCACAGATATAGGGGAGAGAATACCAAGCGCATATCAGAATACAGGAACTCTGATGACATTTTGTAACTACACAAATGGAGTAATTGAAGGAAATTTACTTTTCCTAATTAAAAGAGGGTTAGTTTGAAATTCTTAGGGAAATATTTGGGGCTAAGAGGAATGAAGTTACAGGAGAATGGAGATAGTTACACAACACAAATGGACGCATTGTATTCTTCACCCTACATAACTAGGAACATTATGTCCAGACATTTAGCATATATGTGCGAATCCAGAAATGCATATAGAGTTGGGAGGCCGGAGGGAAAAAGACCTTTGGGAAGGTCGAGATTTATATGGGAGGATAATATTAAAAGGATTTGAGTGAAGTGGGATAGGATGACAGAGACTGGACCGATGGCGGGCTTATATGAGAGCAGCAATGAACACGCGGGTTCCTTAAAATCCATAAGTAAAAAGTTAGCTTGAAATAGGGTTATAATTGATTGAATACTTTGTTACATTTATCTTCATAACTAATATATAAGTCAAGTAATGGACACCAGTAACACCAAAGGAAATAAGCGTAATGCATAGATGAAATTTGACGTGTAAACAAATACAAGAATAAAATAAATTACAATTACTGTATTTACAAAATAGAAGAGCAATTAAGTACACACTTACTATAGTAACGTTCATACTTCAAACTCAAAATGTACAGGCTACCTCTGAAAGAGTACTTGTTAATATAGCCTATGTCTTTTAACTATTCTAAGTGGATGTATTATTATTATTTCAGTAATATATATTTTTTTTTGGGAGATAACAAATTATTAACAAAAATAAAAGCACTCTCAATTCTAATGATTGCAGTTTCATGATGCGTGCTTCAATCAATGAGAAGAAAAGAGGAAATATCATTTGAAAGGTACGCGATGATAATCGCAACCTTGCAACGATTCTTGGAACACCTATATGGCTCAATATTCTCTGTCTTTCATGATCCAGAGCCGTCCAAGCGAGAGAGACTCGGACATTCGTTCAACCGAAAGTTATACTACTGCTCGAGACGGAAGAGCTTCGCATACTGTCTATAGCGCCAGGCGTTCAGTAGCAATCTGTCTGTTCTACCTTTCGTAACCGGTTATGCAGGACTATATTTTCTACATAAAAGAATATTAGTTATGCATCTGAATCCTTACTTTGTCAAGCTCATGGTCCGTTCTTTTATTTGGCTGGGAGTTAAAGTCCAAAACGCTGTTGCATGTTGTAGCATTGGTTTTGCAAGAATGATTGGAATTCGAAGTAAAAATTTGAAATATATTTTTTCACGTATAATTTAAATAACACGAATTCAATTATGCGTAATGATCAAAGCGCACTGTGATGAGACTGGATGGAGTAAATAAAAAATAGGTTGCAGCCGCAAAACTGCTCTTGTAGGAACGAACATTCAAATAAATTTATAGAGAGAACACAGCGCAGGTATCCTATTTGTAATAGTATTTTTCTGAATCGCAGTAGGACTCATACAATACATGGAATTAACCGAAATGTTTTAAATCTTACTCAATTTTTATTACATATCTCAGAAACGAATTGCATATTATTCTTGCACTTTTACCTTTTTAAGACATAAGAAAGAGTCCGTGGTCTAAGTCAATATTTTTAATTTTATGGATATTCAATGAGGTTGCCATATCATCACTGGCCTTTCGAACTTTCTATTAACTCAGAACGGATATATTGAAATCTCTTTTGAGATGCAACAATTTTCCTTCGACTGAACAGCAAATATTTAGCTTAATGTTATATTTTATTCAATAATTGGAATAACAAGTGTAATTTCTCTGATGGTTCATTGACATTTGTACATGAAGGAATAATTGTTATGGCTTTGAAGACTTATTTTCTCACCTTTTATTACATGCTCTTTTATTTGGCTGGGAATTAAAATCCAAAATTGTGTGGCATGTTGTACCATTGTAATTGCAAGAATGTTTGGAATTTGACGTAAAATTTTGATATTTCTTGTCATATATAGTTCAATAACACGTGTTCATTTATGCTCTATGATCAAATCGTACAGAGGCGAGACTAGTTGCAGACAAATAAAAATTAGGTTGCAGCCATCAAATTCCTCCTCAAGGAACGACCACTCATTTAATGTGAAAGAAAGAACACAGAGGACCGATATTTGAAAGAGATCTTTCCTGAATTGTGCTATGAGACAGTAGAATGCTCTACCTGCAGGCTTACTGTATGTTTTTGCAGTAGATCCTAACCACAAGCGTTCTAAAAAATAAGCTTAAGACCTTTACTAATAGATGTTAATGTAATAATATAGTCTCTCTAAGTTGGATTTATAGTTATACAGAGTGCGTAGTGAGCAATATTAGAAGTGTAGTACGGTAGGTTATACTGTTATTTATTGAATAATGTCAAGGGAAAAATTGTTCCGGTGCCGGGTGTCGATCCCGGGGGCCTCTGGTTGAACGTACCAGCGCTCTGCCAACTGAGTTACCCGGGAAATCCAACCAGCACCGTCTCAACATTTCCCTTTATATCCACACAACTCGCGTGGGCTGACGAAACGCCAGAAACCCACATCGAGTGCACACAATCACTGTGTGACTTGGAATTGTGGTTTTGTGTTAACGAACACAGTGACATATATATTATGCAAATCTAGTCTTTCAGGTAAAGTTTTCTGTAAAGCAGATTTGAATAATATCAATGGAAAATTTGTTCCGGGGCCGGGTATCTATCCCGGGACTTCTGGTTGAACGTACCATCGCTTTGCCAACTGAGCAACCCGCGAACTCCAACCAGCACGGTCTCAACTTTTCCCGTTATATCCACACAACTCGCGTGTGCTTACGAAACGCCAGAGACCCATGCCGAGTGCAAACAATGTCTGTGTGACTTGGAATTGTGGTTTTCTATTAACGTACACAGTGACGTATATATTATGCAAAACTAGTCTTTCAGGTAACGCTTCCTGTAAAGCAGATTTGAATAATTTAAAGGAAAAAATTGTTCCGGGGCCGGGTATCTAGCCCGTAAGCTCTGGTTGAACGTACCAGCGCTCTGCCAACTGAGCTACACGGGAACTCCATCAAGCACCGTCCCAAATTTTCCCTTTATAGCCACACAACTCGCGTGGGTTGTCGAAACGCCAGAGACCCACATCGAGTGCAAACAAACTCTGTGTGACTTGGAATTGTGGTTTTCTGTTAACGTACACAGTGACGTATATATTATGCAAATCTAGTCTTTCAGGTAAAGCTTCCTGTAAAGCAGATTTGAATAATATCAATAGAAAAATTTTTCCGGGGCCGGGTATCTATCCCGGGACCTCTGGTTGAACGTACCAGCGCTCTGCCAACTGAGCTACCCTGGAACTCCACCCAGTACCGTCTCAACTTTACCCTTTATATCCACACAACTCGCGTGGGTTGTCGAAACGCCAGAGACCCACATCGAGTGCAAACAATCTCTGTGTGACTTGGAATTGTGGTTTTCTCTTAACGTACACAGTGACGTATATATTATTTAGATCTACTCTTTCAGGTAAAGCTTCATGTAAAGCAGGTTTGAATAATTTCAAGGGAAAAATTGTTCCGGGGCCGGGTATCGATCCCGGGACCTCTGGTTCAACGTACCAGCTCTCTGCCAACTGAGCTACCCGGGAACTCCACCCAGTACCGTCTCAACTTTTCCCTTTATATCCACACAAATCGCGTGGGTTGTCGAAACACCAGAGACCTACATCGAGTGCAAACAATCTCTGTGTGACTCGGAAATGTGGTTTTCTCTTAACGTACACAGTGACGTATATATTATTTAGATCTACTCTTTCAGGTAATGCTTCATGCAAAGCAGATTTGAATAATTTAAAGGAAAAAAATTGTTCCGGGGCCGGGTATCGATCCCGGGACCTCTGATTGAACGTACCAGCGCTCTGCCAACTGAGCCACCCGGGAACTCCAACCAGCACAGTCTCAACTCGATTTACACTCGATGTGGTTCTCTGGTGTTTCGTCAGCCCACGCGAGTTGTGTTGATATAAAGGGAAAAGTTCAGATGGTGCTGGGTGGAGTTCACGGGTAGCTCAGTTGGCAGAGCACTGGTACGTTCAACCAGAGATCCCGGGATCGATACCCAGCCCCGGAACAATTTTTCCATTGAAATTATTCAAATCTGCTTTACAAGAAATTCTATGACAACATATTCAAATTTAATGTTTTAAATGATTCCCAAATTTCATTATTTGTCTTAGAAAAGAATTGGATGTTATTCGTCCACTTTCGCTTTTTTAGGTTAACAAGAATTCAGTGGTCTCAGTCAGTATTTTTAATCTCACGGAGGTTCAAAATTAAGTGTACATCATCACTGGCCTTCCCAACTCTCTGTCAACCCACAAGCTATATAGTGAAATCTGTTTTGAGATGCAACTATTTTCCATTGTGTGAACAGGAATTATTTATTTTTTCTATAGCTTATTTTTTGAATTTATTCAATATTTATTATAACAAATGTATTTTCTCCGATGTCTAATTGAGTTTTCTACATAAAAAAATAATCTTTAAGCCTCTAAAGACTTTTTTTCTCAAATTTAATTGCCTATTCTTTTGTTTGGCAGGGAATTAAAATCCATAATTCTGTTATAAGTTATAGCATTGGGATTGCTTGAATGTCTGGAATTTGAAGTAAAATTCTGATACTTCTTTTCATAATATATACTTTAAATAACACGTGTTCAATTATGCGCAATAATCAAAGCGTACAGAGGTGAGACTGGCTGGACACAAAATTAAGAATAGGCTGTAGCCACCAAATTGCTCCTCAGGGAACGACCATTCAAATGAAGTCATAGAGAGAACACAGAGGACCAACATTTGAAAGAGTTCTTTCTTCAACCATGTTTGAGGCAGTTTAATGCTCTACCTGCACTTTTACTGTATGGTTTTGCAATAGCCCCACATGTGTCCACAATTGTTTTCAAAAATAAACTTAGGACCTTTACCAATAGATGTTAGTGTAACAAAATAGTCTATTTGTTGGATTGATATTTATACTGAGTGCACAGTGCGTAACAATGATAGTGCAGTGAGTTTTATAGGATGCGCAGTGTTGTAGGCCTTTTGAAAGTGCAGTGGCCTAGAGGGTCGATTTCTAACACGAGGTCTAGACAACGGCCATGGCTTTAAACCGCGTTTGGGTTTATAAAACGACATCTTCTCCATTTTTCTGAGCCAGGGCTCGAAACCATGGTCTGAAGCAGATTCCACGGCTGGGGTAAGTTTAAAACCAGGGCTTCATGTATACAATATGGAGTTAGTAGATCAGGTGAATAATTATTGAAAGAAAATTTGTTTCTACAAAATTAAATCCCTTGCTTAGAGTGATAAGAGACAGGAATAATCCTTGTAGCTATATAACGACGATAATTTCAGGCGAATATATTGATTTTCGAAGGAATCAACGGAAAATTTAGCAAGAACGCTTAACAATAATCTGCAACTAAATGCAAGAGGCAGCGGGTTGACAGTTCTTTACACCTTCTTGTTGCTTTGAGGGAAGTAAGATATAACATTTTATATTATTATACATTTATGCCTATGGGACGATATATCTTAATTTTTAATCTTTACAGTACTTTTGGACATTTTATTTAATACTCGAAATTGACGTGGGCCTATAGGATTACAAAACAAACGTAAATTTGTCTTCTTATTTCAATTTTTATGCTACTTGGGCTTCCCACGTAGTACTAGCATAGTATATGTGAAAATAGAACCGTAGTAGATTTTAGCTTGATTTGAAATTTCATTCCAGTTAATATTTAGGTTATTGATTCCTTTGAACCGGGTTTACAGGTAGTTAATGTTGGCAGTACTTATGAACAAATGATAAACTACAACAGAAACGCACGATACCGGTATGTGCTAGTTATTTTGGCAATATCAATGTTGTACCTAAAAATCCGTTCCCTATTAAATACTAAGTAGGGGAGAGTCGGGTAGTATCGGACATCGGGTAATATCGGAGAGTGCGTTTTCTTTCATCTACCACCATATAGTAGTACCTGAATGACATGGTTACGTTTCTCTGTGCGACATCACAGAAACGTAACCATGTCAATCAGGTACTATCATCGTGTGGTAGATGAAAGAAACTCACTGTCCGATATTACCCGACGTCCGATACTACCCGACTCTCCCCTAATGCTAGTATTTTAATCGCAGAAATATTATTCTGTAAATTAGTATATATAACAATACCTAGGTGAGAACAAAAGAATGTAACTTACTTTAATTCATTAAAAATATTAATCCTGATGTCAATTCTTTTTAATATCGACTGTTGACAAGAATAAAAAGCGATTCTGAGCTGCGTTGGCATATATAAAACCGACGAACCTCGGTTTCTTCTCAATCCGCGTCACGACTTCGTTTTAGAAATCGCATTAGGATTCAGAACTCGATCGCCGTTGAAAAGTAGAGGTTTGGAACGACGATTTCGTCCGTGTTTTAGAAATTGACCCAGAGAGTCTGTTGAGTAGATTCTAGTACTCGAGTAACGAGTACAGTTAATTTTTAGTGGGTAGAGAAAGTACAGAGAATGTTGAAAATGTAATTCATTTTAAAATTGAAAATATAATTCGGAGGATGATACATAAGAACTGCATGGAAAATAGACACTATGGTAAAATCACATCACAACTTAAACATTCATAAGGTGAAATTTTTATTCATTCATTCTTCATTCATTCATTAAATATGATATTAGTTCTTCTGTGAAAACTTTAATAAAGAAAAGTGTATATCGACGACTTTGAACAGCAACCTCTTATGGAAATATTCGTTCATTATAAGACTTCACTTGATTCTCATCAAAAAAAGTTTTTCCAAACTTCTGCAAGCATAGGGTATGTCAAGCCATGGATATAATGACCAGAATAATATCTTGTTGTGACAGACATTTATTTGTTTTTTCTAGAGATATTGAAATGTTTTATTTTTTCGCTCTGGCCTTCTGTAATATTCAAATTTTGGCATACGAGGTTGGTGATGTACAACAGCGATATATTAGTATAACATATCTCATTATAGCGTCAATGAAATGTGTTCTATAGTGTCAGTGAAATGTGTTATAGAGTGTGAGTAAAATGTGTCCTAAAGTGGCAGTGAATTGCGTCATAGTGCCACTACAGTGAGTGAGATGAGAGTAAAGTGAAAGACTATTGAAACTTTTGTAGGGACTATACATATGTAGGTTGTATTGCAAATTAGGTAATTTATTATTAGGTTATTTTATGTATTAAGTTATTTTATGTTTTATTAGGTTATTTTATGTTTTATTATTATTATTGTGTTAAATTGTATATTGTGTTAAATTGTATTGTGTATTCTTATTGTATTGTGTATTGTAATATTATTGTGTATTGTTTATATTGTGTATAACACTGCCACCGGGTGCTTGCCCACTTGCAGTGTAAATAAATTCATACATACATATAGGTCGTTGATTATGTTTTGTTGGTAGTACGCTTCTCTACTCTCTTCGATTTGTTATGTTTCTGTAATTCTTTAGTTTTTCTGTCAGAATATCTTTTTTCATATATTGTTATTCTTTCTGTAACTACTACTGGGCGAAAACCCATTTGTAGTTAACAAATATTTATTCATTCTTTAATTCGTTCATTTATTCTTTCATTTACTCATACATTGCGAAGCAAATATGAAGGCGGGTCATGAGAAAACAAAATCTATCTCTTGCAAATAATTTTTCAGTAGGACATTTTTGAGACTATAAAAATGCAGGATTTGTTTTCCACTTCCTCTAAGATGTAATTATTCTTCAGTCACCTGTACGAAGACAGGTTTTAATATCGTAAGTGACGCCAATAAGGCAACATTTGTGAGCCAAATAAGCCAAGAGATAATGGGTGGGGTGGCAAGTTACTTTCCCTTCATATATATATATATATATATATATATATATATATATATATATATACATATGCCAGAACTAGAATCATAAGGAAGAAATGTTTAATTATTAGGAACAATGAAAATAAAAGCTGCGGATGGGCTTGTGTGGTGCATAGAATAGAATTTTCCACAATGACTACAGCAAAATTTAATTAATACGCATAGAAACCAAATCCGTTCAGACATATGTTTACAGTATTTTAAATTATATTTTGCTCAACATACAGAATATACGCAATTAACCGAAATTCTATCGCAACGTTATCAAATTTTATGTTTTAAAAGATACACAAATTTTATTATTTATTTCAAAATGAATTGGATATTATTCTTGCACTCATGCTTTTTAATAGTTACGAGAAAGTCAGTGACGTCGGTCTGTATTTTTAATATCATGGAGATTCAAAAAGTCTGTCATAACATTATTGGCCTCCCCCACTCTCTGTTAAATCTAAACTGATATAGTGAAATCTGTTTTGAGATGTAACTGTTTTGCATTGTCAGAACATAAATGTTTTAGGTCTGTGTAAAATTTAGTGTTCATTTTTGTTCTGTACTTTCAGTAACAAACGTAATATGTCTGATGACTTCATTCAGTTTCATACATTAAAATAGTATTTACGTTATACGTCTGAAGTCGAAAAATTTTAAGCTTCATTTTTTATTTTTGTTTGGGTGGGAGTTTAAAGTATAAAATTCTGTTGCATATTGTAGCATTGGGATTGCAAGATTGTTTGGAATGGAAGCAATGTATTGATATATCTTTTCATATCTGTCTTTACATTTCCTGGCAATCACTGCAATTTAAAAATGCAACTTGCTGTCAAAATTCCAATTAAGACACTCGAATTTGAACCGTATATTATATGTAAAACATTCATTAACAGAATTTGAATAATTTGTATTTTTCACAGCAATACGATGTTTTAAAACCCGAGTTTGTCAAAACTCTAAAGTAGTTTTGGTTTTTTTGTGTTTTTAATTGGACCGTCGAAATTGCTTTTGTTAGATCGTATGATTTACCTAATACTTATATATTAATATGTTTACTATGTTTTCACTGAAGCGCGAAATTCTTTCCGAACAGACTGCATAGAACCTTATCCTTTCATTTATTTCTTTTTTTTTTATTCATTTCTTGCGTTCAATTTCACTCATTTTGTAACAATATCACGATACGAAGTAAGTTGTAATATTTACAACAATAATTCTGAGAGTAAATTGGTTACTATAAACGGCGCAATGACTGGCGGTAAAAATGTAAACTTTGCTTGTTAGCAGCACATAGCCCATTAGGCCTATATCTGGAAACAGTGATGCTCCTTGAGGCTAGTAATGTCTTTGGACACGATTTGTAACTACTTCCGGGTCCCGTGTTAGTTGGCCACTGTATATATTTAAATATGTTTAAATAACAGAAGTTCATTCTTCCTTTTACTCCTTAATTAATTAATTGATGTTAATTAATGCATTTATTCATTCGTTTTAAATAATATAATAGTTCTCATGTGGTAACATTAATAGTGAAAAGTGTATATCGACAATGTTGAACGGCAACTTTGTATATAAAAATATGAACGAAATAATATTTCTCTTGACTCGTCAAATAAATTTTCTCGAATCATCTGTAAGCGCATCATAAGTGAAAGGTTTCATATAAACATGAGAACAAGAGACTTAAATACTCTTTTATTGCCAGACATTAGTTAGTTTTTTTTTTTAGAGTTATTGAATTGTTTTTTTTCTCCCTCCTACAAAATTGAAATTTTAAACGTAGGAGCTTGGTATTTAGCTGCTTTCTTAATTTATATTTTTTGAATTACAACCAGCAAAAATCTGTTGATCAAATCTGATGGAAGCCTGATCTCCGATCAAATACAGATTGTTCTTTGTGCAACAGAAATAGAACTGATGGCCAATCAAACCCTCCTTGATCGCCAATCATATTTTGATCGGTGTTTTTGCACCCAGGCCTAGGTTTTTCTGTCAGAGTGTGTTTTCTTCATATATTGTTCTTTCGTACGTTCGTTTGTTACCTAGTGAATTCCTTAGTTAGTCCGTCAGTAAGTTAGTCAGTCAGTTAGTTCGTTCATTCGTTTACAAATTAATTGATTCATACTGCGAAGCTAATACAAAGACGAAAATATAATCTATCTCATTGCTAATAATAAACTTACAATAGGACATTCTTAGTCTAAAAGAAATATATGTTTTATTTTCCGCTCCCTATATATGTAGTTGTTTTTTAGTCAACTGTCCGAAGACAGATTTGAATCTCAAAAGACAACACTGATGGGGCAACGAAGCCACGAGATAATGGGCTAGAGTAGCCAGTTCCTCTCCCCCTTCCCGAAACTAAAATATATGCCAGAAGTAGTATCATAAGAATTAAATATAAAATATTAGCAACATTTTAGAATAAGGTTGCGGAGGGGCTTGTATGGTGCAGAATATCATTTTCAGGATGATACGTGACGGCAAAAATTAATCAAAACGCATTGGAACGAAATCAGTCCAGACACATGGTTACGTTATTTCCAAATATGTTTCGCCCAACATATCCGAAAGGCTATTACAACATTATCAATGTTAATGTTTTATATAATAACCAAATTTTATAACTTATCTCAGGAAAGAATTGTATATGAATCTTGCACTTCGATTTTTAAGAGTGAAGAGAGAATCGTTGGCCTCAGACAGTTTTTTTAATCTCATGGATATTCAAAAGTATTTCCAGATCATCATTGGCCTTCGCAACTCTTTCTTAACTCAGAAGCGATATAGTGAAATTTTTTTTGACGTGCAATAATTTTCTATTTTCTGAACAGGAAATTTTTATGAATCTTGCAATTCGATTTTTAAGAGTGAAGAAAGAATCATTGGCCTCAGACGGTTTTTTTAATCTCATGGATATTCAAAAGTGTTTCCAGATCATCATTGGCCTTCGCAACTCTTTCTTAATTCAGAAGTGATATAGTGAATTTGCTATTGACGTGCAGTTATTTTCTATTTTCTGAACAGAAAATTTTTAATTTTTTCTATAACTTAATGTTCTATTTTATTGAAGTAATGAAATAAGAAACGTATCTTCATTGACTTTTCTACATAAATGTATGTTCGTTATGCATCTGAAACCTTATTTTCTCAAGCTTTATTGTTTGTTCTTTTATGAAACTGTGAGTTAAAATCCAAAACTCTGTTACATATTGTGGCACTGGGATTGCAATAATGTTTGGAAATTGTAGTAAAATTTTGAGATTTCATTTTATGTATATTTTACATAACACGAATTCAATTATGCGCAATGATTAAAGCGTTCAGTGTTGAGACGGGCTGGAGTAAATAAAAAAAAGTTTGCAGCCACCAAATTGCTCTTCAAGGAACGACCATTCAAATAGATTTATAGAAAGAACACGGAGGACGTATATTTGAAATAGACCTTTCCTCAATCGTGTCATGAGGGAGCGGAATATTTTACCTGCAGGATTATTCTATTCTCTTGCAATAGATCCAAACCAGAAGTGTTTTCAAAAATAAACTCAAGACCTTGACTAATAAATGTTAATGTAACAAAATGGTTTCTATTTGTTGGACTTATAATTATACTGAGTGCGCAGTGCATAATATTGGAAGAGTAGAGTGTTTTAAATGTTGCGCAGTGTGTTGTATGCCTAGTGAAAATGCAGACATCTACAGGGCATGTTCAGTAGGTTTTAGTACTCGAGTAATGAGTGCAGTTAATGTATATGGAGTAGAGAAAGTACAAAGAAGTTTGAAAATATTATTCATATTAGAATTAGAATTATAACCTGGAGGATGATAATTACTTCGATACTAGGCTCTCAGGTAAAATAATTTGACAATTGAAATATCAACTTGGTGAAAATTTTATTCATTCATTCATATTAAATAAGTTCGTAGTTCTTCAGCGGAAACTTAAATAGTGAAAAATGTAGGGTAAACCTACCCTATTTCGTGATATTAAGGGTTAGAACATCATTTGGGATTATTTATTTTGGAGCAAATAACTTGCTTTTTTTTCTATACATATGGCATGCTTTATTAAATTAAATATTCACACAAAACACTATGAAAATACAACAAAACTTGTTTTATTCTTGTTTATTCAAAACATAGCATATGTACCTAACTCCGTGATAGGCTACCTAATTCTGTGAGTCAGTGTACTCAATTTCGTGATAATGGCAGTTCTCAGTTTCAATATGCATTTTAATCACTTTCACTGTCATTTTCTTCCTGGCGTGCACATATATTACACATGAATACTATAGGTGGATTTTCGGAGTCAATTGACTGGCAACTTTCATGGTACCAACATAAACAAAAACAACATTGGATCCATGGACTTCTGTTTTTTCCTTTGTTGTAACTTTCATTACACGTAGGACAGAACCATTCATCCTCGTCATTATTGTTTTTATTTCTTCGTTTTGTTTTGGCATTTCCGCTGGCGCTGGTGCTGGTACTGGCACTGGTGTTGGAACATTCAGGTAATACACTGCTTGTACTGGGACCACAAGCAGGCTCTTCTCCAGTGGGCATTCCGTTTTTAGGAAGATGAACACTTGCTGCTGGATTGCGCCTCTTCCTGACGGGTTTTGACACAGATGTCATTGTAAACTGTGGCACATGTAATATATCATCGACATTATTCATTGCACTAGGTGTGTCATCAGCTGGCTGATCAACGTTTTCTGTAGAATTTCCGACCATTGAAGTGTTTGTTGTGAATGACTCATCAGGAATTGCCAACCGGTTTAGAGGGAAAATACCAGCCTTGGAAAATCCAGAAATGAGGTTCTGTCTGCTGAATGCTTCCAAAAAGGCAGGATTGAACATCCCATGGAAGTCGAACCTTCCGGGCCTACTTAATGGATTGCCTTCTTGGAACTGTCGCAGGTACTTTTGCCAAGCCAGTTTCAAAGGTCGATAAACTGCTATATCCAGTGGTTGAAGCAAGTGGCTGGTGTGGCTAGGGAATGTAACAATGATGATGTCATTTGCTGATGCCATTGCGATGACTTCTTGACTTATGTGACTGGCATGGGAGTCCATTAACAGAATTACAGGCCTAGCTGACGAAATTCCCTGGATAAATTTTTGAAACCAAATTAGAAAGAGTTCTGAATTTATCCAGCCACTTTGAGACACTGCAACAGTCACATGAGGAAGTGCACCAACTTTTAACCCCTCAATCATTCGAACACCTTTAAAAATTAAGAGAGTTGGGCCAAATTCACCGGCTGCATTGATGCATGGAAGAACAGTGTGAATCTCGGCTTTGTCGGCTATTACCCGGTTGTAGACGTACCTCTTCCCAATTCTTGTGACAACTCTGCCAGATTTCACCACATAACTGAGACCTGTCTCGTCGCAATTCCAGATTTGTTTGGGTTTAATCCCATTCGGAAATTTCTCATACACTTTCGACAATTTTTCATAGAAATCAGTCAATAATTCCTTATTAGAATTGTTCGCCCGATACTGGGATAGATTTTCTGGTGTTCTCAGGCACAAATTATACCTCCGACGAAAATCACGCCATCACTTCCAACTGGCACATTTTTTCTCGTCGCTGAACGGAAATGGTTTGTTGCTTGATGCACATTCTTTCTCAGCAAGAGAGTAAGCAATGTGCCTGATCCGATTGACCGTTAACCCAAATCCAAGTTCCTGCATGTTGATAATAAATTTCACTAATGCAACTTCAGCAGTTGAACACAAAGCAAACGGTCTTCCCACTTTTTTTATTTCTACTGCACCACTCTCACCTTCACAGCGGCTTACATAGTCCTTGAGGGTGCTCCAGGGGATTGAATAATTTTTCGCGCTCTTATATATGGACCAATGTTCATCTAAAACCTTTTTCAAAGCAAGTTGGAGCACTTCTTTTGAATAGTTTTCCCGTTTTCTCGTGGATTTCTCTTTCTTTCCACCTGCCTGCTTGCTATGGTTTGGCGCCATCGTTCTGTAATCAACACAAATTCATAAGAAATGAATCCATTTTTATAAGCTTCTGCTTCAGTAGTTAAACTCAGAAACAACAAACAAATATCAACAACGTATAAAATACAGTTTTAACTTATGAATTGACGCAAAGCTTATTAATTTTGTTAACAGATTATGTATATTTACTTACTTTTCTTACTGTCTGACGTTACAGCAGTCAGTTCAAGCTCAGGTCTAATGATATACTGGCTACACTGCAAACCACTTGCCAGCGACCTTCGAAACTTCGCCAGACTTTGGACAATGCTCTGCCATCTATGACCACATGTTCAAACTAAGTGTAGAGAATCTATCTTGTTCCGTGACAAATGAAATGTTTGGTATCACGGAATTAGGTATATCACGAGGTAAGGTAGGTTTACCCTACATAAACGTTGTTGAATGGGAACCTTGTATGTAAAAATATATCGTTATCTCCCTCTACATACAAGGGGGTGAGTAGTTATTAAATATTCATTCATTCATTCGTTTAACCTTTCATGCTTTAGTTCATCCTTTCATTCATATATACGTTGCGAAGCTAATATAAAGGCGCGTAGTGAAAAAAAAACCTGTCTATTGCAAAAGAATATTCTCTTGGACATATTTGTGACTACAAGGAATTAATACTTTTTTTTTCCTATCCCTATAAGATTTATTCGTTCTATAATCAACTGCCAGAATACAGGTTTTACCCTCATAATTGACGCCAATAAGGCAACATCCATGAGGCAAATATGTCAAGTAATAATAAGTGGTGTGTCAGAAGTAGGTAGTATCATAAGAAGTAAAACTGAAATATTAGCAACATAAAAAAATAATGTTGCGGAGCGGCTTGTGTGGTGCATAGAGTAGTATTCTCAGGATGATACATGGTTGCAAAAATTAGTGAAAAGACATAGGTAGGAAATCAGTCCAGACACTTGGTTACAGTACTTACAGAATATGTTTCCCCAACATATACAATATATGCAATTAAGCGAACTTCTATTGCAACATTATCAAAGTTAATGTATTTAATCATACTCAAATTTTATTACTTATATCAGAAACAAATTGCATATTATTCTTGGACTTTTGCTCTTTGAGAGTTAAGAAAAATCAGCGGCCTCAGTCAGTATTTTTGATCTCATGGGGATTCAAAGACTTTACCATATCATCATTGGCCTTCCCAACTTTCTGTTAACCCAGAAGGACTACAATGAAATCTGTTTCGAGAAGCAACTATTTTCCATCGTCAGAACAGGAAAATTATATTTTTCTTTTTTATTTTTTAATGTCCTAATTTATTCAATAATTGAAATAACAAACGTAATTTGTCTGAAGTCCTCATTGAGTTTTCTACATAAAAGGATAGCCGTTATGCATCTGAAGCCTTTTCTTCTCAAGCTTCATTGCTTTTTCTTTCGTTAGGCTGGGAGTTAAAATCCAAAATTCTATTGCATATTGTAGCATTGGGATTGCAAGAATGTTTGGAATTTTAAGTAAAGGTTTGATATTTCTTTGAGTGTACACTTTAAATAACACGAATTGAATTGTGCGCAATGATCAATGCGTACAGTGGTGAGGCTGGCTGAAGTAAATAAAAAAAATTGCAGCCACCAATTTGTTCCTCAAGGAACTGCCATTCAAATAAATTGATAGAAAGAACACAGAGCACGTATATTTGAAATAGTTCTTTCCTGAATCGTGCCACGAGGGATTGGAATGCTTTACCTGCAGGTTTACTGTATGATTTGCAATAGACTCTAACCACAAGTGTTTACAGAACTAAACTTAAGACCTTTACTAATAGATGTTAATGTAACAAAATTGTCTCTATCTGTTGCATTTCTAGTTATACTGAGTGCGCAGTGCGTAATATTGGAAGTGTAGTGAATTTTAGATTGCTGGCAGTGTGTTGTATGCCTAGTGAAAATGCAGTTATCTACAGAGGATGTTCACTAGGATTTAGTACTGGAGTAATGAATTCAGTTATTGTGTAGTTAGAAGGAAAAGTGCAAAGAATGTTGAAAATATTATTTAGATCAGAATTAGAATTAGAATCCGGAGGATGATGAGAACTACATCGAAACTACGCTCTCAGGTAAAATAATTTCACAATTTAAATATCATCAATGTGAAATTGTTATTCATTCATTCATATTTTACAAGTTAGTAGTAGTTCAGTGAAAATTCTAATATTCATTCACTGAATCTTTAATTCGTTCATTCGGTTATACGTTCTATTGTTGAGTTATCCTTTCATTTATATATACATTGCGAAGCTAATATAAAGTTCCGTCCTGAGGAAACAAAATCTAACACTTGCAAAAACATTTTCAGTATGATATATTTGTGACAATAAGAGAGTAATCTTTTGTTTCCCACCCCATATAAGATTTATTTATTCTTTAGTAAACTGTCCGAAGACAGATTTTAACCTCATAAGTGATGAAGGATGAGTGTAACAGAGAAAAATTCTCTCCGGCACCGGGATTTGAATCCGGGTTTTCAGCTCTACGTGCTGACGCTCTATCCACTGAGCCACACCGGATTCACATCCCAATGTCGGATTGAATCCTCTCAGTTTAAGTTCAACTTCTTGGGTTCCCTCTGTTGTCCTACCCTCATGCACTGCGTCATAGATGTATGACAGTGGCACAATCTCTCCATACATCTGCAGAGGTGCACTCGTTTTGAGTGACTAAGCGGCCGGGATCCGACGGATTAAGCGCCGTCTTGTATCACTAAGTGATTATTTTTCGGACATCATATATTGTTACGATGTACCGAAATATATATGATAATTCCTTGCATTAATTCTGCGTCATCATATGATGAAGGATGATTGGAACGGAGAAAAATTCCTCCGGATCCGGGACTTGAACTCGGGTTGTCAGCTCTACCTGCTGACGCTCTATCCACTAAGCCACACCGGATTCCCATCCCGATGTCGGATTGAAACCTCGCAGTTTAAGTTCCACCTCTTAATCCGTCGGATTCCGGCCATTTAATCACTAATAACGAATGCACCTCTGCACATGTATGCATATTGTGCCACTGTCATACATCTATGACGCAGTGCATATGGTTAGGCTACTAGAGAGAACCCAAGAGATGGAAATTAAACTGATAGGTTCAATCCGACATCGGGATGGGAATCCGGTGTGGCTTAGTAAATAGAGCATCAGAACGTAGAAATGAAAACATGGGTTCATATCCCGCTGCCGGAGAGAATTGTTCTCTGTTCCACTCATTCCTTATAAGTGATGCCAATAAGGCGACACTCATGAGGGAACCAAGACAAGAAGTATTAGGTGGGGTGTCTTTATATATATATATATATATATATATATATATATATATATATATATATATATATTTCAGAAGTATAATCGTTAAAATTAAATATAATATATTAGCAATATTTTAGAAAAACTTTGCGGAGGGGCTTGCGTGGTGTATATAGTAGAATTTTCAGGGTGAGACATGACAGCAAATTTTAGTGAAAGCTCATAGGAACGAAATCAGTCCAGACACATGCTTTCAGTTCTTTCAAAATATGTATTGCCCAACGTATACATTATATGCAATTAACCGAAGTTCTATTAGAACATTATCTAAGTCAATGTAATAAATCGTACCCAAATATTTTTACTCATCTCAGAAGCAAATAACATATTATTCTTGCACTTTAGCTCTTTAAGAGTCAGTGGCCTCAGTCAGTACTTTTAATCTCATGCAGATTAAAAGAGTTTGGAATATCAACATTGGGCTTCCCAACTCTCTGTTAACTCAGAAACGATATAGTGAAATCTGTTTTGAGATGCAACTATCTTCAATTGTCTGAACTGGAAATTTTTAATTTTTTCTGAAGCTTATTGTTTTATTTTATTCAATAATTGAAAAACCATAAGTAATTTATCTGATGTCTTAATTGAGTTTTTTACCAGAGTGCTGCAGAATAGCGCATACAATCGGTTTATATTCGACCGGTTGCAGATGAACCGGCCAGGTTGGACATTCGTTCGAATATCCGGTCTTGAAGCGGTTGCACCTGGCTAGGCAGAACCACAGATATAGGGGAGAGAATACCAAGCGCATATCAGAATACAGGAACTCTGATGACATTTTGTAACTACACAAATGGAGTAATTGAAGGAAATTTACTTTTCCTAATTAAAAGAGGGTTAGTTTGAAATTCTTAGGGAAATATTTGGGGCTAAGAGGAATAAAGTTACAGGAGAATGGAGATAGTTACACAACGCAAATGGACGCATTGTATTCTTCACCCTACATAACTAGGAACATTATGTCCAGACATTTGAGATGGGCAGGGCATGTAGCATATATGTGCGAATCCAGAAATGCATATAGAGTTGGGAGGCCGGAGGGAAAAAGACCTTTGGGAAGGTCGAGATTTATATGGGAGGATAATATTAAAAGTATTTGAGGGAAGTGGGATAGGATGACAGAGACTGGACCGATGGCGGGCTTATATGAGAGCAGCAATGAACACGCGGGTTCCTTAAAATCCATAAGTAAAAAGTTAGCTTGAAATAGGGTTATAATTGATTGAATACTTTGTTACATTTATCTTCATAACTAATATATAAGTCAAGTAATGGACACCAGTAACACCAAAGGAAATAAGCGTAATGCATAGATGAAATCTGACGTGTAAACAAATACAAGAATAAAATAAATTACAATTACTGTATTTACAAAATAGAAGAGCAATTAAGTACACACTTACTATAGTAACGTTCATACTTCAAACTCAAAATGTACAGGCTACCTCTGAAAGAGTACTTGTTAATATAGCCTATGTCTTTTAACTATTCTAAGTGGATGTATTATTATTATTTCAGTAATATATATTTTTAGGGAGATAACAAATTATTAACAAATATAAAAGCACTCTCAATTCTAATGATTGTAGTTTCATGATGCGTGCTTCAATCAATGAGAAGAAAAGAGGAAATATCATTTGAAAGGTACGCGATGATAATCGCAACCTTGCAACGATTCTTGGAACACATATATGGCTCAATATTCTCTGTCTTTCATGATCCAGAGCCGTCCAAGCGAGAGAGACTCGGACATTCGTTCAACCGAAAGTTATACTACTGTTCGAGACGGAAGAGCTTCGCATACTGTCTATAGCGCCAGGCGTTCAGTAGCAATCTGTCTGTTCTACCTTTCGTAACCGGTTATGCAGGACTATATTTTCTACATAAAAGAATATTAGTTATGCATCTGAATCCTTACTTTGTCAAGCTCATGGTCCGTTCTTTTATTTGGCTGGGAGTTAAAGTCCGAAACGCTGTTGCATGTTGTAGCATTGGTTTTTGCAAGAATGATTGGAATTCGAAGTAAAAATTTGAAATATATTTTTTCACGTATAATTTAAATAACACGAATTCAATTATGCGTAATGATCAAAGCGCACTGTGATGAGACTGGATGGAGTAAATAAAAAATAGGTTGCAGCCGCCAAACTGCTCTTGTAGGAACGAACTTTCAAATAAATTTATAGAGAGAACACAGCGCAGGTATCCTATTTGAAATAGTATTTTTCTCAATCGCAGTAGAACTCATACAATACATGGAATTAACCGAAATGTTTTAAATCTTACTCAAATTTTATTACATATCTCAGAAACGAATTGCATATTATTCTTGCACTTTTACCTTTTTAAGACATAAGAAAGAGTCCGTGGTCTAAGTCAATATTTTTAATTTTATGGATATTCAATGAGGTTGCCATATCATCACTGGCCTTTCGAATTTCCTATTAACTCAGAACGGATATATTGAAATCTCTTTTGAGATGCAACTAATTTCCATCGACTGAACAGCAAATATTTAGCTTAATGTTATATTTTATTCAATAATTGGAATAACAAGTGTAATTTCTCTGATGGTTCATTGACATTTGTACATGAAGGAATAATTGTTATGGCTTTGAAGACTTATTTTCTCACCTTTTATTACATGCTCTTTTATTTGGCTGGGAATTAAAATCCAAAAATCTGTGGCATGTTGTACCATTGTAATTGCAAGAATGTTTGGAATTTGACGTAAAATTTTGATATTTATTGTCATATATATATCAATAACACGTGTTCATTTATGCTCTATGATCAAATCGTACAGAGGCGAGACTAGTTGCAGACAAATAAAAATTAGGTTGCAGCCATCAAATTCCTCCTCAAGGAACGACCACTCACTTAATGTGATAGAAAGAACACAGAGGACCGATATTTGAAAGAGATCTTTCCTGAATTATACTATGAGACAGTAGAATGCTCTACCTGCAGGCTTACTGTATGTTTTTGCAGTAGATCCTAACCACAAGCGTTCTAAAAAATAAGCTTAAGACCTTCACTAATAGATGTTAATGTAATAATATAGTCTCTCTAAGTTGGATTTATAGTTATACAGAGTGCGTAGTGCGCAATATTAGAAGTGTAGTACGGTAGGTTATACCGTTATTTATTGAATAATTTCAAGGGAAAAATTGTTCCGGTGCCGGGTATCGATCCCGGGGGCCTCTAGTTGAACGTACCAGCGCTCTGCCAACTGAGTTACCCGGGAAATCCAACCAGCACCGTCTCAACATTTCCCTTTATATCCACACAACTCGCGTGGGCTGACGAAACGCCAGAAACCCACATCGAGTGCACACAATCACTGTATGACTTGGAATTGTGGTTTTGTGTTAACGAACACAGTGACATATATATTATGCAAATCTAGTCTTTCAGGTAAAGCTCTGTAAAGCAGATTTGAATAATATCAATGGAAAATTTGTTCCGGGGCCGGTTATCTATCCCGGGACTTCTGGTTGAACGTACCAACGCTTTGCCAACTGAGCAACCCGCGAACTCCAACCAGCACGGTCTCAACTTTTCCCGTTATATCCACACAACTCGCGTGTGCTTACGAAACGCCAGAGACCCATGCCGAGTGCAAACAATGTCTGTGTGACTTGGAATTGTGGTTTTCTATTAACGTACACTTTGACGTATATATTATGCAAAACTAGTCTTTCAGGTAACGCTTCCTGTAAAGCAGATTTGAATAATTTAAAGGAAAAAATTGTTCCTGGGCCGGGTATCTAGCCCGTGAGCTCTGGTTGAACGTACCAGCGCTCTGCCGACTGAGCTACCCGGGAACTCCACCCAGTACCGTCTCAACTTTACCCTTTATATCCACACAACTCGCGTGGGTTGTCGAAACGCCAGAGACCCACATCGAGTGCAAACAATCTCTGTGTGACTTGGAATTGTGGTTTTCTCTTAACGTACACAGTGACGTATATATTACTTAGATCTACTCTTTCAGGTAAATCTTCATGTAAAGCAGGTTTGAATAATTTCAAGGGAAAAATTTTTCCGGGGCCGGGTATCGATCCCGGGACCTCTGGTTCAACGTACCAGCTCTCTGCCAACTGAGCTACCCGGGAACTCCACCCAGTACCGTCTCAAATTTTCCCTTTATTTCCACACAAATCGCGTGGGTTGTCGAAACACCAGAGACCTACATCGAGTGCAAACAATCTCTGTGTGACTCGGAAATGTGGTTTTCTCTTAACGTACACAGTGACGTATATATTATTTAGATCTACTCTTTCAGGTAATGCTTCATGTAAAGCAGATTTGAATAATTTAAAGGAAAAAAATTGTTCCGGAGCCGTGTATCGATCCCGGGACCTCTGATTGAACGTACCTGCGCTCTTCCAACTGAGCCACTCGGGAACTCCACCCAGCACCGTCTCAACTCGATTTACACTCGATGTGGTTCTCTGGTGTTTCGTCAGCCCACGCGAGTTGTGTGGATATAAAGGGAAAAGTTCAGATGGTGCTGGGTTGAGTTCCCGGGTAGCTCAGTTGGCAGAGCACTGGTACGTTCAACCAGAGATCCCGGGATCGATACCCGGCCCCGGAACAATTTTTCCATTGAAATTATTCAAATCTGCTTTACAAGAAATTCTATGACAACATATTCAAATTTAATGTTTTAAATGATTCCCAAATTTCATTATTTGTCTTAGAAAAGAATTGGATGTTATTCGTCCACTTTCGCTTTTTTAGGTTAACAAAAATTCAGTGGTCTCAGTCAGTATTTTTAATCTCACGGAGGTTCAAAATTAAGTGTACATCATCATTGGCCTTCCCAACTCTCTGTCAACCCACAAGCTATATAGTGAAATCTGTTTTGAGATGCAACTATTTTCCATTGTGTGAACAGGAATTATTTATTTTTTCTATAGCTTATTTTTCTAATTTATTCAATATTTAATATAAAAAATGTATTTTCTCCGATGTCTAATTGAGTTTTCTACATAAAAAAATAATCTTTAAGTCTCTAAAGACTCTTTTTCTCAAATTTAATTGCCTATTCTTTTGTTTGGCAGGGAAATTAAATCCATAATGCTGTTATAAATTATAGCATTGGGATTGCTTGAATGTCTGGAATTAGAAGTAAAATTTTGATACTTCTTTTCATAATATATACTTTAGATAACACGTGTTCAATTATGCGCAATAATCAAAGCGTACAGAGGTGAGACTGGCTGGAGACAAAATTAAGAATAGGCTGTAGCCACCAAATTGCTCCTCAGGGAACGACCATTCAAATGAAGTCATAGAGAGAACACAGAGGACCAACATTTGAAAGAGTTCTTTCTTCAATCATGTTTGAGGCAGTGGGATGCTCTACCTGCACTTTTACTGTATGCTTTTGCAATAGCCCCACATGTGTCCACAATTGTTTTCTAAAGTAAACTTAGGACATTTACCAATAGATGTTAGTGTAACAAAATAGTCTATTTGTTGGATTGATATTTATACTGAGTGCACAGTGCGTAACAATGATAGTGCAGTGAGTTTTATAGGATGCGCAGTGTTGTAGGCCTTTTGAAAGTGCAGTGGCCTAGAGGGTCGATTTCTAACACGAGGTCTAGACAACGGCCATGGCTTTAAACCGCGTTTGGGTTTATAAAACGACATCTTCTCCATTTTTCTGAGCCAGGGCTCGAAACCATGGTCTGAAGCAGAGTCCACGGCTGGGGTAAGTTTAAAACCAGGGCTTCATGTATACAATATGGAGTTAGTAGATCAGGTGAATAATTATTGAAAGAAAATTTGTTTCTACAAAATTAAATCCCTTGCTTAGAGTGATAAGAGACAGGAATAATCCTTGTAGCTATATAACGACGATAATTTCAGGCGAATATATTGATTTTCGAAGGAATCAACGGAAAATTTAGCAAGAACGCTTAACAATAATCTGCAACTAAATGCAAGAGGCAGCGGGTTGACAGTTCTTTACACCTTCTTGTTGCTTTGAGGGAAGTAAGATATAACATTTTATATTATTATACATTTATGCCTATGGGACGATATATCTTAATTCTTAATCTTTACAGTACTTTTGGACATTTTATTTAATACTCGAAATTGACGTGGGCCTATGGGATTACAAAACAAACGTAAATTTGTCTTCTTATTTCAATTTGTATGCTACTTGGTCTTCCCACGTAGTACTAGCATAGTATAAGTGAAAATAGAACCGTAGTAGATTTTAGCTTCATTTGAAATTTCATTCCAGTTAATATTTAGGTTATTGATTCCTTTGAACCGGGTTTACAGGTAGTTAATGTTGGCAGTAATATGAACAAATGATAAACTACAACAGAAACGCACGATACCGGTATGTGCTAGTTATTTTGGCAATATCAATGTTGTACCTAAAAATCCGTTCCCTATTAAATACTAAGTAGGGGAGAGTCGGGTAGTATCGGACATCGGGTAATATCGGACAGTGCGTTTTCTTTCATCTACCACCATATAGTAGTACCTGAATGACATGGTTACGTTTCTCTGTGCGACATCACAGAAACGTAACCATGTCAATCAGGTACTATCATCGTGTGGTAGATGAAAGAAACTGACTGTCCGATATTACCCGATGTCCGATACTACCCGACTCTCCCCCAATGCTAGTATTTTAATCGCAGAAATATTATTCTGTAAATTAGTATATATAACAATACCTAGGTGAGAACAAAAGAATGTAACTTACTTTAATTCAATAAAAATATTAATCCTGATGTCAATTCTTTTTAATATCGACTGTTTACAGGAATAAAAAGCGATTCTGAGCTGCGTTGGCATATATAAAACCCACGAACCTCGTTTCCTTCTCAATCCGCGTCACGACTTCGTTTTAGAAATCGCATTAGGATTCAGAACTCGATCGCCGTTGAAAAGTAGAGGTTTGGAACGACGATTTCGTCCGTGTTTTAGAAATTGACCCAGAGAGTCTGTTGAGTAGATTCTAGTACTCGAGTAACGAGTACAGTTAATTTTTAGTGGGTAGAGAAAGTACAGAGAATGTTGAAAATATAATTCATTTTAAAATTGAAAATATAATTCGGAGGATGATACATAAGAACTACATGGAAAATAGACACTATGGTAAAATCACATCACAACTTAAACATTCATAAGGTGAAATTTTTATTCATTCATTCTTCATTCATTCATTAAATATGATATTAGTTCTTGTGTGAAAACTTTAATAAAGAAAAGTGTATATCGACGACTTTGAACAGCAACCTCTTATGGAAATATTCGTTCAATATAAGACTTCACTTGATTCTCATCAAAAAAAGTTTTTCCAAACTTCTGCAAGCATAGGGTATGTCAAGCCATGGATATAAAGACCAGAATAATATCTTGTTGTGACAGACATTTATTTGTTTTTTCTAGAGATATTGAAATGTTTTATTTTTTCGCTCTGGCCTACTGTAATATTCAAATTTTGGCATACGAGGTTGGTGATGTACAACAGCGATATATTAGTATAACATATCTCATTATAGCATCAATGAAATGTGTTCTATAGTGTCAGTGAAATGTGTTATAGAGTGTGAGTAAAATGTGTCCTAAAGTGGCAGTGAATTGCGTCATAGTGCCACTACAGTGAGTGAGATGAGAGTAAAGTGAAAGACTATTGAAACTTTTGTAGGGACTATACATATGTAGGTTGTATTGCAAATTAGGTAATTTATTATTAGGTTATTTTATGTATTAAGTTATTTTATGTTTTATTAGGTTATTTTATGTTTTATTATTATTATTGTGTTAAATTGTATATTGTGTTAAATTGTATTGTGTATTCTTATTGTATTGTGTATTGTAATATTATTGTGTATTGTTTATATTGTGTATAACACTGCCACCGGGTGCTTGCCCACTTGCAGTGTAAATAAATTCATACATACATATAGGTCGTTGATTATGTTTTGTTGGTAGTACGCTTCTCTACTCTCTTCGATTTGTTATGTTTCTGTAATTCTTTAGTTTTTCTGTCAGAATATCTTTTTTCATATATTGTTATACTTTCTGTAACTACTACTGGGCGAAAACCCATTTGTAGTTAACAAATATTTATTCATTCCTTAATTCGTTCATTTATTCTTTCATTTACTCATACATTGCGAAGCAAATATGAAGGCGGGTCATGAGAAAACAAAATCTATCTCTTGCAAATAATTTTTCAGTAGGACATTTTTGAGACTATAAAAATGCAGGATTTGTTTTCCACTTCCTCTAAGATGTAATTGTTCTTCAGTCACCTGTACGAAGACAGGTTTTAATATCATAAGTGACGCCAATAAGGCAACATTTGTGAGCCAAATAAGCCAAGAGATAATGGGTGGGGTGGCAAGTTACTTTCCCTCCATAGATATATATATATATATATATATATATATATATATATATATATACATATGCCAGAACTAGAATCATAAGGAAGAAATGTTTAATTATTAGGAACAATGAAAATAAAAGCTGCGGATGTGCTTGTGTGGTGCATAGAATAGAATTTTCCACAATGACTACAGCAAAATTTAATTAATACGCATAGAAACCAAATCCGTTCAGACATATGTTTACAGTATTTTAAATTATATTTTGCTCAACATACAGAATATACGCAATTAACCGAAATTCTATCGCAACCTTATCAAATTTTATGTTTTAAAAGATACACAAATTTTATTATTTATCTCAAAATGAATTGGATATTATTCTTGCACTCATGCTTTTTAATAGTTACGAGAAAGTCAGTGACGTCGGTCTGTATTTTTAATATCATGGAGATTCAAAAAGTCTGTCATAACATTATTGGCCTCCCCCACTCTCTGTTAAATCTAAACTGATATAGTGAAATCTGTTTGAGATGTAACTGTTTTGCATTGTCAGAACATAAATGTTTTAGGTCTGTGTAAAATTTAGTGTTCATTATTATTCAGTATTTTCAGTAACAAACCTAATATGTCTGATGACTTCATTCAGTTTCATATATTAAAATAGTATTTACGTTAAACGTCTGAAGTCGAAAAATTTTAAGCTTCATTTTTTATTTTTGTTTGGGTGGGAGTTTAAAGTATAAACTTCTTTTGCATATTGTAGCATTGGGATTGCAAGTTTGTTTGGAATGGAAGCAATGTATTGATATATCTTTTCATATCTGTCTTTACATTTCCTGGCAATCACTGCATTTTTAAAATGCAACTTGCTGTCAAAATTCCAATTAAGACACTCGAATTTGAACCGTATATTATATGTAAAACATTCATTAACAGAATTTCAATAATTTGTATTTTTCACAGCAATACGATGTTTTAAAACCCGAGTTTGTCAAAACTCTAAAGTAGTTTTGGTTTTTTTGTGTTTTTAATTGGACCGTCGAAATTGCTTTTGTTAGATCGTATGATTTACCTAATACTTATATATTAATATGTTTACTATGTTTTCACTGAAGCGCGAAATTCTTTCCGAACAGACTGCATAGAACCTTATCCTTTCATTTATTTATTTTTTTTTTATTCATTTCTTGCGTTCAATTTCACTCATTTTGTAACAATATCACGATACGAAGTAAGTTGTAATATTTACAACAATAATTCTGAGAGTAAATTGGTTACTATAAACGGCGCAATGACTGGCGGTAAAAATGTAAACTTTGCTTGTTAACAGCACATAGCCCATTAGGCCTATATCTGGAAACAGTGATGCTCCTTGAGGCTAGTAATGTCTTTGGACACGATTTATAACTACTTCCGGGTCCCGTGTTAATTGGCCACTGTATATATTTAAATATGTTTAAATAACAGAAGTTCATTCTTCCTTTTACTCCTTAATTAATTAATTAATGTTAATTAATGCATTTATTCATTCGTTTTAAATAATATAATAGTTCTCATGTGGTAACATTAATAGTGAAAAGTGTATATCGACAATGTTGAACGGCAACTTTGTATATAAAAATATGAACGAAATAATATTTCTCTTGACTCGTCAAATAAATTTTCTCGAATCGTCTGTAAACGCATCATAAGTGAAAGGTTTGATATAAACATGAGAACAAGAGACTTAAATACTCTTTTATTGCCAGGCATTTGTTAGTTTTTTTTTTAGAGATATTGAATTGTTTTCTTCGCTCTCCTACAAAATTGAAATTTTAGACGTAGGAGCTTGGTGTTTAGCTGCTTTCTTAATTTGTATTTTTTTAATTACAACCAGCAAAAATCTGTTGATCAAATCTGATGGAAGCCTGATCTCCGATCAAATACTGATTGTTCTTTGTGCAACAGAAATAGAACTGATGGCCAATCAAACCCTCCTTGATCGCCAATCATATTTTGATCGGTGTTTTTGCACCCAGGCCTAGGTTTTTCTGTCAGAGTGTGTTTTCTTCATATATTGTTCTTTCGTACGTTCGTTTGTTACCTAGTGAATTCCTTAGTTAGTCCGTCAGTAAGTTAGTCAGTCAGTTAGTTCGTTCATTCGTTTACAAATTAATTGATTCATACTGCGAAGCTAATACAAAGACGAAAATATAATCTATCTCATTGCTAATAATAAACTTAAAATAGGACATGCTTAGTCTAAAAGAAATAAATGTTTTGTTTTCCGCTCCCTATATATGTAGTTGTTTTTTAGTCAACTGCCCGAAGACAGATTTGAATCTCATAAGACAACACTGATGGGGCAACGAAGCCACGAGATAATGGGCTAGAGTGGCCAGTTCCTCTCCCCCTTCCCGAAACTAAAATATATGCCAGAAGTAGTATCATAAGAATTAAATATAAAATATTAGCAACATTTTAGAATAAGGTTGCGGAGGGGCTTGTATGGTGCAGAATATCATTTTCAGGATGATACATGATGGCAAAAATTAATCAAAACGCATTGGAACGAAATCAGTCCAGACACATGTTTACGTTATTTCCAAATATGTCTCGCCCAACATATCCGAAAGGCTATTACAACATTATCAATGTTAATGTTTTATATAGTAACCAAATTTTATAACTTATCTCAGGAAAGAATTGTATATGAATCTTGCACTTCGATTTTTAAGAGTGAAGAGAGAATCATTGGCCTCAGACAGTTTTTTTAATCTCATGGTTATTCAAAAGTGTTTCCAGATCATCATTGGCCTTCGCAACTCTTTCTTAACTCAGAAGCGATATAGTGAAATTTTTTTTGACGTGCAATTATTTTCTATTTTCTGAACAGAAAATTTTTAATTTTTTCTATAACTTAATGTTCTATTTTATTGAAGTAATGAAATAACAAACGTTATATGTCTGATATCTTCATTGAGTTTTCTACATAAATGTATGTTCCTTATGCATCTGAAACCTTATTTTCTCAAGCTTTAATGTTTGTTCTTTTATGAAACTGTGAGTTAAAATCCAAAACTCTGTTACATATTGTGGCACTGGAATTGCAATAATGTTTGGAATTTGTAGTAAAATTTTGAGATTTCTTTTCATATATATTTTACATAACACGAATTCAATTATGCGCAATGATTAAAGCGTTCAGTGATGAGAGGGGCTGGAGTAAATAAAAAAAAGTTTGCAGCCACAAAATTGCTCTTCAAGGAACGACCATTCAATTAGATATATAGAAGGAACACGGAGGAGATATATTTGAAATAGACCTTTCCTCAATCGTGTCACGAGGGAGCGGAATATTTTACCTGCAGGATTATTCTATTCTCTTGCAATAGACCCTAACCAGAAGTGTTTTCAAAAATAAACCCAAGACCTTGACTAATAAATGTTAATGTAACAAAATGGTTTCTATTTGTTGGACTTATAATTATACTGAGTGCGCAGTGCATAATTTTGGAAGATTAGAGTGTTTTAAATGTTGCGCAGTGTGTTGTATGCCTAGTGAAAAAGCAGTCATCTACAGGGCATGTTCAGTAGGTTTTAGTACTCGAGTAATGAGTGCAGTTAATGTATATGGAGTAGAGAAAGTACAAAGAAGTTTGAAAATATTATTCATATTAGAATTAGAATTATAACCTGGAGGATGATAATTACTTCGATACTAGGTTCTCAGGTAAAATAATTTGACAATTGAAATATCAACTAGGTGAAAATTTTATTCATTCATTCATATTAAATAAGTTCGTAGCTCTTCAGCGGAAACTTAAATAGTGAAAAATGTACATAAACGTTGTTGAACGGGAACCTTGTATGTAAAAATATATCGTTATCTCCCTCTACATACAAGGGGGTGAGTAGTTATTAAATATTCATTCATTCATTCGTTTAACCTTTCATGCTTTAGTTCATCCTTTCATTCATACATACATTGCGAAGCTAATATAAAGGCGCGTAGTGAAAAAAAAAAAAACCTGTCATTTGCAAAAGAATTTTCAGTTGGACATATTTGTGACTACAAGGAATTAATACTTTTTTTTTCCTATCCCTATAAGATTTATTCGTTTTATAATCAACTGCCAGAATACAGGTTTTACCCTCATAATTGACGCCAATAAGGCAACATCCATGAGGCAAATATGTCAAGTAATAATAAGTGGTGTGTCAGAAGTAGGTAGTATCATAAGAAGTAAAACTAAAATATTAGCAACATAAAAAAATAATGTTGCGGAGCGTCTTGTGTGGTGTATAGAGTAGTATTCTCAGGATGATACATGGTTGCAAAAATTAGTGAAAAGGCATAGGTAGGTAATCAGTCCAGACACTTGGTTACAGTACTTACAAAATATGTTTCCCCAACATATACAATATATGCAATTAAGCGAACTTCTATTGTAACATTATCAAAGTTAATGTATTTAATCATACTCAAATTTATTACTTATATCGGAAACAAATTGCATTTTATTCTTGCACTTTTGCTCTTTGAGAGTTAAGAAAAATCAGTGGCCTCAGTCAGTATTTTTGATCTCATGGGGATTCAAAGACTTTACCATATCATCATTAGCCTTCCCAACTTTCTGTTAACTCAGAAGGACTATAGTGAAATCTGTTTCGAGATGCAACTATTTTCCATCGTCTGAACAGGAAACTAATATTTTTCTTTTTTATTTTTAATGTCCTATTTTATTCAATAATTGAAATAACAAACGTAATTTGTCTGAAGTCCTCATTGAGTTTTCTACATAAAAGGATAGCCGTTATGCATCTGAAGCCTTTTATTCTCAAGCTTCGTTGCTTTTTCTTTTGTTAGGCTGGAGTTAAAATCCAAAATTCTATTGCATATTGTAGCATTGGGATTGCAAGAATGTTTGGAATTTTAAGTAAAGGTTTGATATTTCTTTGAGTGTACACTTTAAATAACACGAATTGAATTGTGCGCAATGATCAATACGTGCAGTGGTGAGGCTGGCTGTAGAAAATAAAAAAAATTGCAGCCACCAATTTGTTCCTCAAGGAACGACCATTCAAATAAATTGATAGAAAGAACACAGAGCACGTATATTTGAAATAGTTCTTTCCTGAATCGTGCCACGAGGGAGTGGAATGCTTTACCTGCAGGTTTACTGTATGATTTGCAATAGACTCTAACCACAAGTGTTTTCAAAACTAAACTTAAGACCTTTACTAATAGATGTTAATGTAACAAAATTGTCTCTATCTGTTGCATTTCTAGTTATGCTGAGTGCGCAGTGCGTAATATTGGAAGTGTAGTGAATTTTAGATTGCTGGCAGTGTGTTGTATGCCTAGTGAAAATGCAGTTATCTACAGAGGATGTTCACTAGGATTTAGTACTGGAGTAATGCATTCAGTTAATGTGTAGTTAGAAGGAAAAGTGCAAAGAATGTTGAAATTATTATTTAGATTAGAATTAGAATTAGAATCCGGAGGATGATGAGAACTACATCGAAACTAGGCTCTCAGGTAAAATAATTTTTCAATTTAAATATCATCAATGTGAAATTGTTATTCATGCATTCATATTTTACAAGTTAGTAGTTCTTCAGTGAAAATTCTAATATTCATTCACTGAATCTTTAATTGGTTCATTCGGTTATACGTTCTATTGTTGAGTTATCCTTTCATTTATATATACATTTCGAAGCTAATATAAAGTACCGTCCTGAGGAAACAAAATCTAACATTTGCAAAAACATTTTCAGTATAACATATTTGTGACAATAAGAAATTAATCTTTTGTTTCCCACACCATATAAGATTTATTTATTCTTTAGTAAACTGGCAGAAGACAGATTTTAAACTCATAAGTGATGAAGGATGAGTGTAACAGAGAAAAATTCTCTCCGGCACCGGGATTTGAATCCGGGTTTTCAGCTCTACGTGCTGACGCTCTATTCACTGAGCCACACCGGATTCACATCCCAATGTCGGATTGAATCCTCTCAGTTTAAGTTCAACTTCTTGGGTTCCCTCTATTGGCCTACCCTCATGCACTGCGTCATAGATGTATGACAGTGGCACAATCTCTCCATACATCTGCAGAGGTGCACTCGTTTTGAGTGACTAAGCGGCCGGGATCCGAGGGATTAAGCGCCGTCTTACATCACTAAGTGATTATTTTTCGGATATCATATGTTGTTACGATGTACCGAAATATATATACCTGATGTTTCCTTGCATTAATTCTGCGTCATCATATGATGAAGGATGATTGGAACAGAGAAAAATTCCTCCGGCTCCGGGACTTGAACTCGGGTTGTCAGTTCTACCTGCTGACGCTCTATCCACTAAGTCACACCGGATTCCCATCCCGATGTCGGATTGAATCCTCGCAGTTTAAGTTCCACCTCTTAATCCGTCGGATCCCGGCCATTTAATCACTAATAACGAATGCACCTCTGCACATGTATGCACATTGTGCCACTGTCATACATCTATGACCCAAGAGATGGAAATTAAACAGATAGGTTCAATCCGACATCGGGATGGGAATCCGGTGTGGCTTAGTAAATAGAGCATCAGAACGTAGAAATGAAAACATGGGTTCAAATCCCGCTGCGGAGAGAATTGTTCTCTGTTCCACTCATTCCTTATAAGTGATGCCAATAAGGCGACACTCATGAGGCAACCAAGACAAGAAGTAATAGGTGGGGTGTCTTTATATATATATATATATATATATATATATATATATGTGTCAGAAGTATAATCGTTAAAATTAAATATAAAATATTAGCAATATTTTAGAAAAACTTTGCGGAGGGGCTTGCATGGTGTATATAGTAGAATTTTCAGGGTGAGACATGACAGCAAATTTTAGTGAAAGCTCATAGGAACGAAATCAGTCCAGACACATGCTTTCAGTTCTTTCAAAATATGTATTGCCCAACGTATACATTATATGCAATTAACCGAAGTTCTATTAGAACATTATCTAAGTCAATGTAATAAATCGTACCCAAATATTTTTACTCATCTCAGAAGCAAATAACATATTATTCTTGCACTTTAGCTCTTTAAGAGTCAGTGGCCTCAGTCAGTACTTTTAATCTCATGCAGATTAAAAGAGTTTGGAATATCAACATTGGGTTTCCCAACTCTCTGTTAACTCAGAAACGATATAGTGAAATCTGTTTTGAGATGCAACTATCTTCAATTGTCTGAACTGGAAATTTTTAATTTTTTCTGAAGCATATTGTTTTATTTTATTCAATAATTGAAAAACCATAAGTAATTTATCTGATGTCTTAATTGAGTTTTTTACCAGAGTGCTGCAGAACAGCGCATACAATCGGTTTATATTCGACCGGTTGCAGATGAACCGGCCAGGTTGGACATTCGTTCGAATATCCGGTCTTGAAGCGGTTGCACCTGGCTAGGCAGAACCACAGATATAGGAGAGAGAATACCTAGCGCATATCAGAATACAGGAACTCTGATGACATTTTGAAACTACACAAATGGAGTAATTGAAGGAAATTTACTTTTCCTAATTAAAAGAGGGTTAGTTTGAAATTCTAAGGGAAATATTTGGGGCTAAGAGGAATGAAGTTACAGGAGAATGGAGATAGTTACACAACGCAAATGGACGCATTCTATTCATCACCCTACTTAACTAGGAACATTATGTCCAGACATTTGAGATGGGCAGGGCATGTAGCATATATGTGCGAATCCAGAAATGCATATAGAGTTGGGAGGCCGGAGGGAAAAAGACCTTTGGGAAGGTCGAGATTTATATGGGAGGATAATATTAAAAGGATTTGTGGAAAGTGGGATAGGATAATAGAGACTGGACCGATGGCGGGCTTATATGAGAGCAGCAATGAACACGCGGGTTCCTTAAAATCCATAAGTAAAAAGTTAGCTTGAAATAGGGTTATAATTGATTGAATACTTTGTTACATTTATCTTCATAACTAATATATAAGGCAAGTAATGGACACCAGTTACACCAAGGAAAATAAGCGTAATGCATAGATGAAATCTGACTTGTAAACAAATACAAGAATAAAATAAATTACAATTACTGTATTTACAAAATAGAAGAGCAATTAAGTACACACTTACTATAGTAACGTTCATACTTCAAACTCAAAATGTACAGGCTACCTCTGAATGAGTAGTTGTTAATATAGCCTATGTCTTTTAACTATTCTAAGTGGATGTATTATTATTTCAGTAATATATCTTTTTAGGGAGATAACAAATTATTAACAAAAACAAAAGCACTCTCAATTCTAATGATTGTAGTTTCATGATGCGTGCTTCAATCAATGAGAAGAAAAGAGGAAATATCATTTGAAAGGTACACGATGATAATCGCAACCTTGCAACGAATCTTGGAACACCTATATGACTCAATATTCTCTGTCTTTCATGATCCAGAGCCGTCCAAGCGAGAGAGACTCGGACATTCGTTCAACCGAAAGTTATACTACTGCTCGAGACGGAAGAGCTTCGCATACTGTCTATAGCGCCAGGCGTTCAGTAGCAATCTGTCTGTTCTACCATTCGTAACCGGTTATGCAGGACTATATTTTCTACATAAAAGAATATTAGTTATGCATCTGAATCTTTACTTTGTCAAGCTCATGGTTCGTTCTTTTATTTGGCTGGGCGTTAAAATCCGAAACGCTGTTGCATGTTGTAGCATTGGTCTTGCAAGAATGTTTGGAATTCGAAGTAAAAATTTGAAATATATTTTTTCACGTATAATTTAAATAACACGAATTCAATTATGCGTAATGATCAAAGCACACTGTGATGAGACTGGATGGAGTAAATAAAAAATAGGTTGCAAGCCGCCAAACTGCTCTTGAAGGAACGAACATTCAAATAAATTTATGGAGAGAATACAGCGGAGGTATCCTATTTGAAATAGTATTTTTCTCAATCGCAGTAGAACTCATACAATACATGGAATTAAACGAAATGTTTTAAATCTTACTCAAATTTTATTACATATCTCAGAAACAAAATGCATATTATACTTGCACTTTTACCTTTTATAGACATAAGAAAGAGTCCGTGGTCTAAGTCAATATTTTTAATTTTATGGATATTCAATGAGGTTGCCATATCATCACTGGCCTTTCAAACTTTCTATTAACTCAGAATGGATGTATAGAAATCTCTTTTGAGATGCAACTATTTTCCATCGACTGAACAGAAAATTTTTAGCTTAATGTTATATTTTATTCAATAATTGAAATAACAAGTGTAATTTCTCTGATGGTTCATTGACATTTGTACATGATAGAATACTTGTTATGGCTTTGAAGACTTATTTTCTCACCTTTTATTACATGCTCTTTTATTTGGCTGGGAATTAAAATCCAAAATTCTGTGGCATGTTGTACCACTGTAATTGCAAGAATGTTTGGAATTTGACGTAAAATTTTGATATTTCTTGTCATATATATATCAATAACACGTGTTCATTTATGCTCTATGATCAAATCCTACAGAGGCGAGACTGGTTGGAGACAAATAAAAACTAGGTTGCAGCCATCAAATTCCTCCTCAAGGAACGACCACTCACTTAATGTGATAGAAGGAACACAGAGGACCGATATTTGAAAGAGATCTTTCCTGAATTATGCTCCGAGACAGCAGAATACACTACCTGCAGGCTTACTGTATGTTTTTTCAGTAGATCCTAACCACAACCGTTCTAAAAAATAAGCTTAAGACCTTTACTAATAGATGTTAATGTAATAATATAGTCTGTCTAAGTTGGATTTATAGTTATACAGAGTGCGTAGTGCGCAATATTGGAAGTGTAGTACTGTAGGTTATACTGTTGTTTATTGAACAATTTCAAGGGAAAAATTGTTCCGGTGACGGGTATCGATCCCGGGGACCTCTGGTTGAACGTACCAGCGCTCTGCCAACTGAGTTACCCGGGAACTCCAACCAGTACCGTCTCAACATTTCCCTTTATATCCACACAACTCGCGTGGACTGACGAAACGCCAGAGACCCACATCGAGTGCACACAATCACTGTGTGACTTGGAATTGAGGTTTTCTATTAACGTAGACAGTGACGTATATATTATGCAAATCTAGTCTTTCAGGTAAAGCTTCCTGTAAGGCAGATTTGAATAATTTAAAGGAAAAAAATTGTTTCGGGGCCGGGTATCTATCCCGGGACCTCACGTTGAACGTACCAGCGCTCTGCCAACTGAGATACCCGGGAACTCCACCCAGTACCCTCTCAACTTTTCCCTTTATATCCACACAAATCGCGTGTGTTGCCGACACACCAGAGACCCACATCGAGTGCAAACAATCTCTGTGTGACTCGGAATTGTGGTTTTCTCTTAACGTACAAAGTGACGTATATATTATGCAGATCTACTCTTTCAGGTAAAGCTTCCTGTAAAGCAGATTTGAATAATTTCAAGGGAAAAATTGTTCCAGGGCCGGGTATCGATCCCGGGACTTCTGGTTGATCCTACCAGCTCTCTGCCAACTGAGCTACCCGGGAACTCCACCCAGCACCGTCTCAACTTTTCCCTTTATGTCCACACAAATCGCCTGTGCTGACGATACGCCAGAGACCCACATCGAGTGCACACAATCTCTGTGTGACTTGTGTGTGATTGGAATTTTGGTTTTCTGTTAACGTACACAGTGACGTATATATTATGCAAATCTAGTCTTTCAGGTAAAGCTTCATGTAAAGCAGATTTCAATCATTCCAAGTTAAAAATTGTTCCGGGGCCGGGTATCGATCCCAGGACCTCTGATTGAACGTACCAGCGCTCTGCCAACTGATCCACCTGGGAAACTTCACCCAGCACCGTCTCAACTCGATTTACACTCGATGTGGGTCTCTGGCGTTTCGTCAGCCCACGCGAGTTGTGTGGATATAAAGGGAAAAATTGAGACGGTGCTGGGTGGAGTTCCCGGGTAGTTCAGTTTGCATAGGGCTGGTACATTGAACCACAGATCCCGGGATCGATACCCGGCCCCGGAACAATTTTTCCCTTGAAATTATTCTAATCTGCTTTACAAGAAATTCTAAGACAACATATTTAAAGTCAATGTTTTAAATGATTCCCAAATTTTATTATTTGTCTTAGAAAAGAATTGGATATTATTCGTCCACTTTCGCTTTTTTAGGTTAACAAAAATTCACTGGACTCAGTCAGTGTTTTTAATCTCACGGAGATTCAAAGCTAAGTCTACATCATCATTGGCCTTCCCAACTCTCTGTCAACCCACAAGCGTTATAGTGAAATCTGTTTTGAGATGCAACTATTTTCCATTGTGTGAACAGGAATTATTTATTTTTTCTATAGCTTATTTTTCTAATTTATTCAATATTTATTATAACAAATGTATTTTCTCCGATGTCTAATTGAGTTTTCTACATAAAAAAATAATCTTTAAGCCTCTAAAGACTTTTTTTCTCAAATTTAATTGCCTATTCTTTTGTTTGGCAGGGAATTAAAATCCATAATTCTGTTATAAGTTATAGCATTGGGATTGCTTGAATGTCTGGAATTTGAAGTAAAATTCTGATACTTCTTTTCATAATATATACTTTAAATAACACGTGTTCAATTATGCGCAATAATCAAAGCGTACAGAGGTGAGACTGGCTGGAGACAAAATTAAGAACAGGCTGTAGCCACCAAATTGCTCCTCAGGGAACGACCATTCAAATGAAGTCATAGAGAGTACACAGAGGACCAACATTTGAAAGAGTTCTTTCTTCAATCATGTTTGAGGCAGTTTAATGCTCTACCTGCACTTTTACTGTATGGTTTTGCAATAGCCCCACATGTGTCCACAATTGTTTTCAAAAATAAAATTAGGACCTTTACCAATAGATGTTAGTGTAACAAAATAGTCTATTTGTTGGATTGATATTTATACTGAGTGCACAGTGCGTAACAATGATAGTGCAGTGAGTTTCATAGGATGCGCAGTGTTGTAGGCCTTTTGAAAGTGCAGTGGCCTAGAGGGTCGATTTCTAACACGAGGTCTAGACAACGGCCATGGCTTTAAACCGCGTTTGGGTTTATAAAACGACATCTTCTCCATTTTTCTGAGCCAGGGCTCGAAACCATGGTCTGAAGCAGAGTCCACGGCTGGGGTAAGTTTAAAACCAGGGCTTCATGTATACAATATGGAGTTAGTAGATCAGGTGAATAATTATTGAAGGAAAATTTGTTTCTACAAAATTAAATCCCTTGCTTAGAGTGATAAGAGACAGGAATAATCCTTGTAGCTATATAACGACGATAATTTCAGGCGAATATATTGATTTTCGAAGGAATCAACGGAAAATTTAGCAAGAACGCTAAACAATAATCTGCAACTAAATGCAAGAGGCAGCGGGTTGACAGTTCTTTACACCTTCTTGTTGCTTTGAGGGAAGTAAGATATAACATTTTATATTATTATACATTTATGCCTATGGGACGATATATCTTAATTCTTAATCTTTACAGTACTTTTGGACATTTTATTTAATACTCGAAATTGATGTGGGCCTATAGGATTACAAAACAAACGTAAATTCGTCTTCTTATTTCAATTTTTATGCTACTTGGGCTTCCCACGTAGTACTAGCATAGTATATGTGAAAATAGAACCGTAGTAGATTTTAGCTTCATTTGAAATTTCATTCCAGTTAATATTTAGGTTATTGATTCCTTTGAACCGGGTTTACAGGTAGTTAATGTTGGCAGTACTTATGAACAAATGATAAACTACAACAGAAACGCACGATACCGGTATGGGCTAGTTATTTTGGCAATATCAATGTTATACCTAAAAATCCGTTCCCTATTAAATATTAAGTAATAAGTAAGAAGAATAAGTAAGAATAAAAAGCGATTCTGAGCTGCGTTGGCATATATAAAACCGACGAACCTCGGTTTCTTCTCAATCCGCGTCACGACTTCGTTTTAGAAATCGCATTAGGATTCAGAACTCGATCGCCGTTGAAAAGTAGAGGTTTGGAACGACGATTTCGTCCGTGTTTTAGAAATTGACCCAGAGAGTCTGTTGAGTAGATTCTAGTACTCGAGTAACGAGTACAGTTAATTTTTAGTGGGTAGAGAAAGTACAGAGAATGTTGAAAATATAATTCATTTTAAAATTGAAAATAAAATTCGGAGGATGATACATAAGAACTACATGGAAAATAGACACTATGGTAAAATCACATCACAACTTAAACATTCATAAGGTGAAATTTTTATTCATTCATTCTTCATTCATTCATTAAATATGATATTAGTTCTTGTGTGAAAACTTTAATAAAGAAAAGTGTATATCGACGACTTTGAACAGCAACCTCTTATGGAAATATTCGTTCAATATAAGACTTCACTTGATTCTCATCAAAAAAAGTTTTTCCAAACTTCTGCAAGCATAGGGTATGTCAAGCCATGGATATAAAGACCAGAATAATATCTTGTTGTGACAGACATTTATTTGTTTTTTCTAGAGATATTGAAATGTTTTATTTTTTCGCTCTGGCCTACTGTAATATTCAAATTTTGGCATACGAGGTTGGTGATGTACAACAGCGATATATTAGTATAACATATCTCATTATAGCGTCAATGAAATGTGTTCTATAGTGTCAGTGAAATGTGTTATAGAGTGTGAGTAAAATGTGTTCTAAAGTGGCAGTGAATTGCGTCATAGTGCCACTACAGTGAGTGAGATGAGAGTAAAGTGAAAGACTATTGAAACTTTTGTAGGGACTATACATATGTAGGTTGTATTGCAAATTAGGTAATTTATTATTAGGTTATTTTATGTATTAAGTTATTTTATGTTTTATTAGGTTATTTTATGTTTTATTATTATTATTGTGTTAAATTGTACATTGTGTTAAATTGTATTGTGTATTCTTATTGTATTGTGTATTGTAATATTATTGTGTATTGTTTATATTGTGTATAACACTGCCACCGGGTGCTTGCCCACTTGCAGTGTAAATAAATTCATACATACATATAGGTCGTTGATTATGTTTTGTTGGTAGTACGCTTCTCTACTCTCTTCGATTTGTTATGTTTCTGTAATTCTTTAGTTTTTCTGTCAGAATATCTTTTTTCATATATTGTTATACTTTCTGTAACTACTACTGGGCGAAAACCCATTTGTAGTTAACAAATATTTATTCATTTCTTAATTCGTTCATTTATTCTTTCATTTACTCATACATTGCGAAGCAAATATGAAGGCGGGTCATGAGAAAACAAAATCTATCTCTTGCAAATAATTTTTCAGTAGGACATTTTTGAGACTATAAAAATGCAGGATTTGTTTTCCACTTCCTCTAAGATGTAATTGTTCTTCAGTCACCTGTACGAAGACAGGTTTTAATATCATAAGTGACGCCAATAAGGCAACATTTGTGAGCCAAATAAGCCAAGAGATAATGGGTGAGGTGGCAAGTTACTTTCCCTCCATATATATATATATATATATATATATATATATATATATATATATATATATATATATATATATATATATATATATACATATGCCAGAACTAGAATCATAAGGAAGAAATGTTTAATTATTAGGAACAATGAAAATAAAAGCAGCGGATGGGCTTGTGTGGTGCATAGAATAGAATTTTCCACAATGACTACAGCAAAATTTAATTAATACGCATAGAAACCAAATCCGTTCAGACATATGTTTACAGTATTTTAAATTATATTTTGCTCAACATACAGAATATACGCAATTAACCGAAATTCTATTGCAACCTTATCAAATTTTATGTTTTAAAAGATACACAAATTTTATTATTTATCTCAAAATGAATTGGATATTATTCTTGCACTCATGCTTTTTAATAGTTACGAGAAAGTCAGTGACGTCGGTCTGTATTTTTAATATCATGGAGATTCAAAAAGTCTGTCATAACATTATTGGCCTCCCCCACTCTCTGTTAAATCTAAACTGATATAGTGAAATCTGTTTTGAGATGTAACTGTTTTGCATTGTCAGAACATAAATGTTTTAGGTCTGTGTAAAATTTAGTGTTCATTTTTATTCAGTACTTTCAGTAACAAACGTAATATGTCTGATGACTTCATTCAGTTTCATACATTAAAATATTATTTACGTTATACGTCTGAAGTCGAAAAATTTTAAGCTTCATTTTTTATTTTTGTTTGGGTGGGAGTTTAAAGTATAAAATTCTGTTGCATATTGTAGCATTGGGATTGCAAGATTGTTTGGAATGGAAGCAATGTATTGATATATCTTTTCATATCTGTCTTTACATTTCCTGGCAATCACTGCAATTTAAAAATGCAACTTGCTGTCAAAATTCCAATTAAGACACTCGAATTTGAACCGTATATTATATGTAAAACATTCATTAACAGAATTTCAATAATTTGTATTTTTCACAGCAATACGATGTTTTAAAACCCGAGTTTGTCAAAACTCTAAAGTAGTTTTGGTTTTTTTGTGTTTTTAATTGGACCGTCGAAATTGCTTTTGTTAGATCGTATGATTTACCTAATACTTATATATTAATATGTTTACTATGTTTTCACTGAAGCGCGAAATTCTTTCCGAACAGACTGCATAGAACCTTATCCTTTCATTTATTTCTTTTTTTTTTTATTTATTTCTTGCGTTCAATTTCACTCATTTTGTAACAATATCACGATGCGAAGTAAGTTGTAATATTTACAACAATAATTCTGAGAGTAAATTGGTTACTATAAACGGCGCAATGACTGGCGGTAAAAATGTAAACTTTGCTTGTTAACAGCACATAGCCCATTAGGCCTATATCTGGAAACAGTGATGCTCCTTGAGGCTAGTAATGTCTTTGGACACGATTTGTAACTACTTCCGGGTCCCGTGTTAGTTGGCCACTGTATATATTTAAATATGTTTAAATAACAGAAGTTCATTCTTCCTTTTACTCCTTAATTAATTAATTAATGTTAATTAATGCATTTATTCATTCGTTTTAAATAATATAATAGTTCTCATGTGGTAACATTAATAGTGAAAAGTGTATATCGACAATGTTGAACGGCAACTTTGTATATAAAAATATGAACGAAATAATATTTCTCTTGACTCGTCAAATAAATTTTCTCGAATCGTCTGTAAACGCATCATAAGTGAAAGGTTTGATATAAACATGAGAACAAGAGACTTAAATACTCTTTTATTGCCAGACATTTGTTAGTTTTTTTTTTTAGAGATATTGAATTGTTTTCTTCGCTCTCCTACAAAATTGAAATTTTAGACGTACGAGCTTGGTGTTTAGCTGCTTTCTTAATTTGTATTTTTTTTAATTACAACCAGCAAAAATCTGTTGATCAAATCTGATGGAAGCCTGATCTCCGATCAAATACTGATTGTTCTTTGTGCAACAGAAATAGAACTGATGGCCAATCAAACCCTCCTTGATCGCCAATCATATTTTGATCGGTGTTTTTGCACCCAGGCCTAGGTTTTTCTGTCAGAGTGTGTTTTCTTCATATATTGTTCTTTCGTACGTTCGTTTGTTACCTAGTGAATTCCTTAGTTAGTCCGTCAGTAAGTTAGTCAGTCAGTTAGTTCGTTCATTCGTTTACAAATTAATTGATTCATACTGCGAAGCTAATACAAAGACGAAAATATAATCTATCTCATTGCTAATAATAAACTTAAAATAGGACATGCTTAGTCTAAAAGAAATAAATGTTTTGTTTTCCGCTCCCTATATATGTAGTTGTTTTTTAGTCAACTGTCCGAAGACAGATTTGAATCTCATAAGACAACACTGATGGGGCAACGAAGCCACGAGATAATGGGCTAGAGTGGCCAGTTCCTCTCCCCCTTCCCGAAACTAAAATATATGCCAGAAGTAGTATCATAAGAATTAAATATAAAATATTAGCAACATTTTAGAATAAGGTTGCGGAGGGGCTTGTATGGTGCAGAATATCATTTTCAGGATGATACATGATGGCAAAAATTAATCAAAACGCATTGGAACGAAATCAGTCCAGACACATGTTTACGTTATTTCCAAATATGTCTCGCCCAACATATCCGAAAGGCTATTACAACATTATCAATGTTAATGTTTTATATAGTAACCAAATTTTATAACTTATCTCAGGAAAGAATTGTATATGAATCTTGCACTTCGATTTTTAAGAGTGAAGAGAGAATCATTGGCCTCAGACAGTTTTTTTAATCTCATGGATATTCAAAAGTGTTTCCAGATCATCATTGGCCTTCGCAACTCTTTCTTAACTCAGAAGCGATATAGTGAAATTTTTTTTGACGTGCAATTATTTTCTATTTTCTGAACAGATAATTTTTAATTTTTTCTATAACTTAATGTTCTATTTTATTGAAGTAATGAAATAACAAACGTTATATGTCTGATATCTTCATTGAGTTTTCTACATAAATGTATGTTCGTTATGCATCTGAAACCTTATTTTCTCAAGCTTTATTGTTTGTTCTTTTATGAAACAGTGAGTTAAAATCCAAAACTCTGTTACATATTTTGGCACTGGGATTGCAATAATGTTTGGAATTTGTAGTAAAATTTTGGGATTTCTTTTCATGTATATTTTACAAAACACGAATTCAATTATGCGCAATGATTCAAGCGTTCAGTGGTGATACGGGCTGGAGTAAATAAAAAAAAAAGATTGCAGCCACCAAATTGCTCTTCAAGGAACGACCATTCAATTAGATTTATAGAAAGAACATGGAGGACGTATATTTCAAATAGACCTTTCCTCAATCGTGTCACGAGGGAGCGGAATATTTTACCTGCAGGATTATGCTATTCTCTTGCAATAGACCCTAACCAGAAGTGTTTTCAAAAATAAACCCAAGACCTTGACTAATAAATGTTAATGTAACAAAATGGTTTCTATTTGTTGGACTTATAATTATACTGCGTGCGCAGTGCATAATATTGGAAGATTAGAGTGTTTTAAATGTTTCGCAGTGTGTTGTATGCCTAGTGAAAATGCAGTCATCTACAGGGCATGTTCAGTAGGCTTTAGTACTCGAGTAATGAGTGCAGTTAATGTATATGGAGTAGAGAAAGTACAAAGAAGTTTGAAAATATTATTCATATTAGAATTAGAATTATAACCTGGAGGATGATAATTACTTCGATACTAGGTTCTCAGGTAAAATAATTTGACAATTGAAATATCAACTAGGTGAAAATTTTATTCATTCATTCATATTAAATAAGTTCGTAGTTCTTCAGCAGAAACTTAAATAGTGAAAAATGTACATAAACGTTGTTGAACGGGAATCTTGTATGTAAAAATATATCGTTATCTCCCTCTACATACAAGGGGGTGAGTAGTTATTAAATATTCATTCATTCATTCGTTTAACCTTTCATGCTTTAGTTCATCCTTTCATTCATACATACATTTCGAAGCTAATATAAAGGCGCGTAGTGAAAAAAAAAACCTGTCTCTTGCAAAAGAATTTTCAGTTGGTCATATTTGTGACTACAAGGAATTAATAGTTTTTTTTTCCTATCCCTATAAGATTTATTCGTTCTATAATCAACTGCCAGAATACAGATTTTACCCTCATAATTGACGCCAATAAGGCAACATCCATGAGGCAAATATGTCAAGTAATAATAAGTGGTGTGTCAGAAGTAGGTAGTATCATAAGAAGTAAAACTGAAATATTAGCAACAAAAAAATAACGTTGGGGAGCGGCTTGTGTGGTGCATAGAGTAGTATTCTCAGGATGATACATGGTTGCAAAAATTAGTGAAAAGACATAGGTAGGAAATCAGTCCAGACACTTGGTTACAGTACTTACAAAATATGTTTCCCCAACATATACAATATATGCAATTAAGCGAACTTCTATTGTAACAATATCAAAGTTAATTTATTTAATCATACTCAAATTTTATTACTTATATCAGAAACAAATTGCATATTATTCTTGGACTTTTGCTCTTTGAGAGTTAAGAAAGAATCAGTGGCCTCAGTCAGTATTTTTGATCTCATGGGGATTCAAAGACTTTACCATATCATCATTGGTCTTCCCAACTTTCTGTTAACTCAGAAGGACTATAGTGAAATCTGTTTCGAGATTCAAATATTTTCCATCGTCAGAACAGGAAACTAATATTTTTCTTTTTTATTTTTATTTTTTAATATCCTATTTTATTCAATAATTTAAATAACAAACGTAATTTGTCTGAAGTCCTCATTGAGTTTTCTACATAAAAGGATAGCCGTTATGCATCTGAAGCCTTTTATTCTCAAGCTTCGTTGCTTTTTCTTTTGTTAGGCTGGAGTTAAAATCCAAAATTCTATTGCATATTGTAGCATTGGGATTGCAAGAATGTTTGGAATTTTAAGTAAAGGTTTGATATTTCTTTGAGTGTACACTTTAAATAACACGAATTGAATTGTGCGCAATGATCAATACGTGCAGTGGTGAGGCTGGCTGAAGTAAATAATAAAAATTGCAGCCACCAATTTGTTCCTCAAGGAACGACCATTCAAATAAATTGATAGAAAGAACACAGAGCACGTATATTTGAAATAGTTCTTTCCTGAATCGTGCCACGAGGGAGTGGAATGCTTTACCTGCAGGTTTACTGTATGATTTGCAATAGACTCTAACCACAAGTGTTTTCAAAACTAAACTTAAGACCTTTACTAATAGATGTTAATGTAACAAAATTGTCTCTATCTGTTGCATTTCTAGTTATACTGAGTGCGCAGTGCGTAATATTGGAAGTGTAGTGAATTTTAGATTGCTGGCAGTGTGTTGTATGCCTAGTGAAAATGCAGTTATCTACAGAGGATGTTCACTAGGATTTAGTACTGGAGTAATGCATTCAGTTAATGTGTAGTTAGAAGGAAAAGTGCAAAGAATGTTGAAAATGTTATTTAGATTAGAATTAGAAGTAGAATCCGGAGGATGATGAGAACTACATCGAAACTAGGCTCTCAGGTAGAATAATTTCACAATTTAAATATCATCAATGTGAAATTGTTATTCATTCATTCATATTTTACAAGTTAGTAGTTCTTCAGTGAAAATTCTAATATTCATTCACTGAATCTTTAATTGGTTCATTCGGTTATACGTTCTATTGTTGAGTTATCCTTTCATTTATATATACATTTCGAAGCTAATATAAAGTACCGTCCTGAGGAAACAAAATCTAACATTTGCAAAAACATTTTCAGTATAACATATTTGTGACAATAAGAAATTAATATTTTGTTTCCCACACCATATAAGATTTATTTATTCTTTAGTAAACTGTCCGAAGTCAGATTTTAAACTCATAAGTGATGAAGGATGAGTGTAACAGAGAAAAATTCTCTCCGGCACCGGGATTTGAATCCGGGTTTTCAGCTCTACGTGCTGACGCTCTATCCACTGAGCCGCACCGGATACACATCCCAATGTCGGATTGAATCCTCTCAGTTTAAGTTCAACTTCTTGGGTTCCCTCTATTGGCCTACCCTCATGCACTGCGTCATAGATGTATGACAGTGGCACAATCTCTCCATACATCTGCAGAGGTGCACTCGTTTTGAGTGACTAAGCGGCCGGGATCCGACGGATTAAGCGCCGTCTTACATCACTAAGTGATTATTTTTCGGATATCATATATTGTTACGATGTACCGAAATATATACATGATGTTTCCTTGCATTAATTCTGCGTCATCATATGATGAAGGATGATTGGAACAGAGAAAAATTCCTCCGGCTCCGGGACTTGAACTCGGGTTGTCAGCTCTACCTGCTGACGCTCTATCCACTAAGCCACACCGGATTCCCATCCCGATGTCGGATTGAATCCTCGCAGTTTAAGTTCCACCTCTTAATCCGTCGGATCCCGGCCATTTAATCACTAATAACGAATGCACCTCTGCACATGTATGCACATTGTGCCACTGTCATACATCTATGACGCAGTGCATATGGTTAGGCTACTAGAGAGAACCCAAGAGATGGAAATTAAACTAATAAGATTCAATCCGACATCGGGATGGGAATCCGGAGTGGCTTAGTGAATAGAGCATCAGAACGTAGAAATGAAAACATGGATTCAAATCCTGCTGCCGGAGAGAATTGTTCTCTGTTCCACTCATTCCTTATAAGTGATGCCAATAAGGCGACAGTCATGAGGCAACCAAGACTAGAAGTATTAGGTGGGGTGTCTTTATATATATATATATATATATATATATATATATATATATATATATGTCAGAAGTATAATCGTTAAAATTAAATATAATATATTAGCAATATTTTAGAAAAACTTTGCGGAGGGGCTTGCATGGTGTATATAGTAGAATTAACAGGGTGAGACATGACAGCAAATGTTAGTGAAAGCTCATAGGATCGAAATCAATCCAGACACATGCTTTCAGTTCTTTCAAAATATGTATTGCCCAACGTATACATTATATGCAATTAACCGAAGTTCTATTGGAACATTATCTAAGTCAATGTAATAAATCGTACCCAAATATTTTTACTCATCTCAGAAGCAAATAACATATTATTCTTGCACTTTAGCTTTTTAAGAGTCAGTGGCCTCATTCAGTACTTTTAATCTCATGCAGATTAAAAGTGTTTGGAATATCAACATTGGGCTTCCCAACTCTCTGTTAACTCAGAAACGATATAGTGAAATCTGTTTTGAGATGCAACTATCTTCAATTGTCTGAACTGGAAATTTTTAATTTTTTCTGAAGCTTATTGTTTTATTTTATTCAATAATTGAAAAACCATAAGTAATTTATCTGATGTCTTAATTGAGTTTTTTACCAGAGTGCTGCAGAATAGCGCATACAATCGGTTTATATTCGACCGGTTGCAGATGAACCGGCCAGGTTAGACATTCGTTCGAATATCCGGTCTTGAAGCGGTTGCACCTGGCTAGGCAGAACCACAGATATAGGGGAGAGAATACCAAGCGCATATCAGAATACAGGAACTCTGATGACATTTTGTAACTACACAAATGGAGTAATTGAAGGAAATTTGCTGTTCCTAATTAAAAGAGGGTTAGTTTGAAATTCTTAGGGAAATATTTGGGGCTAAGAGGAATGAAGTTACAGGAGAATGGAGATAGTTACACAACGCAAATGGACGCATTCTATTCATCACCCTACTTAACTAGGAACATTATGTCCAGACATTTGAGATGGGCAGGGCATGTAGCATATATGTGCGAATCCAGAAATGCATATAGAGTTGGGAGGCCGGAGGGAAAAAGACCTTTGGGAAGGTCGAGATTTATATGGGAGGATAATATTGAAAGGATTTGAGGGAAGAGGGATAGGATGATAGAGGCTGGACCGATGGCGGGCTTATATGAGAGCAGCAATGAACACGCGGGTTCCTTAAAATCCATAAGTAAAAAGTTAGCTTGAAATAGGGTTATAATTGATTGAACACTTTGGTACATTTATCTTCATAACTAATATATAAGTCAAGTAATGGACACCGGTAACAACAAAGGAAATAAGCGTAATGCATAGATGAAATCTGACGTGTAAACAAATACAAGAATAAAATAAATTACAATTACTGTATTTACAAAATAGAAGAGCAATTAAGTACACACTTACTATAGTAACGTTCATACTTCAAACTCAAAATGTACAGGCTACCTCTGAAAGAGTAGTTGTTAATATAGCCTATGTCTTTTAACTATTCTAAGTGGATGTATTATTATTTCTGTAATATATCTTTTTAGGGAGATAACAAATTATTAACAAAAATAAAAGCACTCTCAATTCTAATGATTGTAGTTTCATGATGCGTGCTTCAATCAATGAGAAGAAAAGAGGAAATATCATTTGAAAGGTACACGATGATAATCGCAATCTTGCAACGATTCTTGGAACACCTATATGACTCAATATTCTCTGTCTTTCATGATCCAGAACCGTCCAAGCGAGAGAGACTCGGACATTCGTTCAACCGAAAGTTATACTACTGCTCGAGTCGGAAGAGCTTCGCATACTGTCTATAGCGCCAGGCGTTCAGTAGCAATCTGTCTGTTCTACCTTTCGTAACCGGTTATGCATGGCTATATTTTCTACATAAAAGAATATTAGTTATGCATCTGAATCCTTACTTTGTCAAGCTCATGGTTCGTTCTTTTATTTCGCTGGGAGTTAAAATCCGAAACGCTGTTGCATGTTGTAGCATTGATCTTGCAAGAATGTTTGAAATTCGAAGTAAAAATTTGAAATATATTTTTTCACGTATAATTTAAATAACACGAATTCAATTATGCGTAATGATCAAAGCGCACTGTGATGAGACTGGATGGAGTAAATAAAAAATAGGTTGCAAGCCGCCAAACTGCTCTTGAAGGAACGAACATTCAAATAAATTTATAGAGAGAATACAGCGGAGGTATCCTAATTGAAATAGTATTTTTCTCAATCGCAGTAGAACTCATACAATACATGGAATTAAACGAAATGTTTTAAATCTTACTCAAATTTTATTACATATCTCAGAAACAAAATGCATTATACTTGCACTTTTACCTTTTTAAGACATAAGAAAGAGTCCGTGGTCTAAGCCAATATTTTTAATTTTATGAATATTTAATGAGGTTGCCATATCATCATTGGCCTTTCAAACATTCTATTAACTCAGAATGGATGTATAGAAATCTCTTTTGAGATGCAACTATTTTCCATCGACTGAACGGAAAATTTTTAGCTTAATGTTATATTTTATTCAATAATTGAAATAACAAGTGTAATTTCTCTGATGGTTCATTGACATTTGTACATGAAATAATACTTGTTATGGCTTTGAAGACTTATTTTCTCACCTTTTATTACATGCTCTTTTATTTGGCTGGGAATTAAAATCCAAAATTCTTTGGCATGTTGTACCACTGTAATTGCAAGAATGTTTGGAATTTGACGTAAAATTTTGATATTTCTTGTCATATATAGTTCAATAACACGTGTTAATTTTGCTCTATGATCAAATACTACAGAGGCGAGACTGCTTGGAGACAAATAAGAACTAGGTTGCAGCCATCAAATTCCTCCTCAAGGAACGACCACTCACTTAATGTGATAGAAGGAACACAGAGGACCGATATTTAAAAGAGATCTTTCCTGAATTATGCTATCAGACAGCAGAATACACTACCTGCAGGCTTACTGTATGTTTTTTCAGTAGATCCTAACCACAAGCGTTCTAAAAAATAAGCTTAAGACCTTTACTAATAGATGTTAATGTAATAATATAGTCTGTCTAAGTTGGATATATAGTTATACAGAGTGCGTAGTGCGCAATATTGGAAGTGTAGTACTATAGGTTATACTGTTATTTATTGAACAATTTCAAGGGAAAAATTGTTCCGGTGCCGAGTATCGATCCCGGGGACCTCTGGTTGAACGTACCAGCGCTCTGCCAACTGAGTTACACGGGAACTCCAACCAGCACCGTCTCAACATTTCCCTTTATATCCACACAACTCGCGTGGACTGACGAAAGGCCAGAGACCCACATCGAGTGCACACAATCACTGTGTGACTTGGAATTGAGGTTTTCTATTAACGTAGACAGTGACGTATATATTATGCAAATCTAGTCTTTCAAGTAAAGCTTCCTGTAAAGCAGATTTGAATAATTTAAAGGAAAAAATTGTTCCGGGGCCGGGTATCTATCCCGGGACTTCTGGTTGAACGTACCATCGCTTTGCCAACTGAGCAACACGGGAACTACACCCAGCACCGTCTCACCTTTTCCTTTTATATCCACACAACTCGCGTGTGCTGACGAAACGCCAGAGACCCATATCTAGTGCAAACAATGTCTGTGTGACTTGGAATTGTGGTTTTCTATTAACGTACACAGTGACGTATGTATTATGCAAAACTAGTCTTTCAAGTAACGCTTCCTGTAAAGCAGATTTGAATAATTTAAAGGAAAAAATTTGTTCCGGGACCGGGTATCTATCCCGGGACCTCTGGTTCAACGTACCAGCGCTCTGCCAACTGAGCTACCCGGGAACTCCACCAGCACCGTCTCAATTTTTCCCTTTATAGCCACACAACTCGCGTGCGTTGTCGAAACGCCAGAGACCCACATCGAGTGCAAACAATCTCTGTGTGACTTGGAATTGTGGTTTTCTGTTAACGTACACAGTGACGTATATATTATGCAAATCTAGTCTTTCAGGTAAAGCTTCCTGTAAAGCAGATTTGAATAATATCAATAGGAAAATTGTTCCGGAGCCGGGTATCTATTCCGGGACCTCTGGTTGAACGTACCAGCGCTCTGCCAACTGAGCTACCCGGGAATTCCACCCAGTACCGTCTCAACTTTTCCCTTTATGTCCACACAAATCGCCTGTGCTGACGATACGCCAGAGACCCACATCGAGTGCACACAATTTCTGTGTGACTTGTGTGTGATTGGAATTTTGGTTTTCTGTTAACGTACACAGTGACGTATAAATTATGCAAATCTAGTCTTTCAGGTAAAGCTTCATGTAAAGCAGATTTCAATCATACCAAGTTAAAAATTGTTCCGGGGCCGGGTATCGATCCCGTGACCTCTGATTGAACGTACCAGCGCTCTGCCAACTGATCCACCAGGGATACTTCACCCAGCACCGTCTCAACTCGATTTACACTCAATGTGGGTCTCTGGCGTTTCGTCAGCCCACGCGAGTTGTGTGGATATAAAGGGAAAAGTTGAGACGGTGCTGGGTGGAGTTCCCGGGTAGTTCAGTTGGCAGAGCGCTGGTACATTGAACCACAGATCCCGGGATCGATACCCGGCCCCGGAACAATTTTTCCCTTGAAATTATTCTAATCTGCTTTACAGGAAGCTTTACCTGAAAGACTAGATCTGCATAATATATACGTCACTTTGTATGTTAACAGAAAACCACAATTCCGAGTCACACAGAGATTGTTTGCACACGATGTGGGTCTCTGGTGTGTCGGCAACACACGCGATTTGTGTGGATATAAAGGGAAAAGTTGAGAGGGTACTGGGTGGAGTTCCCGGGTATCTCAGTTGGCAGAGCGCTGGTACGTTCAACCTGAGGTACCGGGATAGATACCCGGCCACGGAACAATTTTTTTCCTTTAAATTATTCAAATCTGCTTTACAGGAAGCTTTACCTGAAAGACTAGATTTGCATAATATATACGTCACTGTGTACGTTAACAGAAAACCACAATTCCTAGTCACACAGAGATTGTTTGCACTCGATGTGGGTCTCTGGCGTTTCGACAACCCACGCGAGTTGTGTGGATATAAAGGGAAAAGTTGAGACGGTACTGGGTGGAGTTCCCGGGTAGTTCAGTTGGCAGAGCGCTGGTACGTTCAACCAGAGGTCCCGGGATAGATACCCGGCCCGGAACAATTTTTCTATTGAAATTATTCAAATCTGCTTTACAGGAAGCTTTACCTGAAAGAGTAGATTTGCATAATATATACGTCACTGTGTACGTTAAGAGAAAACCACAATTCCAAGTCACACAGAGATTGTTTGCTCTCGATGTAGGTCTCTGGCGAGTTGTGTGGATATAAAGGGAAAAGTTGAGACGGTAATGGGTGGAGTTCCCGGGTAGCTCAGTTGGCAGAGCGCTGGTACTTTCAACCAGAGATCCCGGAATAGATACCCGGTTCCGGAACATTTTTCTATTGATATTATTCAAATCTGCTTTACAGGAAGCTTTACCTGAAAGGCTAGATTTGCATAATATATACGTCATTGTGTACGTTAACAGAAAACCACAATTCCAAGTCACACAGAGATTGTATGCACTCGATGTGGGTCTCTGGCGTTTCGACAACGCACGCGAGTTGTGTGGCTATAAAAGGAAAAGTAGAGACGGTTATGGGTGGAGTTCCCGGGTAGCCCAGTTGGCAGAGCGCTGGTACGTTGAACCAGAGGTCCCGTGATAGATACCCGGCCCTGGAACAATTTTTTCCTTTAAATTATTCAAATCTGCTTTACAGGAAGCTTTACTTGAAAGACTAGATTTGCATAATATATACGTCACTGTGTACGTTAATAGAAAACCACAATTCCAAGTCACACAGTTATTGTGTTCACTCGATATGGGTCTCTGGCGTTTCGTCAGTCCACGCGAGTTGTGTGGATATAAAGGGAAATGTTGAGACGGTGCTGGTTGGAGTTCCCGGGTAACTCAGTTGGCAGAGCGCTGGTACGTTCAACCAGAGGTCCCCGGGATCGATACCCGGCACCGGAACAATTTTTCCCTTGAAATTGTTCACTAATAACAGTATAACCTACCGTACTACACTTCCAATATTGCGCACTACGCACTCTGTATAACTATAAATCCAATTTAGAGAGACTATATTATTACATTAACATCTATTAGTAAAGGTCTTAAGCTTATTTTTTAGAACGCTTGTGGTTAGGATCTACTGCAAAAACATACAGTAAGCCTGCAGGTAGAGCATTCTGCTGTCTCATAGCATAATTCAGGAAAGATCTCTTTCAAATATCGGTCTTCTGTGTTCCTTCTATCACATTATGTGAGTGGTCGTTCCTAGAGGAGGAATTTGATGACTGCAACCTAGTTTTTATTTGTCTCCAACCAGTCTCGCCTCTGTAGGATTTGATCATAGAGCATAAATGAACACGTGTTATTGATATATATATATATATGACAAGAAATATCAAAATTTTACGTCAAATTCCAAACATTCTTGCAATTACAGTGGTACAACATGCCACAGAATTTGAATTTTAATTCCCTGCCAAATAAAAGAGCATGTAATAAAAGGTGAGAAAATAAGTCTTCAAAGCCATAACAAGTATTCTTTCATGTACAAATGTCAATGAACCATCAGAGAAATTACACTTGTTATTTCAATTATTGAATAAAATATAACATTAAGCTAAAAATTTTCCGTTCATTCGATGGAAAATAGTTGCATCTCAAAAGAGATTTCAATACATCCATTCTGAGTTAATAGTAAGTTTGAAAGGCCAGTGATGAAATGGCAACCTCATTGAATATCCATAAAATTAAAAATATTGACTTAGACCACGGAATCTTTCTTATGTCTTAAAAAGGTAAAAGTGCAAGTATAATATGCATTTTGTTTCTGAGATATGTAATAAAATTTGAGTAAGATTTAAAACATTTCGTTTAATTCCATGTATTGTATGAGTTCTACTGCGATTGAGAAAAATACTATTTCAAATGGGATACCTCCGCTGTATTCTCTCTACAAATTTATTTGAATGTTCGTTCCTTCAAGAGCAGTTTGGCGGCTTGCAACCTATTTTTTATTTACTCCATCCAGTCTCATCACAGTGCGCTTTGATCATTACGCATAATTGAATTCGTGTTATTTAAATTATACGTGAAAAAATATATTTCAAATTTTTACTTCGAATTCCAAACATTCTTGCAAGACCAATGCTACAACATGCAACAGCGTTTCGGATTTTAACTCCCAGCCAAATAAAAGAACGGAGCATGAGCTTGACAAAGTAAGGATTCAGATGCATAACTAATATTCTTTTATGTAGAAAATATAGTCCTGCATAACCGGTTACGAAAGGTAGAACAGACAGATTGCTACTGAACGCCTGGCGCTATAGACAGTATGCGAAGCTCTTCCGACTCGAGCAGTAGTATAACTTTCGGTTGAACGAATGTCCGAGTCTCTCTCGCTTGGACGGCTCTGGATCATGAAAGACAGAGAATATTGAGTCATATAGGTGTTCCAAGAATCGTTGCAAGGTTGCGATTATCATCGTGTACCTTACAAATGATATTTCCTCTTTTCTTCTCATTGATTGAAGCACGCATCATGAAACTACAATCATTAGAATTGAGAGTGCTTTTATTTTTGTTAATAATTTGTTATCTCCCTAAAAAGATATATTACTGAAATAATAATACATCCACTTAGAATAGTTAAAAGACATAGGCTATATTAACAAGTACTCTTTCAGAGGTAGCCTGTACATTTTGAGTTTGAAGTATGAACGTTACTATAGTAAGTGTGTACTTAATTGCTCTTCTATTTTGTAAATACAGTAATTGTAATTTATTTTATTCTTGTATTTGTTTACAAGTCAGATTTCATCTATGCATTACGCTTATTTTCCTTGGTGTAACTGGTGTCCATTACTTGCCTTATATATTAATTATGAAGATAAATGTAACAAAGTATTCAATCAATTATAACCCTATTTCAAGCTAACTTTTTACTTATGGATTTTAAGGAACCCGCGTGTTCATTGCTGCTCTCATATAAGCCCGCCATCGGTCCAGTCTCTATTATCCTATCCCACTTTCCACAAATCCTTTTAATATTATCCTCCCATATAAATCTCGACCTTCCCAAAGTTCTTTTTCCCTCCGGCCTCCCAACTCTATATGCATTTCTGGATTCGCACATATATGCTACATGCCCTGCCCATCTCAAATGTCTGGACATAATGTTCCTAGTTAAGTAGGGTGATGAATAGAATGCGTCCATTTGCGTTGTGTAACTATCTCCATTCACCTGTAACTTCATTCCTCTTAGCCCCAAATATTTCCCTAAGAATTTCAAACTAACCCTCTTTTAATTAGGAACAGCAAATTTCTTTCAGTTACTCCATTTGTGTAGTTACAAAATCTCATCAGAGTTCCTGTATTCTGATATGCGCTTGGTATTCTCTCCCCTATATCTGTGGTTCTGCCTAGCCAGGTGCAACCGCTTCAAGGCCGGATATTCGGACGAATGTCCAACCTGGCCGGTTCATCTCCAACCGGTCGAATATAAACCGATTGTATGCGCTATTCTGCAGCACTCTGGTAAAAAACTCAATTAAGACATCAGATAAATTACTTATGGTTTTTCAATTATTGAATAAAATAAAACAATAAGCTTCAGAAAAAATTAAAAATTTCCAGTTCAGACAATTGAAGATAGTTGCATCTCAAAACAGATTTCACTATATCGTTTCTGAGTTAACAGAGAGTTGGGAAGCCCAATGTTGATATTCCAAATTCTTTTAATCTGCATGAGATTAAAAGTACTGACTGAGGCCACTGACTCTTAAAGAGCTAAAGTGCAAGAATAATATGTTATTTGCTTCTGAGATGAGTAAAAATATTTGGGTACGATTTATTACATTGACTTAGATAATGTTCTAATAGAACTTCGGTTAATTGCATATAATGTATACGTTGGGCAATACATATTTTGAAAGAACTGAAAGCATGTGTCTGGACTGATTTCGTTCCTATGAGCTTTCACTAACATTTGCTGTCATGTCTCACCCTGAAAATTCTACTATATACACCATGCAAGCCCCTCCACAAAGTTTTTCTAAAATATTGCTAATATTTTATATTTAATTTTAACGATTATACTTCTGACATATATATATATATATATATATATATATATATAAAGACACCCCACCTAATACTTCTAGTCTTGGTTGCCTCATGACTGTCGCCTTATTGGCATCACTTATAAGGAATGAGTGGAACAGAGAACAATTCTCTCCGGCAGCAGGATTTGAACACATGTTTTCATTTCTACGTTCTGATGCTCTATTCACTAAGCCACTCCGGATTCCCATCCCGATGTCGGATTGAATCCTATCAGTTTAATTTCCATCTCTTGGGTTCTCTCTAGTAGCCTAACCATATGCACTGCGTCATAGATGTATGACAGTGGCACAATGTGCATACATGTGCAGAGGTGCATTCGTTATTAGTGATTAAATGGCCGGGATCCGACGGATTAAGAGGTGGAACTTAAACTGCGAGGATTCAATCCGACATCGGGATGGGAATCCGGTGTGTCTTAGTGGATAGAGCGTCAGCAGGTAGAGCTGACAACCCGAGTTCAAGTCCCGGAGCCGGAGGAATTTTTCTCTGTTCCAATCATCCTTCATCATATGATGACGCAGAATTAATGCAAGGAAACATCAGGTATATATATTTCGGTACATCGTAACAACATATGATATCCGAAAAATAATCACTTAGTGATGTAAGACGGCGCTTAATCCGTCGGATCCCGGCCTCTTAGTCACTCAAAACGAGTGCACCTCTGCAGATGTATGGAGAGATTGTGCCACTGTCATACATCTATGACGCAGTGCATGAGGGTAGGCCAATAGAGGGAACCCAAGAAGTTGAACTTAAACTGAGAGGATTCAATCCGACATTGGGATGTGAATCCGGTGTGGCTCAGTGGATAGAGCGTCAGCACGTAGAGCTGAAAACCCGGATTCAAATCCCGGTGCCGGAGAGAATTTTTCTCTGTTACACTCATCCTTCATCACTTATGAGTTTAAAATCTGTCTTCGGACAGTTTACTAAAGAATAAATAAATCTTATATGGTGTGGGAAACAAAAGATTAATTTCTTATTGTCACAAATATGTTATACTGAAAATGTTTTTGCAAATGTTAGATTTTGTTTCCTCAGGACGGTACTTTATATTAGCTTCGAAATGTATATATAAATGAAAGGATAACTCAACAATAGAAGGTATAACCGAATGAACCAATTAAAGATTCAGTGAATGAATATTAGAATTTTCACTGAACTACTACTAACTTGTAAAATATGAATGAATGAATAACAATTTCACATTGATGATATTTAAATTGTGAAATTATTTTACCTGAGAGCCTAGTTTCGATGTAGTTCTCATCATCCTCCGGATTCTAATTCTAATTCTAATCTAAATAACATTTTCAACATTCTTTGCACTTTTCCTTCTAACTACACATTAACTGAATGCATTACTCCAGTACTAAATCCTAGTGAACATCCTCTGTAGATAACTGCATTTTCACTAGGCATACAACACACTGCCAGCAATCTAAAATTCACTACACTTCCAATATTACGCACTGCGCACTCAGTATAACTAGAAATGCAACAGATAGAGACAATTTTGTTACATTAACATCTATTAGTAAAGGTCTTAAGTTTAATTTTGAAAACACTTGTGGATAGAGTCTATTGCAAATCATACAGTAAACCTGCAGGTAAAGCATTCCACTCCCTCGTGGCACGATTGAGGAAAGAACTATTTCAAATATACGTGCTCTGTGTTCTTTCTATCAATTTATTTGAATGGTCGTTCCTTGAGGAACAAATTGGTGGCTGCAATTTTTTTTATTTACTTCAGCCAGCCTCACCACTGCACGCATTGATCATTGCGCACAATTCAATTCGTGTTATTTAAAGTGTACACTCAAAGAAGTATCAAACCTTTACTAAAAATTCCAAACATTCTTGCAATCCCAATGCTACAATATGCAATAGAATTTTGGATTTTAACTCCAGCCTAACAAAAGAAAAAGCAACGAAGCTTGAGAATAAAAGGCTTCAGATGCATAACGGCTATCCTTTTATGTAGAAAACTCAATGAGGACTTCAGACAAATTACGTTTGTTATTTAAATTATTGAATAAAACAGGACATTAAAAAATAAAAAAGAAAAATATTAGTTTCCTGTTCTGACGATGGAAAATATTTGCATCTCGAAACAGATTTCACTATAGTCCTTCAGAGTTAACAGAAAGTTGGGAAGGCCAATGATGCTATGGTAAAGTCTTTGAATCCCCATGAGATCAAAAATACTGACTGAGGCCACTGATTCTTTCTTAACTCTCAAAGAGCAAAAGTCCAAGAATAATATGCAATTTGTTTCTGATATAAGTAATAAAATTTGAGTATGATTAAATACATTAACTTTGATAATGTTACAATAGAAGTTCGCTTAATTGCATATATTGTATATGTTGGGGAAACATATTTTGTAAGTACTGTAACCAACTGTCTGGACTGATTTCCTACCTATGCCTTTTCACTAATTTTTGCAACCATGTATCATCCTGAGAATACTACTCTATACACCACACAAGACGCTCCGCAAGATTATTTTTTTATGTTGCTAATATTTCAGTTTTACTTCTTATGATACTACCTACTTCTGACACACCACTTATTATTACTTGACATATTTGCCTCATGGATGTTGCCTTATTGGCGTCAATTATGAGGGTAAAACCTGTATTCTGGCAGTTGATTATAGAACGAATAAATCTTATAGGGATAGGAAAAAAAAGTATTAATTCCTTGTAGTCACAAATATGTCCAACTGAAAATTCTTTTGCAAGTGACAGGTTTTTTTTTCACTACGCGCCTTTACATTAGCTTCGCAATGTATGTATGAATGAAAGGGTGGACTAAAGCATGAAAGGTTAAACGAATTAATGAATGAATATTTAATAAGTACTCACCGCCTTGTATGTAGAGGGAGATAACGATATATTTTTACATACGAGGTTCCCGTTCAACAACGTTTATGTACATTTTTCACTATTTAAGTTTCCGCTGAAGAACTACGAACTTATATAATATGAATGAATGAATAAAATTTTCACCTAGTTGATATTTCAATTGTCAAATTATTTCACCTGAGAACCTAGTATCGAAGTAATTATCATCCTCCAGGTTATAATTCTAATTCTAATATGAATAATATTTTCAAACTTCTTTGTACTTTCTCTACTCCATATACATTAACTGCACTCATTACTCGAGTACTAAAACCTACTGAACATGCCCTGTAGATGACTGCTTTTTCACTAGGCATACAACACACTGCGCAACATTTAAAACACTCTAATCTTCCAATATTATGCACTGCGCACTCAGTATAATTATAAGTCCAACAAATAGAAACCATTTTGTTACATTAACATTTATTAGTCAAGGTCTTGGGTTTATTTTTGAAAACACTTCTGGTTAGGGTCTATTGCAAGAGAATAGAATAATCCTGCAGGTAAAATATTCCGCTCCCTCGTGACACGATTGAGGAAAGGTCTATTTCAAATATACGTCCTCCGTGTTCTTTCTATAAATCTAATTGAATGGTCGTTCCTTGAAGAGCAATTTGGTGGCTGCAATCTTTTTTTTTATTTACTCCAGCCCGTCTCACCACTGAACGCTTTAATCATTGCGCATAATTGAATTCGTGTTTTGTAAAATATACATGAAAAGAAATCTCAAAATTTTACTACAAATTCCAAACATTATTGCAATCCCAGTGCCACAATATGTAACAGAGTTTTGGATTTTAACTCACAGTTTCATAAAAGAACAAACAATAAAGCTTGAGAAAATAAGGTTTCAGATGCATAACGAACATACATTTATGTAGAAAACTCAATGAAGATATCAGACATATAACGTTTGTTATTTCATTACTTCAATAAAATAGAACATTAAGTTATAGAAAAAATTAAAAATTTTCTGTTCAGAAAATAGAAAATAATTGCACGTCAAAAAAAATTTCACTATATAGCTTCTGAGTTAAGAAAGAGTTGCGAAGGCCAATGATGATCTGGAAACACTTTTGAATATCCATGAGATTAAAAAAACTGTCTGAGGCCAATGATTCTCTCTTCACTCTTAAAAATCGAAGTGCAAGATTCATATACAATAACATTGGCACCAAAATTGTAAGTTTCCTTGGGTGAAATCTCTACTATACCAAACAAAATTTCTCTCGAGAGAAGAGCAAATAAATCTCAGAAAATGATAACGATCACGAGTAGTCCGTACAAGCAGAGACTGGAAGAGGTAAAAAGCAAACAACTAATAGGATATGTCTTGAAAATTCTGCACCAGAGAAGTCAGCTCAAACCAAACTCTCATTATCTTCAAATAGTTCAACGAGATGTAATTCTAACAAGGAGTCATGGTATTAAGGTATCTGTAGCAATGACATAAAAGAATATATGATTCATTGTCTGTCATGAGAATTGTGCTGGTGTTACAAAAGGAGCCAAAGTTTTCTATTGCGAAAACTGTGACTAAAGTGTGACAATATTTTATAAAAGTTTCGTTTTGTCTCATGTTAGCTGCTATAAACAAAGTGAATTCATGGTTTTCGTTGCACGTTCTTTTTCAAGCTTTTCAGTGTTTTATATGGTCAGCCAACGAGAGAAGAATGTTAGAGTTTAGAGTTAAATAATGGCATTCAATTTTCTTGATATGTTTTGTTTTCAGTGTACATAAAATTGTTGTTTTTTTTTATTAGCCCTTAAACTATAGTTATTTTGACATGTTTCAGTTCTGTTTAATTACACTATAGAACAAATGGGGCCTAAAGTGTTTTCTTTTTATTTCTGTAAGATCGTAAATCATTTAAGATAGAAATGCTGAAGGTTTTAGTCTGATTACGAACTGACAATGATGTATTTCGTTTTCTTGTGTTAATGAAATATCTGAAGATTTTTAAGTGCCCTAGTGGTCTTGCTTGGGATCGAATACATGTTTTGTGGTTCCATATGGCAACACACTACTCCTATTAATGCAGAAGATTTTGTGTATTGGCATTTATTTAGATGTGGGTTGTTATTTAACAATATTATTCTGCAGCCCATTCATGGAAACTACCTGGCCCAACGAAGGAAACGAGTCTCCTTCATTGGGCCAATGATACTTATTTTTATTTTCCAAATATTTCATTAACATCAAATACTTATAACTTCTATTTGTAGCGTATTGAAATACAGATGGTAATATTTAAGTTTGCTTGAAAAAGGAAATAAATATAACTTCATCTGAGGATATTATGTAAGATTTATTTTAAGTGGCCCATTGATAGCAACCTTACCCTAATTCTTTTTTTTTTTTTGTCGGTGTGTCTTGTCTTTATATATTGTTATTTTTCGTGTAACTACCACGGGGTGAAAGCCCATTTGTAGTTATTAAATATTCATTCATTCATTCATTCATTCATTCATTCATTCATTCATTCAATCATTCATTCATTCATTCAAACATTCATTCATTCATTCATTCGTTTACTTATCCTTTCATTTACTCATACAATGCGAATCTAATATGAAGGCGGATCATGAGAAAACACAATTTAACTCTTTCAGTAGAATATTTTTGGGACTATAAGAAATACATGTTTTGTTTTCCACTCCATATAAGATGTAGTCGTTTTTTATTCAAATGTCCGAAGACAGGTTTTAACCTCATAAGTGTCCCCAATAAGCCAACATTCATGAGTCACGTAAGCTAAGAGACGATGTGGGTGGCAAGTTATACACGGTGGAAGGTAATATTTTACAATCCTTCTGGGATATGATATCTCGAATTATGACTAACAAGAAAGTCTGATAATATTTTGTTCCCAGAAGTGCGGTTTTCGAGAAAAAATTGGTCTTTTGTAACTTGAAATTATGATTGTTTCATGAAGCTGCTCAAAATTGGATTTTATCTCATGTAGGATGATAGAGTAAGCTATGTATGGCCATGTTACAGTAGTATTGCATGGAAAATAACACAGATTTCGAATAATACATGTGAATCATTGTGTACACATTGCATGGAACAGGGCTGTGACACGCTGGCAACACTTCCTTACGTACGCAATCCATGTGGCCGAGCGGACGATACGATTACATCCACTTCATTAGCTGCAGGCTACGTGCAGTTCGAAGCAGTTGAAACACAACGAGATGCCACAGTTTTCTAATCGTATGTGGACATGTTATTAATTTATGGCGAAACTGGTCACAATGCCTCAGCAGTGACAGATAACTGGATCAAGAGTGTGAAAGTTGCAGACACGCAACTGGTGGACACTTTGAACAATACCTTTAAAAGACACTTTAGAGAATGGTGTACAAAATTTAACGTTTACTCCACATTAATGTGTATAATTTTCATTTAGTTTCAAAGTTGTTTATTTTTCCAAACATTGTATTGTAATTGAGTTGGAGTGATATCAACTGTGTGATCCTCAATGTAAAATCATACTGTATTTAAAGAATTAATTTTGTTTTATGCATAATTTTTCATTCAACTGTAGGGGAGACCTGTCTATAGTGGTCCCCCGGGGTAAAGTGGTACCCTCAACTTATCTCTCCAGTTGGTGCTGCCATATCCGTTTAGAGTTCCGTACTACTTCCTTCTCTATTCAGCCATTACGTACGTGTCTGCTGAAGTGTTTGGACGTGTTAAATGATAAGATACAGAGAAAATTCCATTTTTTGAAGATCTGATGTAAGGTAAGCTTCCTGTTTCTTAGCACTGTACGTTCTGTCATTAGGAGAGTTACTATATAAAGTTATTGCTCAAGTAAGACCCAGTTCTATACTACATATTTCAATGTTTATCGAAACTATACAAGATGGTATCCGTCCGTAGCCATGACTTTGTTTAAAATAGAGCGGTCGGGGTAACGTGGTCCCCATTTTTTTCTAGGGGACCATTTTGCCCCAGAAATTGTTAAATTCGTGACTATTTCTTTGTTGTTGCAGAATACAGATAAAATGTCTAGAAATCGACCCCCACAAAACTTCCCAATAGAGCTGGAGTCCAACAAAAATGCGCGAGGCTATCAGGTGTGTTAGGAAGGGTGAAATGGGCTGCAAAAAAGCCAGCAAATTATTCGGAATTCCAAGAATGACTCTTGAGAGAAGAGCAATGAACTCGAACCAAGACACAGTTTTAGGTCAGTAAACTTTTGGAGAGGCTTATCTACGAGCAGCAACACCTACAAATGCAATAAATGGCTTCAAAAATGTGGATTATATCCTCTTGATCAAGATGTTTTTGATGATACGGATTTCGCTCCATCGTTGCCTACTGACAGGCCTCTCAATCATGTAGAATCTTCTAACGATTCAGAAACCTTGCCTGTTGACCCAGTTCCATCCACATCCTCAGATACGCCTAATGATGGTTCCATTATCATTCTTCCTGCAGCAATTTCTCCCCAGCCTAGTTCATCCTTCACAGTAAATCTGGAACTGACTCTGCTGTATGTTTCACTGAGACACATTTTAATTAATCGAACTAGTTTCTTGGAAATACCAAATTCAATAAGAATATCATATAATACTTCCCTCTTAACCGAGTCATATGCCTTTTTGATATCTATGAATAACTGATGTACTGTACCCTTATACTCCCATTTTTTCTCTATTATCTGTCGAATACAAAAAATCTGATCAATAGTCGATCTATTACACCGAAAACCGCACTGATGATCCCCAATAATTTCATCTACGTACGGAGTTAATCTCCTCAAAAGAATATTGGACAAAATTTTGTACGACGTCAACAAAAGTGATATTCCTCGAAAGTTACCACAGTTGGTTTTGTCCCCCTTTTTAAAAATAGGTACAATTATGGACTCCTTCCATTCTTCTGGTACAATTTCCTTTTCCCAAATAGCAAGTACAAGTTTATAAATTTCGCTATATAATGCACTTCCACCCTCTTGTATTAATTCTGCTGGAATTTGATCGATACCTGGAGACGTGTACTTTTTCAGATTTTCTATCGCAATTTCGACTTATTAAAGCGTGGGTTCAGGTATAAAGGGCTCAGCAGTTTGTATTTCAATTTCGTCCCGATGATTTCTATTTGGCCTATGTACATTTAGTAGTTGCGCAAAATAGTTTTTCCATCTGTTTAGGATTGATGGAGAGTCTGCAAGCAAGTCACCATTCCCATCCTTGATCACGTTTACCCTTGGCTGATATCCGTTCTTAAATTCCTTTTTACCCTTATATAAATGTCGAATGTCTTTATTTTTACTATTTGTTTCTACCTCATTCAGTTTTTCCTTCAAGTAACCTCACTTTTTATTCCTAAGTGTACGACTTGCTTCCCGTCTTTCATTGAAATAATTATCTCTCTTCTCCTCAACTGGATCCTGTAAAAATTTCAATTTTGCCTGTTTCCTTCATCAATAATGCAACAATCTTCATCAAACCACGGTTTCTTTTTCTTAGTTTCATAATAACCTATGCTCTGTTCAGCTGCAATTTTGATACTATCTCTGATATTTTCCCACACGCTATTAACATCTAGATCTTTCTCAACTTCATCGGAACTTTCTAAAGTGGCAAACATTTTCGAAATTTCGACCTGATAATTTTGCTTAGTTTTCTCGACCTTTAATTTCAAAATATTGAATTTAGTAGTATTAACTTGTTGCTCTACTCGCTTGGCTACTGATAATCTTTCTCTTAATTCTCCAATCACCAAATTATGGTCAGAATTACAGTCTGCACCCCTGAAAGTTCGAATATCTACTATATTAGTATGTCTCCGTTTATCTATCAAGATTTGATCTATTTGGTTGTGTGTCAATCCATCTGGAGAAGTCCAAGTATATTTATGTATATCCTTATGGGGGAATGTTGTACTTTTGACAATTAAATTTTTCGATGTGGCAAAGTTGACTAATCTAACTCCATTGTCACTACTAATTGCGTGTAGGCTCTCTTTTCCAATAGTTGGTCTAAAAATATCCTCCCGTCCTACTTTAGCGTTGAAATCCCCCAATAAAATTTTCATGTGATATCTAGGGAACTGATCATAAGTATGTTCCAATTCCTCATAGAAGCTATTCTTTATATGGTCGTCTTTCTCTTCTGTAGGGACGTGAGCATTTATAACTATGATGTCGTACCATCTACCCTTAAGTACTAAATATGATAATCTGTCACTGATAAATTCCACCTTTTTTACTGCTGATTTTATTCTTTTATGAACAAAGAATCCTGTTCCTAATTGGTGATTATTGTTTCCTTCCCCATAATACAACAAGTAATCTCCTATTTGTGATATGCCATTCCCATCTAACCTATCCTCTTGTACTCCCACGAAGTCTATTCTATATCTAGCTAGTTCTTTTGCTACTAATGTTATTCCTCCTGTTCTATAAAGACTAGTTACGTTCCAAGTGCCAAATCTCAAAACCTTATTCCTTTGCTGTGGTCGTGCCAGAGAATCAGTCCTATTCCGAGGCTTATTGTAGGGATTCGTAACAAGCTGTTTTTTACGGTGATGGGTTGTTAGCCCTTCGCCCAACCCCCAAGCTGGAGGACCACCCCTTATCGGCTGTCTACGACTGCTTATTCAATATATTCGCAGCTACCCTCCATATCTGGAGCCGTCTCCTCTATCCGCAACCTGAGGACGCGCCATGCTGTGGTGATAGGGACTCACAATACATGGATATATTGAACATACATTAAAAATATTTTGGAGGAATTTGAATGATTTGAATTTTTCACACCAACGTGAAGCTTTAAAACGTGTGTTTGTCAAAACTCTTTAGATCGAATGATTTAGCTAATGGTTACATACTATTGTTTCACTGAAGCACGCAGCTTATTTCCGAACAGGCTGCATAGAACCTCTCGTTTCTCCATCTTCTTTTATGTCTTACGTTCACTATCACTCATTTTGTATCAATATCACGATACAAAAGAAGTTGTAAAGTTTACAAGAATTCTAAGAACGAATAGGTTACTGTAAATGGCACAGATATTCACTAGCGGTAAAACTGAAAACGTTGCTTGGTAACAGCACATGGCCCATTAGGCCTATATAATATGGAAACAGTGATGCTTCTTGAGGCTAGTTACGTCTTTAGTCACGATTTGGAACTACTTCCAGAACTATTTTTTAGTTGGCTTGTTGTATATTTAAATAAGTTTAAATAATACAATTTCAATTTACGCGCAATGTTCAAACCGTACAGAGGTGAGCCTGCCTTGAGACAAATAAAACATAGGTTGCAGCCGCTAAATTACTCTGGAAGGAACATCCATTCAAATAAATAGAGGAAAACATAGAGACGGACATTTGAAAGAGATCTTACCTCAATCATGCTCTCGGGGACTGGATTGCTCTACATGAAGCTTATTATATGTTTTTCCAATAATCATAAATGTTTTAAAAAATAAGCTCAAGACTTTTACTACTGGATGCTAATGTAATATACTAGCTAATTGTTGGATTTTTAGTTATACGCCTATTGAGTGCGCAGTGGTTATAGTGGAAGTGTTATAGTTATAGTTATAGTTATAGTTATAGTTATAGAGTGTGTGATGTGTGTTGTAGTAAATGTGCAGTAAGCTACACAGCCTGTTCAGTAAGATTTAGTATCTAAGTAATGAGTGCAGGTAATGTGTAATGATTATAGACACTATAGAGAATGTTGAAAATATTATTCATATTAGAATTAGAATTCGGAGGATAATGAGAACTACATATAAACTAAACAATCAGATAAAATAACATCGCAATTTAAATATTAACACACTGTCATTCATTCATTCATTCATTCATTCATTCATTCATTCATTCATTCATTCATTCATTCATTCAATCATTCATTCATTCATTCTTTCACTCACTCATTAATTCATTCATTCATTTCAAATAAGATAATAGTTTTCCAGCGGTAACATTAATAGTAAGAAGTGTATATTGACGAGCTTCAACAGCAACTTCGTATGTAAAAATATGAACGAAATAAGATTTCACCTGGTTCTTATCAAAGAAATTTTCTCGAATCTTCTGTACACATATCGTAAGTGAAAGTAATGATATAAGCAAGAGAACAAGAGACTTAAATATCCTTTTATGCCAGATATTTATTAGTATTTTTCTTTAAATATTCAATTGTTTTTTCGTTCTCCTGTAAAATTGAAATTTTTGACACCCCGAGATTGATGTATAACATCAACGATAATGTAGTAAAACATATCTCATTCTAGGTGTTTAATTATATATTCTCTTGTTGGTTCTTTTAAGTGGTTAGGCACAGCTTACAGCAGTAAAATTTTGGTAACATTCAACTTTTTTTCCTCCATTACTGTACCTTGTACAATAATGAAAATTGGTATGTGTAAAACACTGTCCTTCTGCTATATGAAAAAAAAATATTTTTACGATTTAAAAAGAATTATTTACATTTTTTTTTCAAAAGTCTGTTCACTATGCATTGATGAAGCGTTTCCCACATAACTCAAAAACTATCCAACATTCTGTGATGAAATGTTTTGTGTGTATTTATGCATGTCGTTTCTACAATATGTTGCAAGATCACTTCTCTATCTTTGATAGTTTGTCTGATAAAAAATAAATACAATTGAAAAGTGGTTAAATATCAGTACTTCCTTATAACACAAAATAAAAAAAAATATTTATTAAGGAATGTAGTTGAAAGAGCATGATATTGTAAAAATGAGTTTCAGCAATAAAATAAAAGCGAAAAAAAAACATGAAAGAATTACCAAGTTCATAAGTTATGAGGAAAAAGCTTCATCACTGCACTGTGAACTGCCATCATTCTGAATTTTGAAAAAAAAATATATTTATATATATATATATATATATATATATATAAATTTTTTTTTGAATCGTAAAAACATTTTTTTTTCATATAGCAAAAGGACAGTTTTTTACAGATACTTATTTTCATTATTGTGCATTACACAGTATTGCAGGAAAAAATATTGAATATTTCCAAAATTTTTACTGCTGTAAGCTATACCTAACCCCTTAACTGCTGTCCTTGACTTGTATTTGTTTAATTCTAAAGTTTTTGTGTCAGAATACCTTGTCTTTATATATCGTTATACTTCCTGTAACTACCATCGGGTGAAAACTCATTTGTAGTTAATATATATTCATTCATTCGCTCCTTCGTTGTTTCGTTCTTTCGTTCGCTCGTTAGTTAGTTCGTTCATTCGTTTACTAATTAATTAATTAATACATATAGTGCGAAGCTAATACGAAGACGGGATGAAGAAATTGGAATCTCTCTCTTACAAATAATTTTTCAGTAGGGCTTTTATGAAACTATTAAAAATAAATGTTTGCTTTCCACTCCCTATATAAGTAGTCGTTTTTAGTCAACTGTCCGAAGATAGGTTTGAACCTCATAATTGACACCCATAAGACAACACTCATGGGGCAACGAAGCCAGGAGATAATGGGATAGGGTGGCCAGTTCCTTTCACTATTTCCGAAACTAATATAGTAAATAATATAAATCAAATTATACATCTTAATTACACAACTTTAACACTGTATCACAACCACACAGGCGTATACAAACTCAAATATAACACCTGCGACAACTTCTACATAGGGCAGACAGGCAAATCATTTCAAACACGTGTTAAATTATTATGTTACCTGTTAACATGTTTCGACCTATCATTTGTCATCTTCAGAACTGGTCGTTGCTGGTCTTGGCGCCTTTTGTTTTCTTTCCTGTGGGGGTGTGTTTGTGTATAATGTGGAGTCAAAAAGTGTGTGTGTTCTGAAATTGAGTTGTGTTGAGAATTTCGTTTGGATGTGTTTTTATGTGTCTGTATATTTCGTATTGTTCTAGTGTGTTTAGTTTCTGGCTTTTTGGTTGAATGTGTAAAATTTCCATGTCTGTGTTGGTGTCTCTGTATGTGTGGTTAGCATTTGTGATGTGTTCTGGATATGTGGAAGTGTTTTGTAATTTTGTTTTGGCTGTGATGTGTTCTTTTTAACGTGTTTGAAATTATCTGCCTGTCTGTCCTATATAGAAGTTGTTGCAGGTGTTACATTTGAGTTTGTATACGCCTATGTGGTTGTCTTTGTTTGTTTGTGTTTTACGTCTGGTGAGATGTTTTTGTAGAGTATTATTTGTTCGCTATGTGATGTAACTTAATTTCTTGAATGAGGTTGCAATCTTGTGTGTGTTTTTGTTTTCGTATGTTAGTGTGATGTATTTTTTGTGTTCTTGTGTTTGTGTTGTATTCTTATGTTTTTTGTGATTATGTTTTGTCTTTCGTATTATGTTGTCTATTATGTTGGGGTTGCATCCATATGTTGATTACAAAGAAGAACTAAACACAATCAAATACATAGCACAAGAAAACGGATACAACCCCAACATAATAGACAACATAACACGAAAGACAAAACATAATCACATAAAATATAAGAATACAACACCAACACAAGAACACAAAAATACATCACACTAACATACGAAAACAAAAACACACACAAGATTGTAACCTCATTCAAGAAATTAAGTTACATCACATGGAAAACAAATAATACTCTACAAAAACATCTCAACAGACATACAACACAAACAAACAAATACAACCACACAGGCGTATACAAACTCAAATATAACACCTGCAACAACTTCTACATAGGGCAGACAGGCAAATCATTTCAAACACGTTACAAAGAACACATCATAGCCATGACAAAATTACAAAACGATTTCACATAGCCTATGCAGAACACATCACAAATGCTTACCACACATACAGAGACATCAAAACAGACATGGAAATTCTATACAGCCAATCAAAATGCCAGAAACTAAACACATTAGAACAATACGATATATACAGAGACACAAAAACACATCCAAACGAAATTCTCAACACACAACTCAATTTCAGAACACACACACTCTTTGACTCCAAGTTACACTACACAAACACATCCCCACAGGAAAGAAAACAAAAGGCGCCAAGACCAGCAACGACCAGTTCTGAAGATAACCAATAACAGGTCGAAACATGTTAACAGGTAACAAAAATTTAACACGTGAAAAATATATAATACGTTTTCCAAAGTAAATTAAATTATTCGCAAGTTTTTTAGAAAAAGCTGCATGGGGACGTCCATGGTGGTACAGAATAAAATTTTCAGAATGATACATAACAGTAAAAATGAGTAAAAATGCATAGAAAAAAAATCAGTTCAGACACATGGTTACAATATTTTCACAACATGTTTGGCCCAACGTATCCAATATACACACTTTAAAAAAATTGTATCACGACATTATCAAAGTAAATTTTTTAAATTATACCCAAATTTTATTATTTATCTCAGAAACGAATTGCATATTATTCTCGCAATGATGCTTTTAAGAGTTAAGAAAGAGTCAGTAACCTCAGTTAGTAGTTTTAATCTCATGGAAATTCAAATTCCTACCATATCATCATTGGCCTTCCCAACTCTCTGTTAACTTCGAAGCGATATAGTGAAATCTGTTTTGAGTTACAACTATTTTCCATTGTCTGAACAGGACATTTTTTTTATTATGTCTATAGCTTAGTATTCTATTTTATTCAGTAATTGGAATAAGAAACGTAATTTAATGATGTCTTCATAGAGCTCTCAACATAAAAGAATATCCCTTATGCGTCTCAAACCTTATTTTCTCAAGCTTCATTTTTTGTTCTTTATTTAGGTGAGAGTTAAAATTCAAAATTCTGTTGCATATTGTACCATTGGCATTTCAAGAATTTTTGGAATTTGAAGTAAAACGTTGAATTTCTTTAAATAGCACGGGTTCGATTATGCGCAATGTTTAAAAGGTACAGATGTGAGTCTGGTTGGAGACAAATAAAAAAAAAGGTTGCAGCTACAAAATTGCTCTTCGAAGAAACAACTATTCAAATAAATTAAGAGGAAGAACATAGGGGACGGACAACTGAAGAGTTCTTTCTCAATCGTGCTGGAACAAAATAAGACCTCACTTGATTGTCATCAAAGAATTTTTTTCGAATCTTCTGCAAACAAAGCGCATGTCATAGCATGGATATAAACATCAGAAGAGGATACTTAAATATCCTTTCATGCCAGACATTTGTTGGTTTTTTTTTTTAAGATATTCAAGTGTTCTTTTTCGCTCTCGCCTACTGTAATATTGAAATTTTTTATATACGAGCTTGGTGTTCAACAACAACAACAACGATATAGTAGTATAACATATCTCATTACAGGCGTTTGACTTTATTCTCTAGGTAGTTCACTTGTCTGCTCTCCTTGACTTGTTGTGTTTCTGTAATTATTCTTTATTTCTTCTGTCAGAATGTCTTGTCTTCATATGTCGTTATTCTTCCTGTAACTCCCACGGGGTGACAACCCATTTGTAGTTAATAAATATTCATTCATTCATTCATTCTTTCATTCATTCATTCATTCTTTCATTTGTTCATCCGGTCAATCGTTCATTCATTCTTTCATTCATGCATACGTTGTGAAGCTAATAATGAAGGCGGGTTGTGGGAAAACAAAATCTAACTCTTGCAAATAATTTTTGAGTAGGACATTTTTGAGACTAAAAAATGTATGCTTTATTCTCCACTTCCTATAAGATGTAGTCGCTCTTTAGTCAACTTCCAAAAACAAGTTTTAACCCACACTTATTAGGCAACTAAGCCATGACATAATGGGTGGGGTGTCAAGTTACTCCCACCATATATGCCAGGACTAAAATAATAATAAAGAAGAAATATTAAATTATTGGCAACGGTTGAGAAAAAAGCTGCGGAGGGGCTTGTATAGTGCATAGAATAAAATTTTCAGGCTGATACATTACAGCAAAATTTAGTAAAAAATGAAATCAGTTCAGACACATAGTAGCAGTATTTTCAAAACATGTTTCGCTCAACATATACAATATATGCAATTAACCGAAATTCTATCACAACATTATCAGAGTTAATGTTTCAAATAGTACCCAAATTTTATTTTTATCTCAGAAACGAATTGCATATTATTCTTGCAGTCATTCTTTCTAAGAGTTAAGAAAGAGTCAATGGCCTCAGTCAGTATTTTTAATCTCATGGGGATTCAAAAGTGTCAAAATATCATCACTGGCCTTCTCAACTCTTTCTTAACTCTGAACTAATGTAGTGAAATCTGTTTTGAGATGCAACTATTTTCCATTGTCAGAACATGACATTTTTAGTTCTGGCTAAATCTTAGTGTTCAACTGTATTCAGTAATTTAAATAACAAACGTTACTTTTCTGATGTCTTTATTGAGTTTCCTGGATTTAAAATAGTGTATATGTTATGCGTCTGAAATCAAAATTGTTGAAGCAGCATTGTTTATTTTTGTTTGGGGGGGAGTTTAAAATCCAAAATTCTGTTGCATATTGTCGCATTGGGAATGCAAGAATGTTTGGAACTTGAAATAAAATGATATTTCTTTTCATATCTGTATTTATATTCCCTGCAATTAACTGCAATTTAAAGCTCCAACTTGCTGGGAAATATCCAATTAACGCACTATAATTTGAAAGGTATAGTATATGTATAAAACAACCATTAACAGAATTTTAAGGAATTTGAATGATTTCAATTTTTCACAGTAACATGAATCTTTAAAACGCGGGTTTGTCAAAACTCTAAAATAATTTTGAGTTGTTTGCGTTTTGAAGGGAGCCGTCGAAATTACATTGCTTAGATCGAATGATTTACCTAATAGTTATATACTAATATGTTCTCTACGTTTTCACTGAAGCACCCAGTTTTTTCTGAACAGACTGCATAGAATCGTTTCAATTCCTAATCTTCTTTTATGCCTCACGTTCATCATCACTCATTTTGTAACAATATCTCGATACAAAAGAAACTGTAATGTTTACAAGAATTCTGAGAGCGAAGAGGTTTACTATAAATGGCACAGAGATTCACTGGCAGTAAAACTGAAAACGTTCCCTGGTAACAGCACATAGGCCAATAGGGCTATATTTGGAAACAGTGATGCTCCTTGAGGCTAGTTATGTCTTTAAACACGATTTGTAACTATTTCCAAGTCCAATGTTAGTTGGCCGGTTGTATATTTAAATACATTTAAATAATAAATTATGCGCAATGTTCAAAACGTACAGAGGTTATTCTGCCTTGAGATAAATAAAAGATAGGTTGCAACCGCCAAATTACTCTGCAAGGAACATCCATTCAAGTAAATTGAGAGAAAGAACACATAGTTGACGGACATTTGATAAAGATATTTCCGCAATCATGCTTTCGGGGACTGGTATGCTTTATCTGAAGACGTATTATATGCTTTTCCAATAATCTTAAATGTTTTCAAAAATAGGCACAAGACCTTAACTAATAGATGCTAATGTAAGACACTAGCTAGTTGTTGGATTTGTAGTTATATTGAGTGCGCAGTGGTTAGGTTAAGGTTGCTATCAATGGGCCGGTTCCTTCGATGGGCAGGCTCGATTTATCCATAGATATTGACAATAGGCACACTCTGGTGGCTGTTTAGTGTACTTCGGGTTGCCAGAGTGTCGCCATATTAGTTGTGAGTTGCTCGACGCAGACACAAAGCAGCAGTGAAAGAAGGTAAGATTTTCACGTTTTTCTTCTAATTTACTAATGTAATGAAGGAAGCATTTCTGTCAAATATTAACCCTTTATAAATTTCTACAAATAGTGTCTGAAAGTACGATGAATTCTCGTTATTTAGTCATATTTACATTATAAATTTGTTACTGTGGACGGAGACAGGGTCATGTTAAACGATGCAGTGCTAGTTGCCTTCAATGAGCCAATCCGAGTTGCCATGAATGGGCTAGTGGCCCAATGATAGAAACCGTACCCGCACGCACTTTCGTAACTACTGTTTCGAATTGGTTAATAAAGAGCCGTGCTAGCTGATTTAATACGTGTATAATGTAAACTAATGATTAGTTATAAATGCATATATTATAAATATGTATGTTTTCTTTCCTAGATGCCGTCAAAAATGAAATATGGTCAGTGGCAGGAAGAAGATATGAGTCGTGCTTTAGCTGCAGTACGAAATGGTGACATGGGTGTCAATGAGGCTGCCAGAACATATAGTGTGCCCAGGGTAACGTTACAAAGACTTTTAGTGGGCAAGAATTGTTTTGCTTTTGAACATAAAAAAAGAATTATAGATAGCATAGTTAATCGTCCCGCAGAAGTGTAAAATAAACTTGATGCTCATGTTCTCAAACGTGAGGAATTTATATTGGTATTCAAGGGAACTGCGTTTGCTAGCTTTTGGTATAGCAGAAAGAAACAAAATCCATCATATATTCAGTAAAGAAAAGAGAATCGCCGGAAAGAAATGGTATTATGCATTTATGAAGAGACATCCAGAACTTAACTTCCGTTAAACAGAGTCGACCTCTTTTGCTCGAGCTAAGGGGTTTAATAAAGAAAACATGTCATTTTTGACACCTTTCAGAAAATTGTTGATGAAAACCAGCTCGATTCAACGCGAGTATTCAATGTAGATGAGACTGGTTTATCAACTGTTTAAAATAAACCTGGAAAGGTGAAAGAGCAGTAGGTTCGACAGTCAGTGGAGAAAGAAGTTCCGCTACTACTCCAGTTTGCTGCACAAGTGCTGCGTGTCAGCATGTCCCACCACAGATCATCTACAAACGTTTTCGTTGAGCTCCACCGGGAACAAATTTTGCTCATAATTCTGAAAGTGGATACGTTAACAAAGATGTATTTGTGAGGTGGTTAAGGCATTTCATCGACACTGTCCGTCCTTCAAAGGAAAGAGAAGTCTTGCTCCTTCTCGATAGAATTCAACTCACACCTGAAATCTCGATGCTCTAGATATTGCTCGAGAGAATGAAGTCATCATGCTGGCACTTCTAGGACACATTACTCATAGATTTCAGCCACTGGATGTGTCGTTTTTTAACCATTTGAGTAGGCAAACCTGAAGTTGTTACCCAATTTCACATTCCACGATTGTCTGGTAAAGCGTATGGACTGGCGGCAACAATAGGGACTGCAGTGAATGGATTGCAAAAACCTGAGTTTGGCCAGTCAACAGGGATGTCTTCCATGATTGCCATTTTGTGGCAGTGATGCAGTTTGAAATAGTTGATGTTCCCGTTATGCAAGCGTCTACAATTGAGCCTGTCAATGAGGAAATTCCAGAACCAAATAAGCCTAATACCGTGATTCCAGAAAAAGGAGCAGCAGCATCTGGAAGTCAAGATAGTGTAGAATCTCTTCCAGCTAATGCAGCAACATTGGCACCAAAATTGCAAGTTTCCTTGTGTGAAATCTCTCCTATACGAAACAATATTTCTCTCGGAAGAAGTGCAAATAAAGCTCAGAAAATGCTAGTGATCACGAGTAGTCCGTACAAGGAGAGACTGGAAGAGGTAAAGAGCAAACAACTAAAAGGAGAAGTTTTGAAAATTCTGGACCGGAGAAGTCAGCTCAAACCAAACTCTCGTATTCTTCAAATGGTTCAACGAGGTGTGATTCTAGCAAGGAGTCATGGTATTGTGGCATCTGTTGCAATGACATAAAAGAATAAATATATGATTCATTGTCTGTCATGTAACGAGTGGGTTCATGAGTATTGTGCTGGTGTTACAAAAGGAGCCAAAGTGTTTTATTGCGAAAACTGTGACTAAAGTGTGACAATATGTTATAAAAGTTTGGTTTGTCTCATCTTAGCTGCAATAAACAATCTGAATTCATGGTTTTCACTGCACGTTCTTTTTTTAAGTTTTTCTTTTTTTTTTTAGTTTTTATTTGGTCAGCCAAAGAGAGAAGAAGGATAGAGTTTATTGACTTAACAATAAGTAATGGTATTTATAGTCTAGTACTTAAATTGTTTTGATAAGTTTTGTTTTCAGTGTATATAAATTGTTTGCTTGATTAGACCTTAAACTTTGGTTATTTTGAAATGTTTTAGTTCTATTTAATTACAGTATAGAACAAATAGGGTCTAAAGTGTTTTCTTTTTATTTCTGTAAGATCGTAAATCATTTGAGATAGAAATGCTGGAGGTCTTAGCCTGATTACAAACTAACAATGAATATTTCATTTTCTTGTGTTAATGAAATATCTGAAAATATTTTATCTGCCCTAGTGGTCTTGTTTGGGTTCGAATACACGTTCTGTGGTTCCACATGCCAACACAATACACCTATTAATCCCGAAGATATGGTGTGTAGGCATTTATTTAGATGTGGGTTGTTATTTAACAATATTATTCTGCAGCCCATTCATGGAAACTACCTGGCCCAATGAAGGAAACGAGTCTCCTTCATTGGACCGATGATGCTTATTTTTATTTTCTAAATATTTCATTAACATCGAATATTTATAACTTCTATTTGTAGCGTATTGAAATACAGAAGATAATATTTTAGTTTGCTTGAAAAAGGAAATAAATATTACTTTATCTGAGGATATTATATGAGATTTATTTTAAGTGGCCCATTGATAGCAATCTTACCCTATAGTGGAAGTGCAGTGAGATATAGAGTGTGTGGAAATTGTTGTATTAAATCTGCAGTAAGATACACAGCCAGTTCAGAAAGTTTTTGTACCCGAGTAATGAGTGAAGTAATTAATGTGTACTGATTATAGACAGTACAGAGAATACAGAAAATATTATTCATATTAGAATTAGAATTCGGAGGATGATGAGCACTACATCGAAACAAAATAATCTGGTGAAATAACATCGCAATATTAATATTAACACTTTGTCGTTGTCATTCATTCACTGTTTCACTCTCTCACTAATTAATTAATTCATTCATTCATTTTAAATAACATAATAGTTTTACAGTGATAATATTAATAGTGAAAAGCGTATATTGACGATTTTGAACAGCAAGTTCGTATGCAAAAATGTGAACGAAATAAGACTTCACTTGAATCTCATCAAAGAAATTTTTTGGAATCTTCTGTAAAGACATCGCAAGTCAAAGGACTCATATAAGCATGAGAACAAGGGAGATTTGTTAGTTTTTTTAAGGATATTCAATTGTTTCTTCGCTCTCCTGCAAAATTGAAAATTTTGAAATATTAGATTGTTATTCAACACAAACGATAAAATACTAAAACATGTCTCATTCCAGGCGTTTAATTACATATTCTCTTGTTAGTTCTCTTAACTGCTGTTCTTTACTTCTTGTGTTCCTGTACTTCTTTAGTTTTTCTATCACACTATTTTGTCTTCATATATCGTTACTTTTCCTGTAACTACCAAAGGGTGAAAACTCATTTATAGTGAATAAATATTCGTTCGTTAGTTCGTTCGTTCGTTCATTCATTCGTTTATTAATTCATCAATTGATTCATATAGTGTGAAGCTAATACGAAGACAGGACGTAAGAAAATAAAATCTATCTCTTGAAATAATATTTCAGCACGAAATTTTTTAGACTATAGTCGTCTTTTAGTGAACTGTACGAAGACAAGTTTTAACCTCATAAGTGACACCAATAACACAACACCGATGGGGCAACGAAGCCAGGAGATAATGGAATAGAGTGACTAGCTCCTTTCCCCCTTTCCGTAATTACAATAGTAAATAATATAACTTAAAATATTGCAAAGTATTTAGAAAAAAAGCTGCATAGGGACGTCTGAGGTGGTATAGAATAGAATTTTCAGAGTGATACATAACACCAAAAATAAGTAAAAATGCATAGAATAAAATCAGTTGAGATACAAGGTTTCAGTATTTTCAGAACATGTTTGACCCAACATTTCCAATACATATAATTAACCAAAATTCTATCACAACTTTATCAAAGATAAAGTTTTAAATTATACTCAAATTTTATTATTTATCTCAGAAACGAATTGCATATTATTCTCGCACTGATGCTTTTAAGAGTTAAGAAAGAGTCGGTGGCCTCAGTCAGTATTTTTAATCTCATGGAGATTCAAAGACTTTACCATATCATCATTGGCCTTCCCAACTCTCTGTTAACTCAGAAGTGATAGTGAAATCTGTTTTGAGATGCAACTACCGTATCTTCCATTGTCTGAACATGCAGCTTCAATCATTGAAATAACAAACGTAATTTTTCTCATATCTTCATTGAGTTTTGTACATAAAAGAATATCCGTTATGCGTCTGAAACCTTATTTTCTCAAGCTTCATTGTCTCTTCTCTTATTAAGGTGGGAGATAAAATCCAAAATTCTGTTGCATAATGTACCATTGGGATTGCAAAAATGTTTGGAATTTGAAGTAAAATGTTTATATTTCTTTTCATATATAGGCCTACTTTAAATAACACGAATTCGATTATACTCAATATTCAAAGAATACAGAGGTGAGACTGTCTGGAGACAAATAAGAAATAGGTTGCAGCCACCAAATTGCACTTCAAGGAGCGACCATTCAAATAAATTCAGGGAAAGAAGACAGAGAACGGATATTTGAAGGAGATCTTTCCCCAATCTTGCGCTCAGGGACTGAAATGGTCTACCCATAGGCTTAATGTAGGCTATTGCAATAGGTCCTAACCACAAATATGTTTTCAAAAATAAAATTAAGATCTATACTGATGGACTTTAATGTAATAAAATTGTCTCCATTTGTTGGATTTATAGTTACACTGAGTGCGCAGTGCGTAATATTGGAAGTGCAGTGAATTTTAGAGTGTGTGCAGTATGTTGTAGGACTAGTGAAAGTGCAGTTAGCTACAGAGCCTGTGCAGTAGATTTTAGTACTCGAGTAATGAGTAGGCCTACAGTTAATGTGTAGTGGCTAAAGAAAGAACCGAAAATGTTGAAAATATTATTCATATTAGAAATTAGAGTAATAATCTGAGGATGATGAGAACTACATCGAAACTAGACACTCTGGTAAAATAACTTCACAATTTAAATGTTAACAATATGAAATAGTCATTCGTTCATTCATTCATTCATTCATGCATATTAAACAAAAGTACTAGTTCTTCAGTGAAAACGTTAATAGTGAAAAGTGTATATCGACGTTGTTGAACAGGAACCTCGTATGTAAAAATATGAACAAAATGAAACTTCCCTTGATTGTCATCAAAAAAAAAATTGTCGAATCTTCTGCAAGCACAGCGCATGTCATGGCATGGATATAAACATTAGAAGAAGATACTTAAATATCATTTTATGCCAGAGATTTATTGGTGTATTTAACGATATTCAAATGTATTCTTTTTCGCACTAGCCTACTGTAATATTGAATTTTTTTAATACGCGATTGGTGTTCAACAACAACGATATTTATAGTACTAAAACATATTTCATTACAGGCGTTTGATTATGTTCTCTTATTAGTTCCCTTGTGTGCAGTCCTTGAATTGTTGTGTTTATGTAATTATTTGGCTTTTCTGTCAGAATGTCTTGTCTTTGCATATCGTTATTTTTCCTGTAACTATCACGGGGTGAGTAGTGAATAAAAATTCATTCCTTGGTTCTTTCATTCGTTCATTCTTTTATCCGTTCATTCGTTGATTCATCCTTTCATTCATACATAGTTTTCGAAGCTAATATGAAGGCGCGTCGTGAGGAAACAAAATCTAACTCTTGGACATAATTTTTCAATAGTACATTTTTTGAGACTATAAGAAATGCATGTTTTGTTTTCCACTCCCTAAAAGATGTAATTGTTCTTCAATCAACTGTTCGCAAACACGTTTTAAGCTCGAAAGTGACGCCAATAAGGCAACCCTCATGAGTCAAGTAAGCCAAGAGATAATGGGTTGGTGGAAAGTTATATATGTACAGTATATATGCCAGAAATAGAATAATAAAGAAGAAATATTTAATTATTTGCAAAATTTTAGAAAAGGAAAAAAGCTGCGAAGGTGCTTAATGGCGCATAGAACAGAATTTTTAGGATGATACATGAGAGGAAATTTGATAACAACACATAGAAGCAAAATCAGTTCAGTCGCACGGTTACAGAATTTTCAGAACATGTTTCGTCCATATATGCAATTAACCGAAATTTAATTACAACATTATTAATGTTCGTTTCAAATCCTACCCAAATTTTATTATTTATCTCAGAACCGATCTGCATAATAATCTTGCACTCATGCTTTTAAGAGTTAAGACAGAGTCAGTGGCCTCAGTCAGTATTTTTCTCATGGAGATTCAAAATGCTCTTATGTCATCATTGGCCTTCCCAACTCTCTGTTAACTCTGAACTGATATAGTGAAATCTGTTTTGAAAGGCAATTATTTTCCATTGTCATTACATGAAACCTTTAGTTTTATGCAAAGCTTAGTGTTCAATTTTATTCAAACATTTAAATAACAAACGTAATTAGTCTGATGTCTTCATTGAGTTTTATACATTAAAATAATACATCCGTTATACGTCTGAAATCTAAATTTTTGAAGCTTCATTGTTTGTTATTTTTGTTTGCGTATGAGTCTAAAATCCAGAGTTCTGTTGCTTATTTTAACTTAACATTGGGATTGCAAGGTTGTTTGGAATTTGAAGTAAAATGTTGATATTTTTTTTCATATCTCTAGACTGGGATGGCAAACATGATATGTGCACTTTTCATAATTTTACAGGAGAGCGATTTTAAACTTTTGAGTTAAATTTAAAAATACTTAGAATTAATATTGGAAACTAAGACAGTAGTATTTTAATAGACAATTTACTCGAGATGTTGAATTTAAATTTGGATTTGATATTTTTTTCAATCGACACTTTGAAATTTGAAATTTCAGAAGATAGCAAAACTTTAAATTTTACATAAAATAGTATAGACCTATTTCCTTCATCAACTCTGCGGAAAGACACGATGTTTGTAGATTATTATTATTATTATTATTATTATTATCATTATTATTATTATTATTATTATTATTATTATTATTAATTTATTAATGGATTTAAGGGAGGTGGGGTATGATGGTAGAGACTGGATTAATCTTGCTCAGGATAGGGACCGATGGCGGGCTTATGTGAGGGCGGAAATGAACCTCCGGATTCCTTAAAAGCCAGTAAGTGAGTATTATTAATAATTGGAACAAATGTAATCGTAATATTAAATAAAATGTTTTCTTTTGAGTGCACAAGAAATTAACTCAGAACTATATTAATTATTAATTTAAAGAAAAACGGTTTTGTTTAGAGAATAAGGCAGGAGTTGAATTACAATCACCTACAGTTTTTTCACTATTTCTGGTTTGTTTCCGCCGGCCACTGTCCTCTGATATTTCACCATCAAGTACAGCTGCAGTATGTGAAGTTCTCAATTATCTGTGGGGATCATAGCAATCCTCACCGATACGAGTAGGAGTCAGTGAGGCCCAGGAAGTCCCTTTATAGTTTCTAACTACGTTTTCGCGTTAAGTGGCTTTCATGTTTTCGATATATGTTAGTAAATTCTTTTATGAAGGTAATACTGTAGTTTCTCTCCTCACTATTTTTAGTTTTCGGATCATACTTTCCTCTACTGTCAGATATAATAAATACACATGGAGAAACCTTTTTCTTGTGTATAAGATTATTATTAATCTGACCTCTAGATTATAGGCCATGAATATGTGAACAATTTAATTGTTTCATCTCCTGCAATTTGTCAATGAATAATTTACAATAATTTTTAATGTATGCTAGATAATATTTTGTCCTCTATTTTTCCTTTAACTTTCGTTTTGGATAATACTGTATTAAGTTTTGAAAGTACCGGTATTTTACAGATTTCTTTAAAATTATGAAGATGAGTTTGTTTTTCTTGAGAAAGTGATGTAGCCTATGATACATTCTTCTACAGTATTAAACCAGAGGTCTAAATGTTAATGTTATGTTTTATTTAACGACGCTCGCAACTACCGAGGTTATATCAGTGTCGCCGGTGTGCCGGAATTTTGTCCCGCAGCAGTTCTTTTACATGCCAGTAAATCTACTGACATGAGCATGTCGCATTTAAGCACAATTAAATGCCATCGATCTCGCCCAGGATCGAACCCGCAACCTCGGGCATAGAAGGCAAGCGCTATACCAACTGCGTCAATCAGGCCGACCAGAGGGCTAAAAGTTTTAGCAGGAACTATTTCACCTTTTCTCGTAGAATATTCTGTCCCACATTCCTTCTTAATTTTCTCTTCTTCTGTCTTTGAAAGTTTTATTTGTTTTACTCTCTTACTTTCTTATAGAATTTATTGGAACTTCTTTTGTCATTATCCTGCCCTTGAGTTTCTTCATTTACTGTAGAATTGATTGAATCTTCTCTTATTGTTATTATCACCTGTTCTTGAGTTTCTTCATTTCCTCTAAAATTGATTTAATCTTCTCTTGTCAATATTGTACTCTGCTTCTTAGTCTGTTCACTCACTGTTGAATTGATTGGATCTTCTCTTGTTGTTATTATCTGTCTCTGTTTTCTCATTATCCATTATTTACAGTGTTTGAGGATTTACATCGGAAATGTCTTGCTCATTATAGCTTTCACGTGTATCATATGTTGATAATAAATTAAAATTCCCCCCTTTTTCAGATATAGAATTTCCAGGGCTTCAGTCACTATCAGAAATTGAATCACATTCGTCACTTTCATCATTTATGAAAAACACTTCAAATAGGTCAAATTCTTTACTGCAAATGCATTAGTAATTAATTGCGAATTGTGATTTTCTGCGTATTTTCTTCCAAATCCATAAAATTATATTCTTACTTACTTATAGTAATCTCCATGTCAGTTGACCGTGTTGACTGTGCTTCCATATTGTTTCCTCCTAAGTCCGTAACAGTTTGTTTTTTTATAACTGTTGTGACCTCCATGTCTTCTAATTCATATCCATTATTAAAATTTTACTACACTGAGATGAGAAGGAAGCATATAACTATAATATTTCTGCTCTAGTTACATTACTTCACACTTGTTCAGGGCTTTGTGTATCATTAAAGAGCCTCTTCTTTGAAATTTCAGACCATGCATATCACATCAAACCATTTTGCCCACATAAGACACTATTGATTCTCCCCATTAACTAGTGTAATCATTTAAACTGTATAACAAATTAAAATTTCAAACAGTTGTTAATCATTATCTTGCACTGATGAGAGTGCCAATACTCACATTTTAACTTGGAAAGTTTCCGGAATAGCAAATGGCAAAACATGTTATGTCAACATATCAATGTTTGCCACCTTAAAAAATTCTAAGACCAAACTTGATATGTACACTTATCAAATTCTGCCACCTCACAAAATTGAAAGATTTCACATATCATGAAGTGACTGGACTTAATATTACTGTAATTATTCACCCCAGACATATCATGCTTTGCCAAACCTACGAACTGAGCTGAAAAACAGAAAATGGCCAAAAAGTGACATATCATGTTTTGCCATCCCATTCTAGCTGCCTTTGTATTCTGTGCAATTAACTGCATTTTAAAGCTCCAACTTTCTTTGAAAAATCCAATTAACACACTGTAATTTGAAACGTATAGTATATATTGAACATCCATTAATAGAATTTGGAGGAATTTGAATGATTTGATTTTTCACAGCAACATGAAACTTTAAATCGCGGATTTGTCAAAACTCTAGAATAATTTTGAGTTGTTTGTGTTTTGAAGGAATCTGTTGAAATTCCTTTGTTTAGATCGAATGATTTTCCTAATAGTTATATACTAATATGTTTTGCATGTTTTCACTGAAACATGCAGCTTCTTCCGAAGAGCCTGCATAGAACCTTGTCGTTTCTTCATCTTCTTTTATGTCTTACGTTCATTATGACTCATTTTGTAGCAATATCACGATACAAAAGGAGTCGTAATGTTTACAACAATTCTGAGAGCGAATAGGCTACTGTAAATGGCACAGATATTCACTGGCGGTAAAATTGAAAATGTTGCTTGGTAACAGTTCATAGGCCATTAGCCCTATATCTGGAAATAGTGGTGCTTCTTGAGGCTAGTTGTGTCTGTAGACACGATTTGGAACTACTTCCAATTCCCGTGTTAGTTGGCCTGTTGTATATTGAAATAAGTTTAAATAACAGGAGTTCGATTATGCGCAATTTTCAAAACGTGCAGAGGTGAGTCTGCCTCGAGATAAATAAAAAATAGGTTACAACCGACAAATTACTCTGCAATCAACATACATTCAAGTAACTTGAGGGATAGAACACAAAGGACGGACATTTAAAAGATATTTCCTGAATCATGCTTACGTGGACTGGCATGCTCTATCTGAAGGCTTATTATACGTTTTTCCAATAGCCATAAATGTTTTAAAAAATAAGCTCGATACCTTTACTAATGGATGCTAATGTAAGTTACTAATTGTTTGATTTGTAATTATACTGAGTGCACAGTGGTTGTAGTGGGAGTGCAGTGAGTTATAGTGTGTGTGTGTGTGTGTTTGCTGTAGTAAATGTGCAGTAAGCTACTCAGCCTGTCCACAAAGTTTTAGTGGCCGAGTAATGAGTGGCGTTAATGTTAGTGATTATAGACAGTACAGAGAATGTTAAAAATATTATTCATATTAGAATTGGAATTCGGAGAATGATGAGAACTACATCGAAACTAAACAATCAGGTAAAATATCACAATTTAAATATTAACACATTGTAGTATTCATTAGTTCAATCTTTCACTCTCTCATTAATAAATTAATTCATTCATTCATACATTCATTTTAAATAACATAATAGTTATCCAGTGGTAACATTAATAGTGAAAAGTGTATACCGACGATGTTGAGCAGCAATTTAATATATAAGAGTTTGAATGAAATAAGACTTCACTTGATTCTCATCAAATAAATTTTCTCGAATCTTCTGTAAACATATCTTAAGTCAAAGGACGGTATAAACATGAGAACAAGAGACTTAAATATCCTTTCATGCGAGATGTTTGTTAATTTTTTTATTGTTTTCTCGCCCTCCTGCAAAATTGAAATTTTTGACAGACCAGATTGGTGTTGAACACCAACGATAAAGTAGTATGACATATATTTCATTACAGGCGTTTAATTATAATATATTCTATTGTTAGTTCTATTAACTGCTGTCCTTGACTTCTTGTATTTGTTAAATTCTTTAGTTTTTCTCTCAGAATACCTTGTCTTCATATATCGTTCTTTTTTCTGTAACTACGACGTGGTGAAAACTCATTTGCAGTTAATGAATATTCATTCATTCATTCATTCATTCATTCATTCATTCATTCATTCATTCATTCATTCATTCATTCATTCATTCCGAAGCTAATAATGAAAGCGGGGCATGAGAAAGCAAAGTCTAACGCTTGCAAATAATTATTGAATAGGATAATTTTGAGACTAGAAAAAAATGCATGTTTTTTTTTTTTTCCACTCTCTATAAGATGTAGTCGTTCTTTAGTCAATTGTCCAAAGATAGTTTTTAACCTCATAAGTGACGACAATTATTAGGCAACACTCATGAGACAAGTAGCCAAGAGACAATGGGTGGGGTGGCAAGTTAGTTTCCCTTCATATACTGTATGCGCAAGAACTGGAATAATAAAGAAGAAATATTAACTTATTGACAACATTTTAGGAGAAAGCTGCGGAGGGGCTTGCATGGTGCATAGAATAGAATTTTCAAGATGATACATCACAGCAAAATTTCGTAAAAACGCACAGAAACGAAATCAGTTCAGACACACTGTTACAGTATTTTCAAAACATGTATCGCCCAACATATAAAATATATGCAATTAACCAAAATTATATCACAACATTATCAAAGTTAATGTTTTCAATCATACCCAAATCTTATTATTATCTCAGAAATGAATTGCACATTATTCTTGCTCTCATTCTTTTTAAGAGTTAAGAAAGAGTCACTGGCCTCAGTCAGTATTTTTTATCTCATGCAGATCAACTGACGTTCAATATCATCATTGGTCTTCACAACTCTCTGCTAAGTCAAAACTGATATAGTGAAATCTTTTAGAGATCCAACTATTTTTCATTGTTTGAGCATGAAATTTTTAATTTTGTCTATAGCTTAGTGATAAATTTTGTTCAATAATTTAAATAACAAACGTAATTTGGGTGGTCTTCATTGAGTTTTCTGCATAAAAGAATAGGGTGAACTAGGGTCTGTTGGACAGTCGGGCACGTTGGACACTCCGTACTTTAATGTGTTACCACGCCACTTGTGGGCACCACATTCAGCTAGAAGTCAATGACTGAAGTAGCCACGAGTGGGGCTACTTCCGTCATTGACTTCTAGCAGAATGTGGTGCCCACAAGTGGCGTGGTAACACGTTAAAGTACGGAGTGTCCAACATGCCCGACTGTCCAACAGACCCTAGTTTACCCTATGCGTTATGCATCTTAAATCGTATTTTCTGAGTCTACGTTTTTTTTCTTTTATTTGTGTGGAAGTTAAAATCTAAAATTCTGTTGCATATTGTAGCATGGGGATTTCAAGAATGTTCGGAATTTGAAGTAAAATTTTGATATTTCTTTTCATATATTTAAATGACACGAGTTCAATTATGCGCAATGTTCAAAGCGTACAGAAGTGAGACTGGCTGGAGACAAATAAAAACTAGGTTGCAGCCACTAAATTTGTCTGCAAGGAACGACCATTCAACTAAATTGAGGAAAAGAACATAGAGGACGGACATTTGAAGGAGTTCTTTCCTCAGTTCTATCAGGGACTGCAATGCTCTACTTGCAGACTTAATGTAGGCTTTTCCAATAGGCCCCAACCAGAAGTGTTTTCAAAAATGAAATTAAGATCTTTGCTAATAGACGTTAATGTAACAAAATAGTTTTTGGATTTAAAGTTACACTGACAAGTTGAGGTTGTCAGATCGATGTCACAATTTTGTATGGGGATTTGTTTGGTGAAAATAGATAAAAAATGAAACGACCCATGTCTCTCCCATAGACCCTAGTTTACTCGTAAGAAATAAAGTATGAAATGCTATCAAGTGTTCTTGAGTCGTTGTTGCATGCAAATTAATCACCGCTCATACGGCAACAGACTATTTTCGATTTCTGTAACCGAGTTTACATACGTTATATTAAGCCTATTATTTTAAACTTATTATAATTATTGTTTGTTGATTTTCTTCTAGGCTACTTGTTCAATTATGTCAAGTGACAAGGACACAAACACACCGCCTGACGCTTCGATGAATGCGGAAACTGTCAAATAAAGCTTTTCGTACGGGAACGGTGCGATATTTTCAAGGTGAAGACGTTATGTATTACCACTTTTTTAAATTAATTACCATCACCATTATAATGGTTTTTTCGTTCTATGAAAATTTAGTATCAATATTCATTCATAGTAGAAATACAGCCATTAAAATAATAATAAAGTTAACTACATAAAACATAATTTGAAAGATTACTAATTTGTTAGATGCACAGAATTTTTAATGTTATTTATTTTAACTACCAGATTGGCTTCTAGATTTGGGACTGAAGACCTCTCCAGTGCGAAAGTAAATTTACAGTCTCGACAGATAGGTGACGAAGCTATAAATTTATTCATGGAAGCTCTAGAAACTTTCAAGTTCGAAGATACAGAAGATTTAATCTTCGATGAACCTGTTCCTATAAAGAATGCAGAAACACCTAGTTCTATCTCAGCAGAAGAGCGTGATATGTCGGACTTTCAACCAAGTCCAGAAAAACTCCAGAGATACGAGCGGATACCACTGGACACAAAAATAAAAGTGGTAAATTTGGCTAACTGGAGTTTGAATAAATTGCTGCATCAGGGTTCCCGTCTGTTAAAACGCAAGGGGCTTCTTGCATTGTGGCGGAGAGACATCGAAACGGGAGGTACGCGGTACGATAAAATGGTGATGATAGACAAGTTGGCGTATGACAGATTTGTGGAGGCCAGGGAAAGGAATGAACAAGTGACAACCAAGAGATTGCAGGAGTGGGCTTTAGCGACGGCCTTTCGTAATACCTTTAATATCTTTCGGATTCTTCGTTCGACTTCACAGAAAGTTACAGCTGGGTCGTTGCTTAAGAAACGACACATTCGTACACTGCACATTACGCAATAACATCTTCGGGAAAACATTACCTAAAGTGTTTTTGTGTACGCAGGAACTTGGAGGTAAATTTGGGCCTAGAGTAAATTTAATGTAAAGGCTGGTTCACAATAAACCGGGAATGGAAACGACGTGAACGAGAATAAAAATATTGTTAAAATAAATATATTTAAATGTGGGCATTTATAATTAACGAGAAGCTTGTCGGAACCCGGGAACGGCAACGTGAAAGTTAATTGTGAATTCTCACATTTAAGTACATTTATTTTAACAATATTTCCGTTCTCGTTCTCATTGTCGTTTCCGTTCCCGGCTTATTGTGAACCAGCCTTAAGGGTTAATAAATTACAGAATGGACTAAAAATGTGGTTGTAAACATGTTCAATTTCAGGAAAACTGACTTCTGCGCTTTTTAAGAAATTTTTAGATAGAGTTCTGTAGCCATATGTAAAAAAAAAACAGTTCTTCCTTACGTTAGATTCATGGGATGGATAAACGGTGATATATACGACGAAAAGTTTCTTAATGAAGACAACCTGCCAAATATACTTTAAAAATTATTCCTCCTAAATGTACATCATTATGCCAGTCGTGTGACGTGTATTTTTACAAGATGATTAAACAGTTTCTATGACGTCTCCATACATGTACATATCCATCATAAAGGAGTCGAAATATCTCTTCCCAGGAGGATGAAATAAAAATTCATTCCCTTGTACATAATCAGCTGACGGTTCCAATTTTTAAAGGCATGGTACGCAAGTAAGTTAGTAGCCGAGAGAAATGTTTTCATGAACGTCAAAGACGTGTGCTTGCAGAATGACGTTAAGTAAGGCAAGTGTGAATGTGGAATGAGGACTGATGAGCTTCATCTGTTTTCCTTGCTTTTTCGACACTTATTATCCACAGTTCTGTAGTGAGTGTACCATTACAGAGGACTAGGAGTAGGTCTACAATAGATGAGTCCTTCTTTTATTAACTAGTATAGCATGCTTCTCCGTTACATAAACTGTTTCTTAAAATTCTCTGATTAGAATTCTGGAAAGGACAATGTAAAGCATTAGATCTATTTATGGTATTGTGGCAGCTATGCCTCGCAACAGATACGGCATAACTTCACGAATTGGTCTGCAGTGTGACAATAGCTACGTGGGAGTATAGCTTACAATGAGAGTCCATGAGCACAAGAAGGGACTACGTACAACCCTGTTACGGAATTTCTACAAATTATTTTCGGCTTATCTGAATGATATTGAAGAAAATTCCGAGACATGTAACTCTCGATTTTTTTATTCTCTATCAACGAAAAAAAATTCAAGTTTTCAATGATGTTAAATTACATTTTCAATACATAGGAATAATGAAACATTTACCCTAATATATATTTTTTTTTTCGGGAAAGAAAGCTGAAACACGGTCTTTTTATTTTTACTATATTTTCACCAAAAAAATCCCCATACAAAACTGTGACATCGATCTGACAACTTCTCCTTGTGAGTGCGCAGTGCGTTATATTGGAAGTGCAGTGAGTTTTAGAGTGTATGTGCAGTATGTGGTAGGCCGAGTGAAAGTGCAGTGAACTACAGAGCCTGTTTAGTAGATTTTAGTATCCGAGTAATGACATGATTACAGTTAATGTGTGGTGGGTAGTGAAATTACAGATAATTTTGAAAATACTCGTGCTATTCATATTAAAATTAAAATTATAATTCGGAGAATGATGAGAACTGCATCCAAACTAGACACTCAGCTAAAATAACTTTACAATTCAAAATATTACGAAGGTTAGTATTTATTCAGTGAAAACTTTAATAGTGAAAAGGGTATATCGACGATGTTGAACAGCAACCTCGTATTTAAAAATATGAACAAAATAAGACTTCAGTTGATTCTCATCAAAAACATTTTCTCGGATCTTCTGCGAGCACACCGCATGTCAAGGCATGGATGTAAACATGAGAAGAAGAGACTTACTGTAATTAATATCCTGTTATGCCAGACATTTGTTGGTTTTTTAAAGATATTCAGTTGTTTCTTCGCTCTTCTGCAAAATTGAAATTTTTGACATACGAGATTGGTGTTGAACACCAGCGGTACAGTAGTATAACATATCTCATTACAGGTGTTTAATTATATATTTTCTTTTTAGTTATCTTAAGGGGTTAGGTACAGCTTACAGCAGTAAAAGTTTGGATATATTCAACATTTTTTCCCTCCATTACTGTATCTTGTACAGTAATTAAAATTGGTATGTTTAAAACACTATCCTTCTGCTATATGAAAAAAATATTTTTGCAATTAATTTTTTTAATTCAGTTCATTTTGCAGTGTTGAAGTGTTACCCACATAACTCAAAAACTGTCCAACATTCTGAGGTGAAATTTTTTGTGTATTTATACATGTCATATCAACTATATGATGCACGATCACTCCTCTTACCTTTGATATATTGTCTGATAAAAAGTGAATTCGTTTAAAAAATGATCAAATATCAGTATTTTCTTTTAACACAAAATAAAAATATATTATTTATTAAAGAATGTAGTAGAAATAGCATTATATTGTAAATATGAGTTTCAGCAATAAAATAAAAGAGAAAGAACATGAACAAGTTATGAGTTATGAGGGAAAGGCTTCATGGCTGCACAGTGAACTGGCACCATTTTTAACTTTAAAAAAATATAACTAGTTTTTTAAATCGTAAAAATATATTTTTTAATATAGCGGAAGAACAGTATTTTACACATACCAATTTTCATTATTGTACAAGATACAATAATGGAGGAAAAAATGTTGAATATTTACAAAACTTTTACTGCAGTAAGGTGTACCTAACCCCTTAACAACTGTCCTTGACTTGTATTTGCTGAAATCTTTAGTTCTCTGTCAGAATGTCTTTTCTTCATATATCCTTCTTTCGTTCGTTCGTACGTTCGTTCGCTTGTTAGTTAGTTCGTTCATTCGTTTACTAATTAATTAATTGATTCATATAGTGCGAAGCTAATACGAAGACGGAACGTAAGAAAATAAAATCTATCTCACTGATAATAATTTTTCAGTAGCACATTTTTAGTCTATAAGAAATAAATGTTTTGTTTTCCGCTACCTATATAAGTAGTCGTTTTTAGTTAACTGTCCGAAGATTGGTTTGAATCTCATAAGTGACACCAATAAGACAACATGGATGGGGCAACGAAGCCAGGAGATAATGGATAGGGTGGCCAGTTCCTTTCCCCCTTTTGGAAACTAGAATAACAAATAATATAAATTAAATTATTGGCAAGTTTTTAGAAAAAAGCTGCAGAGAGACTTCTATGGTGATAGAATAGCATTTTCAGGATGATACATATCAGCAAAAATTAATAAAAATGCATACAAATAAAATCAGTTCAGACACATGATTACAGCATTTTCAGAACATATTTAGCCCAACGTAGCCAGTATATACAATTAACCAAAATTCTATCACAACATTATCAAAGTTAAAGTTTTAAATCATACTCGAATTTTATTATTTATCTCAGAAGCGAATTGCATATTATTCTCGCACTGATGCTTTTAAGAGTTAAGAAAGAGCCAGTGGTCTCAGTCAGTATTTTTAATCTCATGGAGATTCAAACATCCACCATATCATCAATGGCCTTCCCAACTCTGTTAACTCAGAAGCGATATAGTGAAATCTGTTTTAAGATGCAACTATTTTCCAGTGTCTGAACATGGCATTTTTTTTCTATAGCTTAGTGTTTTATTTTATTCAATAATTGAAATAACAAACGGAATTTTTCTGATGTCCTTATTGAGTTATCTACATAAAAGAATATCTGTTATGCGTCTGAAACCTTATTTTCTCAAGTTTCATGGTTTGTTTTTATATGGATGGGAGTTAAAATTCAAAATTCTCTTGCAAATTGTTGCATTGGGATTGCAGAAATGTTTGGAATTTGAAGTAAGGTATAGAAAGTAATGACGAGCAGAAAACTGTCGGTCATCATGGTGCTAGCAGCAACGTTGCCAACGAGCAAGAAATGACTGCAGATGCATGTGGTGTGGTTTTGCGAACCGTGCAAAGAATTATTGTTAGTGAAGGAAACGGGTATTGTTTTAGTGTCTTGCTTACAGTAACCAATGGCTAAGGTCATTATTGTCTTTCGAGAATTTAAATTCTCTCCTGTGCTATTTGTATTGCACGTGCGTGAAGTGCGATGTGGCAATGTTTTACGCTGCCTTGCGCTCTCTATCTATCTCTTTCGACTCAAACGCTAGGAGACGACCGCCTTCCCAATTGCCGTCGACTGTAGTTACCGGTAATATCTGAATGTTAGTTTCTTTTGCTGTCGGTTCCACTTCCCCTCTGTATAGCCTAGTATAAATCTCCCCGAATGAAAGGGTCTGAATTCAACACTGTAACACAAATTATGAGCAATTATAATTTGTGGAACTGTTTACATACCGACAGCTGACAGTGCTGCAGGGCTGACACCACTGAGTGTGAGAACATACGGTTCTTCTGTGAGAACGGGTCTGTGCTGCGCAAGCTCGATTACTCTTGATGTTGGTTTGTAGCTGAGAGCAGCCTCCGGCACCTGCACCATGAGGACAGAAATATAAGTGAAAAATAATACTATAAAATTGAGAGGTTCATATAAGTAGGGGGGACAAGTAACATTTCAAGAAAAAAACACAAGTTGAAGATCAGATTAAATTAGTTATTGCAAGAGCCCGGGTTTCCATGTACTATCAAATCTTCAAACATGCATGCTTTCATTAATGCACTAGCATATTACGAAACAAGCATAATGAAGCAAAAACAATAAAAATATGTACTATCAAAACTGAATTCTACATTATAGGATATTACATTTTTATTTTGAAAAAAAAAACGTACAACTAATTTCTCAAAATTTTCTTCACTTAAGCTCATGTGTTTATCTGAAGCACGCTCTTGAACAGAGAAAATGATCTTTCTACGTCACAAGAAGTGACAGGTACTTACTTAAGCGAAGAAAATTGCGGCAAAATGAGATCGAATGCTCCCCATGAACATGACCGCAGCAGGAATCGAATCCATGACCTACCGACTTTGCAGCATTACGCCTTAACCGTGACGATATCACGCGCCCCAAAATACACAAGACTTACGTGTACGTCTTTATTATAACAATCACAATAAACTACATCACCGTTCGTCTTCAAAAATTCCTTTTCTTCAATCCATTTTGATGCAACGTCTCTTCTTACAGTTCTTTTTTAAATATATTATTTTACGAAGCTTTATCAACATCTTAGGTTATTTAGGGTCTGCATGCGATGAAAGTGATAATGCCGGTGAAATGAGTCCGGAGTCCAGCACATATTGGGTTGAGGGACTTACAGTTCTAACAGGAGCTATAGCAACACTTCACAATCGACACAGAAGTCTACTAAATGTAGTTGCAAGCAAGATACTTCTGCCTTCCTTTCTTTCAATGTTTTGACCTCCGGCTTGTAACGAGCGAGAGTTGGGGGTTGGAAATTTCCTTCAAATATTTATGACAATTTTATGAAAACATATTTCGTTATAGAAAATACTGAAACATTATTAGCAACATGCATGTAGCTCACAATTTTCTGTAACTTTCGCAGATCTTGATATTTTGAAATTTATCTCGCATCACGATTTTGACAATTTAAGGCCAATGAAAACAAACCTCTTGAGGTCTCTAAGCACTAAAAACTAGTATTTCCACCCCACAGCCTGTAAGCGTCGAGGCATACTGCCCACTAACTATCGGAGAGACTCCTGGGGGATGCGATCCCACTCCTCCAGCAATGTTTCCTTCAACTCGCTACAGTGTTGATGTCACGCCATTGAACATTCCTTCCAAGCATATCCAAGACATGCTACGAGCTCACCAATCTAGGGTTCGTATCCCAACTTACTGTAGTTACTGCACAACACAACGAGCGGTAGGCGGACGGGCGTTATCTTACATGAGTATAAAGTTCTGGTCAATGAAAGGTGTAAAGGGCATCACATGGTTCTCCAGGACCTCTTCGACGTACTTTAGTACATTGAGGGTCCCGCGATCGACGAACACGAGCTCAGTGCGAACTACTTCGCTGATGCCAGCCCACAACATTATTGAGCCGCTTCCAAACGGGGTCCTCGAGGAAAAAGCAACGGACGAGTACCTTCTTCACACTCTTTCTTGTCCATCAGAAGACCTCAGGTTAAAGCGACTCTCACAGAGGTCCACTGCTCTGGAGTCCATCCCTGAGCCATAGCTCGAGTTGCTTCTGCAAGCCTCCTCCTTACTATTCGCTCATTCACTCTCACATGCCTGTCGATTACTTGCCTGTATGCTATGGTATGGCGATCACGCAGAATTTGCATAGTGAGAAATCTGTCATCCCTGGCACTTGTGCTCCTCCTGATCCCCGTCTCTTGTCGTATGTTCCTATAGTTTTCTATAGCGTTGCATTGCACTGTGAATACTACCGAGCGATGCTCCGATGACCCGAGCCACATAACGAAGGCTGCGTTCATCCTCCACCAAAGCAACTGCCATTGCGACATCTTCACGGCTGAGACGCATCTTTTACTCACAACAGCACATGAATAACTGACTAAAATATTAGTGAATGGTTCAAAATGTTTTCTGATATCCATAGATCATCAATAAGGCTGCCACAAGGTTGTAAACCATAAAAGCTTTTATTGCGCCATCCTCACTAAAATCATATAGATAAGTACTTCGGAGATTAGAGTGCAATAAACTGTCTAAAGATGGTCATATCCTCAATTTCTTTTCACAAACAGTTTAGAGAGATGTTCTAAATATCTTAAAATGGGAAGAGAATTCTTTGGTTCCGGATTATTTAGAAAAAAATGTAATTTATTTTAAGTGTTTCACTTTTTTTGCCGGTCAGTGTATATGCACTAAGTCCAGAAAAAAGGACATAATATTATGCAATGTAGAAGTCTAAATATGTGCTATTAAATCTAAAATCTTCAAAATATGCATTATGCATCAATGTACTTCCAAAAAAAGGCCAAACCATGCAAACATGCACGGGAAAGTACGGTTATTTGGAATCGATGTCATAAAATGAATATCTGCTAAGTTTGAGAAGTTTAACAAGCTTATATAAAAACATGCATTTGCATGGAAATTCGGGCTCTGCTTATTACATTCTTCGAAGTTACGCACGTATTGTCAAAGACATCTGAACACAGGCCTAGTACAAATCAAAATAATAAATAACAATTTAGGAATACATCCAGACGTGTGATAAGTTATACAGGTTGGTTCACGAAGTGTGAACCGCGCCTTAGGAATCAGTTCTGTGGGTCATTTTGAGCAAAATATGTTGCATGAACTTAGGTCCAATTATTATTATCATTATTATTGTTATTATTATTATTATTATTATTATTATTATTATTATTATTATTATTATTATTATTATTAAATTTGTAAAAATACATACGTCGTGCTATGAATCAGAATTGTCACTTGTTTGAGTTTTAATAGAAACATTGCGATCTACACTAAAGCTCCTGCAAGGAAAGAAGCAACTTGTGACAGCTCATGCTCCCCGGATCCCTCTTCCCAATGGGAACTGTATTCGTCACTCGCCTTTTTAGTGCCAGTGACGCGCCACACACGTAATAGACACACATATATTCCCTAACTTTTCTTCCGCTCTTACCTGTCTGCCCGTCCTTCAGATGATTGCCATCGGAGTGAAAGGAGAGGAAATGCTGTTTAGTTACAACATCGCTTTTTGGCTTTATACATACCATGTGTCTTACTAGAAACGTCAGAAGCTGCATCTTTCTCCGCTAGTGGGGGATTCCGCCATGACATGAAGTACGGGGAGAGATGTAGAATAGATCAGGTCTAGCAACAACAGCTGTCTATGAGTAGGCCTAAGCCTAATGTCAGCATTTCGTAATCTTACATTGGAAGATGCCCCTTTAGAGATCAAGCGACGTATGTATTATCAATAGTTGGTTATCATGTTGTGCTGCGCTACAATTTTGTATGCCGAATGTAACATGGCAACAAATCTTTATTGTTGTAGGTATTGTGCGATATGTATCTAGGCGACACGATTCGGAAAATCGGGTTTCGGAATATATGTAGGCCTACATTCGGAAAAATCACTTCGGAAAACAGAAACGGAAAATTTGTTTTCGGAAAGTAGGAACATTCGGAATAAATGCTATTCGGAATATTCGATTCGGAAAAAAGGGCCGCAAGGATTATCATTATAGTGCGGTTTTCACTCATTTTTATGTACATTGTAACATTATCAGTTCACCTTGTGTATAGTCCGGATCAGCTTACTTAATAGGTACCCTAAGTGTGAAACCTAACTATTTTTCCTCTATTACTTCATATGCTAGTGAATTATAGCGATTTTCTAGCTCTCAGGTTGAATTTTCTTTCACCAAATTCGTTTCGAATTTTGGGTACTGACAAATACTACAAGTGGAAGTTATTTTCTAACTGTTATGTTGGCAGCAATAATTACGGTTTGCAGTAAAAGGAAACTGATGAAAATGGAAGTACCTAAGCTTGTGAATTAATAATTAATTAATAATATTAATATCAATACACGGTTCAAAGATGGCGTCAAGTGTGATGTGCTGTGTACATCCAATCCTCTTTGAAGAGTGATTGCGTGTTTTATTAATAAATAGTGTGTGATTGAAGCAAGGATCTTAAAGTGTGTTTTGTAAAACCTTTATGGTATTATTAGCATGTGTTAATTTGCTTGGATTATGTTGATATTACAAAAATAGTGAGTTTTGTTTTGACTGGTCACCGCCTACTTGAAGTGTAGTAAACTGTTTCACTGCCAGGCGCTGCTAGTTGCGACCGAGCCCCTACGACGCCATAGCGGAAAAGTGAGAAATATGTTCCCAGATTGAAGCAGCGGAAAGCAGCCATTTGTTGGTAGAAAACGCGCGGGATTTCGAAACCGCTCTTTGAATACGCGTTGTATTGCGTACCCGAAAGCTAAATGTTTTTTATTTACAGGAACAATACTTCCTTTCCGATATACCTTTAATAACATGTTTCTGCTGTGAGCAGAGTTGCTAGGTTTTCTGCGAGGGAAATCGGGATATCAGAAGCTGACTTAAGACATTAGACTTATCATCACTTTATCATATTATTATTTAGTAAGTCTATGGTTGCGACCTCACAGGCACTGCCTCTAGGATCGTTGCTGAGGTAGTAACCGCCCGGGAAGGAACTGTATGCATGCAAGTTGTTCCTGGTTTGGGAAGAAGCTGTGCTCGTGCCTGAGTTCCGTCCCGTAAGAGTAAAGCCTCATGGTTGTTTGCTCTACGCATCTCATCGTATAGGAGAAGAACATGATGACTGTTAATGAAGAGATTATGGTGCATGATGTGGAAGAAATGTTTCGGTCAACCGAAAATGAAACTAATTTTATAATACAGACCATGCAGAAAGACAAGAGATCAGACAAAAAATGGAATGAAAAAGTTCTAGAATCAGCTGCATCCATAAGAAAAACTTTAAATACATTTCATCAATTGTTATCTGCACAGCAAATCACCGATAGACATACGCATTTAGATTGGCGTCCCAGTCAAATTTCTTATGCTAGTTCCTTACAGAAAGCGTCAGGAGACAGGGAGGCTAACGTTACAAAAAAATGTGGTCATTATTTCTCCAAAGACTCCAGAAATGGTCGTGGATTCAGAACAGACTCTAAAATTGGTCCAATCTACTTCAGGCAACAACTTGAGAATAGGCATTAATAACATTAAAAAGATAAGGAATAAAAGTGTTCTATTTGAACTTAGGAATAAAGAAGAATGTAGTGACTTTGTTAGATCTGTTCAAGAACAAAACAAGAACTTAGTGATAAAAATCCCAGAAAAAAAGAACCCACGAATAATTGTATTTGGCATAGATAGTAGTTTTCCAAATGAAGAACTATTGGAAGCCGTTATCGAGCAAAATCCTACCTTAAAGCAGTGCCAGGCCGATTCCAATGAACACGTGATACTGCGTTTCATGAAACATTCACGCAACGGTCAGTCTCAGTTTGCGGTTTTAGAGGTTACATCTAAGTTCTACCGCGCCATGATGTCACTAGGAAAGCTATATATTGGCTACATGAGATGCCCGGTGCGAGACCATATTCATGTGGTGCGTTGTCATCAATGCTCCGCTTATGGGCACTTCTCATCTGCATGCAGCTCTGAAAAGCGATGTTCCCACTGTGCTGGTTCACATGACAGAAGTGACTGTGAAAAAACTAAAACGGAGTGCATAAACTGTAAGCGCTACAACAGCAAAATGGAGACCAGAAGAAATTTCAAACCTGTGAACACCGAGCACGTAGCCACTTCACCTGACTGTCCCGCGTACAAGAAAATTGTAGACATTATTAAGTCGACAATTAATTATGGCTGAACTTATTATTTTCCAACAGAATGTACATAAATCACTTATTCCTACACAAGAACTTATTCACACGACGGGACTAAACTCTCAGCTGTCGAACAATGAAATTAAATTGTTATGTGTTCAGGAACCTAATTATAGGAAAAATCGCATTTCTGGTTTTGGTATTCATAATTTTGTACATTCATACAAGAATGGTACTGATGGTAACGAAAGCATCCCACGCGCGGCTATAATCACTAGAAATGCTAACACTATACAATTACCTCAGTATTGTTCTTCTGATAGAGTTGTTATATGCTTAGATTTCACTGGTATTGACATATATATATATATATATATATATATATATATATATATATATATATGTAATATTTATTATGATCCTGCCTGCGATTTTGACATTGTTTTAAATGATCTTCAAAAATTTGCCTAGATCTTAGAGATAAACACCTGCTTATACTGGGGGATATCAACGCCAAACATCATGCTTGGGGCAGTCCTATAAATGATTGGAAAGGGATACAGTTCCACGATTTTTGTTGCGCCAATAATCTTACCATACTCAACAAAGGAAACAAACCAACTTACCGTCGAAATAACTGCGCAAGTTTTCTCGACGTAAGTGTGTGTAGTGACAGGCTCTTACAACTCATCTCAGATTGGGCAGTGAGTGATACGGCAACTATGTCTGATCACGAACTGATTATAATCCGAATCCAGTCAGCATCTTGTAATTCTAATTTCTCTGGTGTTACTCGTAAATATAGAACTAAAAATGTCAAGTGGGATCACTTTAAAATCTCTGCAAAGAAGAAATTGCAACCAATCTCTTCCAAAATAAATAACATAGTTTCATCTGAAGTTCTTAATGTAACAATTGAAAATCTCACTAACGATATTATTAGCTTATGTGAAAAACACCTACCGAAAAAGTCGCAAACTGTGGTGAAAAATTACTGGTGGTCTACTGAATTAACTATACTGAGGAAGAGAGTCTTAGCTAGCTATAGACGCTTTAGAAGATGTAGATGTGACGAGTTACGTAGGAAGTATAAGGATTCATACGACATTATTAGAGAAGAATACAAAAATAAAATCATTCATGCAAAAATCAGTACGTGGAAAGAATTCTGCTCCACACAAACATCACAGAATCCATGGAGTGTAGTATATAAAATTTGCCGCAAACCCGAAAATTTCAATCGTACACTTACGACTGTTAAAACTGATGATGGTTATACGATCAATGCACACGAAACTGCTACCCATCTGATTAACAACTTCTTCTCTGATGACACGCAGGATTTAAATTTTCATAAACATGTACGGTATCTTACTGAACTAACTCCGCGTACAGGAGATGAAAGAGAGTTCACGTACGAAGAAGTGAATAGCGTCATCAATAAATTAGATGACAAGAAAGCCCCGGGATTAGATGCACTGTCAGCAAACATAGTTAAGAATGTTCATAATTGTTGTCCTGACTTATTTGTAAATATTTTTAATAAGTGTTTGGAACTGCACACATTTCCTGACCATTGGAAAATTGCTGCTGTAAGAATAATTTCAAAACCACATTGCACTGACAAACTAACAGCTAGTGCCTTTCGACCAATCTGCCTACTACCTGTGATGGGAAAAGTCTTTGAAAAGTTGATCATTGACAGGATTATGTATCATATGCACTCGAATAATCTTTTAAATACAAACCAGTATGGATTCATCCCCCAAAAATCCACGGAAGATGCCGTGCTTAATGTGGTTAACTGGGCTAAAGAGGTATTGGCAAACAAACAGATCGGACTACTGATATCTCTGGATATCAAAGGTGCTTTTGATAATGCCTGGTGGCCCATGATTTTGTTACAACTTAAGAGAAAAGAATGTCCCAGAAACTTATACAAGCTAATCAAAAATTATTTCTGTAATCGCAAAGCACAACTCACATTAGGACTGAAGACTGTATCTAAACATATTAACAAACGTTGTCCTCAAGGCTCAGTCTGTAGTCCCGGACTCTGGGTAATCCTGTATGATGGTTTGTTGCAAATAGATTTGCCAGTAAACTGAAACATTATTGCATATGCGGATGATGCTCTCATATTGATAAAGGGCGAAAATATACAAACCATAACAGAAAAAGCTAATTCAACTTTGAAGATCGTTTCGAAATGGGGTATTAACAACAAACTTCACTTTAATCCTCACAAAACAACGGCCATGTTAGTCACTAAGAAAAAGAATGTGGATGTCCCGTTAATTAAGTTTAACAGCGAATACATTCAAACAGTGAGTCACTTCACTTACCTAGGTGTTGTAATTGATAGTCGTATGCTATTCAGACTAAACTTCGATAATCTGGCTAAGAAAGCCAGTAAATTTCATTCATCACTAGTTAGGGCTGCTAAACCAACTTGGGGACTAAACTCTGATATTTTACGTATTATTTATCATGTAACATTTGAACCTTCAATACTCTACTGCACTTCGGCTCTTCGAAACATTCTAGTTAAAAAATAGGCTCAGAAAAAATTACTACAGATTCAACGTGGATTCATTTTACGCATCACACAGGCTTTTCGAACTATCTCAACAGATGCAGCTCTAATTATAGCAGGCATAGCACCACTCTATTTAACTGCCATTGCAAGAACTGAGCTCCTTAGTTATAAACAGGGTAAATTATTTCTTGACGAAGGTGTTCAATACGAAATTGAACAAAGAGCTAATTTTCTGTCAGTGGGTCATCCAAGAAATCATCTCCATCTTGTTGTTAATTCAAGATGCCTTTACAAGCACGATATGTATATATACACAGATGGTTCTCGAACACAGGGAGAAGATGGCAAGAGCTTTGTAGGTTGCGCTTTTAATAATGGTACAGAAATATTTTATTCTAAATATCGATTAGCACCAGTATGCAGTGTGTACCAAGCTGAACTATTTGCCATACTTCAAGCAATAAGATGGAGTACTATCAATAAAACGAACTCCTGCATACTATCTGATTCACAAGCAGCACTTCTGTCAGTTAGAAACAATAGGAATCTTCACCCCATTGCTTTGGATATAAGGTCTGAATTTAAAAATTACAATAATCACATATGCCTATCCTGGGTTAGAGGACACACAGGTATTGTAGGCAATGAACGAGCAGACGAACTTGCGAAAGAAGCTGCTTCCGCAGACATACCCTATTCATACATAAAGTGCCCAATCTCATATATCAAATGTAAAATGAAAGAACATATTACTTCTAACTGGAATTCACACTGGTCTGCAAGTGATAAAGGTTCAGTCACCAAAAACCTATTTTTTCCTCAGGTATATCATCGACTGAAATGCAAAATTTACTCTCCAAACTTTATTAGTACACAATTTATATCAGGTCATGGTAAATTTGGAGCTTATTTTGAACGATTCAAAATTAAGACTGGAGAAGAATCGATGTGCTCGTGTGGAGATATTCAGTCGGTTGAACATCTACTGTTTGGATGTCCTATATTTTACATGCAAAGACAATACCTTACTGTCCATGCTCTAAACTGTAAAATAACCTATGAGCAACCAATATGCACTGTTTTTCAAAAGCACTGTTGTTACAAACGCTTCGTCACATTCATACATCTTATATATTCAAGGCTATAATTTCATCTTTATCATCATGATAATCCAAAACATGTATTAGACCAGGTGGTCTGTTACGGTCTCACATCAGTCCAACTCTTAGCTGGGCGATCAACGAATTTTCTTTCACGAGGAGCGTACTGCAGAATTGTTTCGGCATGAGTGTTCTATCCATTCTTTTGAAATGATTAACGTATTGTAATACTGATTCGACTTTTAGTTATTTCAGGATATCATTATTTCTTTCGTGGTTCCATTTTGTGTCTCATGAAGTCCATCTCGGCAGCAAGAGTTTTTAAAATTGGGATTCGTGTATAACTCTAAATAAATTATGGTTTTAAAATTGTGTTTATTATGCATTATGTTTTTATAAATTTGGTAAATTTATTTTGTATATCAAAGTCATGTGTAAATGATAATGAATGTCCAAGGTATTTAATATTGTTCATTCTTTCCAATTATCTGTTACTGAGGTACATCTTGCTGTGTATGTATGTGTATATCCTATAATATATGTATGTATATATATATATGTATCTGTGTGTCTGAGTCTATGTATGTATGTATGTATGTATGCATGCATGTGTATATTTATAAATATATGTCTACATGTTATTATATTATGTCTACAAATGTACATATATTAGCAAAATGTCCTAATATGATCTACAAGATCAACATGTCTATTCATGTTAAATTCTCTAGGTATTTCGATTATAATTTCAATCCTTCAATCAAATTAATGTTTATCCACCGTATGTATCTATATGTTATGTCTCTACATAAGTAAGTATGTATGTAAGCATGTATGTATGTATGTATGTATGTGTGTGTATATTAGCGAAGTGTCATAATATTATCTATAAGTGCAACATGTCTATTCATGTTAAATTCTCTATGTTTTCCGATTGTAATTTCAAGGCCTTATCTAATTAATTTGTATATGTGTTACGCTTACAAGTGTATATTTATTGTATGGTAGTCTGTAAGTTTCAATTTGTTATGATTAGTTTAAAATATAACCCTAATATACTATATGTAAAATAGGGTTTATAAATATGGAATAAATACTACTACTACTACTACTAATATCAATACACAATTCAGTTGCGTTGTGATTCCAACTCAACTCTCTATTTTTTTAGACAGGCCAGAGGCCGTTTACCAAAGTTATCTTTTCTTTTCTGTTTTCGTTTTCACTTGTTTCCTTTGTTTTTTACTTACACTAATACAAACACAACATCCATGCCCGAGGCGGGACTCGAACCCACAACCCTTCGGACCAAGCGATAGAGACATGCCGTGCCCCTACCGCTTGAGCCATCCGGGCCGGCTCTATTCAGATAAGTGTAATTAAATAAGAAATAGCTTATAGACCTACATAGTAAGAAACCTGGACATAAATATATTTCACATTTTAATTAATCTCTTTGGTGTTTAGATTTTTATTAAAATATTCAAGAGGGAAAATAGGATAACAACTTCTCCAAGAAATAAATTGATTTCAAGTATTTTAAGTGGGGTATACATTTCAAACTGGTATTTTTAGTAGGTCATTTTACGACGCTTTATCAATATCTTAGGTTATCTAGCGTCTGTATGAGATGAAGGTGATAATGCCGGTGAAATGAGTCCAGGATCCAGCACCGAAAGTTACCCAGCATTTGCTCATATTGGGTTGAGGGGAAAACCCCGGAAAAATCCTCAACCAGATAACTTGCCCCGATCGGGAATCTAACCCGGGCCACCTGGTTTCGTGATCAGACCCGCTAACCGTTGCTCCACAGGTGTGGATTTCAAAGTGATATTCTGTTAACGAAATTCATACTAATATTTTCACGTGATCAAACCACATTTTTAGATTAAATCTCATGAATCGTAAACAGTTTAGTCAAAGCAATGAATTTCATGTTGCCAGACAAAATAAATGTTAATATTAAATCATACTAATCCTAATTACCAACATAGTATACGAAAAGTTCAGGAGGAATATATAGCCCTAATATTTCATAAATTGAAGGGGTCACCAGCAAAAGGTGCTATCTAACAAAATCTGGATTTGTACCAAGGTAAACTTCCACTTCCGATCCTGCTGTAAATATAATTCAATCTGAACAGCAGATTCTCATGTTGTTTCGGTTAATCCTTTCCGAAGAATTTTGCACACAAGACGAAAAAATGGAATGAAAATTATAGCTGATATGGAATAATACTCACCCGAAACAAAATACTGTTAGTTTTACCTCTGATCACATATACTATATCAGATTGGCCATTCCCATGTTATGAAATGGCAACATAAAATGAGAACAACCACCTTAACCACCGCCGTCGAAAAGGCATTTTTTGATAAAGACCGTTTGATGGAAGTACAGTTGCTCCATGCAATTGCGTAAAGGTTATAACGTGACTTCTTTTGCAATCGCTAGATGGCAGTATACAGTCGTGCTCAAACCTCCTGACGTTTGCAGATGTGTCCGCTTATCGGCGATAGCCAATAGCTGCGTTGCGACATATGGGCACACAGACTCACCGCATACTTGCCGCTCAGAAAGTCTCAAGATCAAATAACAAGTGCGCTAGGAAAATTGGTATGTTGTGGGGACCCTGCATGTATATATGATGAATGTTTAATGTTTTCTGAACACACAGAAACAAAAATCACATTTCTACTCCCAGTGGTTCCAATTTTATGGGTTAATACAGTAAAACCCCGATAAGACGCTGTTCAAGGGACCGCGTGTAAACCTCGTATTAATCGGGACCGCGTATAAGACGGTATACTAATTTTCACTTATATACAGTATCTACTAGCATTTTTCTTTGTTGAAATACATGATTCATGAAAGGTAATACAGCATTACTCCATTATGTAATTACTGTACTGTAGGTCAAATACATATACAATATGTACTGTACTTAATTCTTTCGAAAAAAGTCATTTGTAGTTTGCCGTGTGCGCGTTCTCCAAGACCTCATGTTTACCACACTACACTTTCCTGCGCTTACATCCTCCCAACGTCACAGCTGCAGTGATTGAGTCGCGATATTTTATTGTCGTCCTTAATGTTGATGATGGGATTCCTAATGAATCAGAAAGTTGTTTCTGATTAAGAGTACTGTTTTCATCGTACTTTCGTAAGATTTCCAATTTTTCCGACACAAAAAGCGTTTTTCATATAACACCCATTGTATTCACACTCATAGGCACTGCAGTGCACTAAAAGATAACAAACTGACTAGCAAAAAATTCCATTCACCTGGCTAAAATGTTTCATTGCTGAAAATTGCATGGAAAATATTCCACAAATATAGCGTATTATACGGGACTTCAGCGCTACAAACGGGGTATTTTATAAAGGCGTTATACAGTACATGAAATGCGCAGGCATATAATAACCGATATATTTGCAAGAATATGCTTTGACAGCATGGACATAATGCTATTTAGGGCCATGTCAATTCATTTATACAGAAAATTTCTGTTTCAAATTAAGCGTATCATTCAATTTATTTTATCACACTGCGCCTTTGTGTTATTCGACAACTTTATTAACACTAATAAAAGTAAAACTATTGCAAATACTGATATAAACTCAGCGAGTATGATTATTTACGTCTGACTCAACTAATCGTTGTATATTTTGGACTTTCAATTTCATTCGATGCAATCTGATGACATTTATTATTATTATTGTTATTATTATTATTATTATTATTATTATTATCATTATTATTATTATTATTATTATTATTATTATTATTATTATTATTATTATTATTATTATTATTATTATTAAGAACCTTCTGCACCTTCCTATCAAACCAATCTCAGGTAAAGGGTCGCGCTCCACAGTTTTAAAACTGCTGCCGCTGAGAGACAAGAGACGGGAAGTGTAGTTGTGACAACGTCGCGCTCGCATGTTACTGGCTCTCGCGAAACGTCAGGAGGTTTGAGAGCGAGTGTAGTGAAATTGATAAAAGTGGTTGCCTTAAAAGTCCATTAGATTGATCAATCTGATTATGTTATCGGGCGTTTTACTTGCCTTGAACATGTCGTCTTCAATTGGTCGTTCGTACATGTGCTTCGGTCTGCTGAGTGTTTCTAAGCGTGGTTCAAGTGCTACTAGGGAACGAGTAGACCGCTCCTGAAATTTAAAATGTTTCATTATTTTGTGTTCCAAATGTCAAAACCAAGACAAAACAATCTGAATGGATATAAGAATGGTTGTTACGAACATTGTGTTCAATGACATTCAAAGATATCTGACCTACGATTTTATGATCGTGTAAGCGAACTTTTTAAGACGGGATAAGTCGGAACCAAAGATATAAAAAATTGACAAACTTTAAAATAGTTCCGCTAGTTCTCAATAGGTGGCACATTATTGGGGCGATTAAAAAAGTGTCGGGGAAAATGATGATGGAGAATCAGCATTGTCATATAGAGACTAAACGGAGCGGAGCGCTCCACTATGACTCGTTGCGTGCTCCGGTGTTTCCACAGACATAAGCAAGTTCACTCGCTGCCCGCAGTAGTAAGCATGGCTGCATCTACAGCAGGAGCGCTGGAAGAAACGAGCTCAAGTTCCTTCTTTGACCCAAGCTGGGAGAACGTGTTTTTGTGCACAAAAGTGAGGAATAATGTACAGTGTCTAATTTGTAAACAGTTCCTGTCAATGAAAAGATTCAATGTGAAGCGTCATTACGAGAGAAAGCATCAAAATGATTACAAAAATATAGAAGGTGAGGAACGTGTTGATCTGGTAAAACGTATGAAATTGGAAAGTGATGAAGATGAATGCAACGTATTTAGTCATGCAGTTGTAAAATGTAGCTTTGAGTTGTCTCAGTTACTGGTAGCGCACTGTCGACCTTTCAGTGATGGTGAATTTCTCAAAGAGGGCATAACAATAGCAACAAAGAAATTGTGTCCGAATGAAATGAAAAAGTTTGAATCTGTGAGTCTTTCACGTAACACCATAGCAGATCGTGCATAAGAAATTGCATCTGATATAGAATGTCAACTTTTGAAACATATACAAAAGTTTCAATGTTTCTCTTTAGCTTTTGATGAGAGTGGCGACATAAGTGATACATTGCAGTTATTGTTGTATATTAGAGGAGTGGACAACGAATTTGTCGTATTGGAAGAATTCTTAGATCTGATATCATTAAAATATACCATAACAGGACAGGATATTTTTATCTCCATAGAAGAAACCATAAATTCAAAAGTACTATCATGGGAAAATTTGGTATCAGTTACTATAGACGGTGCTCCTGCACTAGTTGAGGAATCTAAGGGTTTTGTTGGCAGATTGAAAACTAAATTTGAGTCCATGGACATCGCCATGTCCACACCAAACCACTATCTTATTCACAGAGAAGCATTGTGCGCAAAAAACGTAAAATTAGCCAATGTGATGGAAATCGTTTCAAAAACAATCAGTTCCATAAGGACAAACGCTCTGAATCATAGACAATTCAAGGAATTTCTAGCGTCCTTAGAATTGCATCATACTGATATTCCATATTACTGTGAAGTTCGCTGGTTGAGCCGCAGCAGAGTGCTTTTAAGATTTTTCGAACTACGACAATACATTGTCTCATTTCTGAAAAACAAAAATAAATGTAGGTACTCTTCAAATCGAAGACCCGAAATGGATAGCAGATCTTGCTTTCCTAGCTGATCTTGCCGAGCACTTGAATAATTTGAATCTACGTCTTCAGGGTAAAATGCAATTGATTACAGTACAGATATGTGGAACTTAATTGTTCCATTTCGAAAGAAAATCTTCGTCTGGATTGATCAATTGAAGGAAGGAAATACTCTTCATTTCTGCAGACTAAGATCTGTCACTACAAAATAAACTTTTGTCACTGGACAATATGTTGCAGTATTATCTGATCTTCTTCAGGAATTTAGCAGACGATTTACAAACTTAGGCAGCCTTGACACTGAATTAGCTATATTCGAATCTCCACTCTCAGTAGATATCAAAACTGTGTGCGACCCTGCTGTACATTTGGAACTCATTGAACTTAAATGACATCGTCGCCTTTGTGAAATACTGAAGACAAATTCTATTGATATGGTGCAATTATACAAAGACTTTGATAAAACACAATTTCAACACTTACGTAGGAACGCCGCTAAATTTATTCTATGTTTGATAGCACTTATGTTTGCGAGCAGGGGTTTTCCGTGTTGAAACAGTTGAAAAACAAGAATAGAGAAAGACTTTCTGACATCAATCTGAAAAACAGCCTTCGAATTTGTTTGGCAAATAGCATCTCAACCAACATAAAAACATTAGTGGACAATAAAAAAGTCATGTTTCAAGCAGTAAGCACACAATTACTGGAAAGTGAATGAACAATGATAGTTTTCTGTGAGAATCAAGAGACCAATATTTCAGTTTTTTTATTAAAGTAGTATTTAAGAAGGTAATTTATGTCATTTGTTCCTAACCAAATGTTTACTATTGAAATTTTGAATACTGGTTAAATATGTATTTTGTGTTCTATTATTATTATTATTATTGATATATGAGCATCTGAAAATTTATTTGCTTAACAATATAGTCCTATTTGACTCCGATTTTAAAGCTTGGCTTTTTCTTCCTTATATAAGTTCATACTACCATTACGAAAAAGATCTAAAAACAGAAATCAAGCGGAATCTGATGTTCAGGATACACTGTTGAACAGACCCAAGCGGAGAACGTAAACAACGGAGCTCAGTCTCCGACTGCAGTCTCTAGCTCCACAACCGGTTTTGAAGCTTACAACTCTGACACTACTGATGGAGATTAAGCATAGATTATTGTTATAATTGACAATATCGGTGGTTTCCAGCTGAACCCAGTCAGCATAGGGAGATGAAATATTGAATTGTATAATGCGGGTATATTTATGTACATTGGGACATTGATTTTATTATCTTCGCCATCTATTCGTAGAAGTAATAAATAAAGAAGCCGCACTTACACTAACAAATTATCGATCACTATCAGGATTTCTGGACCAACTGCATCGATGGATTGACACATGGCCCGATAAATTGACATTGCTCCCAAAATAAATCCATGTGATTGAGTTTGCTCCAGCTTAGGAATTTGATGATTTGGTTGAATCCCTTTATAATCCAGTTCAGAATCAAATACAAGAAGATAGTAAGAAGAAGTATGTTATCAGTGCAGGATATATCGAGCCTAACGTTTGCTTAGAAAATAATACTCTTGAACTGTACTTACAGGAAGAGGCTCAGGTTGGAACACATTTTTCGGATGTACTATTTCTGACAACCGTTGTTTGTATTTTTCCCAGTACTCTATTGTCATTTTTTGATCCACAGGCTTACTTATCCATTTTTCTTGCTTCCTGAAATTGATAACGAGGGATATTATTGACAGAAATATTTTATCTGAAGGTTAAATTTAAATTCTTTCAGTAAAACTAATTTTTAAATGTAGGTATACAGGGTGGAAGTGAAATAACCTTGCAGATTTTCAGAGCGAATAGGTCATGTTATTTGTAACAGAAAACTATAATATCATATTGGTGGAAAGTTAATAGTTTTTTTTTTCCAAGTGTTTAACAACCTCTTATTGTGTAACTATTACAAGTAGGATCGTGATTGTTGTCCATATCGATAGGAAAACTAATAAAGAATAATTTATCCCTCTGGCGTACTTCAATATTGTGGACGGTTTTCGTGTAAATCTAAATAACTTTCGTCGATCACTATTATTTATTGGGACCATTGGTCCCAATATTATACTCCCAATTAATTACATGCAGTAGGACATTGTAAAGTTTTTACACTGAAATAATTTTCTTGCTGTATGTCAGTATAAATTAACATTAATATTAATAAACGATATAAATTAAGCTTAGAATTTAAATCATATATAGTTTATTTGGAAAACGTTGAGAGCAAGTATCGACAAGTTGGAAGCGTTACTGAAAGAAATTAAAAGTGTTGTTCACAAGCTGTGAAGCGACGATATTCTATTATGTCAGGTTTAAAGGTTTATTAATTTAAGTATATTAGCATAATATGGAAAATTTGCCATTATATATTTTTCCAGAACATTTTTTCGTCTTGCAAATACAGTAGTTGCTTTCTTCGTTCCTTACAACCTCAAGAGCCTCGTATTCCTCACTATATTCTATCACTTACCAGCTTATGAAATGAAAGTCGTAAAGTCGTCTAATCTTTGATGGCTGTGTTAGTACAGACTCCAAAACAACGCCATTGTCAAGTTCGTTTTTCCGTGAGAGTACTGAATAAGAAATAAGAGCTGGCAATATCATATTTGAGAACTTTACTAATCTGATCTAAACTGTCACAAGACTATTACCTCGACATGGCCTGATGAAAGCATTTCATTTTAAAATAATTACTGTTGGCTGAGAAAGACATTATAACAATTATGTTATATGATTCGTAATTTCTCTTCTTCGTTATCTGTGAACTCCTCACTTTATTTATCATAACTCATTCACAGACAGCCAAATCAGCACACGTACTGAAACTGCGTTACTAAAAAAAGCTGATATGCTGTAGCAGGTCTGTATAACCCTGTCGCGTTCCCCTCCAAGGCGACTCACTCCCTCCAGGTAGGGGAATAGAAAGTGCATATCGCACAGAGACTACTGCACAATGTGCAGGGTTTTGACATGCCTGGTATATACTAAATGACGTTCAGCTAAGAACAATAAATTAATTAGGCCCTATTATTTATATATTTCAACTTTTTGTTGTGAATTTTTTTAAAGTTGGAAGTCAGTTCTTTCCTTCCAGAATTCAGGTAATAGGACCGGAGTCAAAAGTTATATTGTTCGACGAAATCATGAAAAACACATTTGAAGGGGTTAGAAGCAAAGGAGTATAAGTGCACTTAAGTTATTTGTAAGAAAATATGGTTGAAAGTATATAAGATTTCGTAACTTTTGTGAAACTTTTTATTTAAATTTTAATGTGTGTGTTGTGATCAAATGTTTTAGTTTGCCTTGGATGCACTTAATTCATGTTGTTAGAAATGTCACTTGTACCCCTTTGCTTCTGATCACCTCATTGTTACGTATGAGTAAACAATGCTTAAAATTATGTTTTTATAGAAGAATATATAAAACGATTGCGATATATGTATAGCTATTTTATGTAAATTTGTCCAACATTTATTAGGGCCTACATATATTTACATTGTAATGTATAAACTATTGAAAATACGTTACTTTTAGAACAGGGATCATCAGCTCGGAGAGTTAGGATTCGGAGCAAGTTTGCTCGACAATGTTGAGGGGCGAGAGAAGTGTTCAGAGCAGTGAAGGGGAAGTAGTAACGTCATAGGCAATGAACTTCAGTTTTTATATGCATCCTCCTTTAGGTATATAAGATGCGTTCTAGAGTCGCTCTGTGAGAGATCGTCTCGCGTCAAGTAGGTACGTTTTACAAAGTACTGTATTTTGTTATTATGAATATTTATAAATTACAGGTTTGAATTTTTCACTTCCTGTTAATCTACCCCTTATCCATCATCGTACCTGTTTAATATTTTCAATTGTATGTTTTTTTTGGACGTCTTGATCTTATTACTATTATTTTTTGTAATAACTAAGTTTCTTCCATTTGTTAAAAATTTCCTTTTAACTCTTTTTGAAACCTAAGTTCTGAAAATGTATTATCTATTTTTGTATACTTAATATTTCCTTCTTTGTAATTAAATCTCAATTATGCTAGCCTTCAGTGATAATAATACCTCGCGCCTTATTGGTCTTCTATGAATGTTAAGTGTTAGTTTATTTAAAAGTGCATGCGCTTGTGTATTATACATTAATTTTGTACAAAATGGCTCATACTGTGAGAACATTGAGGTCATTATTTGTAAAATTAAAAGAGAAACCATTTTCAAGTTGCACGTATGAAGAGATCGACACCACATTTACATATTAAAATAGCGGATGGAGGAAGACAAAACAGAATTTTTCAATTGTCATGGTATAAGAAATATCCTCAGTTAACAGGGTGCTCTGAGACAAATAAATTATATTGTTTTACCTGTATTCTGTTTAGAGGTGAAAATGAGTGGTCATCTTCTTCTGGGGTCTGTGTCACAAAAAAAATGATAGAAAACCCTATAAACTAGTGTTGTCGATCGATCAAAATATTTAATCGATTAACTATTTGAATTTAATCGATTAATCAATAGATTAATCGAGTTTTGATCGAGTTGAAAAAATGTTTTAATATACTGTAATACATTATTGTTAAATTTAACTTGTGTTCGGTGATAAGCATAAGTATTAAATGTGTACACTGTATATATTGTATCGTTATATTACAAAACTATTTTAATTACTTATTAACATATTTATTATGAGGCTTATAATTTATTGTGTCAATTTCTTTGGGAATTTTTGAGACAAACATAAATAACAAAAACTATAAAGACTCACGTAGTTAATACTGCTTCATCCATGATTTTAAACATGTGAGTGTATTCACATGCTTCGAATTAAATTCCACTCTACGTTTCCTGCATCACTAAACACGAAAAAACTTTTTTTCTGTCAAGCAGTTCTTCACGTTTGTTCAATTTAAATACAAACGTTTCACCGAATTTACCTCTCAAATTCTCATATGACATAATGGAGTTTACACTTTTACAGACCACAGAAAACTGATTTGTTTTTTCTTTATCAAACTAAACACACAACCGTCATACACAAACTCAGTACAGAAACTGCAAGCACCTGCAAAAGTACAGCGGTCGAAACAGAAGACTGGCCCTTATTGTAATCCGAATTACCACATTTTAGAAAAAGAAGAAGATAGTTACGCTCTCACTTGCACACAGTGTAGACATGGCTATTTTATAAGGGATGAGGGGGACGAATCCCAGAAAAGTGTGTATTTCATATGCTAGGAACATGAGCTGACAACAAGGTGGAAGTTTTCTTGAAAAGCCATAAAACTTAATAAGAGTTTCGCATTGTGTTTCAACTTTCAATAGATTTAGATTAGGTCACTGTCCTCATATCTCCATCCCTTTCTGAAGTGTTTGTGCAAAGATTTTCTTTACGCTACCTGGAAATTTTAGTATGAGTTTGTATTAACAAAATAATAATTAATATCAACTACAATCAGTTATTCGATTAAATATTTTTGATAGATTAATCTTACTACAGAAATTGATCGATTAAATCCCACAACACTACTACTCGTATAAACATATGTTCTATAAAAATATACAAGGTAAGCAGATTTTTTCAGCATATCTAGTATTTAGTATTTAGTATTTAGCCAAAAAATAAGCGAACGTACAAGCCGACACGAGCGTCACACTTTACAATCCGCCATGACTTTAAAACCGAAACAAATTAATTTCAGCTCAGAATTCCAGTGGTTGCTAAGCACCTATTAAATAAATTCGTTTAGTGCTTGAGCCCCGGAGCATCCATGTAGTCGGTGCCTATACTACTTACAAGACATTATTGAGAACATTGACATGTGTACAATAGAAAAGATCTCGTTTGATAACTCGAGTCAAGGACCTCCCCGCTTAGTTCGTTTGCCTGGTGATTTGAACGTTCGGACATGGATTCAAATCCTGCTTGGGCTGACCTGGTTCGATTTCTTCCGAGGTTTATCTCAACTGTAAGTCGAATGTCAGATAATGTCATGGCGAATCCTTGGACTCCGTTCAAGAAATACAATCTCGCTATCACGAAGTCTTCGACGCCTGTTGTCCTCGTAATTGACACAGGGTCATTAAATAACCAATTAAAAAGCTTAACTAATTACCTTCAGAGAACATATTTTTCTTCACGATATGCTAACGTAATGAGACTTAAAGGGACACTCCGCAAAAATTACAATAACCTAACTTTTTTAACCACATTTTGAGAGCATCTTTACTATGTAAAGGACTAACAAAATCCAAATCTTGAACTCCCAAATGTTTTTGGTCTTTCATTTATTTTTTATATTTTTTAGAAATATTTTCAAATCCAAGATTTTATTTTTTCTATAATTAATTAAATAAATATTAATAAAATAAGCTAGCAGCACTTCTTACAAAATAAATGCACAGAAACATGCAGCTACGTCATAAATACATGCGGTAAAAATTTAATCCAGATTGATTAATATTTGGCATAAAAAAGTTGATGTTGAATCAAGAAAAATAAACTTACGGAAAAATGGATTTGAAAGTAAAATGAGTACCGATTTATGTAACACATACCTATTAAAAGTCTCCATCGCTACATTCATCTAGTAACTACAGGTAGAAAATTTAGAACGAAAAGTTACTATATTTGTAATCAGAAATTTGTAAAAAAAAATTCTTTGATGAAAAAATAGTTTTGACTGCTATTTAAATGCCACGTCCCCTTAAGACCTTAATTTAAAAAAAAACTTAAACATATTTGTAATCAGAATTGAACTAAACCCATTTGGGGTATGAAACTATACATATTCTAAAGAAATGAAATGGCCAATAAAATTTCTTTGGAAAATATTCAAGATTTTCAGTGAAGTTTCCTCCTAATTTATACATAGGCAAAAATAAATTTTAATATCGTGTTGTTGTTGTTGTTGTTTAGTCCGAAAACAAGTCTAAACCTCACAAGTGATACGAAGAAGGCACCACTTATGAGGCAACTAGGCCAAGAGATAATGGAGTAAGGTAATGCTGTCAAAAAGAATAATGTCGACGTTGTACCTTTTAAATGCGATACTGTGTGCAGAAGCTTTGGGAGCAACGAGAAGCTGTATCCTCTTGAAAGGTTTGGCTTTCAGAGCAGGTCCTTTTTGATATTTGCTTAAGAAGAATGCATATAAAATAACGCTCTATGTAATAAGTACATGTTATATACTTCATTGGGGAGATGAGTAGGTCAAGGATGCCCTTTGTCACTTATCTTGTTCAACACCTACTGGGAGAATTTAGTGAAGAACTGTTTTCAGAACATGGTAGGAGTGATAGTAAAAGAAAGGAGAATAAAGTGCATAAGATTTGATGATGATGATGATGATGATGATGATGATGATGATGATGATGATGATGATGATGATGATGACGATGATGATGATGATGATGATGATGATGATGATGATGATGATGATGATGATGATGATGATGATGATATGACGTTGTTAACAGAAAGGAGACGATACTGAGGCATATTTTTAGCTAAATGACAGCTGTGAGCAGTATGGGCTGGAGATAAATGTAAACAAGACGAAGACAATGGTTATAGGAAGAAAAATAAAGAAAATAAACGTGCGAATTCTAAATGAGGCAGGAGAGCAAGTGGACAGCTTCAAATACTTGGGGTGTCCTATGAACAGTAACATGAGCTGCTGCCAGGAAGTCAAAAGGAGGATAGCAATGGCTAATAGAAAAAAGAGCATCTTCTGCAGACTCTGGAAAAAGAACTAAGGAAGAGACTAGTGAAGTCCTTTGTGTGGAGTGTGGCATTGTATGGAGCAGAAACATGGGCATTATGACGAAGTGAAGAGAAACGACTAGAAGCTCTTGAAATGTGGATATAGAAAAGAATGGAGCTTGTGAAATGGAGATAGAATAAGAAAAGAAACTGTGTTGGAAAGAGTGGGTGAAGAAGGAATTATGCTGATACTGGTCAGGAAGAGGAAAAAAAATTGGCTGGGTTACTGACTGAGAAGAAACTGCCTACTGAAGGATGCACTAAAAGAAATGGTAAACGGGAGACGAGTTTGTGGCAGAAAAAGATATCAGATGTTAGACGACATTAAGATATATGGATCATATGAGGAAACAAAGAGGAAGGCAGAAAATAAGAAAGATTGGAGAAAGCTAGGTTTGCAGTGAAAGATCTGCCCTTGGACAGAACACTAAATGAATGGATAACAATAATAATAATAATAATAATAATAATAATAATAATAATAAAAATAATAATAAAAATAATAATAATAATAATAATAATAATAATAATAATAATAATAAAATTTAGCTTCCCGTTCGGTCGACATTTCAAGAAAGAACACAAATTTTCAATTATTAAAACGAGACACGCAATATTCTGAATGATTTTGAGCAAGGTGTTAGGTGATTACAATAAATAAATAAATATTCTGCAGGGATAATTTTCAGTCTCTTGTGTTCTGTACAGGGTGGAAGTGAAATAACCTTGCAGATTGAAATGGACGATAGGGTACACTGAAATGAATGGAAAACCTATATCACGTTTTGTGATTAACTGCACTGTTAATTGGAAAGTTAAATTTGAAATTTCAGCAATCCGAAAACATCGCCGCTAACACACTCTTCTCGTGATACAGATGTAAGAGGTCAACAAACTCGGTGTGTCTCGCTAGATGAGCTGTTCTCTGACATTGTGTTGCAAGCAATTCGCTTCGGTCAGTGGCTTTAAATTAGAGGTTTTTAAAATTAAATTTACACAAAAACCGTCCGCACTACAGAAATATGCAAGAGGGATAAATTATACTTTATTAGTTTTCCTATCAGCATGATCAAAAATCACGATCCTAATCGCAATAGTTACTGAATAAGAGATTGTCATATATTTTAGAGAAATAAACATTTTTGCTGAAAAAATATTAACTTTCCACCAATATGATATTACAGATTTTTGTGACATACAACATAAGCTATTCGCTCTGAAAATCTGCAAGGTTATTTCACTTCCACTCTCTATATAATATTTTTTTTTATTTTTTTATGATTATGCGTTGTTTTTTTTTTATATCTACTTACTCCATCAAGTTCTAAATTAGGAATATATTATTTCTTCATATTATTATCCCGAAGTACTCTGAAGTTTGGAACAAAGAGGAGCTTCATGTGTTGCTTCTGGGTTAAACGCCCGCGGGATAGATTTCTACAACGCTTTGCTCTTGGCATTTCTTGTCTAGAAAGAAAAAAGAACAATAGCGTAATATATTAGTTCAAGATTCATCGCTGATAAGATAATGCGGTTAAAATCCAACCAGGAAAAGACAGTATAGGTGATTTATCAATTTCAGCGTATTTTGACAGCAGATTATAAATTTGAAGCTGTAGACAGTTTTGCCTACTTAGGCTCGCTAATAAACATAGTCTATATAATAATGATTGCTCAGAATAAACTAAGAAACGTATATTTGAGACCAACAATTATTATTATTATTATTATTATTATTATTATTATTATTATTATTATTATTATTATTATTATTATGGACTTGGAAAACAATTAAAAGCATATTTGCTAACAAATAACCTGTTAGTGTTCAGAACTATTTTTGTTTTAGTTGCCACTGAGCACTAGAGAGATCATTTTTATAGCGTTTAAAATCTGGCTCACAGTGAATAAAATATCATCTGACATATGAAAAGCAATCCGCACAATTTTTCATACTGTAGTGCTCACAACATTGTAGGACAGTGGTCGTCAGCAGCTGGTAACGAGTAAGGTGTGTATCGAAATATGCACCGTCGCGCACAAGGGAGAGGGAGAAAGCATACCCGCCAGCAGCCATGGATGCACGCTAGTGCATCTCTTATCCGCGGGTAAGAGAAGCTACCCCGAGGATGCACTGTGCTGATGATCGCTGCTGTAGGATATAGTGCTACTCGCAATAAAGCCATTATCATGAACTAGCTTTGAAATATTAGGGATTAGAGAACAGTGGTTAGGGGCGGGTTAGGGACGACCCTTCAGCATGTCGGTCAGAGTGAGGCCTATTTTTTTTTTCTCTCACTGTTATTTACAGTCTCTTTAACATCTTTGGTCATATCGCGAGTTAATCTTTTGGGTGAAATCCGAAGGCCTGTGTACTATTGTTGAGACTGGTTCTATCGTTGTGAACTAGATGGCGACTATATATGTATTACTGATTTGTTATGAATATGATTTCGGTGATGAATGAGGCCGGTGATGTTGAGAGATGTTGTGTCCGAATTTCCTGGCATTTGCCTTACGGTTGAGGGAAAACCCTGAAAAACCCTAACCAGGAAATTCAACCCAACCGGGAATCGCACCCGGGCCCTCTGCGTAAGAGACCAGTATGCTGATCCCTACGCCACAGAGATGGTCAGTGAGGCCTATTGTGTACCCCGCATTATAGGAGGAATGAGGATGAGGTGTACCAGCCCACCGGCCGCAGAGATCTCTCACCCCCTCACCAAATGGACTTCCTACACCCCCCCCCCCCGCCTTAAGTTCATACCGCCAAGGTAGCCAAGCAGCACAGAATTCATCGCAACAGCCTTTCCAAGGTGTCGAAATGCCCTTGGAAGTGCTCTTAAGAAATGAATCCTCGCAGAGATATTGCGAAAGGTTTGGAACCCAGAGACGGTTTCGGAGAGGACTCCCCTTCCTGCAAGCGGACGAAGACATGCGTCATGACCTGAATATGCCTATGGAATGAGATCTTGAAGATGAATGATATAATATGAAATCTAAATTCTTTTTCTTTAGGGAAGAGGAAGAAGATTCCAACCCGACATTTGTCTAAGTAACTGTGGAAAATTGCAGAAAAACCCTAACCTGATAATCATCCAAAGCGGGAATTGAACCCGCGTCCAACTCCGAACCGGCAGGCAAGCGCCTCAGTCGGTGGACAGACAGACAGACAGACAGATCGGAGTCCCACACTTCACTTTTTGAATCCTCGACTTTAGGGACCTGGTCTTTTCCATATTAGTCTAGTGGCCGGTTTGTCCAAGTACTGTTAGAAGACTTAACGACTGTTAGACCTTCAACAGTTTGTTAAATACAGTTTTTCCATTTGTTCAACACCAGTTTGGCTTAACAGATTCTTAACCGTTTGTTAACTTTAAATGTAGGATTTCAGGCCGTTAACTCATTTAACATCAGTTAAACATGGCGGATAACACCACAGCTGTTCAGACGAAAGTTGTGAAAGTAACATGTTATGTTTCTCTTTGAGGAATGTTTAGAGTAAGGGGCGGTTTCACCAAGCTTCAGTAAATCAGTCCAAATGAAACATTAACTAGTACTGAACATTGAAATATTTACACGATTACGTTCGTATGTGAGCTGTGTCCGTAGACTTCAAGCCTAGGAACTATATGTACCTCGTCGCGCTGGTTATGTCATGGTACCCAGATGGAGTAGTCAGTAGCTTGTTGGTTTGCCATCTCAGGGGCCCGTGTTCGATTCTTGACGATGACTCTTTTTTTTTAACGTAACTAATTTTTATACATGTTACCTTTCTTCATTTTTATAATTTTGTGTAGTGGAACTTATTATTTCGCAACTCTGGCTCCACTAGGAGAATTTAAAAAACTCTTGGGAGATCAATTTTCTTCCCGAAATAAAACAAAGATAAACAAACAAATTAAAGAAAAATAAAATAAATACACATGTGGATCTAATACATTGTCCACATGCCATCGGCGTCTATCACTGCCTGGCATTTTCGGGGCATTGAGTCCACCAGATCGCAGAAATAGTTCTGGTCCTTAGCGAAATCTTCCCAGGTAACCAGAACTTGATCCCAGAACTGATCTGGATTTTCAGGTGGGATGTCTCGATATTTGTCAATCCTCTTTTTCATGCTTTTCCGTGAACCGTCTTTGAACGTTTATGGCGGTGTGCGCGGGGTGATTATCCTGCTGGAAAATTAAATTTCCATCGGAAAGAAAACGATTATAAATTCCAAGAATCCAGCTCTTTCGCTTCTGTTTTAAAGCCAGTGCAAACATATCTTATCGCTAGCTATAATATAATTCTAATAAATGAAAGTTAATATACCAATTAAGTTTTGTTATGTTTGAATGCACATTATGTATTAATTTACTAATATTTCTTAGTTACCGGTATGTAGTTATAATAATCACTTTCATGTCTTAAAATAAAATTCAGTTGTATGTTACCTAGTTGAAATAGGCCACTTGTTTCAATTCACTAGCTACTATTAACTCTAGATTCTATGTTACTAGCTCTTCAACTATAGCCGATGTCAATAGTGCTTCAAAATACGCAGTGAGTAAATAATAAAATGTTTCAGCAGCAATTGCTTCTTTGGGACGAAATTACATATAATTTATATATTAACCTAAATTAGAGAATTTTATATGATACGGAATTCTCCTCGGGGTTTTCTGTACAGTTGACTACACACACATTCGTGTAATTATTGTCACCTGGTGGTCATAATGCTGAGATTTTTCTAAACAGAAATTCATATTTGGCATTATAAAATGTAACTATACATAATAATAATTATTATTCAATAGTAGTCAATGCAACTTTCATTTATCAATTCTCTGTACTGTATGAATCATGGCTACTGTAATAGGTTACGATTTTACACTTGTTTCATGACTTACTCCATAGTACAGAATTTAAATAATAATATCAGCCAATAAGAAGTTGTCTTATATATGCAAAATCATTACCAACTGCTGTTGAGTAGTTAGAATAGTATTAACGACAGTTAAAGTTAAGTGTTGGTTATTTTAAACAAAATTATGTTGGAAAAATGAAAAATATCTTAACAAAACGTTAAAAATAAACCAGCTGTTAATTTAACATTTGTTAAGCCAAATTAAACATTACTTGGAAAAACTGGCCATAGAAGTATTTGAAAATGAGATTACTTTTCAGAAAACACTTAAGAAACGATTTGTTTTGAATGTCATAGGATAGAACTTAGTTGATTACAATGATATGTATGAGGTGAGCCATTTAAGTTCATACTAATGCGAAAGATTTAAGAAACGATTTTTTTTATAAATGTTTTAAATAAAAAGAGGGAAAGCAAATTGCATTAGCTATGTTGTAATTTGGAGGACGTTTTCAAGAACACTGAAAGGTCAATCTTATTTATTAATGGAAATCTATTGGTTTTATTGATGTAAACTTACTCTTTGCGGCTATCCCATAAGATGTACGAACGACTCCAGAAAATATGCAAATGCTGATAAGAAATGCTTGTGCAAATATTGAGGAAGAAGTAAATTATTGTACGTACACATCAATCTTTTGGAAAGTATAACGAGGTCCAGAAGTCTAGAAGGGCATTATTTTAATCATTTTAAAACTAATATAATTGAATGTTGTTATTTTTCTTTCTTTTTATAATAACAATTCATATAGTTATGAAATGTATGAATATCTTTTATTAGTTTTTACTTTTCAAATATCTATGAAACTACACATTAAATTGAAAAACAGTTCATACAAACCTTACTTATTTTTGTACCAGGAATGAAAATAAAAATTAAAAACTTTACGCTTTCCTTTACAAAATAAGATTGATCTTCAAATAGTCTTGAAAACATCCTTCAAATTAAACGTAAATAACGCAAATTTCTTTCCTCCTTAAAGTCAATTAGGACTAATTTTTATTTAGAAAATTTATTTCTAAAACGCTTCGCAATTGAGATTTATTTGTAGAACGCTTGACATTTGAGATCTTTCACATTATCAACTTCAGTGATCCACCCGGTACTATATACTGTATAAACTCATATATAGTCCTAGAGGGCGGATTTTCGTTATTATGAAACTCGTGGTTTCAATTTCTTGTATGGGTATGTAATTAAAAATATTTTAGTGCATTAAAATTTATAGCCTTACTTGGTATTAAGTACATACCAGAGCAGCAAATGTGACATCAAAAATTTATACAAATAAAAATCGGAATAAAATGACCAGTGTTATTTACTGAGTTTGATATTTCAAGGTCTGTAGTCTGAACACACAGAAGTTTATAACAGAATACCAGTCCTGTAACCATGCAACGTACAAACATTTAACACAATATATCAAAGACTAACAATAGAATGCAATTCATTGTTCTTATTTAGCATTTCATTCGATTAGCAGTACTCAATATTCACTATTCAGCGGAACATTTTTTTTTCAAAATGTGCTTATTTGATTGAGATTTAATATTCTTTTTACATTATTAAAATATGATTTATACTCATTAATTATACGACTTTTACAGCTGGTTAAATTAATTCTTCCCGTGTAAATTTATATATGGGGTTATTAAAAATTAAGAGGAGAGTTGAGGAAATCTTCATGATTGAGTGTAATGTCTATACAGCAATTGGAATAATGGGATTATGTTAAATAAATACATTTTTCTGTAAGATTTAAGTGCGTTTAATGAACTGATATGTTAAAAACATGAAATAAGCTACGATATGAATAGGCTAACGGTCAATCCGCCAATAATAATAATAATAATAATAATAATAATAATTATTATTATTATTATTATTATTATTATTATTATTATTATTATATTCTATTTTATATTATTTTATTTCATTGATATTTGTGTGCTGGTCAACACGCGGTTGGCCAATAAAAGTACAGCACAGTGAATACAAATAAAACAGTAGAAAATTGTACAATAATAGTATTTACAGTTTAACTATACAGAGTGAACCGTAGGTAAGTAATGTTATTAATTTCAGAGAATTATTCTTTTAGGTATTTCAAGTAAAAATAGTATAATACAATTTTGCTCCTTTTTGCTTCCTTTTGGATATAAAAATTGTTTTATACAAACATTTCTTAGCGTGTTTTAGGAAAGCTATTGGTTTAATTCCCAATATTATCAGTTAATTTAAGAGAGTAGTGTATTTTGATAATAAATTATTGAAAGAATTTTATTGTTGTCCCTTAAATGTGCAGAAATTTGATCCGAACAAATCTAACTTTTCGTTCTGAAAAGGAATTTTAAAATTGATTAGTTACGTGAAACCCGGGGATCCGCGGGGACCACTGTTTTATACGATGCAATATATTTCATCTTTCTACGCTTATGGAGATAGAGCGGAAACGGCATTGGACAGCGCAGACGTCCACATTCGAGCTTGGAAAGATAAAATGTATGCACTGTACTATTATATTTGACAAATTTTATCATGCCAGGAAATCCGTAAGGTCATCGGCGTAGTGCGTTTTCCTGGTGATCCGAGGCAGCCTTCGACTGAATTCGATTCCCACTTGAACTGATTACCTGGTTGGGCTTTTTTCCAAGAGTTCCCCCTACCGCAAGGCGAATGTCAGATAATTCATGCCGAACACTCGGCCTCATACCTCTAAAATAACCAATGCCAGGAACCACTCTACAATACAGGCAAGTGGCTAAAAAAAACCTTGCCGTAACGTCGAGATATCAAGACCAACTTTACTGTACAGAGAAGTTCATGAAGTAGGTTTAATAATTCCAAGGACAATACTTACCTTTTCTTAGCTGATTTCTATTTTTTTTTTTTTTTTGTGCAAGGAAATTTTTTTTTGGTCCAGGGAAAATACTTCCTTTATTCGCTGATCATAAACAGGATGATTCATTATTACATGTAAATACTTTGTGTGTGTATTGTAGAGGTGAAACTAAGACTAAAACGTTCTGTACAACTTTTCCTCAAAACCTTTAATTCCATAGTTCCAGTGGATTGAGCCTACGTCGTAGTAACTGCATAGGCATTACTGTTCTCCCACACAATTGGTGTGCTATTGTAGAGGATCAGTTACTCGGACCTCGATTTCTACCTCCGCGGTTGAATAGGGAAATCTATCGCGCATTCTTGGAACGCGAATTGCATGATCTGCTACATGATATCCCTCTTGCAACCCGAGTGAACTTATGGTTTATGCACGATGATGCTCCTGCGCATTAATGCCGCAATGTAAGGGCGTATCTCAATGCTGCGTATCCAGATCAATGGATAGGCCGCGCACGGCCAACTCCTTGGCCAGCCAGATCACCGGACATGAACTCTCTGGACTTTACCTTCGGGGCCGTCTGAAGTCGTTAGTGTATGCCTCTGCTGCACCTAACGTAGAAGTACTACAACAGCGAATTAAATATGCGTGTGGAATTGTTCGTAATTAGTTGAACGGGCTGTGTAACGTTCAGAGATCACTAAGGCGGCGAGCACTAAGTTGAGGGACAGCACTTTGAATATGCATTACACTAAGAATTGTGCATATGTGTAAAGTCTAGAAGAAATTGCTTTACAATCTTTACTGTGTTTGGTTTTAGTTCACAAAACGTGCATAAGTGAGCTGCTGAGGATATGGGTTTAGTGATTTCGGTTGTTTTTGTATTGAAGTCCAAATGCACTGTACGAAAGTGATAATTAGTTTCCATTTGGTGTGTTATATTTTCGTTGTTTGGGAGCGCAAGTTCCACGCAAAATGGCGTTAACTCTGGAATTAAAGATTTTGGGAAAAAGTTGTATAGAACGTTTTAGTCTTAGTTTCACCTCTGCATTACACACACAAAGTATTTACACGTAATAATGAATCATCCTGTATATTACTCATTTTAACTTGATATTTTGTAACAACATCTAATAAGCTAGCGAAAGTCTTTGGTCCAGTGATAATTATCATCATCATATTCGTGCTACGTATTCGAAAATTGAATAATGAAATAAAGAATTGAATCCAGTGAATACAATTAATTGCTAAAACAAAATGTTACTGATACAAAACTCCAATATTTCTGAAGAACCAGTTACAGCCTATAAGCAATTGACGTGAAATCAAGCGATGAAATTAAACTTGAATCAAACTGAATTTAGATTTTTTGTTGTATAAATACTAATGAATCGTAAATAATTTCATCTTGATATTAGATAAACATCTAAATGGCGATTTTTTTCACTTAAAACTAATTGGGTTTACTTTAGAAGAAGCTAAATAATTCATCAAAATAAAGAAGAATAAGTAACTTACTGTTCTTACAAGTAAAACGAAGAATTTTATTTTAATTGTACATAAAGCAATGTCTGTATTAACATTTTAATATAATTATGAGTATAAAGTAGTACTGTGTTGTTGTATATGTTGGGTTGTAGATTATGTTATTTCCAGCTTTCACATACTTCCTCTGTGTTTTAGTCACACAACTTCAGACATTTTCAATCTCTTAGAATTAAATTCGTGAAATTAGGCCTATAGTTTGCAGTAATTTGTTTATAAACTCGGAATTTGTTTGATAGTAACAAAATCTGTTTTTCTTACTTCTCTGCAACTTATTTATGTGTGACAACAATTTTAATCAATATCCCTCTGTTTATTTTTAAAATTTGATACGTGCATTTTCGTCTTCTTATATTTCTTCATAATTATCTGTTTGGTTATGAGTGTTATCAAGAAGACATATGAATATAGAATAATACATTACTAACCACCTAACGATTTCCCCTCGTATTTCGCGCTGCCGCCTTGTATATTTTTATGATCTTAATCAGCACTAAACCAAATTCACAAAACCTTAGACGAATGTAATATAGAATAGAGATACCCACAGTTCATTTTCTTTTCTTCCATCAAAAGTGAACTCCAATTAGCGACTTTTATGCAGTCGGTATAAATTTGTATAAAAAGAAATCCCTCGGGGTACAAATGTACCGAGGGAAAAATTGTGTTTCTACCCCTGGTATATATAGGCTTACTATTTCTTCTTCCACGACCGGGATTAAATTACAGCATTTTATTTATGAAATCCTTATTATTGAAATTCGCTGAGCTATTTCATTGAGTACATATACACAGATATGAAGGAAATGTCATAACAACAACGACTGGTATCGTCGTTCATGTTATGAAACTTCTCATGTGACTTTACAAAAAATAATTTTTCAGAAAAAAGAAAAAAATAATTAAAAAATCAATAGGCCTACACTGATCCTTCATGATGTCATTTATGTTTATCATATTCACCAACATTTTCTACAGAATTACTTCATATTCTTATGTAGGCCCATTGATTTTTAATTAATTTTTTCTTCCTCCTAAAAAATTATTTTCTGTAAAGTGTCATAGGAGATTTCATAAAAAAAATGACGATATGTTATGCAATAATAATATGTTTCGACCACCTCTGTGGTGTAGAGGTCAGCATGCTGGGCTCTTACGCAGAAGGTTCGATTCCCGGTCGGGTTGAATTTCTGGTTGAGGTTTTTTCAGGGTTTTCCCCCAACCGTAAGGCAAATGCCAGGAAATTTGGGCCACAACATTCCTGAATATCATCGGCCTCATTCATCATCCATCTCATATTTATTTATTTATTTGTTTATCTATTTATTTATTTATTTGTTTATTTATTTATTTATTTATTTATTTATTTATTTATTTATTTATTTGTTTATTCATTAATTTATTTATTCATTCATTCATTTATTTTTATCCATTTATTTATTTACTTATTTATTCATTAATTCATTTATTCATTCATTTATTTATTCATTTATTTATTTATTTATTTATTTATTTATTTATTTATTTATTTATTTATTTATTTATTTATTCATTCATTAATTTATTTATTTATTTATTTATTTATTTATTTATTTATTGTCAATAAATACACATGTCATTACAAGTGCCAGGTCACATGGACCCTTGCCTTAACAAGAATATTGCTTAGTATAACATGAGGTCTACGTAGATGAAGATGAAGTGTGACCATCTTCTCCATCAGAAACGGAGACTGGGAAGCTGAATATGTAGGTAAACTTTCAGAGTCAATAATTTTAGCAGAAAAGTTAACATTACTTGATTGTTCACTGAATGCTTTGTGTAATTATGGTTTAATAAGTGGATTAGGGCGTGTTTGTAGTTTCTGAAGATAATTTTTACGTAAGTGCTGCACGTAGTCACTGAATAAAATGATTTCCAGGTCACTGTACAATTGTCCGTTAGTAATGTAAAAATCAGCACCTGTGAAGGTTTTGCACACAGCTCTTTGGATGGCATCGAGTTTCTTGATGTGGCGGGGATGAGTTTAAGCCCAAATTTCTGACGCATAGGACGCATGATCATATAAGTGATCTGTACAGCAATAGTTTGGTTTTGAGGGGAATGCAGCTTTTAAGTATTGGATATAATGCCTAAGAATCTTTGCAAGTTGTCTGTATGTCAAACGACTGTCCAGTACTAAACCAAGATATCTGACCGTTGGTTTGAAGGGGATGTGTTGATTCTGAACACAGAGCGATTGTAATAATCGTGGAAATCTTCTTGTAAAAACTACTGCTGTACTTTTTTCACCGTTAATTTTCAGTCGCCATCTTGTAGACCATTGGTTCAGTAAGTTCAAGGCTTCTTGCATATGTTGTAAAGCACATTTGATGTAATGTTTTGTATATAGGACTATGTCATCCGCATATAAGGCGTGTCGGCAGTTGGTGTGCTTGGGAATGTCATGAACATATGTAGCGTAGAGAATTGGATCATATTCATAACAAATAAGTAATACATATACAGTCGCAATCTAGTTCACAACAATGGAACCAATCTCAACAATAGTACACACGCCTTCGAATTTCACACAGAAGATTAACTCGCGATATGACCAGAGATGTTAAAGCGAGTATAAATATAAATAACAACGAGAAAAAAAGTTTAATTGTTACGTTACATTTCTCTCTCTTAGGGAGATAAATACTACAGTCTCTCCTTACGGATGAAATGTTATATTTCTCCCCCGATTTCGGTAATCTAAAAACCGACAATTACTCTCGGTCGTGGAAAAATGGTATTTTTATTCACTGATAGCGTTGTCTTTAAGATACAGAACGAAGTACTGCTCTCTTCCGTATCTCAAATCACACTGATGCAATCGACCCCGACTCACATTACGCGACTTCACGCAGTGGTCGCTAAAGACGGCCATTTTCGCCGCACCCCTCTCGACTCTCACGCAATAGTCCAACCGGTGTACATATTGTTAAAAAGTAGCATCTGTTCTCTATTCAACTATAAATAAATGATTAGCGTAGCTCTCACAGCTTTCGCGCAGTAAGCGTTTCAAATTCTACACTTTTTGGGACATCCGAAACTCCATCTGTACCCCGTCACATACACTCGGAGAAAGACGTAGTTCTACGTCAAAATGATTTCCAATGACAAATACATAACTGGAAGTTCCAGACTGACTCCATAGAAGTCTTTATTTCCATCCTTAACCAATAAAGCTACTTTATAATTTTCAAGTGTAGCATTAATTGGGATTTCATTGAGTGTCAAGCCCACACCATCCATCTTGCATACACCCTGGAACAGACATGAGGGATATTATAAAATAAATACTGTCGATCTATAGATTATTTTAATGTGTTACTGAGACAGAATACTACACCACCTTGCTAATAGGGCACTTTGCTAGTAAAGTGCTTTTCTTCACAACTTGCGGCCAGAATTTTTTTATCATTCTCAATCCACTTGCACAGATTTATCCTTGGGATGTCCACCTTCCAGTCTATCAGGTCTCTAATTGTGTCAGACCGGCACATGTAGATCTTTATTTCAGCCTATGTAACATAAATATTTTACGTTATGAAATGTTCCCTATTTTTATTACTACACTCTTTACGTATTTTGAAACAATATTATATGAAGTATAAAATAATCTTGAGCCGGACTGATACTTTGATGACGAACAGGAAAAGAATTAAGGACAAAAGGTTAGGAATAGCGGAACAATTAAATTTAGTTACATGGAATGTAAGGGGATTATCCACTAAGGAAGAAGAGCTCCAAAATGTACTAGAAGAAAGGAAAATAGATATAGCCTAGCTATTATTACAGAAACAAACAAAAAGTTAAAAGGAAGTCAAGACAAACAAATATACAATGATATATAGTGGTGTAAATCAACAGGAAAGAGCACATGCAGGAGTAGCAATATTAATAAACGAGAAATGGAAAAGAAAAATCATTGGCTACAGTTGGATTAATAAAGAATATGTATAGTAAGATTTAAAATTAGCAGAGGAAATCTAACAGTTCCTTTAAGTGCAGGCCTGGCGTATTTAAATGATGTTTTATTTATAATGCAAACTCAATGCAAGAATTTGACAAAAAATGAACTTTTATGTTCCTGAGTTTTGATGAAATGAATGTGGATGCAATAGTGTGCTACGACCAAGATGAGGACAAAGTTTATGGGCCCCACAGCCAGACACAAGTCGTAATGGTTCGAGCGCTATGCAGTAATTGGAAGCAGCGAATATATTTTTATTTTGACATTCCAGTGACAGGATCACTGCTAAAACAAATCATTTTAGAAGTGCAAAAGGTGAGTTTTGTTATTGTGGGAGTTATAAGTGACATGGGTGGGAAAAACAAGAGAGTCTGGAAGGATTTGGAAGTAGATTACAAGAAAAGTTGTTTTGATAATCCCAGTGATGCCACCAAGCGCATCTGGGTTTTCCAAGCTATGCCACACATGATAAAATTATTGAGATACCACTTCATTGACGATGGTTTTACTTTTCCCAGTGGGAAGATAATTAACAAAACCATTATCGAGAATATTTTATCTATGGATGGAGCTGAAATAAGAATATATCCGAAACTGAAATATAACCATCTAAGGGTATCAGGTAGAGACCGACAGCGTGTCCGTCATGCACGTGAATTATTTTCAAATCACGTTGCAAAGACCATTATTTACCTCTTGCCTAATGAACATGAAGCATCAGAATATTTTAAACTTGTTAATGACGTTTTTGATATTCTCAATTCTAGGATTCTGGACAATGAACAAATTCCCATTTCAAGCGGTTTTGGCAAATATTTTGAAGACCAAGAGAATATTCTAACGAAATTTCATACCATGTGTGAAAAAATGAGAGTTGGCAAGAACACTTCACTGCTTCCTTTTCAGAAAGGTTTTATGATGTCCATTAGATCTTTATTAGCTTGTTTTTCTGACCTCAGAAAATTGTATGGGCTAAGCTACATCTTAACTGGTACACTGAACCAAGACTGCCTTGAAAATCTTTTCTCTCAAATAAGAGCATTGGGACGCACTTACGACCATCCCCTTCCAGTATAATTTAAAAACCGTTTGAGGCTGCTTATAATGAGTGGCAACATTTCAGACATTTCGTTCAATTCCTCAGCTGTTGAACTAGAAGCAGACACAAATGATTATCTTACTTCTACCTTTTTTGCAGGACTTCTACCAGACATGACAGAGGCATTGGCAATGATAGAAAATGATTCTGAAATTTCAGAAATTACTGTTTAAAACCTTCCTGAAGTAAGAGTCACACAAAATCTTTCTGAATTTCACAGCGAAGGTCTACGATATTTGGCTGGCTATATTGCTTTTCGCTGTCGTGAAGTAGATAGATCATTAGGGGATCCTACAGGCCAATTAATTAGTGTTACACCAGATGCATTGCCGGTACATCAGGGCTGGATAGAAAAACTGTCTCGAGGAGGTCTGCTTAAACCATCAGATGAATGGCTATGCACAATGAAACAGTAGTGTTTGCAGGTGTGCATGGTGATAAATTAAACTGCTGCAACGTCATTAAGGGCATGTGTAACATTCTCGCACAGAAGTTTCCACATGTACATCCATTAGTAATTAAAATATACACAAGAACAAGGACATTTATCTTCATTCGTTCGCTGAATACGGCAGCGAAGACTACAAGAGCAGCGGAACTACAAAGAAAGATGGCACGTAAATGGCAAGCTTCTGCTAGGTAGGCTACTGACAAGAGAGAAGATTTCATCAAAATCTCCAGGGGGGAGAAAAAAGGTATGTAATATAAATACATGCTTAATGAATATTACGTTTGAAAATATACAGCCTATTTTCAAACATAATGAAGTGTTTATAACTTCATAGTCAATGAATGGCATGAGGTGGCTAGCTTTATTCTCCAACCGACTTCACCCCGTGGAGTCATTCTAATTTTAAATGAGGCTGAAAGGGCTCAAGGGCGAATCTGGGTCCAAAGATGTCAAGTATAATATGATTGTAACATTTAATACAGTTTATAGTCTTAAGTGGGTTATGTTAATAATTAACTTAATGTTTATTATAACGAGTATTGGAAAATCTAGGACTAATGATATAATAGTATATATGGAAACATTATGATGTGCCTATATTAATTAAAATACATAGGTCTACTATTAGAAATAATTAGGCCTACCCATGGCTTTATTATTTTTTCATGTTCTAATAATATTTAATGATGTGTTATGTTTTCTATCATTGTTATTATGTTAGGAAATGATTAACATTCACTATGTAATTGTTCTATTAAACAACAAACATTTCTTATGAAGGGTATTTATTTATATTTTCTGATATAAAAATATTATTTCGTACAAATTGGCATACACTCTTCTCCGGTTTAGAAGATGTAATTTTGTAATTACTTGTAACATACAGGGATAAGGCATGCTTAATATAGTTTCTTTTTGTGAGTGGTACATTTTTCCTCACAAATAAAAGTTAAACAAAAAACGAATTGTCGTTTAAAAGAATTTTGTATGATAACTTGTTACAAATACTTCCGTACTAGGAACCATAATGCTTTCCGTGGCTAACGTGCTTCCGAAGTGATGTCACGACTTCGTCTGCTAGCGGAAATTGCCGAACAGCGTATTCCGAATCTCACCGGTCCGGTGGCATCAATGACGTCACGTTGCAGCGAAATAAGGAACAAAACTGCTGGAAGGATCGATGGCTGTCATGGCGACTGTACAAGTTGTTGTCTGTGCTACGCTAGCAAAATTTTGCGAAATTTTCATTCAAAGAAAAGATGATGTGCCTATATTAATTAAAATGCATAGGTCTACGAAAATCAATATTCCTCATACTTTAATTTTGCTACGTCTAATAAACTTGATTAATATACTTATAATGTCCATATTTGCCGACGCTAGTAATGTTTTAAGACAAGTCGGTAAAGGTATCTTCTTTTGCTGTAATTCCTCATACATGTTTTCCCTGTGTCTATTATTTAACCACTTCCCTGAGTTAACTCGGGTTGCTAACTTGTGTCAAAATTTATTAACCCGAGTTAACTCGTTTGAGTCCCATTTTCGCTGCTAAGGATTATATCCCGAATATACACGTTTCCTTTCTTTCATTAACCTTTTCCTCACTAGATGGCTACAGAAGTTAGTGATATTCACGAGACTCTACAGACAGCACCGGCTCCCCTCTTGGCACATGCTCTCTGCTTTGTTGATGGGTGGGAGGGAAGAGTCAAATGTGTTTTCGCGCGGATTCTGACTAAGTGGTATTTTTGTGCTTGTTTTGCTGTGTTTCTGTTATAATAGAAAGTTTTAGTATTTTTATGTTTGTTTGTTTTATTATGTATGCTTGCGTTTGTGGTGAAAACTTTGGGTACGGTACAGTAATATAAATAATAGAAAGTTTTAGTACATGTTTTTGTTTTACTACGTTTTCTTACTATGCTTGCGTTTGTGGTGAAAACTTTGCGTAATTGAGATTTGTTTTATTTCACGTATTGTTATGGTTCCACGCAGTTTTTGTTTATATAATATAGTATAAATTATTGACATTACATATTTTATGTTTCGTTTCGCAGAATATCGTGATTTGATTTTGGTGTTTGTGCAGTTAACTTTATGAGTTTATATTTTATGAACGTACTACCAAAATTCCACCTTAGTTAACCTGCCATTTGTGTGATAAAACATTTCAAAAACGTTACAACCTACAGGTAAGGCGGCACTTTTCTAATATTCATCCCGGCTGCGACTTAAAATAGCCTCCAAAATTAGTGAGCAAATCATTTAAATGTCCTCTCTGCCATCATAATTCTTGTGACTACGAAAGTTTTAAACATCACGTACATGAAGACCATGATATCACATTGAAAGCAGAAGCACAAGAGTTTCCGACGCATTTAGACTTCTACAACTGGAAGAGAACGGTTGAAGATCGCGACGTTGCTTTGTTTGTCAAGACGAGAGCAGAAAAGGTCTTAGCTTGTAAATCAAAGTCGGCTACTTTCTATTGTCATCGGTCTGGGTACTACACTCCCAAAGTTTCGCCTGATAGCAGAAAACGAGAGCTGAAAATACAGGGTTCATCAAAAATCGATGGCTACTGTCCTGCAAGGATGAAAACAATTTTCCATGATGATGGGCGGGTACGTGTGGAATATTGTGCAACGCATGTGGGTTATAAAAATGAGTTAGCCCAGTTACATTTACATTCCGATGAACGCAAAGAAATTGCCACTAAAATTGCAATGAAAGTGCCATATGACGGTCTTCTGTGACCAAAGAAGAACTGAAGCGAAAACATCTAATAACAAAACATGATCTGTATAATATCGAGAGAGAATTTTCTTTGAACAATGAAGCAGTTAGACACTCCAATGATGCAGTCAGTGTGGAGGCTTGGGTAGAGGCAGAAAAATAGTCGGATAACAGTTGCATTTTAATGTATAAGCCACAAGGAGTCATTCTACCCGAATATCCACAACTTCTGAAAAATGATTTTATTCTTGGAATAATGACAGAGTCACAAGAAGAAATACTTAAAAAATTTGGGTCAGACATCATATGCACCGACAGTACTCATGGCATGAATGCTTACGGCTTCGAAAAGACAACTTTGCTTGTTCTTGACAATCTAAGGCAAGGATTCCCTTGCGCCTTTTTTATATCCAATCGAATGGATTCTACAAGTCTGAAGATATTTTTCGAAGCTGTGAAAAGAAAAGTTGGCAATATAAGCTGCAATGTATTCATGCCAGACATGGCAGACGCTTTGTATAACGCTTGGCAAGACATAATGGGCAATGCAAATAAACGTTTATATTGTACTTGACATGTACTTAGAGCCTGGCAGAAGAATCTTTCCAAAATTAAAGATTCAGAAAAGTAGAAACAAACATACGATTTGTTAAGGACCCTTTTACAAGAGACCGACGAAACTGCATTTCATCGTATGTTAGATGCGAGTATGCAACAACTGTATGAGGACGAACTAACAAAAGATTTTTCATTTTATTTTCAGCAAAATTATGTAAAGTGTTGTAATTTTTGGGCTTACTGTTACCGGCTAAACGCTGGTATTAACACAAATATGCATTTGGAATCTATGCACAAAACCCTGAAGCATTTCTTCTTGAAAGGCAAAACAGTCAAAAGAATGGACAAAGCAATACATGCTATCATGCAATTAATTAAAACAAAATTATTTGACCGCCTAATCATTTGTGAAAAAGGGAAAGTAACTTCCAAATTGAAAAACCTTCGAGCCCGCCATAATCAATCCATGGAGATGAGTTCTGATCTGGTACTCGCAAATGGTGATAATAGTTGGATTGTTGCCTCGTCATCATCTCAAGTTCCTCAGTTGTACACTGTGAATCTTGTTGAACCCAATTGTCAATATTATCTTATATGGAAACACTGCTGTGCTTGCATTCATAAGTTTAGTGGCACATGTATTGACGCAAGCATTAAATGGAACATGTGTAAGCACATACACTTAGTTTGTCGGTCACTGGGTACTACTTGTGCGCCATCAGATGCAATCAAAGATTCAGATGTGCTGATAATTGAAGAAGATCCAAATTTTGCCGAAAAAAAATGCTATATTAAATGAAGTGGGAAGCAGTTCATTTACAACAAGTGATGTAGAAAAACTTAAGGCTGAAGTTTCAGGAGAATTTAATTCTATTTTGGTGAAATTGAATTCAATAGCTGAAATAAATATACTCAGGAAAGCTATAATAGGTGTAGCCCCGATCATTAATGCAGTTAAGCAGAATTCTGTGAAATCAGCCTTGCCACAACCATTTAAATGCAACGCAAACAGAAATATTGATCAGCAAATCAGTTTCATTTCAAAGAAAAAACATAAGACCGCAAAAAAGCTTTTCAAGACACCTTCAGAACAGGAAGTACTGAAACTTGCCGTTAAAACAACAATGTCGTCAGTGAACTTAGAATAAAGTGTTTTGTACGTGTGTGAAAAGGAGTGAACTTCTACTGTACATATTATGTATTAGGGCCAATAGGTAATAGGCTCTAGACTAGTGAATTTTTATTATCCGATGCATTGAACATAATTACAATTTAAAAAATGATATAGATATGCATGTGGAAAGAAGTGAGCTTCTGTATGGAGGCACGTGTTGCATAGGCTTAATAGGGCTATTGTATTTTATCACGCACCGTACCATATCACCACAAAACTAAAGACTAAGAAATCGTGTTGTGAATGATTAGTTCTTTTACATGAACATTTTGAATCCAGCTTTGAAAACTACGGCGTCATTCCAAGGTACGTGCTGTATTTTGTTACTTTAGAAAATAAGTTCATTCTAATATGCCTTTAATGACCATGATTTCTATTTTAACATTTACGGTATATATGACGTAAGTTCAATTACAGTAAACATAAACACTTAGATACTGTTAGTACCAAGAATTATTTTATTTGCCATTGCAAAATAGATTTAACTTTAAATATCACTAAATTTATTTCGCTATATGCAAACCTAATACCAAACACCTACTTCCCACAGCATTACACTTCTGAAACATTTTTTTTCACTCTCTTCCACCAACAAATTGCAAGATTTAAATGCCCGGTAATAAAGCAAACTTTAGTGCGCATGCGCCAGCCGAGAGCCGGTGCTGTCCGTAGAGTCTCGTGTGATATTCAGTGGCGTTTTCTCCATGAATGCAAGGCATGCAATGCATGCTCTTAGATTTCAGTTGGGATGATTGATTTTATATTTTAACAGGAAAATTGTAAAATAACACATAAACATAGTTTAAATACCCACCCAAAACATGAGATACTTGTATTTCAACAAGACTTAGACGTGTGGCGCTACGGTGTTCTCGGCTTATGTGGTTACATTCAGTGACGTCATCTGAACACTGGTTTCTGTGAAGCTACTGGGTAAAATGTGGGCGGGAAAAGGCTTGCTGCATGCGATTCAAAAACTGCATTCGAGGACAGCAGGTAGTAATTTCGTAATGGTCCTGAAGACATAGTGTGGCGTCGACCACGGTAGAGTACAGTTGTATTGTGTACGCGAGCGTTGCTGACGGAGTACAGTGCCGAGTCGTTTGGTCGCGTAATAAACAACAGTGCACATCCAGTGTATAACTTCTTACATATATAGTGTTTTTGCGTTTATATATATTATTATTTTGTAAGTTTTTTTGTTTTCGAGTGTTATAAAGACAGTGCAACGAACAATTTGAACAGAACATGGCTACTATACGTCGTGTCAACTCAATAAAAGTTCAAATTGAAGCAAGTGCCCCGCACCCTACGGCGATGGAGTTACACGTGTGGATACAACAAAATCTGAACATAAACACGGATCAAGTAGATATGTTGCAACTGAACATGCAAGAAAAATCGTTGTATATAAAAGTGATATCGCCAACTGTGTATGAGAAAATAGTGCAAAAACATGAAGGTGAAACAAAGTTTAAATACGGCAACGGTGAACAAACGCAAATTAAAATTAGTAAAGCTGATTCTCCTGCTATAACAGTTAGAGTATTTAATCTTCCTCCCGAGGTGCCGAACTCAATGGTAACGACAGCTTTGACTAGATATGGTGTTATCCATTCAGTGAGAAACGAACAATGGAGCACAGCATTCCCATTTCCTGTTAATAACGGTATCTGTGCTCTAAAGATGGAAGTGAAACAAAATATTCCAAGCTCAGTACTGATAGCGGGCTATAATGCACATGTTACATACATTGGTCAACCGATTTTATGTTCTGTGTGCCATGAGCCTGATCACAAAAAAGAAGACTGCCCACGAAGGAAAACAATCTTACCAGTTAGTGTTCAGTCACGGAAAATGTTATTGAGTGACATAGTTATGGGGAGATCTTCATAAGGACCATCGACATCAAAAGAAGAGCGAACGATGACACGGCCCGTGGAGCGAGACGCACCGGTGGAAGACGACACAGATACATCTTCCGAGACAGCAGAGATCACAAACGTAGTGACCGACAGGACGGAGCAGCCTACGTTGGAGACAACAGACCGGACAGAGGATACAACAGCAGAGGAGGTCAACACAGACGTACGAAATGCAGCTCCGGAGTTAATGGAAACAACAGTAATCCCGCCAGAATCGAAGTCACCCTCGCAATTTGGAAATGCTCCACTCGAGGTAAGCTGTACTTTACAATTAGAAGAACCAACGGAAACTACATCAAAAAAACTAAAACCCACAACACAACAGGAAAATTCAAGGGACCCAAGTTTGCAAAGTCGAGATGCGGGGCCCAGTAATGCAGCCACAGATAAAAACTCGCCACATGTAAATCCGAGTAGTAAAACGAAGAATAGTCCAACAAGACCACATCCATATGCTATATATGGACGTACCAAAGAGAGTAGCAAGAAAGAGGGTGCTGAAGGGAAATCGTTTCAGATGGGGAATATAAACAATACCACCACTGTCGAGGGTATTACTGACTTGGACATGTTAGATTTGTAGGATGTATGTACGTCCACGGTCCTGTTTGTTTATGTGTACAGCCTCTGGATTCTCCATTCGATAACAATATTACGCAAATATGTACTCTAAAATTCAATCATATGAAAGGGAAACACAAACAACAGTCAGTCAAAGAGAGCAACAAGAAAGAAGGGTGGAAGTCAAATCGACTCATATAGGATATATAAACATTGCCAACACTATCGAAGGTATCACTGACTTGGACATATAAGTTGTGTAGGACATATGCACGACCGCGGTAATGTTTGTTTATGTTTATAGCCTTCTAGATTTCTATCAATGGTAATAGTATACAAAAACACTACTTTAAATATAACTAGTATACAAGAGGAACACAAACAACAGTTACTCAAAGACAGCAACAAGAAAGACTGTGTTGAAGGAAAATCGACTCGGAAAGGACATATAAACTCTACCACCAATCTTGAGGTTATTACAGACTTGGACACGTTAAATGTGTAGGATGGATGTACGTCAGCGATCTTGTCTGTTTATTCTCACAGCCCTCTCGATTTTCTATTCGATGGTAATATTACGCAAATATGCTACTTTAAATGTCAATTGTATACAAGGGAAACACAAACAACAGTTACTTAATGCATTCATTAGGCAAAATGACATCGATGTGCTTTTATTGCAAGAAGTAAACAATGATAATTTCGAATTTTTGGGTCCCCAATATGAATATGTTGTGAACACCGGTACTGCAATTATTTATCGTGCGGGGATGGATATCGATCAAGTGGAAACACATCCTAGTGGCAGAGTCATATCCATGAATCTTAATAACACACAAGTTATAAACGTGTACCTGCCTTCGGGAACCAATTATCGTCAGGAGAGAGAGAATTTTATTCGCAAAGAAATCCCATTCTACCTGCGTCACCGATAAAATCGGCTACTTATAGGTGGAGATTGGAATTGTGTATTACACGCAAAAGACCAGACAGGCAAATATAATCCATTGCCAGCATTAGAAAATTTAACAAGAGAACTACAGTTAATAGATACCTGGGAACTCCTTCATGGTAATGATGTAGAGTATACTTTCCGTCGACAGAATGTATCGTCCAGATTAGATCGATTTTACATCACGCGTCCGCATTCAACAGATGTATACAGAATACAAGTCATACCGACACCTTTTTCGGATCACGATTGTGTCTGCATTTCACTGCAGACAGATACACAACTCCCCCTCTATGGGAAAAGCTACTGGAAACTTAATGACTCTTTATTATTTATACCTGACTACAGAGACCAATTTGTTCAACATTTCAAAACTCTAAACATAAGAGTCAGAAATTCAAAATTCAATATAATGGAAAAATGGATGAAAATAGTGAAGCCTGGTGTCAAATCCTTTTATCAGTCTGTAGGGATTCAACGAGCACAAGAAATCAGAGCAACATTGCATTTTTATTACCAGATGTTAGCTGAACTTCATGAGGCACAAAAAACAGAGGGAAATAAATGGGCAGACATCGTTGCAACTAAGTTGAAAATCTGTGAGATGCACAAAAAAACTCATGAATGGTGTGATGGTCAGGGCTCGTGTACCGACAGTACACGAAGAAGAACGCTGTGCGCTTTACCATCTGGTAAAGGAAAAACGAAAGAGTAGAATAAAATATATAGGCCAGCTCCGCACTGCCGAAGGAAATATTGTAAACACTTCGAAAGATTGTATCAAAGAAGCTGAAGATTTTTTTACTTCACTTTATGCTGCATCTCCAACATCACAGAAGGAAACAGCAAACATATTGACAAGTGTGAGCAGACATCTAAGTCTACAACAACAACAACAACAGAATCTCCAGTCATCAATAACGGAAGAAGAAATTATCGATGGTTTCAGTGACGGTCTAGTGACTTTAATTCCGAAAACGACTAACCCAACTACAATGTCAGAGTACCGCCCCATTACTTTGCTCAACACTGATTACAAGTTGTTCATAAAGGTACTAGCTAATAGATTGAAACCGGCCTTTCGGGATATTTTTGAAATTGGTCAGACATGAAGTGTGCAAGAAAAGTCCATTATACATAACCTTTCCACAATTCGCGACACGGTTCTGCATTTTGAATAACATCATGACGATAAAGGAGCATTGCTCTCAGTGGACTTTAACAAGGCTTTTGATCGGGTTAATCACCAGTACCTACAACAAGTCATGAAACGTTTTTGCATACCAGATAAAATAATTAACATTATCAAAAACATGTATAGTACTGCAAAATTAATGGCTTTTTTACGAAACGAATCCCCATCAAATCGTCCGTACGCCAAGGATGTCCGTTGTCTATGTTCCTGTTTGCACTCAGTGTGGAACCTCTTATTCGAATGGCACATCGGAACTTAAATTCGGATGCACGAAAAATATCCCCGCTATTCACTAGCAGAGTGTACGCAGATGATATGGTCTTTCTCCTTCGTGACGTAGAAGAATGTGCGACACTGTCACGTATTTTAGAAATATACAGTGCAGCCTCCGGTGCACAAATAAACGCACGGAAGTCCTTCTTATTACCCCTGGGTAGCTGGCCTGACAGACACACATTTAATGATATCATTACGGTACGCCAAGAGAAAATTCTAGGAATGACAGTATGTGGTTCCTTCGATGAAATGATTGAAGTCAACTGGACAAAGACAACTGCTCTCACAAGAGCTGCACTGTTCCAACAGATACACAGAAATCTAAATCTTTTTTAAAGAGTATGGCATGTTAATGTGTTCTGTTTGTCCAAATTGTGGTACCTAGCACAAATTCTCCCACTTCCAGATAAATACGCTACGGCCCTTGAACGTGCAGTCAGTTTCTATATTTAGAAAGGGTACCTTTACAAACTAAAGAAAACACAGTTGTGTTTGCCAGAAGGGAAAGGAGGGCTGCAATTGATAGCAGTGAAGGAAAAATGCCAAGCACTCATAACTCGGAACATTCTAAGAGGACAGCGAGGAGAAAGCGATCCAATGGACAACGACTTCTGGGAGCGACAAATTCCACCATTGCGCAGCAGAAAATCCCCGCTACCGAAGTCTATACAAATTTTATGGCAATTAATAGAGTCATATCCTCCAGAACTAATCACATCGGACACAAAACAACAAACCAAATTAATTTATAAACACATCATGCAGAACAACTTTCAGTCCCCACGTATTACAGAACAATTTCCCAATCAACGCTGGCACAAAATTTGGCACAACATACATCTGGCCAATATCCCCACTGCATGGCAGACAACAGTTTATTGTTACATCAATCACATAATACCGACGGAGGAAGGAAAACACCGACACCACTTTACTCTTTTGTTAGTAGACCCTCCAAATGAAAATGCAGTTTTCGTCAAGGTTTGGCTTGCTGCAGGATTTCTACACTATCAACTGACGGCATCAGTACACACAATGGAGGAGTTCTTGAAAATGCTCGCAACAGAACGTCACAAATTTGAGCAAAGGTGCAACGCCATGAACAATCAGAATTTACAGCAACTAAAATCATTGCACCTTTAAACCTTTAAAACAAGTACATTCAAGGTACAAGGTTATGGCTGGTTTCAAGTGTGTGTGTGTGTGTGTGTGTGTATGTGTGTGTGTGTTTTTGCATTCTGTTCTTCAATGTACTTAGTGAATGTATGGTGTGAATGAATAATTAGGGTATGTGTAACAAAAAAAAAGTACACAGAGGAAGGTATACAGCTACAAAGTGATAAGTGAACCCAATTTTATTTAGTCGTGACAGGAGACGAAAATAAACAAAATGAGACATGTTTCATCATATTATTATTAGTATTCACCACAGCTCGTTTAAAGCAACACAAATACGTAATGAGTCGACTGACCATTCCAAAATTTGGTAGATTTTTTAATTGAATGCTCTAAAATTTGAGGCTGAAAGAATGTAAAACTTGTTCTCTTAAGTTACGGTGATTAACATATAAGCTTGGAAATTAATTTTACTTTACGAATTATGATTCTTTAATGTTTGTTGTGTGTAACTTCAATTTTCAGTGAAAGATTAATATTATGTTACGAAAATTAAAAAAAATAAATAAATAAATAAATAAATAAAAAGACAGAGGCACTTGTCACTGTGTTTGTCAAAAATAACTGCCACATATTGGGCTAATCGTGAACTACGTACAACTATTTGCTTTAGATTTAGATGAACGGAAATAGAATTCTTTTTTTCCACCCTCACCCATTGTCGAAATACCGTTAAAGCAATAAAACTGACTAGAAAATTTCCAGCAGAAGCAACCCCAGCTCAGTGCTCAGTTGGTGTGAGAATTCCAAGTGGTACAGTAAAAGTTTTGTGTGTGTAGAAAGTTTCATTGTGAAATAATAAGTGTTCCTTTGTCACATTTTTATTTAGCCTACTGTATTTATATAGTTTATGAAGAGTTAATGTTCATTAGTTATGGATAAAGAAGACATTGTTATAAATTTATTTGAGAAGCCTTTCCATGCCCGAACTGTAGATGAGAATTTTATTATTCTGAAAAATGGACGGCCAATTCCCCATCTCACGAACTTGAAATCAGAGAACAAAACTTGCGTGCGAAATTTTAATCCCGATCTGTATAATAAAACTGTCTGGTTATGCGGTTCTGAAGTACTGTGTAAATTATTTTGTTCGCCCTATTTGATTTGGAAACGACAGTTTCCCATGGAACAGTAAGAAACGTGGCTATTCAGATCTGAATAATTTACATACTGCGATATCAAGACATGAAAAATCAGACTCTCACATCCATGCGCTCATAACTTTGGGGACATTCGGGAAAAATAGAACTTACTTGCATTAAAAACTGTAGATACATTATCCAAAATCGGAATGGTACACATTTACACATATGATATCTGAAAAAAATATATATACTGTAACACGTATTTACTTTGTTTTTATTTAAACTGTCCTTCCTGACATACAAATAGGTAACTGATAACCAATAAATGTTTTATAGAACACAATACGTAGGCTATCTACAACGTGGATTATTGTTTATGACTGAGTTATGATTTTCTCTTGGTCTTTAGAGAATCTGAAGAACGACAAATTCCGAAATTTAAACTTGTTGTTACTGCAATTTCCGTCATTGCACACATTGCCTTTATTCCGACGCATGATTAAAACGTTATTATAACAGATCGCACCCCTTAAAAGCACGTGCTGGCTGAACGAGACTGTATCGACCCTATGACCATGCCTTGCCTGCCGCTTGGGCGCTATTGTCGCGAAAAAAGTGTTGAAGTTGCACGACTGCATGTATTAGACTGTGGTTGTAGCACAGTCTAGTATATAGAGCAACGAAGTTCAATACGTAGTAAATATGCATCCATAGATAGTTGCTAACAACTAGGATCGCTAATATCGCTCCATTAGAGACAATGCAACATAGTACACAGTCTATTGTTCCTAGCACCTTCACACAGGGTTGCCAGATTTTAGATATACCAAAGAGGGACATCTTTTATCCATCACATAATACAGTACTTAATTTTATCTTTAAAAAAGATAATAAAAATTATCCCTCTACGTACGTGCAGTTAGTGACTAATTGCAATTTTAATAAAAGTCAAATTGTAAGTACAGGTTTCCAAGCACAAAACAATATTTATCTGGCTGTAAGTTACATTACGTTTCTTTAGCGTCTTTTTGAAGGGCTTGTGGCAATAATATGTTTATGCAAAATTATTAACTTAATGGTTTAATAGTAGTTCTGAATGATAGTTTTCCCCAGTTGTTTATTATTAACAATAAAGCACAAATTCCAAAAGATTGATCACGTGTGACAAAATATTTAATTCTCAGTGTTTATTAATTGATTACAATGACATAAAATTTATTGATATCTAAATTGACATTTTAGTTTGTGCCTTGGCACACTACTGCTCAAAATCCATCATTTAACATACAGTATACATTTACAGAGTTTATATAGGCCCTACATATGTTTTATCACTGGAGTTTAGCATTTTCAACAAGCTTTTTTCCATTCCCTGTGCCACGCATTTCTGATGAACGTCTCTTTTTAAATGTTTAGAAATATCATATTCACCACTGAATTCACTGCTACAAACCTTACATTTGCCAAAATATTCGTTTTTTCCAATGTTAAAAAACAAAATTTTATACTGTAATTTAATTATTTAGGCCTAGAAGAAAATAGTTACTAGGTAACCATAAGATCACACAAGTGATGTTTATTTTCTAAAGGAGAGACTTTTTGCGTCCCGCCTCGAATCGAAGCGGGACTCGGGATTTTTAATTGAAAATCGGGACATGTCCCGCCAAATCGGTACATCTGGCAACCCTGCCTTCACAACTCAAGCTTCCTGTTTCCAAAACTAGATAAGATAAACTGTTCTTTTTAAGAAACAGTTCCGACCGTAAGTGTTTCATGAACGAAGCTGTTCCAAAATAACAGTTTCAAAGAAACAGTTTCATAATAATATGTTTACAACATCAGTGCCAACTGTTCCAAGTGTTCCAACAGTTTCAACCTCTCATCTGCTACGGGAACAAGTTTCAAAGTCCTTGAATCGTCTTTAAATAAGCTGTTCAGTGTATTATGACGACGAAAGTCATTTATTGTAGGTTACTGTTAAGGGTACAGTAAATAACTACAATTCAAAATGACTCGATTTTAGTAAAAATGATCCTTATAACCCTAGGAGAGTTTAATAACGATGACAGCCGGTGATATTTTTCGCGGTATATTAATAATTAACACTATGTTAGGGCACCGTGAACATATTCTCCATCAATGAGCAATCAATTATTAATTAATATCAGATTTATTAGGGAATTTGTTTCGTACAATTAGCTTAAATTGCGCGATCCTGCATCGGCTATTGTTGCACGAAGGCCGTGTGGAACATGGATAATACCTATTATATCTACTTCCGATTGGAGGTCAATGATAGCGCTACACGTGGTGTTGCTGACAGCAAAAAAGAGGAAAACTGTTGGAAATATAACTTTATCTCTTGGAACCATGTGGAATGTTGAAGTGACCACTGGAGCAGTGTAACACCCTTTGGAACAGTTAGAACAGGTTATATCACGAAACTGTTTCGTTCGAAACAGTTTCAATTTTGTAACAATTTCAAAAAACTGTTCCAGCTTGTTTTACCCAATGACGTTATAGCTACCTACCTAGACGCACAGCGAGCGCTGCTGTGCTGTACAAAATTGAAACCGGGTAGCTCAGTTGGGAGAGCATTGGTACGTTTAACCAAAGGTCCCGGGTTCGATACCCGGCCCCGGAACAATTTTTTCCTCGAAATTATTCAAATTAACTTTACAGGGAGTTATACCTGAAAGCTTGATTTGCATAATACACGTCACTGTACGTAACAGATGATGATGTTTATTGACTTTACTGGCTTTGAGCCAGAGGCCGTTTTAGGGTCTTATACTCACAGGATGCCCTCTCCAGCCATTGTACATAAATAATAATAAAAATATATTTACATACTGTATATGACACTTTTTCTGACATAAGTGCCAGTAGGTGTGTGAGTGTGGTGATTGTTTTATGTATTTATTTTTTTTTTAATTATTTTGGCATATGCCTAATTTGTTAACCTGCGATGCTTAAGGAATGGGACAAGAGTTCAGGGTAAAAGATATGAGTTGATAGACAGCATTAGGGTGTTACATAGGGAGATTAATAGGAAAGCAAGAAATTGGGAAGAATGGGAGATGCTGGGTTTGCAGTTAAAGACCTGCTCTTGGGCAGAACACTGCACATACATTCATTTTTTTTGTTAAGTTTCCCCTTCCGGTGGCAGAAGCGTCTGAATGGATATGGAGACTTTCATTGTGTAGTGTTATTTTATTGATCTGCCTCTCTGTTGCTGTCGTGTGTCCTCTCAGACAGTATTTAAATTGCCAACAAGTGTATGCGGTTTTGTTTGTGTGTTTTAGTTTGGTGGTTGGGGCTGGTGGTAGTTGTAGAGGAGTTTCTCCAGTGTTGTTCTGTTGTTTGTGTTCGGTGAATTTGCGAAGATGTGTTGTGTATATACGCGATTTACTGCCGAATGTGTGTATTTCCTGTTTATGTTGTTTAGATGTGTGAAGAGTGGCTTTGTTTTTGTCGTAGTGTAAACTGTGTTGTTTCTGGTGCGTCTGTGCAGGTGGAAGATTTGGCGGAGGATTCTTCTTTCGTGGGCTTCAAATTTCGATTGGGTCGTTGGTTGGGCTTGTGTGAGGAAAATGGAGGGATGTATGCATAGGGATCTAACCAATGCTTTGTATAGGTGGAGGAGTGTTTCGGTTATACAGCCGGGTCGATTGATGCCACTTAAGTAGCTTATTGCTCTGGTGGCTGCGTTATATTTCCTCCAGGTTTCTTTAGCTACTTCGGTCCAGAAGAGTTTGGAGGTGAGGGGTATTCCTAGATATGTGAGATTCCGCTGGAGTGGAAGTTGAGTGTTGGCTATTGTGATTGGGTTGTTCTGGAGGACCCGAGTCCGGAGTTTTGGGCGAAAGACGCATATCTGTGTTTTGTCTGTGTTGACTGTGATCCGCCACATATTGGTCCAATTTAGATACTGCCTGAGTGTTGCGTTTAGTAACTTCCTAACGGAGGGTAGTCGGGGGTGTGTTGCACAATATGGAACCACAATTTAAGTCACACAGAGTTAGTGTGCACTCAATGTTGGTTGCTTGACGGTTGTCAGCCCACTTTGAGGTCTGTGGGTGTAGAGGAAAAATTGGATCGGTGTCGGGTAGAGTTCCCGGGTAGCTCAGTTGGGAGAGCGTTGGTACGTTTAACCAAAGGTCCCGGGTTCAATACCCGGCCCCGGAACAATTTTTCCCTCGAAATTATTCAAATTAACTTTACAGGGAGTTATTCCTGAAAGCTTGTTTTGCATAATACACGTCACTGTACGTAACAGAAAACCACAATTTAAGTCACACAGAGTTAGTGTGCACTCAATGTTGGTTGTTTGACGGTTGTCAGCCCACTTTGAGGTCTGTGGGTGTAGAGGAAAAATTGGATCGGTGTCGGGTAGAGTTCCCGGGTAGCTCATTTGGGAGAGCGTTGGTACGTTTAACCAAAGATCCCGGGTTCGATACCCGGCCCCGGAACAATTTTCCCCTCGAAATTATTCAAAATTGAAACACTTCGCGCATCGACATCATTCTGGCAAGTGTGGCATTTAACAGGTAGTTGTGATAGTTGACAAGGAGGTGGTGTACGATCATCCTCTCCTCCTCTACTACTTCTTATAGTGGCTGTTATTCGCCAGGTGGATGGTACATTGGAAGATTAGATGTGCGCAGTGGAAGACTTTTAGAAATAAATAGTGTGAATTTGTATAACAGATATAATTAACAATAATAGATAACAATATACATGAATGATAAATGAAATAACATATAAGTATGAAATTAAATGAATGTAAATATAACAAGTTAATCCGAATAAATACCAAAGCAATGACTGAATCGTGGAGAGTTTAACTACACTTGGCAAACATACTTATGAGCCATAATACAATCTAATACGCCCATCTCTCAATAATCAATTACTGACCCATTAATCATTTAGTCATTAAAACATTCTCTCAATATATATATATATATATATATATATATATATATATATATATATATATATATATATATATATGTATATCCAACTAGATATAAACCTCAACATGAACGCCCAGTCATTACACTAACTCTTAACACATGGCCCATTCAATCATAGATAACAAAACATCTGATTAACCAAACTCAACGTACACATGAACTCAGTATAACACAAAGAATTTACCCAGTACGAACTGTCACATAACTAATCACTATATAAATTACCAATTCCACATCCGTCTCACATAAACTGTGCAGATAGCACTAACAACAATCTCTGTACTTTACAATAAAGCAATGCCCAAGAGAGAGGGAGAGAGATACGATATGTGATAAGGAACCGACAATAATTTCAAATACCAATAATCATTTGAATAGC